>NW_017729025.1:86626246-86634537 GCF_001723915.1 Gavialis gangeticus | reverse complement strand
TCCCCATAGACTTACTTGCTTGAGAGGCACGTGCTCACTCCCCCCAGATAATTTTTTCCCTCCACCTATTATCTGCATCCACATAGATTCAAATAGTACAGTGTTAGAGCCCAGTTCCCATGCCCTTTCTAAGAAAAGATGACTTACTCTGTGGGTAAATGGGATAAAAAAAATGGACAACAGGTTTCTCTTCTAGTATAAGATTGCGCAAAAGGTTTGAGTACAGTCTTTTACTTATGATATTAACAGACATGCTATTGTACTAATTTTACTAAAAAAGATGGCTGCCACATACTCTTTTTGGAGAAGTATGCCTGGTTTTGGGAGGGAAGCTGATTCTAGATGCCTGACTTTATGTAAGCAGATTTTTAAATTGTGTCCTGTTTTTCTAGTGGAGTTGTCAGTGCCATTGAGATCATGAGTGAAATCTGAAGACTTGCTTATATAAGGCAAATTTACAGTGTAACCTTTATATTAATAGTCCAGTTCAGATTAGACCTTTATATATTAAAAAGTCATTTGCTCTCCCTTCCTATAAAAAATTAGCTTACTTAAGTAAATAATACCATCTGTTCCTTGATTGCATACCTGGCAGGCTTCCCTGTATTTTTTTATTTTTTTATTTACTTACTAAAATTTATTTTACAGATGCATATTCATGAGGCTGAATTATTCTAGTATGTTTTCTTAAACATAAATTATGCACTTCATTTCAACAATAACAAACCTATTATTTTAACATCTAACGGTGAGACTGCATCCTCACCAGAAACAAACATTTTATGGCTCTAATCCATGAAATGCTACTATTGGTTTTTATTAATAAGATGAGAATGGGAATGCTATGGGGAAATTTTATATTCATAATTTGGAATGACTGTGTGCAACAGAAGGAAAGAGAGAGAGATGCAATATATGGTGTGCCATCTATTTAAAAATATGGGTGAGGTAATTTAATGATTGTTGGACTGTCAATGTGTTTTGCAAAGGACCTTTATATGGATGTTAAAAGCAAGGAGGCTCTTCACCATTTTTGCATATAGAAAGCTCTGTAATTACTTGATTCACATATACACTTGGAAGTTTTAATTTTATTTTGGTGTCCCCCTATAAGTCAGGGGGATAGTGGAAAAGAAGTTTGACTGGCATAAATATGTATGCACTAAATATCAGATTTTGTTGTTTGAGTACTTGATTCTGTGTTGCACTAGAAACCATTCCACTTACTGATTTTTCCCTTTCAATGTTATAGGTACTTTGAAGCCATACAGTTGAGCTTTCGACAGCGTCTCCATGTTGAACAGATTTTTGACTTGGAAAATGGAGAGTACCTCTGCCCACTCTGCAAGTCTCTCTGCAACACTGTGATTCCCATTGTTCCTTTGCAGACTCAGAAAATAAACAGGTGAACTACAGGGGCAGCTTATTTCTAAATTTTAAGAATAAAATCTATTTAGAATTTCTAGAAGAGTTAGTTTTCTTTCTGCATGTGCAGCAAGTTGGGATAATCTCAGCTACTTGGAGACTGCTTAAAACCTTACTGATGGCCCATTCAACTGTGTCTGACCTTATATTCAAAATCTGTTGTTGGAACCAATTTCTAATTTTGTAATTGGCCTGATTTTGCTGGGTGCATCCAGTGAGAAAGTGTTTCCTTTTTTTAATTAACTAAAATGTACAGTTTTTATTAAGTTTCAAAAGTAAATAAGCAAACTCCATAACTATGCAAATGCTAAGGGCCATATGGTTTTCAGTTTCAGGAGATCAAGTTCAATGCTTCCTTATCTCTTCAAGTAACCATCACTTTTTATTTCTATTCTCAGTGATGATGCAGAGGCAATAGCTCAAATTCTGTCTCTAGCTAGGTGGTTGGAGATTGTCATGGCCAGGATATCAGGCTACACTGCAAACATCACTAAAGGTTTGTTACAGATTTCAAACTTTACTCTAGGATAACTGTCAAACATGCCCTTTTAGCTTTTAACTTCTCCTAGCAAGAAAAAACACTGACTTTCAAGTAAACATACTGATAATAATTTGCATATATGCAGAATAGCATAGGTACCTCTAGACTTAGTTCATCCAAAATTGATGCATTTTAACTATCTATCGCAGGTATTTCATAAGCATGCTTTTGAGCTCCACTTTTTGTAAATGTATACATAGTACAAACTACATGATAGTAGTCCAGAGCCACAAGACTCATGACTTATATAGTTCATTGGGCAGAGCCCCAGGAGAGTCGACAGCATTTCAAGCCATGGTGACCCCACAGTTCAGCACTGCCTAGTATGTATGTGTACTCCAGATACCCATCTCTCCCAAAGGAGCTGTGCACTAATTAGTTCCCCACTCATGACTGGAAATGAGAGCTCTTGTTGCAAGCCCTGAGTCCCTCCAAAACTTTCTATGCAGGTGAGGTGTAGGGCTGCCTGGTCTGTCTCTGCTTCGTGAAGGACAGGGCCACACTCATCACATGCAGCAGGCTGAGACGGGGGATGGCAGAACCTCTCAGCTACACAGAATTTTGGTGATGTCTGCCAGACAGTTAAAGTTGGTGAAGAAATGGGCATCATTGGAAATGGGAAAGATAGGCACTTCTCAGCTGTGGGATTGAAGAGGAAGTTAAAATGTATTTGATGTAGTGGCTCACCATGACTCTAAGAGTTGGCAGTGAGGGGAACTGAGCACAACAGACACTTAATCTTATGCAGCTGGATTGTGTTTAACCTTGTGGGTTTTTAAGTGAGTTCAAGCATTTTTGGCACCAAGGGGAAGGTGTCAGGGCTGGCTCTGGCCCTCCTCAGGCTGGCCTGATATTATAGTACCTCCAGGCCTAGTGTCAGTTCCCTGTGGAGGAGAAACACCCACCCATTTTTTAAGGGCCAACCTCGCCTGCCCCCTCCCCCCCAGGTCCCATTATGGGTCATGTGTTTTATAGGCATGCACTACATTTTGTTAACTTCATTGTCAGTTATGATGACTGAGCACATGGTGCTTCTAGCAACAGTTTAATGATGGCCAATGTATTTAATTGGAGGAGGGGGTTGTTGGTATGTGAATGCAAGATTGAGGGGCTTTTTCCCCCATGCTGATAGGAGGAAAATATAATCTTATATTCAAGTAAATGTAGTATTTTAAATGTTTTACTTTTTAAGTTGTGCTTATTTGTTTGAGCTGGGACTCTGTGCACTGATTATTGACTCTGGCACCTGTGCATCTCAAAAATGTTGTGTTGTGCAACTCATGGCCATTTCAAGATTTTAGTTTGCAGCTAAAAATGATAGAAAGTTTGAACAACACATTGGAGCTAGAGATCAGCAGAGCCCGAAGAGAAAGAATGCACATATTAAGAATGTAGAAACTAAAATCCTGACCCTAATGTCCATAAGCCTGAGTATTGGAGAGAAATCAGAATGCTTGTTGTTGTAGACAAGTAGTCTCCAGCCTTTTTACGGTGAAGATCACTTTTTCAAGTAAAGGGCAATCTAGGATCTACCGTGCCCCCCCACCTAGTAGGTCAGTCAGGAGTGTGGGAGAGGGCCAGATCAGGGGACCCACAGTGAGGGAGAGAGTGGGGCAGGGGAGCGAGTGGGGCCCCAGCTGGCCTGCGGGAGGGTCAGAGCCTAGGCGGCTCATCCAGGCATGCGGGGGAGCTCCTGCTGCTGCACGCACCTTGGCGGAGGCCTGGGGGGCATATGCCCCCCCCAGTCTGTCCACAGGGTGAAGCAGCTGCCACTGCGCTGGGCTTTGTGCCCCGAGCTGCAGTGGGCCTCCAGCAAGGGGGTGAGCAGTGGTGGGAGCCCCCTTATGAGCCTGGACGAGCCATTTGGGCTCCAGCCCTTCCCTGGCCTCACCCACCCAGGGTCCCACTCACCTGGCTGCAAGGGGCATGCAGGGGTATCATCCCACTTGCTCAGCCTGGCCCAGCAGCAGCCCAGCCATGTACATCCTACTGCTTCTATGTCTCACCGCTCCTGGACTGCGTCCTGGCCGCTCCCAATCACGGACCCTCTGAATCCCAATCTGGCTGCTCCCAGTCACAGCTAGCCCCACCCCAGACTGAGATCGACTGTCAGGGGCTCCCTGATTGATCAGATGATCAGGGTTGACCGGCTGGGGACCACTGTTCTAGACCGCCTTGATTTTTGTGAACAGGCTTAGTAACCCTTGGATCTTCTTCATGTAATACATAATGGATACCACTAGCCTTTTGGTGCTGTTTGCTTTGGGAGTAAAGCTAGAGCTCTCCTTTTATCTATGATCTCATTTCCAAGCATCTACTAACTTCTTTCCTTGTTTCACTTGGAAGATCAAATCACATGAACTTGAAAAAAGACCCAACCCAGATTTGCCTATTGAATCCATAATAATTGGCCATAAAGAGTAAAATTGTAAATTTAAGAAGTCCAAACTGTACAAATATTACAGGAAGTATTGATGTGGTTAGATATATAGTCTTATAACATTCCCTGAATTCTTCTATAGCAAGAAAATTCCTGTTTCTGTTTCTGTCATGGACACCTTATCAACCAAGCGTTGGTTTTAATTCTCATATTTATTGATATAGAAGAGAAGGGTCTTCAGGGAGGAGGGTTAAAACAGATTTAATGCTAAGGTGTACTTAGGATTATTTCAAAAACAATTTAAAATAAAAGGAAGTCTGTGTATGCTACATCAATTGTATTAATGTGATTTTTTTTTTTTCCCCAGAAGAAGAACCTAAAAATGCTCCAGCTGTAGTCAGTAGAGAAAAGGGGGACTCTGCTCTGGATTTCCATTCTATCCTTAGTTTTGGAATTCAGCCTTTGTAAGTGTTGCCAATAGTTTGTTTGGCTGGAGGAATCTGAGTTCCACATTTTGCATTGTGTTCACTCTCCAAAATGATCCAAGTCTGTTTCAAAACTCTAGAACCTGTTTTGTTTTTTTTATCAAAAGAAAGGAGTTTGTCATCTGAACCCAAAACTGAAAGCCAGGAACCTTCCTGACTTATAAACCCAGCTTTTCCAGTGTCTCCACATGAATTTTAATACTGAATGATGGTTCTGTACCTTGGCTTTGTCAGACATGCTTCTATATGTGTCTTGTCTTTGTAATAATAATTTGAAATTACTTTGTAGGTCAAGTTATTTATTAGTGATTTACTTAGAGGAGTAGAGTTGAACTGTCTAGTATATTGTGTGATACTGGTTTTTAACAAAGGGCCTTTCCCCTTGGGATAGAGGTGATCCCTAGACATATCCTTCTACTGTGCGCCTTAACCTTCTCCTTCCACTTAGGATACTGTTACAGCCACCTTGTCCACTTCACTCTTTCTCTTCACAGCACACTTAATTAAAGAATCAGTTCTTTATTCTTTGTCTCACCTCTGCTATCCATGGTTATACCTTGAAAAATTACTTTAGAAGTTGCATTTAGTTCCTTTCTTTTATTCTATGTCACAGTTACTCAGTAAAAACAAGGACATTTTTCCCAAAATGTTGCTACTCTTGCAAACATACTCTGGTTTAAATGTTGAGAACTGTGTTCTTGCTTGTGCTCTATGTAGCAAGATTCTGCAGCTTGAACTTAGTTAAACATTTTTAACGTACTGCAAGAGCCAGAATAAAATCCAAATAATTGTGTCATCTGTGCAGGGCTTGCAGGATAAAAGTACTGAAAGTATATTTCATTTCAGCAGATATGTCTTTGAAGGTACAGAAGAAAGAATCTGTTAACTGAGAGCATGCTGTTTTTGCATAATTGCTTTTCTGATAAGAATTGCATTTTAGAGGGACAGAGTAGATGATAAATTTTAAGGAGCTCCATTCTTGGAGAGAAAATTAAAATGTTAATTGTAAATTCAAAATTGTCTGTCTCTTATTGCAAATTTTTGATGGATGGATGGAAGGAGGCATGCTTTTCAGTAGAACTGCTATGCTTGTTTTTTCCACAGTTTTTTACTACTTTTTCCCCTCAGTTCTTCATTACTCCAGTTAAAATGGTTAGGTGCTGTTTACCCATATGGACTACAACATGCAGTGTGTACAAACAACTCTCTATTTACCAGATTTAGTCTTGATTTTGTTGGCTTTCACTCATCAGTTCTAAAACATTTACTTGTGGAGAACCCTACATTTACCTGCCCATCTTGTGTACATCATGGAAGAGTGTTCAAGTGCAGGAGTCTTTGCTGGCAGTCCGTGATGAGCTGGGATTATTTTTCTCAGTGCAGTCTTCTTTGTTTCCCCTCTCCGAAGAGGGAAAACTCCAGAACCCCTGATTTTTTATGACCATCTTAGTTTATTGTCCTTTAAGTAACAGATACTTGTTACTGGTTCACAGGTTGAAGCTATCCTGGCTTTCTTTTGCAGAGCCAAATACTCAAGAAGTATCAAGGAGATGCTGGTTCTTTTTGCCACCACCGTTTACAGAGTTGGATTACAGGTTGCTCCCAATGAATCTGATCCTCGCATTCCTGTGACAACTTGGAGCACGTGTGCTTTTACTATTCAATGTATAGGTAAAACTTCAAATAGGTTTCTTCTTTCCTGTGGTTCTGAACCTTTTTAGTTAATTTGAAATAGTGGGATGTTTGTTTAAACTAGAGGTCATTCAGATATGACCTCTGGTGTACCAGTACTGCTAAAGGAAGACAAGGAGTGATCTCTCCCTGAAGTGGGACATGTTACTTGCATATAGAATGCCACAGCAGTTGATTACAGATGTGAATAGAAGACCAGGTTTATAGAGCAGAAGTAAGTAAAGTGAAAGGAAGTTCAGGCAAAACAGTGTATGAATTTCATAAATTGTAAGGCCAGATGGAGGGCTGCTGTGATTATTTAGTCTGAAATTGTTGTTCTATGCTTATCATAGCACTTCCCTGACGAAAGTTTGTTTGTACTAGAACAGGGATTTCAAACTCATTTGGCCCAGGTCTGTGGGCTGGTTGAATCCCACAGACCTCTTCCTCATCCCTCCTAACTGCCAAATCCAGCACCTGTAATGCCTGCTCCAGCTATTCTGAGACTCACTACATGGGATGCTTAAGACTTCATGACATATGGCACTCATTCCAGCCTCTGGGATCTGTGCCCCACAAAACACCTGCCCCAGCCATTCCAGGATATGTATTGTGTTGGTCAGTACAGACTCAGGGGCAGCACCAAGGGGCAGATGGGGACAGTATCGTTGGCACCCCTGAACTAGAGCATTTCTTTTAGGGGGAAAAATAATAAAATCTCTCTGAAGTTCCTTTTGTCTTTATAATTCCCTCAAGATTATTGTGTACTCAGGATGAAAGAAAACAGCTGCAGATCACAGGAAAACTATGGCAGTTTTCCATGCAGCTGTAAGAGAAAATCAAGGTGGTGGGTGGGCATTGTTTGTTTAGTTTTTCATTTTGGTTTTTTTTGTGGGGGGTGGGGGAAGTTGCTAGGAATGCCTGCTATTTTTTAATCTGGTCATAACATGTATGTAATTTCTTCCTTTTGCTTCTCACTTGTTGGCTATAAAGATGACCTACGTACATTACAGGATTTAAATACAATGCTTTATATTTTAAAATAATCCAGATTATGTCCAGACTTTAACCCAAAGATTTTATAATATTTTTGGTCACTTCTGAAAAGTAACTGTGCAAAAATAGCACCTCATTGATATTCAGATGCCCAAGTGACCAAAAATGAGGTCAGGGGAAGGCTTTTTTCTTTTATTTATTTTCTTTCTATTAGTTCTGTAAAACCAGCACATTTGGGATGCAAGTGGCTGGATTATCTTCTACCTTTATCGTCATCACTAGTATTTGTAATAATTATTAGTTGTATGCCTCTGCAATCCATTAATGCAAGGTGGTGGCACAGGTACCACAGTGGCATTGCACAGGCATAATTTAGTACAGCAGTTCCTACTCAGGGTGTTGTTGCTGCCACTACCAGGTGAAACAGCCCTGTACACTTCTTTCCGAATGAAGGCAAGAGTGCCTGCTCCTGCTATGGCTGCCTCCTGATTGGGCTTCACAAGTGCCTCCTGAAAACCAGGGGGCAGTGCCACCTGGTGGTGCTGGTGTGACAGCCTGGAGATAAAAGTAAGTAAGCTGAGATGTTAGAACAGCAGTTCTCAACTGGAGTGCCACCAATTTCAGGAAAGTTATGAGTCTTAAAATCCGTGGCTGCCTATATACATGCTCTGAGGTGGAGGGGAGGCCTGTTATAATTAGAGTGGTTCCTGGACAGCTGCTTTAATTAGAACAGTTTACCATCATGTATATTAAGCCCCCCCCCCCCCCAATGTTTCAAAATGGCCATAGAATT
>NW_017729025.1:86607844-86626082 GCF_001723915.1 Gavialis gangeticus | reverse complement strand
CATAGAATTGTTTTAACTAAAGCTCATTTGACATGGTTTAATTAAAGTGCCTCCACAGCCATTTTGAAACACAGGCTTAATACATATGACAATGAGCCTATGCTAGAGCATTCTAATTAGAATGCATTGGAGCATGTCTGTATGCACCTCTTGAATCTAAAATGGCTGGGAACTACTGATTTTCATGTATCACCTGGTCTGAAGAACCTTCATCAGTCATGAAGGGACACAAAATAGAAAGAAAGCATATTTGTTCCTCAGAGTCCAGGCTAAATGAGCAAGATCTGGAAACTACTTAAACAATCTTTTTTTATGAGTATATTTATGTGGGAATTGTATAACTACATTAGCAACTTTCCAAAGTCACTTGTCAGAGTAAAGCTACACTTCTAAAAAGCAACCCTGTAAGTGCAACAGGTTGATCTTAGACTAAAGCAAGTGAATATGTGAAGATTAAACATGCAAACTATTTTAGTTGCTTTAAGAGCACATAACTAAAAATTTACTTTCTCTGTTTAATTTTAAGAGAATCTTCTAGAAGATGAGGGCAAACCTCTATTAGGAGCGCTACAAAACAGACAGGTATGGATAATCCAAGGTGCAATAAATTAAAAAAATGCTTGATCACTGCTACTGGTGGCATGAGGGGGTTCTCTACCAAAAGATACCTTTGAAAGAACTTTTAATTAGGTTAGTGATATAAGGATGAGTCTGACAGACTGCATTCATATTATTACAAAGTGGTTCTTACTTCGTTTTCCTGGATGAAGGGATAGAGAAGCATTCTAGTACTACCCTGTTTCACTGATTGTCTCTTTTTTGTTCCTTTTCCTGTTACTCTTTTTTTCTTGCCTTCTAGCACAGTGGCCTTAAAGCATTAGTGCAGTTTGCAGCTGCTCAGAGGACTACAGCACCACAAAGCTTGATTCAGAAACATCTGGTTCGTCTCCTAGCAGGTAACACAATCTTTTATTTCCTTTTTCTCCCACTGCCTTCTGTCCAGTCACTCAAATCACTGCAGAGCTGTTTTTGAAAGCTTTTATTATACCGGGGCAGGCAATTATTTTGGGCAGAGGGCTGGAGACTAGGGTTCTGGGCCCCCTTCACCCTGTAGTTGTTTGAACCTGTTGTGTCTCCTGTTTCCCAGCATAATGCTGTAACCGCCAGGCCACAGCGAAGCATTACCCAGACCCCTCTTCAGCCCTCCCTTTGAAGCTTGCCCTCTGGGCAGCCAAGAAAAGGAGCTATATGAGGCAAAAAGGAAGATAACTAGCCAAAGAATGTGTGGCTTAGTGAGATAAAATACTGCTCTGGTAGGAAAGGGATCCTTCAGGCATCCTGAATTCTAAATTGGGCCCCTAATCCCAGTGATGCAGAAACTTCCCTAGTGCTGTTATCAATTTTAGTTCATACACAGTAAATGCAAGGTTCAAGGTGAGGACTGGAGAAGGGCCTGGGTCAGTGGTGCTGGAGCCGATCCATGAGTATGATCTTATACACCAGCCCAATCCCATGCACCAGATCCACCTGCAAGTGACCCTATTCATTGATTTCACCATGGACTTGTGATCTAGCACACATCTGGTTCACAGGGTTTCCCAAGGATCTAGAACTTCGGCAACAGGGGAGTGGCAATTACTGCTGCCACTGCTCCCATGTTTCTGGACTCATGAGGACCCTTGTGGACCAGAGGTTGAGCACCATTGGTGTGCATTATACCTAGCCCATTGGCTGGTGGTCAGAATGCTTTGCATGTTCACAACAACCTCTAGACAAGAGGGCCCTAAAAATTGTATCTTGCCATTCCCTGAGCAAGTGTTCAAAGGACTGGATATTGGGCTAAAAGGTAAGATACCTCTGGTATCTAACACCTGCCAGTCATAGCTTTTCTGAGACTAAAATTTTAGCGTTTATCTGGCCAAATCTAAGCTCATCTAACCTTATCTAGCCTAGGCTGTTCTGTTTTACTGTGTAGCTGCCCAGCTGGGTACAGCCATGCTGAGCAGGCTCACTAGGCACACATGGGCTTGCACACAGACCTAAATTGCAACCTGTGCCAAAAAATGCAGTTACACAGCTGTGTACATGCTACTTAGATGCACACAGTGGAATAGCAGATAGCCCCTAAGTTCTTTCCTACTGTCCCCCTGTAGGTGTCTAGATGCAATATTAAAATACAATAAAATCTGTCTCGGGTAGAATGTGTCAAGCTGGAAATCTGTACAAAGTGAAAAATGGGGAATGGAATTAAGTATATTTAGTCTGTATAAACCAGACACTAATATGAAAACTGGAGGAAATTTGTCAGGTTTCTAGCTTTGACAGGTTCCTTTACAGAGAGATTGTGCTGTCAACCCTTGCTGTCCCTGGGCCTGGGGTACCTACCCACCTTTTAAACTTCCCAGTGCACAGGCAGACCCAAGATGGAGAAATCGCCACCCAGCCCTTAGGCTGTGCACAGCCTCACCATGAGCTTTAAAAGGGTGCACATGCAGCTCCAAAACAAGGGAGTTGCTTCCCAGTCCTGGGCTGCTCACATGCTTGGCAATTTAAAGGGTGATCTAGGAGCACTGGGACTCGAGAGCCATTTCCTGATTTTTGGGTCTGCCATCATTCCCTTTAAATTGCCTGGCAGCAGGCAGGGCAGGACAGCCTGCAAACTGCCCCTGCTTGCTGGTGCTTTTCTGTCCCTATTGCTGCTCTGCTTGCAAGCAGCAGTGGGGACAGGGAAGTCTACAAGCAGCTCCCACCATGGCCACTTGCAAGGAGGCAAGGATAAGGGAGCTCCCTATAAGTGAGAGTAGGAGTTGATTAAGAGGTGCCAACTTCACGTTAGCCCCTGCTACTGCTTGCAGGGAGCATTGTCACCCTTGCTACCCTGTTTCTGGACGTCCTCTGGAGTGAGGGGCAGCAAGCACAGCTGCCCACCTTGCAGGAACTGTGGCTGTTGCCAGGCATTCTGGGGCCAAAACATTGGCTTTTGTTGGGGTTCAAGCCGCTTGGGCAGGGCTTCTTACCCAGGCTATTGCAGCATGAGCATAAGCCTATGATTTAGCAGCATGGACAGCAGTTCAGGGGGCCCTGGCCTGCAGCCAGAACCCTAGGGTGGAGTTTTGGCATCTCTGCTGGTCCTGCCACCCTGACAGCACCGCCTGCTCTGTCCTGCTGATCAGCAGGACCAGGCATGGGGCAGCATTTCTTGACCACTAAATGCTGGGCAGGCTGTTAGGGAGCCAGGGGAGTGGGTGCCTCTGTTCCTTCTATAAGACAGAACTCTGTTTAAACCAGAACTTCTACCTTGTCTAATGCAATTCTGCATTAGACAGGGTTCACTGTGTCTAAATCCACTCCTTCAGCTGTCACTTAACCTTTGGGCCTTTCATTCTTAGGATGCTAACTCTCCCTGACATTGTAAAGGGGCTGAGGCCTCTAACATAGGACCACAGTTAGCGGTTTTCAACCTTTTTTAACAAGTGTACCCCTTCTGTCTGTTTCAGCTCATGTGTACCCCTTTATATTTTTCTGTTTTAAATGTTACCAATTATGTGATATAAGGCAGGCTACGCTAATTAGCATTAAATGCATTATGTATTAAATATATATGTCCTATAGTTATGCCACAACAGTTTGGGCTGGTAAGTCTGTTGTGGGGAAAGAGACGAGGGGGGAGGGAAGGGCAGTGGCGTGGACAGATCAAGGCCCGTGCAGTAAGGGAGGGAGTGGGGCCAGGGGCAGGCACTGCACAGTCGGGGCAGAGCATGAGATTGAACCACAAGCAGCTTGTTTGAGTGGTTTGGGGTGGGGGGAGTGGCTCCTGCTGCTGCATGCACCCCAGAAGGGTATGGGGGGAGTGCCACTGAATCTGTGCAGGGAGAGAGAGGGCTGCCACTTGTAGGCTGGGGCCAGGGCAGCTCTGGGCTCTTCCTCACCAGGGTGGGGGAGGCGGGGCTGGGCTGGGCTGTGTTCAGGGCGGGTGGCAGCGGCACTGGGAAGGGGGGTTAAGGAGGGTTGCAGCCACCTCCAAAATTCACCATAGCCCCACCCCCATCCCCTGACCTCCCTCCCAGTGCCGCTGTTGCCTGCCCCAGTCGCAGCCCAGCCCATCCCCCGCACTGGGAAGAGCCTGGCATCAGCTGCAGACCACAGCAGCAGCCCACCATCGCCCCACACAGATCTGGGAGCATGCGCCCCCCCCATGCCCTCCTGGGATGCATGTAGCAGCAGGAGCCACCCCCTGGACGAGCCACAGCTCTGTCCCACACCCCACCACACCCTGGCTGTGCAGTGCCTGTCCCTGCCTCTGCCCAAGCCCCACTCCCTTCCTCACTGGCGGGGCCTCAGTCTGCCACCCCTCTCCCGCCCCTTCCCTCACAACAGACTTAATCAGCCACACCCATTTGATCACACTGCCAGGCTGCGCTCCCAGATGCCTGTGTGCTGTGGCTGAGCACATGCAGGAGGCATTTATTGACCACATCAGCCAAAAAAAGCCAGTTGCTGATACTGTCACTTTTCTGTATATTGGTGCCTATCCGATATGGGACTGATGTATTGGTGCATCACTAGTAATTTTTTCTCATTTGTTCTGTGTACCCCCTATGACCTTTTTAAATACCCCTAGGTGTATGTGTACCCCCAGCTGACAACCACTGTACTAGGCAGTAGGACACCTGAAAGTTGCAAGGCCAAAGCCATTTAATGGATCTAGCCCTTAGTTTCTTGTGTCTTATTTTTTCCATCTTTAAGACCAGAGGGATAATATCACCTCTTTTCACTGTTTGAAGATAATGCTCATTAATATTAGATTCCACATCAGAGAACAGGAATATGTAGGATGGAAATGAGTAGGTTTTTGTTGCTAGTTTAATTGATTAATCAGAGCTCCAAAAGAAGCAGAGGTGATGCACTGCCCTTACACTACCACTGCACTTCCACTCAAGAGAGCAAAATCAATAAGCTGCCTGGATAATGAATATCTTTATTTTTTTGCAGTTCTTCTGCTAGATCTTAAAGTGGAAGACACACCATCTCTTCTAGATATAGATATGTTTCATGTTTTGGTAAGCACATTTCTCATTTTATTTTTGCTGTTAATCTTCTTACTTTTGATGTGCTATTTAATGTGAATTCTGCTGGAAACAAACCTGTGATATCTTCCCTGGTTGTGGACAATAATCCAGGAATGAGCTGACTTCCTTCACCACAGATGTTCTCTCCCCATCAGTTCAGCCATTTTCCTTGCTTCCCTAGCTTCCACTTTTGTTATTCTTGTGCTTTTACCTCCTCTGATAGCCTCAAACTATTCCTTTCTCCTTCCTCATCTTTTCTTGCACAGTATCTTGCCCATTTCTTTCAAAAGAAAAATTTCAAAATATGTGACTTCCACCTTCTCTCAGCTTGCCTTCCTCTCTTTCCCTTTTCCCCACTGCATGGGAAGGTCTCCTCTGCTCTTCACTTCTCATCCTTTCACTTTGCCTTAGTGACCTCACCCCATCTTTTAATTTCTGTAATGCTCTCACTCATCTCCTTTTAATTAATTTCTCCTTTCCATTGGCTCTTCCATTCACCATACAGGCATTCTTTAGTCTCTTCTATCATTTAAAAAAAAATCTTGCCTCCCCAACTGCCACCATTTCTCCTTTTCATCTTTAAACTTCTTCAGTGTTTTACTAATACTAGCTATCCTTGAGTTCCTTTCTTTGAGTTTCATCCTTGACAACACCTGATCTAGCTCATCTCCATGGGCACCACTTGAAGTCACTCCCCGAAGACCCTAATAATTATTCTTTACCTACATATCAGAACAAATACTCTATCCTCCTTCTGCTTGACCTGTCAGCACCTTTGTCACAATATAAAATATTCTTGAACTCTTATCCTCTCTTTCTTTGGTTCCATCCTCATTTAATTCTCCTCTTAACTTCTGTAATATAACTTCTACATATGCCTGTCAAATTTGCAGACCTTTTGATGTGTTCTTCCATGCATGTAAGGAATTCCCTGTAAACATCCATAAAACTACCTCATTAGCTTCCTTCAAATCCTCTCTCAAAACCCTTCCTTGCTATGATGTTTACAAAAATATGTAAGTTAAACTTCTTGTAGGCTAGAACTAGTGCCTATCCCACTGACCACTATTCACATAGTTTCCTTGTTGTACCCCAACTCTCTGTGTCTTCATACATGTGTGCGCGCATGTGTATTCTTATCTTTTGAGACAAGGACCTTCTTTTTATTTCATGTTTGGACAGCACCTAGCAAAATAAAGTTCTGGTCCATGATTGGGGTGCTCAGATGCTATAATAACACATAGTAATAGTAGTAGTAATTTTGGTGTCACCTATTGTGCAGACTTTGTAAACTTGTGACAGAGTTAAAAAGATAACCAAACTAATTGCACTGAAAACACGGTCTTAGATCTAAATAATGAAGTGTAGATGATTGTATGTGGCATGACTATGTATTTTGTAATGTTATCCTAGGAAGGACTTCAGAATTTGTGATTGCCAATATTCTTTGCTTTTTGTCTCTCTTGCTATAGGTAGGATCTGTGTTAGCATTCCCATCTTTATATTGGGAGAATGCTGTAGATTTGCAACCTTCATCTATTAGCTCTTCCTATAACCACCTTTACCTCTTCCATTTGGTCACCATGGCGCACACGACACAAATCATTCTCACCTCAGCAATAGGTAAGAGTACATCCAGTTTTGGATTTCTCAGGTATTTTGTCTAGTTTTTACAAAATCAGTTACAGACATTTTTAGTAGAAGATGGTGCTTTCCACATGTATGAGCTTTACCATAAGAAATGTGTAATGTTAATTATATATTATGTTGTATTAATAATTGTTTCCTAACAAAAATTAAAAAAGCAGTATGATTACTTTTAGAGCTCTGTTTATGCATTGTTTCTATGCCTTTGTTCTCATGAAACAAAGCAGCCCATAGCATACCAATAATTGACTGAGGCTACAATACTAGATTGGTAGTGTTCCACATCTGCTCTTTGTGGGAGAAAATACAAATCTTTGACAAATACTTATCATGGTGTTGAAGATCAAGTGATAGATGAATTTAGGGACACCAGCTTTTGGGTGTTGTGGAGGTCTGTAAATATAGAGGGGGAATGACCGGACTCAGTAATCTGATAAAGTTGGGGTTCTATTTATTCTGTATTTTACTATTAATCACACTATGGAACAGTACAGACCAGTAGCCTTATAAGCCACCATTCCACAGATTTGCCAGCTCTCACCTCCTTTGTTCAGTGTCATTACAGTGTAACCAAAAAAAACATTAAATCTTGTATGGCTACTAAGGTAGAAAAATAATGTCAGAAGATAAAGGAAGGGAAGCAGCTAAAAAATGAATATGAGAGTGACCGTTTTTATAATTCCTCTTACGTTATGCAGTTTCATGGGGGAGGATGTTTGTTGGATTAGGTGGGGGAAAGGAAATATTTCAATACAATGAAATGTAAACATTTTTGTGGCTTGTACATATACATTTGAAACTCGAGGGATGTACATAAATTGACAGGAGAGTTTGAAGTGCATATGCAAGCGTTAATCATTTTTTGCACAGAATCCTCCACTGCTCAATCACAAGATGACAGTGAGGAGGCTCGTACTGCTGAGGCCTTCTGTAAGGAAGTTTCCCAGTACACCAGTGGGTAAGTAGGAATTCAAGTCTAATTTTGTTTTCCAAGACATAACAAATACTTCAAGGAAATGAGCCTGAGGGACATGAACAGACGAGCAGTTATGCTGGTTTAAAGCCACTGGGGGACTTATGGCTTGTAAGAGTGCATCAGCTGATTGTTGCAACTCTTTCATCTGTACACCCCTCTCCTGCAGTAAATAAAACAACCATTTACCCCTGAACGAAGCAGTGATAAGTTTCTGAAGTTCAGCTTCCACTTACCACAGCATAGCATGAACAATAAGAACAGTTACAGTGGATTCCACTGAAAAAGAGCAAGTCCTCTCCTCCCAAAGCAGTACAGTTGTTTCATCTGCCCGTGGTCTGAGTAACACTGAAGGAATATGTTGGACCCACTTTATTTAGGTTAGCAAAAAAGTTCATGCACTGCTATGCAACGCTGGTCAGGCCACAGCTGGAGTATTGTGTCCAGTTCTGTGCGCCCCATTTCAAGAGGGATGTGGACAACATGGAGAGGGTCCAGAGGAGGGCCACCCGCATGATCCGGGGACAACAGGGCAGACCCTACAGTGAGAGACTGCGGGACCTGAACCTATTCAGCCTCCACAAGAGAAGGCTGAGGGGGGACCTGGTGACCGTCTATAGACTCACTAGGGGGGACCAGAAGGGTTTGGGGGAGACGCTGTTTCCCCTAGCGCCCGCTGGCATAACAAGGAGTAATGGGCACAAGTTGATGGAGAGGAGGTATAGATTGGACATCCGCAAAAACTACTTCACAGTTAGGGCGGCTAGGAGCTGGAACCAACTTCCAAGGGAAGTGGTGCTGGCCCCTACCCTGGGGGTCTTTAAGAAGAGGCTGGATGCCTACCTGGCTGGACTCATTTGAGTCCCGTTTTTGTTTTGGGGTTTTTTGTTGTTCTCCCGCCCTGGTGGGGGGTCGGGCTAGAAGATCTACTAGGTCCCTTCCGAACCTAAATCTATGAAACTATGAAACTATAAGGTGCATGGCATGGTATGGTTCTGTTGTCTCAGTTAAAAAGGAATATTTTTAGTTAAAACAACAAAATTTTCCCAGGCCCAAAGCAGATTCTTGCCATGACCTAAAGCATCCGTTTTTTGCTATCCATATCTTGGGGAGTAAAGCAGCCACCATTACCAGTCAGTGATCTAGGAAACTCATTGAGCAGCTGGCTCTGCTCAATGAGGGGGTGGTGAGGGATGGGAAGGGTATGTCAACCACAGTAGACTTTGGTTGGAGGGGGCAAGGGGTGCAGCAGCATGGGTGATGGGAAGGGAAGTCTTACCTCCACAGGCAGCTGCAGTGTCAGCTGTCCTGTGGCCAGTTTTCCTCACTCTGAGATCCTAGTGCCCCATTCACTCCCCCTGCCTTCCCCATATATGCATATGTGCTGCACTGCCCAACTCCTGTGGTGGGCAGAGGCATTGCAAAGCTACCCCTACCACAGCAAAGACTGCCGGCAGGGGTGGATGATCCTGGTACCCCTAGTAGTTGACATTTGAGGCAGGTGCTCTACTTATTCCACCATAGTTACACTAAGGATCATTATTACATTAGTAGAGAGAGAGAGGAACAGGATATGGCTGTGTATGAGAAGAGGTCTTCCCTCTTCTACTCATATTTCCCAGTTCTTGAGAGAAATACCTCTGCTACGAAACAAGCAAAAAGCAATGGAGAAATAAAACTTAAAACGTGGGGAAAGATTCTGGAATAGATGAAAGAAAAAATAGTTATACCTAGGTTCCTTAGCTTCTTGTGCACAGCCATGTATGTTCACTGTTTGGAGCACTTCAAACAACATTTCTGCATAGCCTGAGGCTCTGGGGCAGTTACGTCCTGTTGCTGCAACCCTGCTGCAGCTCCACCAGTTCTAGCAGTGATGAGAGCACTACCACAGATAAGCTATCAGACCTTGTAGGAAACATGGTGATGACCCCATTGGAAAAAATGTCAGAAATATTCAACAAAGTGCACAAAGATAAAGGTATGGACGCTGTTCTTGTCGCACGAAAGAAGAATATAGGTAAAC
Organism: Gavialis gangeticus; assembly: GCF_001723915.1. NCBI lineage: Eukaryota > Metazoa > Chordata > Crocodylia > Gavialidae > Gavialis > Gavialis gangeticus. Next base: position 86,616,370 of record NW_017729025.1, on the reverse strand, counting down.
CCAAGAGAGCATTTACTCTGAACTTACGGCTTTTTTTTTTTTGGTTTGTTATACTGCAGTTGCTTTAGTCAAAACACTCCAGGCTGGCATATATGGGACTGTGTCAAGAAAGGGATCACACCTTACCTTCGTTGTGCTGCTTTGTTTTTCCATTATTTGCTGGGGGTGCCTCCACCTGAGGAGCTGCTGGTAGGTAAGTACGATAAAGCAATGTTTATTATTTTATCTGTTTGCTGTTTACTTGTTGAATAGGTGAGTGCTTATTGTCAAGGCATAAATGAGGTTACTTAATGTTATAGTAGTACTTTACACAGAAAAGCAATGAAAACTACATATAGAAGAGGTAGGAGTAAGCAGCAGGTTTGCCTGGGCCTTGCCTTTGTGGAAAAGTGCTTGTAATTAAAAGTTAAGGTGTAAATTTAAACTGAGATAGTTATAATAGCATAGTAGTCTTAACTTGTGTGGACACACTTATCCCAGTGTAAGGATAACTTTTATTCATTTACTTGATGTTACTTAGAAAAAAATTTAAGGACTATCAAGAGCTACCCTTACACTGGAATAAGTATATCAATGAAGTGGGGTGTGGGAGAGGGCTAGGCTCATATAATTCTTTCCATATTATCTGCAGAGTTTATCTGTGTAGACAAGCCCAAACTGGAGCTCTTCACACCAGTCTGGAGCTTTGGTTCAATAAGAAGGAATGTTCACTGATGATCAATAACGTGATTTTCTGTCATTCCGTAGAATTATTAGGATTATGATAATGCTACGTATAGTTCCAGGAAGCTCCATGTCTGCTGCATACAATGCTTCCTGAATCAGAAGTAGTATAGCTCCCTTAATGCAGCATTGCCTCCTGGCAGAGCTTATTGGTGAGTAGGCTCCAGTGTTGCATTCAAGGTGCAGGCCCACCACATGTTTCCTGCTGGATAAATTGCCTTTACCCCACTTGATCTTAGCTCATAGGACCAAGAAGCCAAGTGGACCTTTGAGGAAGGACTGTTCTACTCTGGGGTAAACTGTTCCACTCTGTAGTAAAGTTCTGCCTCAGAAAAAGTGAAGAGTAACTATGCACATATAAATTACACTAGTGTACTGAGTGTGTCTCCTCTCCTAGCCGCATCTATTTCAGGCTAGCTGCTTGTTCAGTGCCAACCGGTTCTTTTCCATCTAGGTGCAACAGTAGCACCTATTGAAGACGTTCTGGTTAGGAGATATTTTTGTGTCTACTGCTTACTACAGAATGAAATCTGAGATGCGTTACTTTGTAGTAATTGTGCAGTATCATCACCCTAAGGAACCTATACTATGTACAATTAAGAAAGCAATGATTGCAGAGCAGAATGGCATGCATCAGTACAGCCTTACTGGGGCAGTTCAGATATGCCAAGAGGTTTGAAGTAGTGATCTGGCTCCACCTTGTTTAACTTAGGTGTTCTGATGGGATCTTAGTAAAGTAAAATATGGTTGCAGGCCAAAAATGTAATGATCAACTGGTGATATGATAATTGAAGACATAGTGGATGCATCTACACATGCATTTGATCCAGGATCATTTTACTTGCAAGTAAATGCTCTCGGGCAGACATCTACACATGCAGAAAAGCGGGAGCAGATTTGCTGCTAATGGCAACAAACTGCTTTCACTTCCTGGGGCCTTGCAATGACCCCCTTGTGCCACCAGGGGGAGCTCTAGGCTCCCCCTGCATACTAGCCCAGGTCTGGTAGGGACCACTGGGCCAGGAGACATCTGTCTTCTTGCTGTGGCTAGGACATTACTCCCTGCCCAGAGGGTCTGCCTGCTGCTGGGGCAGGGAGCTCCTGGCCCTGGCTCCCCAATCAGGGACAGGAGACATGGAAAGAGCTGCAGGGGAGGGGCAGGTCCCAGCCCCTGCCCAGATGCTGCAGTGAGGCAGCTGGCAGCTAGCTCGCTACTAGTTGCCCCACCAGCGGATCAGGGCAGGGGTCTGGGACCTACCCCATCCCTGCAGCTCTTTCCAAGCCCTGTGCCTCAGTCACACAATTTGGGCACAGGGCTGGGACCTGTCCCATACCAGGACAATTCCCAGTCCCTGCCTCGCATGCAGCTGTCCCAGCACCAGCCCTGTAACAGCAGAGCTGGTGCTGGGAGATAAGGATCTCCTAACCCTCACTCACCGATTGCAATTTCAGATCAGAGGGCTTGGAGCTCCCTGCTGCCGGGGCAGGAAGACATAGTCCCTGACCAAGCTCTGATGGCAGAGCCTGCCCTGGCAGCAGGCAGCTCCCAGGGGGTAGGGAGAAATTTCCTGCCCCCTGGTGGACAGCTGACCTGAAGCAGATTTGCCCCTGGTCAGACGTTTACACAAGTGCTACTGCAATGACACTAATCAAAAGTAAATTTGCTACTTGCATTTGCATGTAGCAAATTTACTTACAATTGGCAAAGTTTACTGTGCAGTAAGTATGTGCACATGTAGACGCACATGCTTACTTTGCATAAATTACACTATTACACAGTAATCTCATGTAGATTACTATTACACAGTAATCTCATGTAGATGTGCCCAGTATGAAGCTTTCAGTCTCAAAACACGTAGTCTTGCTGCTCTAATAAATGTATAATGTGCTCTGTACTATAGAGCAGGAGTGTCAAACATAGTGTGCAGGTCAGATCTCTCCAGCTCGCTGGACTACTGACAGGCAACCAAGAGTTGGAGGATGGGGCCAGGGACAGTAGCCTGCCACAGAATCAGGTGCCTTTGGGCCCTGGTGGACATAACAGTTGGTGGCAGGAGGAGAGCAAATGAGGGTTGATGCAGCTCTGGTTGTCCTCTGGTAGCTTCACCTGTCGCCAGTGCTCTGGGTCTGCCTTCTCAGCCAGTTGCCATGCTGTGGCTTTGTGCTGAAACCCTCTGCCAGAGCTGGAGCTGCTGTTGTGGCAGTGGTGCCTGTGGCAGGTCTGGCTCTGTCATGGGGCACATGGCAGCAGCAGCAATGCTGACTTTGACATAGGGCATGCATGTGGTGGGAGCTATTGCTGGAGCTGCATCCCTGTGCTGGAGCTGGAATTGTCATTGCTGCTGCATACCCTGAGTTGGAACCACCTTCAGGCTGGAAGTGGCCCACAAGGAGCCCCATGGTTTGGATCCAGCCTGGGGCAGGAGGTGGACTTGACATCCCTGTTCTACAGTAATTAGGTAGGGACTGAAAACCTTGAAATGGGGTTAAAGAATTTAAGTTTTTGACCCATATATACCATTTAAAAGCACTTTAATATTATTAAATTAAGAACCAAATTCTCAAGTTGTGTAAATTCACTTAGATCTGTTTAAGTGAGTAGAGCTATGTCAAGCTGCATCAGCTGAAGAACTGCTCTTTGTGTCCAGATGTGCCTATTAATCAGCATGAAAAATCAAAACAATCCTGGATTCCCATAATGCCTGCTATGATTGTATGAACTGTTCAGAAAGATCTGTAGAAGACTGGACTGGCTTGAAAAAATTAACATATTCCTCATGTTTTCTTATTTTGCAGTTTCTGATGAAGGACAGTTCAAGGCACTTTGTAGTTATCTATCTCTTCCCACCAATTTGTTCCTGCTTTACCAGGAATATTGGGATACTGTAAACCCCTTGCTCCAAAGGTACTAGCTTGAGTAGCTGTCTTGGGATGATCGTGTGGGAATTTGGGGTACAATTATTGAATCATTGCTTCAGCTCTGATCAATGCCATATTAAAATGTTAAGAGTTAGCTTGATAAGCACGCTGCATGTTGAATTGCTGAAGAGGTGGTATTTTTCTTTATTTTGAATTGTTTATATTAATAAACTGCCCCGACATAGTGAACCTCAACAGACGCGGGGCCAACTTCTGACTCATTTGAAACCATGTAAGTTATCCTGGAGTGTTGCTCTTTTGGTAGGCCAGTGGCGCTCAATTTTCTGGCTCTGTGGGCCCGATCCATCATGCAGTCAGTTTGTGGATTTGCTGGCCTGGCCACTTAGGCTCAATCTGGCAGCAGGTTGTGACCACACAATTTCTGGCCGCAAAGCTATCTCATATGCTAGATCTGGCTGCGGCCTGGCCCCATATGCCAACCCATTCCCACATGCCGGATCCAGCTGCAAAGCAACCCTATGCATCGGTGTGTGGGACCATGACATCTGTCCCACAGGGCACCCCTTGGGTCTGGGAATTTGGCAGCAAAGGAACAGTGACTGGCAGCATTAATTACCACAGGAAGCTGCAACACTTAATGCTGCCATTACTCCTCCACTACCAGATTCCCAGACCTGTGAGGATTCTTGTGGGCTAGATGTGGTCCATAGGCCAGAGAATGAGCACCATTATGCTAGGCTGTTCTGTCTTCATTGATCTGCCTTATCTTGCCTGTCTCTCCACAGACGGGATGTTAATTATAATGATGATCTTGAGAAGAAGGATCTTGGTTTGCCATGTAGTATAATCTGTTCTGATTTAGGGCTGTGCCTGCATTGCATTTTCAATTCAGTCAGATTAAGGGTAGTAGTTAGCCTACTGATTATTGCCCCATCTATATAATATGCTGAAACCTCTTTGTAAAGGAAAAATTGGATAAAATAAAAACAAAATATTACTGTCTTTAAGGATTTCCATATTCATCTGTTTACAGAGTGCAATATTAGTGTTAACATATGATATTCTTGGGCCTGGCAGAATTCTCTAGAGCAGTGGGGGGCAACCTTTTAGACAGGCATGCAACAGATTAGCCTCCCATCTCCCCAGAGTGCCTCTCCAATCCCCTTCCCTTAGCTGATCTGCTGCTCAGCTTTCTGCTCCCTGCCCTATGTGCCACTGTGCTGCCTGTCCCCATCCCAGTCTGTTGCATGCCACACACAGAGGCTGCCTCAGGTTGACCACCCTTGCTCTAGATCAACACCAATTATTCTGTCTTATCCTCTGTCCTCATGGGGCCTTTTTGGTTGACCTATGAAATGTTTTAAGCCTGTTAAGTCCAACCTCTTGTCTTGATACTGATTCATTTTCCAGGAGATGCCAAGTATAATTTTTGCTTCATTTAGTTGAAGAACAGTCTCTATTAACCAAATACTTAATTTTAGATTCTTAAATGGCTGCTAAGAACATTCCTTTTTCTAAGTTTAATCCTCATAGGAGTGCATACAAGATGTGATTTTTGAGTAACAGAAGACATTTCTTTGAGCTGGGGCTGATAATACCACCTCACCAGAGAAATTAAATGAGAACAGATCTATTTTATAATAATTCTATTGCTAAATTGCCACATCAGCCTGTGCACATTTCTTAAAAAGCCTTACTTCAAAAGAAAGAGTTCAGTTGCTTTTGAGAAATGCTGTTGATGCACATCAGCTAAAATAACCATCTGTTGTTGATCTCTCTTCTGTGTTGTAGAAGTAATATAAAGTAACTGTCTTAGCAAGAGTGCCAAAGAAATCATTTTATTCCTATAGTTAGTGGTTTGGCAGTACTATAACTTGCTATACTATGTGGGTGGATCTGTTTTGCTATTATAAACATAAATACAGTAAATATTTGTGATTTAAATTATTTTAAAAATGTGGTTGGGTGAAAATCATTGAGTGGAGTGCAGTGGCCCACTTGGGCACCATAAGAACCTCAGCGTCTAGATATTGCTAATATTTTTTTTACACGTGCATGTTCCATTTTGCGAAGAGGTCCTTACAAGTACTTTTTTAAAAACAGATTTTTCTGGATCCTCCGGGGAGTCGGCAGGGCCCCCCCACTCCCACGCCCCCCTGGCTTGGCGATCAGAAAAATAGATTTCCCTTTTGCGTGTATTGTATTTCATCCCCAAGAAATAAGATTTCAAAGAACAGCTAAATCTCCTCAGAGAAAAATAATTAAAACCATTTGTGTCCTCCTCTTGCTTACCTAGTTTTGTGCTTATTGTAGTAATACAATGTCATCTGTCACTGTTTGTTTGCTACAGGTGGTGTGCTGATCCTGCTGTACTAAGTTATCTGAAGGGGAAAAGCATAGCAATAAGGTTAGTTGGGTTTTTTTGTGCTTGTTTTTTGACCCAAAAATGTTGAAGGAGCTGGGTTTTTGATAGATGAAAAAGGGTGAATTGTAAGTGCTTATATTTAGTGAGGTTTTTTGTGTCCTCCTGTTCCCTTTGCTGTAAATTTCCCCTCATTTTCATATGAGCTTATTACACTCCCTTCCCAAGACCAAACTACTACTCTTCCTTTGGACCATCAAGCATGTTATCTCATTAATCTGTCTTTATTTTTTCCTGGTAATGTCAGATAACCTTCCCCAAGACTAAATGTGTGTTCTTACCATGCAGACTTAGTATTGTCCCCTTTGTTTAATGCACACGCACGCACACACACATATGCACACACATATATTAGGGGTGTGCAAAACAGGCCATATTAGATTCAGATTTGGCCCGAATCAGGGACAGTGATTCGATTCGTTGATTTGGATCACTGTCCCCAGTTCGATTTGGCTGAATCTGAAGATTCGTTTTGGTCAGAGACACAGCTTTAAATGCTTTTTCTACATACCTCGAGGTACCAGGCACAGCTCATGAATGCTGAGATGGTGGGGCGGATGGAGCGTTCCACAGGAGTGTTGGGGGGGGCCCCCCCACGTGCTCAGTGGTGAACTCAGAAGTGGAGCAGAAGTATTTCCAGGTCTGTGGGGGCTCCCCCTGCACCCCGCCCAGCTCTGCAGTGTGCCACGAGGGGAGCCCAGGTGCCCCCCCAGACCCAGGAGGCACCAGTTGCTGAGCCAGGAGGCCGCAGGGGAGCTACCCATACACTTCCTGGTGGACCAGAAGTGCTTCTGGTCCACTTCTGGGTCTGCTGCCGAGCACTCTGGGGAGCCCCCCATGCTCCTGTGGGACGCTCCATCCACCCCACTGTCTCAGCGTTCACGAGCCACATGGTACCTTGAGGTATGTATTAAAAACATTTAAAGCTGTGTCTATGTCCGAATTGCTGAATCTCTGAATCGATTTGGAAGGTTCCGATTATCCATTTCCAAATCGATTTTACTCTGCCTTTCCTTTGGGTTCATAGATTTGAGAGCTGTCTCTAGACTGGCAGAAAGAAATCCAAAAATCTAGAATTCTTGGTTCAGAGATGATACTTTTTATTAGACCAACTAAGAAATCACAAAAATATATCTTTTTTACAAGCTTTTGGGCTCTCATGCTCTTCATCAGGCTCAGGGAAAATTAGAGATGGTAAAAAGTCCCCATAGGTAGAAAATAAATTTCATTTTTGCACAGAGAAAGTTGAAGATGGAAATCTGTCCCTCTGGGTCCATGAGAGTGTCTTTGTGAGGTGGTTTTTGTTGTGCAGATCAGGCAGGATTCCTCCCCTGTTGGTGTCAGATGGCAAGCAGGGAGGTGTAGAAATCTTTCTTTCTGTTCAGCAGTGAAGTTTATAATCCAAAATCAGCTAAAATTTAGCATATTTTTGCATTTCTTTTTGTCTCAGACCAATACAGCTAACAAATACACCTCTGGATCGTCAGAAGTTCATACAGAATATAGGAAATTTAACAGAGTAGTAGTTTATTTGCAATTCATGCCCAGTTTGGGTTATTTTTTCTTATTGTTTTCTTTAACTTTCCTAGGTACCCAAGGAAAAGAAATAATTTAATAGAGCTTCCAGAAGACTATAGCTGCCTCCTCAATCGAGCTTCTCAGTTTCGGTAAAAACTTAGTAGTTTTCTTAGCTTTCTTGTCAGTGTTACAGTACTGTTCGTATTCATGCTGTTGGTGTAAACCATGTGACACATGGCTCAGTTATGTCGGCAGTAGAGAGCATCAGTTCAGGAAAAAAATACTTGGGGGTTGGACCTGATGATCTGTTTAGGTCCCTTCCGACCCTAAGCACGATGAAACTAGGAAACCTGGGAAAGGTATTGCAGAACTGAATATGCTATTTTGTTTATATCCATAATAGCCAGCTGACCATTTTAAGGTTGGAAAAAACACAGCTTACTAAATTAAAGGATGTTGACAGAATGACCGCATATAATGTTATTACACTTTAAAACATTGCCATTTGTCATGAATGTGTGTTAGATCAGGGATGTTCAACCTCCAGCCCATGGGCCAAATGAGGCACGTGGAGCCTTGGGCCAAATGAGGCACGTGAAGCATGTGGAGCCTTGGGAAGCTCAGGCTTCCAAAGGGTTTGGAAATATGACTGTGGGGGAGCTATGGCAGTTAATATTGCCACCCTCCCCGCTGCCAGAATCCCCAGTCCTGCTTATTGGGTCAGAGCTGAGCCACAACACTCCCCCTGCACAGCCAGATTGGGGCTGGGCCCACACCCCTTTCCCTCCATGTGGCCAAATTGGGGCTGGGTCACATGCTTTTCCTGTGGGTCTGGCCCATGCCTCCTTGCCTTGAACCCAGCTGGGTTGGAAACGGGCTGTACTCCCTTCCTTCTGCAGGGCTAAGCCATGCCCTGTCCGCCTGCAGGACTGGTTTGGGACTGGGCAACACCATGCCATGCATTCTTTACCCCCCCCCCCCCC
>NW_017729025.1:86605790-86607674 GCF_001723915.1 Gavialis gangeticus | reverse complement strand
CCCCCAACCCCCACACAGATGGTCTACAATCCCTTTCCTCCCATCCAGACAAACTGAAGCCAGGTCATGCCCCCTCTTCCCATCCCCCATGGTGCTGGGCCAAACCCCTTTCCTCCACATGGCTGGATTGGAACTTGGGCTACCCCCACTCCTCTCCATGCGCTGTATGGGGCCATGCTGCACCTACCCTGGGTGCCAGATTGGGTCTACTGGCCAGATGAAAGGGACCAGGCACTGCCAATCTGGCCTGCTGGATGAAAAGGTTGAGCACCATGGTTTTAGATGATACATCTGACAGTTGCTTTCACCATTGGATATGTCGGGACTAGAAATTTGGCACTTGCTTAAGGTAGTAAATCTTGATGTGCAGATGAAGGGCTAATAGTAGAGAAAACAATGTTAAAATACATCTTTTTCACTTTACGGTTCCTATAAAGTTCACCTGAGAGAGAGAGTCTTAAATTCGAAAGCTTGTTGAACTTTATCTCAACTACATAGTTGGTCCAATAGATATCACCATAAGAAATCCTTGCCTCTTGCATAGTTTCTGGACTGTCACAACTACAACATGACTTTTATACAACCATTCTTTAACTGAGATTTTTTGCATATGGAAGTCAAAAAGTACACAGTAATTTATTACTTATCTTCTTCCAGGTGTCCAAGATCATCTGATGATGAACAAAAGCATCCAGCATTGTGTTTGTTTTGTGGGGCTATGCTATGTTCCCAGAGAGCCTGCTGTCAGGAGTTAGTGAATGGAGAGGAGCTAGGAGCCTGCAACTTTCATGCTGTCCATTGCGGAGCTGGAGTCTGTATGTTTCTCAAGTAAGTAACTACCCAGAATGTAATGTTGTCTTTGTGGGTAGCAGGCAGGAGGGTAGGGGTATAACTCAAAGGCAAGAAAGCCACAAAAGGATCAAAACATGATCCCAGGGATTTGGGAGCGGGGCTAAAGGGTCTGGGGGCACAGGTGGTGTTCTCTTCAATCCTCCTAGTCTCGGGGTATGAGCTGAGGAGGGAGAGGAGGATCCACCTAGTTAAGCAAAGACTGCGGTGCTGGTGTCATAGGGAAGGCTTTGGCTTCCATGACTACAGCCCGCTCTTTGGCAAGAGAGGCAGCAAGCTTCTGGGTAGAGATGGCTTTCACCTCTCTCCACTGGGGAGGAGGCTTTTCTCAGCCAGACTGGCTGACCTGCTCCACTGGGCTTTAAACTAAGCCCGCTGGGGGACGGGGGGGACTACCACCACTGCTGGCCTGCTGAGCAACCCTTGCAAAGCCAGCAGGCCAAGGCACTTAAGGGAGCCCACCCCTGTCCCAGCCCTGGTGCAATCTGTGGGCAAGGCAAGAGCCCCCAAGGGGACACTTGCCTGCCTGTACACAAATGCCAGGAGCCTGGGGAATAAGCAGGAGGAGCTCATCCTCCTGCTTAATGCAAATAATTATGGTGTCATAGGGATAACGGAGACCTGGTGGATCTCCACCCATAACTGGATGACGGGTATAGATGGCTATACCCTGTACAGGAGGGATCGTGTAGATCAGTGGTCTCCAAAGTGGGGTGTGCAAGATGATCCATTGGGGTGCGGGAAGAAAATAGTAGAACTTCTGTTTTATATTTATATAAATATACCTGTATTGGGGGTGTGTGCTCAAAATTTTTTTACTCATAGGGGTGCGCGAATATAAATATACATGTATTGGGGGTGTATGCTCAAAATTTTTTACTGATAGGTGTGCGCGATCAAAAAAGTTTGGAGACCACTGGTGTAGATAAAAGGGGCGGGGGTGTAGCTCTACGTTAAGGAAAGCTACACGTCCCTGCAAGCTGACGTTGGTGACGAAGGTGGACGACTGGAGACCCTCTGGGTTAAAATCCGTGG
>NW_017729025.1:86605509-86605779 GCF_001723915.1 Gavialis gangeticus | reverse complement strand
GATCCAGGCTGACCTGGACAGGCTCAGCAAATGCGTGGATGGGAACCTGATGGTGTTTAACTCCAAATAATGCAAGGTTCTCCACCTTGGGGGGAAAAAACCTGGAGCATCCTTATAGGCAAGGCAGTGCTACGCTGGCTAGCACTACAAAAGAAAGACTTGGGGGTCATCATTGACCACAAAATGAACATGAGCCTGCAGTGCAATGCTGCGGCTAGTAAAGCAACCAAAACGCTGGCTTGCATCCATAGATGCTTCTCAAGCAAATCC
>NW_017729025.1:86604142-86605172 GCF_001723915.1 Gavialis gangeticus | reverse complement strand
GAGGTGGTTCAAGCACCTACAATGAACACCTTCAAGAGCAAATTGGATGCTTATCTTGCTGGGATCCTATGACCCCAACTGACTTCCTGCTCTTTGGGCGGGGGGCTGGACTCGATGATCTTCTGAGGTCCCTTCCCACCCTAATGTGTATGAAATCATTCTTTGGAGTCGGAGTAAAAGACTCACCACTTTGACTTAGTGTCATTGTCAAAAACTAGAAATCACCAGTGTTAGCCAGTGGATTGTGCTGTAGTCTCAAGGTACCCAGTCAAACTGCATCCGTAGTCATGTGTTTAAACAGCAGCAGAAATCTCCTAAGTCTTTATTACAGTTATTCTTGACCTTTATGCTCAAAGGAGCTCTTGCTGCATATGTCTTGGGTGCCAGATTGGGTCCATGAAGGAACCACAAAGGAACTAGGCACTGCCAATCCAGCATGCTGGATGAAAAGGTTGATCACCACTGTTTTATGTAATGGCTTGATGTCCCTATTAAATTGAGATAGAGAATAATTCTTCACCAGGGAATGACATATCTCCAATAAATGCTCCATTTATTGCTCCTCCTCCCCCTGCACAAGAAAATTAAATGATGCCAGCATTAAACCATATCTCTTATGGGCAATGCATGAAAGTGGATATCTGCCCCCAGGGTACAGGTGATATCTAGATCAAAGCAGCAGTTCTTTGCAATAGAGATGCATGGATACATCGGCACCAATAAAAGGAAAATTGACATCATTACCAGTCAGCTTTTTTTTGACTGATGTGGCTGATAATATCACCAATAAATCCTGTGTGCATGCGTGCAGCCGAAGCATGCATGTGGCCATTTTGGCAGCTTAGAGAGCAGCATCTGGCTGGTAAGTCTGTTGTGGAGGAAGGGGCGGGAGCAGTGAAGGGGTGCGGGGAGGGCAGATCAAGGCCCCTACGGTGAGTGAGTGGCACTGGTGCAGGGGCAGGCGCTTCCTAGCCGGGGCAGGATGTGGGATGGAGCCACAAGAGGCTCGTCCGGGAGGGTGGGGGGGTAT
>NW_017729025.1:86603665-86604089 GCF_001723915.1 Gavialis gangeticus | reverse complement strand
GTCCGGGAGGGTGGGGGGGTATAGGGAGCAGATCCCGCTTCTATGTGCACCCTGGGGGAGCCATACAGTGAGCGTGCCCCATGGATCTGCACAGAGAGAGGGCAAGCTGCCGCTGGGGCGACACTGGGCTCTTCCTGGCAGGGGTTGGGCCAGGAGCTGTGCTCAGAGCAGGCAGTGGCGGCACTGGGAGGGGGGCTACAGTGTTCAAATTCTGGGGTAGCCACAGCCCACCCGGTAGCCACCCCCCTTTCCCAGCACTGCCACCATCTGCCCCAAGCATAGCCCCTGCTGAACCCCTCTGCTGGGAACAGCCCAGCAGCAGGCCTGGCCCCAGCCTGCAGTGGCAGTCCACCCTTGCCCCACGCGTAGATCTGGGGAGCATCTGCTCCCCCTAGCTCCCCCAGGGGTGTGCGTAGCAGTAGGA
>NW_017729025.1:86598109-86598420 GCF_001723915.1 Gavialis gangeticus | reverse complement strand
CTTCTATGTGCACCCTGGGGGAGCCATACAGTGAGCGTGCCCCATGGATCTGCACAGAGAGAGGGCAAGCTGCCGCTGGGGCGACACTGGGCTCTTCCTGGCAGGGGTTGGGCCAGGAGCTGTGCTCAGAGCAGGCAGTGGCGGCACTGGGAGGGGGGCTACAGTGTTCAAATTCTGGGGTAGCCACAGCCCACCCGGTAGCCACCCCCCTTTCCCAGCACTGCCACCATCTGCCCCAAGCATAGCCCCTGCTGAACCCCTCTGCTGGGAACAGCCCAGCAGCAGGCCTGGCCCCAGCCTGCAGTGGCAGT
>NW_017729025.1:86581457-86597055 GCF_001723915.1 Gavialis gangeticus | reverse complement strand
CAGCCCCACTCCCTCCCTCCTGCCCCTTCCCTCCCCCCCACCCTTTCCCCATTTCCCCACCAACAAACTTACCAGCCAGACACTGCTCTCCAAGCTGCCATGCTGCATATCGGAAATCAGATATGCTCATTAATAATCGGCTGTTGGTATTGGCTCAAAAAATCTTTATCAGTGCACCTTTACTTAGCAAGGGACTTAGCAGCCAGACACAAGCATGGTTGCTAGCAGGAACAAAAGTCTGATCGAGTGCACTAGTACTGGGAGCTCATACACAGATAGGGTCATTCTTTGTACTGAAGACTTTGAGAATGATGCACTCAGCATTGATTCTGGGACAGAGACTCCGAAAGCTTCACATCATGTGCTGAGGATGATGCCCTAAACACAGCTCTGAGCAGCTATCATATCTGTTTCAGAAGGAGGATTTACTGTATTTATTCAATTCTGAGATGAGGGGTTTTTTTCCATTTAATGTGAGGGGGGTGGGGAAAAGCTCTTGCCAAGTATGAGGGGTAAGGGAGTGGGGGCTGGCAACTCCTGTGGCTTGGGCTCCAGCCCCTACCTCAGGTTAGGGCCATAGCTGTAGCCACAGCTGGTGCCTACTGCCCAACCCCACCTCTGCACCCTGCTGTCTCCCCTCTGCAGCCTCTTCCCCCATCTCTCCCCTCCCACCCCACACAGCCTGTGTTCTTCTGACTGCCCCTCTTACCCACCCCCTTACTTTTGTTCTGTGCTGGCAAACTCTGTGCATGTTGCAGCCTGAGCATAGGACAGGGGCAAGTAAAGGGTTGTAGATGAGTCTGTTGGCTAGGAAGACTGATCCTAGAGCTGCAGACACTCTGGCAGATGCCACAGGTAGTTGTTAAAGGGGAGGGTCAAACTGTGGATTTCTCAATCTTGTTTTCTTTCCTTCCATTTCTGTCATTTTTGTACCTTCTTTCACAAGTCGTCATCGCCATGTAGCCCTGTCCTGGCTAGTTTTTCCCAATTTGTGGTGTCAATGGCACACTTCATTGTTGCCTTCAGAGTGTCCTTGAAGCATTTCCTCTGCTTCTTCCCTCCCCCTCTCCTCCCCCCAACCCCGCATGCTATTTGTCCTTGGCTGAGTTGGGAATATAGCAGTTATTTGGGTAAATGTACATCAGGCATGCAATACAGTGCCCTGGCCATCACAGCTGATGTTGAATAAGGAACACTTCCACGCTGGTGGTGTTAGTGAGGACACCCGCATTTGTGCAACAATCCTCCCTCTTCATGCCAGTGATTTTTCTGGAGGTAACGCTGGTGAAGGCATTCCAGGCTTTCCAGGTGGTTCCTGTAGGTCTCTCAAACTTCAGTCGTAGAGAAGAGTTGGGGTTACCACAGCCTTATATAATAGGAGCTTTGTTCAAGTTCTGATGTCAAGATCGTTGAACACACCGTGATACAGCCTTCCAAAGGCAGACCTGGTACACTGGATCCTATACTGGATCTCCTTGTTGAGGTTGGCCTTCTTTGAGAGATGGCTGCCAAGGTATGCAAAGTATTCAACATTCTTCAGCTTCTGTTCATTCATGAGGATCTTTGCCATATGAGTTTATTGACCTGGAGCAGGCTGATGAAACACCTGTGTTTTTTCCAATGTTAAGGGTCAGTCCCAGGCACTAATATGCTTGAGAGAAGCAGTTAAGGGCTATTTGTATGCCCCCCTCAGTATGTGCAATGGCAGTACAATCATCAGTGTACTGAAGTTCCGAAGTCGAGGCTGATGTAACTTTAGTTTTGGCACGGAGGTAGGAAAGATTGAAAAGGTTCCCATCCATCCTGTCCTCAATGCCATGTGGCAGATGGTCACGAATGAGCATCTTGATGACTGCAAGAAAGTTGGAAACCAGAATTGGTGCAGTCATGCAGCCCTGATTGACTCCAGTTTGAATGGCAAATGGCTCTATAGCAGAGCTACAACATAGGATGGAGGCAGTCATCTGGTCATGAAAGGAGTCTTTGGATGGTGATAAATTTCCCTGGGCAGCCAAACTTCGATAAGATCTTCGTAGAGCCTTACAGTTAAGAATCAAAGGCATTGGCCAAATCAATAAGGACCATATACAGTTCCTGATGTTGTTCTCAGCACTTTTTCCTGGACATGCCATGCTGAGAGCAGCAATAATTTCATAGTTGGTAGGGTCTGAAAGGACCTGAGCAGATTATCAAGTCCGACCCCCTGCCATGGCAGGAAAAAATACTGGGGTCAAACAACCCCAGCAAGGTGTTTGTCTAGCCTTGTCTTAAAAACCCCCAGGGTAGGAGCCAGCACCACTTCGCTTGGAAGTTGGTTCCAGATCCTAGCTGCCCTGACAGTGAAGTAGCACCTCCTGATGTCTAGTCTGAATCTACTCTCTGCCACCTTGTGACCTTATTTCAGGTCATTCCTGGTAGTGCTTGGGGGAACAGGGCACTAGTCCCCTCTGACTAGTTTGTAAACGACCACTAGATCCCCCCTCAGCCTTCTCTTGTGGAGGCTGAACCCTGTAGCCTTTCCTCATAGGACCTGCTCTGCTGCCCCCTGATCATGCGAGTGGCCCTCCTCTGGACCCTCTCCATGCTGTCCACATCCCTCTTGAAGTGCGGTGCCCAGAACTGGAAGCAGTACTCCAACTGCAGCCTGACCAGTGTCACCTGGAGGGGGAAGATCACCTCCCTGGACCTGTTCAAGATGCATCTGTGGATGCATGACCAAGTATGATTGGCCTTCCAGACTCCATCCCCACACTGCTGGCCCATGTTCATCTTGACATCAATGATGATTCCAAGATCCTTTTCTGCCTCTGCACTGATGAGAAGGGAGGTCCCCAGCCTGTGCTGGTTCTTCTTCCCCAGGTACATCACCTTGCACTTGTCAGTGTTGAAACCCATCCTGTTCTCATCCGCCCACCTTTGTAACTTGTCTAGGTCTGATTGCAGCCTATTCCTCCCTTCTAGCATGCCCACATCCCCCCACATCTTAGTGTCATCAGCAGATTTGAACAGGGTGCTTTTTACCCCCTCGTCCAAGTCACTGATGAAGATGTTGAACAGTGTGGGCCCGAGGACCAAGCCCTGAGGAACCCCACTGCCCACATCCCTCCCGGTCAAAAATGACCCATCCACCACCACTCTCTGGGTGTGGCCCTCCAGCCAGTTGGCGACACATTTGACGGTGTAGGTGTTGACGCCGCAGTCCCCCAGTTTCTTAATGAGAACGGGGTGAGAGACAGTGTCGAAGGCCTTCCGAAAGTCCAGGAAGACTATGTCCACTGCTACCCCTGCATCTAAGGATTTTGTGACCTGGTCATAGAAGGCCACCAGGTTGGTCTGACAGGACCTGCCTCTAATGAACCCGTGTTGGTTGCCCCTAAGCATAACCTCCCCCACTGGCCCCTTGTGGACGTGTGCCAGGATAATTCTCTCAAAAAGTTTACCCAGGATCGAGGTAAGACTAACTGGCCTATAGTTTCCCGGGTCCTCCTTCCTCCCTTTTTTGAAGATGGGAACCACGTTGGCCCTCTTCCAGTCCTCTGGCACCACACCAGAGCACCAGGAGCCTGGTGAAGCCGTGCCAGGAGACCTGCAGTGACCTCTGCTAATTCCCTCAGCCCTTGGGGGTGGAGATCGTGAGGACCAGCTGACTTTAAATACGTCCAGTCCCTCCAGAAGTTCCCTGACTAGGTCCTCACTGACCCTTGACCTCAGTGTGCCTCCCCTGGGGCCTGAGGGGGTCCCGGTGGGAGAGCTGATCCAGTCCCTGCTCAGAAAAATGGAGGCAAAGAAGCTTTGTTGTCTGGTGTGACGACCAGATTTCCTAGCATGTCTTGCAGGGGCCCCACGTTACCCAGTACCTTCTTTTTGCCCCCTATGTCTTTAAAAATGGACTTCCTGTTGTCCTTGATCCGGAATCCTAGTCCTAGTTCCATCTCTGCCTTGGCCTTTCTGACCACCCCCCTGCATCCCCGAGCAACCTCAGTATAGTCCTCCCTGATGATGGCCTCTCCCTTCCATTGGGTGTGCACCTCCCTTTTAGTTAGGAGACATTAAATATTGATGTTATATCACAAGAGTTCTCAAGTGACAATAGCTGTTCTGCATTCAGGTCTGCCATTGTTTGGGTCATCTAAGTGTTCATACATTCCTGGATACAAAAAATATTTTTTGTGTTTTAACTGCAATTAGAGTTAAATTTAACTGCAATTAGCCCTCACAGTGGCTATCCAATTGGGTATGGTAAAATGGGACAGCCTATGTTTGGGGCACCTTTTCTAGCCCCCTCTCTGTGTGGGGTGAGCAGAGGGGATCCTGAAAAGGACTGCTCACTTGCGATCACACCTGCTGAATCACCCTCCTGTCCCGCATTGAGGGTGGAGCAACCAGTAGGGCTGTGCAAAGCTTTGGTCCCTGATTCAATTCAGCCTGATTTGGTGGCTGAATCTCTGAATCCGAATCAAATCAGAGGGGACCCTTTAATCTTTCCGAATCGAATTGGATTCCGAATCCAAATTGATTCAGAAAGATTTGGCAATTTGGACATAGACACAGCTGTAAATGTTTTTTCTACCTCAAGGTATGTAGAAAAAGCATTTAAAGCTGTGTCTATGTCTGCATCAGCATCAAATCTTTGGATTCGGCCGGATCAACAAACCAAATCACTGTCCCTGGTTCAGGCCGAATCCAAATCGAATAGGGTCCGCTTCGCCGAGCCTTAGCGACCATCACACAACCACTACCTGTATGTGAATCTATGACTAGGGACTCCCAGCAATCATTTTCTGTCCTCATCAGCACTCATCCATTGCTGCAGGACTTTTTAAAAGTTATGGGTATTGGTATTGTAGTAGATGTTGGACCAGCGGGAGAAGCCTGTATGTGACTTGGTTTACATGGAGAGTCTGTTGCCCATCGACAACTGCATGGATCTTTGTGGAGGAGAAACCTGTGTCCAGTGGCAAGGAGATCCAAGACAACCAGGATTACTTTTCCACTGCAGCCTTTATCTGCCTTAGCAACTGTTGAGAAGTATGCCTTCTGGATCTGCCTGCTTCATGGTTGAGGTCTTTGTGTTGTGTTGGATTGCTCTTAGTCTAAACCTCATCTTTGTCTTTATTGCCATGGGTGACCCTACCAGGAATACAAGACTCCTGCTCTTGTTGATCTTAGGTTCATCGGTGCACTCAAGCCTCTCCACCCCATCAAGATAGCAGTCCATGGAGAGGCAGCCAGGAACATATATATTCCTAAAGGGTAGTTTCTGAGACTTCTTTTTTAAGAATAGCTTATTTTACTCTTTCCCTTTTTAAATAAATTAATCCCCAAGTTATTTTTTAATTAAAGAAAAGTAATCATATGTATAAATCATACTGAGGCCTGGCTGTCACTGTGTACAACACAGTGTGGACTACAGACCAAACTGGAGGGAGATGACAAATGCCATAGTCCAGGAGTAGGCAACCTTTTCCAGCTGCAGGCCTGCATGACCCACCCAGTCAGAAGTGGATAGGCAAATACTAGGGCCTGGCTGTTGCTGCTGCTTGTCCGTGTGATGGCATGTGGAGAGTGCCCACAACTGAAACCTCCTGCCACCAAATACTACCAACACCCCATGTCCACAGGCCAGTTCCAGTGATTCTGCCGGCCAGATACAGCCCACAGGCCAGAGGTTACCAACCCTTGCCAGAATCCACTGAGCTGATATTTTTATGGACACTCCAGGTCTATTTGCATGATTCTTTGTGGAATATGTAAAAATGCTTGTTTCTAGAATTCATGTAGATCACCAAAGCCTTCCACAAAATGGGAAAGAATACCTGCAAATAGGTAACCACAGATTTCTAGGGTTTCTAGTTATTGCCTTTATGCCACTTGTTCCCTCATGTTAATAGGGGGAGCTACAGACCATATTGTATAGTCCTAACAGATGCGGTTTTTCTGAAAATCCTGAGGCTGTGTGTGTGAAGTACGTGGACACCCTCCCCACCGCCTCCCTGTATTATGAGATCCATAATTAATACCACAGCATTTCAAAGAACCACAGGTGCCTCTTTGCCTCCTTGCATCACCCATCAGGTGTGAGTTTGGAAGGAAGGAATGCAATACTTTAAAACTATTTTTAGAATAGTTCATTAGCAGCTCGTGTTTTAGCAAAAGGTACAGGTTGATGCTGAATGCTTCAGCATTTGCCTAGGAAGTTATTGCAGAGTAGATGGTAAACAGTAAATTCACACCATAGTTTATTTCATGGTAATTTCCCTGTCTAAACAACCCATTGTTTTAAGTGAATGCAACTTTAGGTATAGACCATGCTTAAGTTTAATAAAAGTTTTAAGTTAACTATGAATAGTCCCCGCAAACTTTTGGATTATTGATGAGAGGGGTATTTTATTTTAAACATGGATTTATTTTCTTTTTTTAAAGAATCAGAGAATGCAAAGTTGTCTTGGTAGAAAGTAAAACCAGAGGCTGCTTTTATCCTGCTCCCTACCTAGATGAATATGGAGAAACAGACCCAGGCCTGAAGTAAGTAGTTTTTAAATTTCTTTTTAATTCCTTTTACCTACCAGGAATCTTCATCTTTATCTTTGGTTTTCTTGTCATACTGCACTGCATACTGTTTCCTGACAATACGATACAATCTGTTGGTAGAAACCCTTGCTTGGTGTACTTGTTTTACTTTGAAACACCTTTTGACACAATTTCAATAATGAATGGGTAGGAATTTCTAGCAAACTCTGCTTTCCTGGTGCATTTAAACAGTGATTACTTAACTCCTTCTCACCAAAATATTTTTACTACCTTTCTTCAGAACTGTACTGGATGTGCAACTGATGGAAGGTTTTATTTGACCTGCCAATAACTGGTTGTTTCACTGGATTATAAATGTTGCTCTTTTCATTTCTGATAGATCCACGATGAAAATATTTGGTGATTTGTATCATGACTGAATATTTCCTCAATTTATTGCTGAGGGTGTTAATGTCGGGGTCTTAACAAAACAGCTTATCTAGAGACATTTGCACTTAACACAGATGCGGGATCAACCAGAAAGGACATAAGAATAGAGAAGGCATGTACTTGAGGTTCTTTAATATTTTAATATGCTTAATGGATATTCTCCTTATTTCTCCCATGAAGAAGAGGTAATCCCCTGCATTTATGTCAAGAACGTTACCGGAAACTCCATCTGCTATGGCAGCAACACTGCATCATAGAAGAGATTGCCAGAAGCCAGGAAACCAATCAGATCTTCTTTGGATTCAACTGGCAAATGCTCTAACACCCAGTTCATAATAAAATCTGTAACTATGGGGGGAAAAAGAGGAGGATACTAAAGAATCTGCCCTCCAGAAGGATTATCCAGCTCAGACATGGCTGATGCATTCAAGCAAATAATTCTCAGTTGATAGAGTTTACTCTACTAAGCATCCTTCTGCCACAACAAAATCTCCAGCCTTTTATCATCGGTGGCCACTGTTGAATATTCTAGGGAATAATTTTCTGGGAATCGTGAGCTCTATAGATATTTTGATGAGGGTAAATTTTCCACATCCACCTCTGCATGTTTCTACTCCAAAAGCCCAAACTGTCACTCAATGGCATTGAATATACAGGTAGAAGTGTGATCCTACAGAAGAACCAATTATGAGAAGCTGTTAATGTTCCTGTTTGTAATAAAATAAGTATATAAGGCTTGACATACAGTGTCTGATATGACTTCTGTTTGTCTTGAAATGCCAGGAGTCTGTCTGGAATTTAGGTATAATCCCTCCTTTCTCCTCCTTTCTGTCTGGGTTCCTAGTCCTAGTTTAGCAGGACGTAAACTGGCCAGGGTCTCTGGCATACTAAAGGGGGAGTCATACCAGGCCTCTAGTAGTCCATAGCAGCAATCTCAGCAAGCGCTAGGCAGGGCAGCAAAAAACCTACAGCATCCTAGATCCAGGGATGTAATGGCAAATGCTTTCTGAGGAATAAAGTTCCCAGTAATCCACCCTCCAAGAGAGGGCATGAGGAGTGAAGTGCATGAGAACATTTCTGTCTTGCCTGATGCATCAAAAATTAAAATCATCTCTGCTTGTTGCATTATCAGAACTGCAGTTTTGTATAATGTAGCTGCCCTCAGCATATGTTGAAGAGCATTCTACATACTACAGTTTCAAGAACTACGCTGTTTGGTTGGTGTGATAAGCTTTTACTCTTGAAATTGTACCCAGAAATGTTCAAATGCAACACAAGACTTGATGATGTGATGATACTTTTCTAGCACTCTGTTTAACCATCCTCCAGCTACAATAAACAGAAGACCTGTGAACAGGAAGCAGTTAAATAAAAGGCATTTAAAGTTACCCCAATACTACAAAAGATAGCATGGCAAGTTTTAGACTTGCTAAACACAGGCATAAATCAGTACCTTTTGTGGCCATGTTGGAGGAGCTTTCCACCCTGCATTTTTGTGTCATCTGTTTGGGGCCCATTATAAACTGCTTTTGGAATCATGCCAGATGCCAGTTACAACATAAAGGAGAACAAGTGATTTTAAACTGTCTCTGCCTTTCAGTAGCCAGTGGTACATTGTGATTGAACTATCTGCCAGTAAAGTGACAGTACTTAAAATCCATCATTCTGTTTACTGGGTTTTTGCCATAATA
Organism: Gavialis gangeticus; assembly: GCF_001723915.1. Lineage (NCBI taxonomy): Eukaryota > Metazoa > Chordata > Crocodylia > Gavialidae > Gavialis > Gavialis gangeticus. The sequence goes on along the minus strand of NW_017729025.1, from coordinate 86,588,404 downwards.
ATGTACACGCAAGGAACTTAGTGTGAAAGATAAGTTTGAATATATAAATCCCTTTTAACTACCACTTTCCCAAGCAATGCTACCTATGTCAGAAAGTCTGAAGTATCCAGAGAACGTATGTGCACAGTTCATTGTTTTGTTTTGGGTTGGGTTTTTTTTGGTATGTCATATTAATGCTTGAAAGGAGAGCGCTATGAAGAATTTTGAACTGTCATTGCACACATGCTTTTTGTGTGTTGTTTTTTTCATTCTTTTTACTAATAGTGGAGTGAAATGACAGGAAAGATAATGGTGTATCACAAGTCATGATTTCATGTTTACAACCAATAAATAATCCTTCTCCTATTTTCCTAAAATCCATGGAACACTCATTGAGTGCACTGAACAGTAGTTACAACTCTCATTATACCTTCAAAAGTGTAATTCAGAGAAGTGCAAATGTTTGATTTTTCTGATACTCAAATACTCTTAAAACTTTTGCTTGTTTTATCAGGTTAATCCACCCCAGTGGATGTAAATAATTTTCTTTTTGGTGTATTTTTCTTGTGTTCACCTCATTGCAGTGAAGACATCTTTTTCCATTTTGATGTATTCTGTTTCTAAACTGAAATGAATGAAATCCCTTGGTAGGAAAATATCAGTTCTGTTAGTCTGGTTTAATCCATAAATTAAAACCTTGGGTTTAGAAAAACAGCTGTCATGGAGACCTGCATGCAGTGGCAGTTTAAAGGTTACTACTGATACTGTTTACCAGCTAAAGCACTGTATTGAGATTAGAACAGTTTATGCCTCACTGGAAACCACCATTGACTTCAAAACTGTATGTCCATGCTGTTTCCTGCTTAATGAGGTCAAAATATTTTATCTATTCATATATCAGCTTTCTAGTAGCCGTGCACTTCACTCGGACAAGAAATTTGTGCACATAAAGTTCAGTTAACAAATACACTGCAAGATCATTTTATTCTGTGGTCTGGTAATCAGCAATTCAAAGTCCTTTAAAGAGACAGAAGCTGGTTTGAGTGGGTAAAATCTTGTTTAAAGTTTTGCTAAATTTTTATGCAATTGGGAGAGGCAGGAGATTGAAGGCAAAGGAAGAGATGTTCTTCTTTTTCTGTACATTTGCACTTATTATTTTAGCAAATGGGCTCCCACTAATGAGTGTCATCATCTTTCATGTAATAATTTACTATGCAGTTTGGTTCACTGTGAGTATAATCTGTATTTAGTGAGCGCAAAATGCTTAAGCCACTGAGAATTCCATCCAAGATGACCAGAAGAACTTATTTGGATAATGCATATATTGGTATTCTTAACTTCAGAATTGTAAATTTAAAACTTGTATAATGTTCCTGTGCTTTTGAAATAAAATATCTTGTATATGTATATTTAAAAAAGGAAATAAAGTAACTTCTCGTACACTGTTGGACTTCTGTTTGGTTACTTTTTTACACTTCTCTTTAGGAAAGAGGTAGAAGTGATATCAGTATGGAATAAGGGAAGAGACAGTCAGTACATAATTGGTAAGTAATACCAATTACTACTACAACTTATTTGTAATAACTTCCAAGGAAGTTAGTATTAAAGGTATACCTTTTATTTTGGATTAAAGAAATGCTTCCTTTAGAGATTCCCTGATACAGCTGATACTAGCTCTTAGGCAAAACCCCTTCTTGATGCTTTTTGTTCATCAATAACCATAAAGTAGTACTAGAAGACAAGATAACTGAATTATACCAATGGTTTTCTGTTGCCTTTCTGATAGGTCAAATAAATACCTGAGAGGCTGAAAGAGGAAGAGAAATGAGTCTGTGAGAATCTTCCTGCAAAAGTGTTCTGCAGAATAGTAAAGCTGGAGAACCACCAATTTAGGGGAAAAAAACATGGCAGCCTTACTTAGGGGAAAAATTACCACACAATTCAAACACTTCAACATAAAATGTGCAAGCTTGCACCCAAAAGGCCCTACCAGTGGATGTCTGATTAAGTAGCTGGCATATCTCATTCATATTCTAGACCAGTGATGCTCAAAACTTTTTGCCCAGTGGATCCTTCCACATGCCAGATCCAGCCCGACCCCAGCTGCACAGGAAGAGGGAGAAGGAGCTGTGGCCAGCCTTGATCTGGCCACGGGGGGCTTGGGAATTGGCACCAGGGTGGTGGTAACAGTATTAATTGTCACCACCTCCCCACCACCAGGTTTTCCAACCTGTGGGGAGTCCTGTTAGCCAGATGCCATGGCTCTGTGGGCTGGAGGTTGAGCACCTTTGTTCCAGACCATATCAATAAAGTCCAGTCATCTAAATCAGGTGTTGGAAACCTGCAGTCCAAGGGCCAAAACCAGCTCACGGAGCTATTTGATCCAGCCCATGCATGTGGGGTAGTAGGGAGCTTCTGCATCTGTCATTTTTCCTGTGCTGTCATAAGAAGTGGCATCAGTGGGAGCTTTCCCCAAGCCAGTGCAGGAAAAAGGAGTGGCAGTGGCTGGGTCCTAGCATCCTGTGGTCTGACCCACACTGGATCATTTCAACCCACAACCAAAAAAAGGTTGCTTACCCACTGATCTAAATTGTAATGAGATTTAAAATGAAAAGCCTAAGTCATCCAAACTTTTGTTTATTTTGTTCCTGCAGGTAGTCTTCTGACTGAGGAGACTCTTGTTTCTTGTCTCTTTTTTTTTTTCCTGTTACACAAAATGTACTTTTTTTAATACAGAAAATATGAATGGGGAATAATAAAAACTATCTGTAGACAGGCTCCTGCTGAAATCCCTTTATTTGGGAAGGCTAACTGCATCATATTGGAGCTTGCCTTAGTATGGACAATGGGAAAATGAATGATATCTAATGAAGAAATACAAATCCAAGTAGGGAAGGACTACGTTTGGAGAAGTTGTATACACTGGAAACTGTAGTGGCAATTAGGAGAAGGGAAAATGGGGAAAGAGTTAAAAATTAGTTAGAAATTGGGATTGAGATTTAAGGCTGGTTATACTGATTTTGTGTTGGTCTTTCTCAAGAGATCAAGGATTTAGGATTCCAGGTTTTCAGTTTGTATTATTTAATTACCAGATTGGTGATCAATTCAGTTTCTGTTTAATGTAACTTAAGGCATTCTCTAGACTTTGCCTTTGGCTGGATGATATTGCACAAAATGTTTTGTATAGTTGGCACTGTCTGGGTATTCAGTGAATGAGAACAATAAGAATAATTGGGGGAGGGAGGGTCATGGCTATATTGTTTGTAATGGAACTGCAAACAGGATGCCTATTACAGTATATATCCCACACTTTTAGAGGTATCCATCTTATGTGCAAGTCCTAAAATAAGCTGAGGTTCCACCAGGTTTGGGGGCACAAGCCATCACAAAAAACCATTGAGTTACTGCTTGAACTGGTAATCAGTAGATCTTGATAGCCTTAGTAAGACCACCCAACTTCAGCTGTTGAAATCTTGTAAATTTTTTCTTCCCATTTTTCTTTAGCAGGGTTGATAAAAACAAGGCATCTCAATTGCATGAGCTTCACAAATGATAAAGAAACATTCATTTCTGCAGGTGAGCGTCACGTGGAATATCTTTGGGTCTTGATCCTGCAATCTGATCTGTGTAAGTAGACATCACTGCTATGTGACTTTGAACGCACGTGAGAAGTTTACCTCTGTTCATTGGAGACTGGGATCCAAACCCCAAATAAGCGAGACAGGTTTGTCCATTGTAGTGATTCAGAACCCTCCCACAGATAAACTGTGTAACAACTGCCTTGTAGTGCCATAAGCTCCATTTAAGGGTGCCATGGGTTGCCACTCAATATTAGCACGGCTGCCTGTGCAAACACTTATACAATTCACAAGATTAATCCCAAAATTTCAAATAGAAATTCATTCAAATAGGAAAACATTCTGACTTGTGGTCTTTCCGAGTTCTTTGTAACAGAAAAATTGCTCTACTATGTTTCTGTAGTCAAAAATAAGTGAAAACAGCTGACATTTCCCAAGGGGTGCCTTGTGTTTAAAAAGGTTGAGAACTAAGCACTTCAGTAACCTTTACACCACTGTCTTCCTTCACTAAAAAATAAACTACTTTCAGATGTAGAATCTAAAACATCATTTTGGATGTGACTGTTTACATATAGAAGAAATATGTATTAATAAATAGGTTTTGTAAGCTTTCAGACTGCTGGTGTGGTAGCGCAGTGTATTGTGGTAAACAACACTTTAAAAAAATGTTCCCAATGTGTAGCAACCAACATTCTTTTAAGCATTTTTAAAGAACACCAACAACTCAGAATTCCAGCAGACAGTCCCTTCAAACTAAATACAATATATTTAAGAGGTGTGGGAAAAGACATACTTTTTTAAACCATCTCTCTCTATTTATGATGAGATTTTTTTCCCCTTCCTTTTCATTCCTGATCTACAGCAAATATGAAGATGGATTTTTGCAACATCATTTGCAGTGATAACCAGAAGAAGTTGAATGTTAAGGATAAAAAAAATTAACAGCTTAAAAGTTGTATAAAATTCAGAATCCTTTTGAAGCGAAGGTGTATTCCTGCTCCAGTAGGTTTCAAGTATTTATTACAGAAATGTATTGTCCTTATTAATTCTGATTGGATTAAGCATCGATAACAAATAAGATAAGAAGTCTCCTGCAAATCGTATTTATTTCTGTATCTCAGCAGATGCTGCAGCTTATAGGCTTGGTTTGCTAATGCTGTCTGTCTTTGCAAACTAATGAGAATTAGAGAGCATGCCTGTGCTGCTACCTTAGTTTGTTGTCCTTTGTACAGTGGTTGCAATATAATTCTTGGAACCAAAACATTTTGGCAGCAGAATTCAACACAATGGGTGCATCTACATGAGACTCTACTGTGCAGTAGCCGAATAATACTGTGCAGTAGCACATCAAAGCACCAACCATGCTAATACGCTACTGTGCAGTACGATTATGATTAGCAGTAGTAGTATTACAGTTTCTGCAAAAATCACAAAATCTTCATTTCAGTAGGTCCCTATTTATAATGTACCACAGGCAACCGGAACAGTACAGCACAGCAAATGTAGAAAGGTAGGCCACCTGTCTGCACGCCGTCCCTTCATGGTGTGCTATAGATGTGAGGGGATGCAGCAAGGAGCAGCAGCGTGTCAAGGCTCCCTAAAATGCACAGTTTGTAAGGGAGAGGGACACTTGTATTGTAGATGCCCCAAAGCCTTTGCAAATATAGTCAGAGCCCCTGAAGGACCAGTGAAATCTGGAGGAGGGGAGTGGAAAAGAGGAGTGGTTGGACACTGCAGTAGAAATGGTGAAAGAAACCCCACAGGAGGGTGGAATAGAGGAGGCGACAAAATTTCTGTGCTTGAGGGAGCACAGGAGGAGATAGGAGACATAGTAGAAGGGAAAGTGGGAACAGCAAACAGCTCAGATATAGAGAGGAAGAAAGAAGACACCCTACAGGAAACAAGTGGAGATGGAGCAAGAGAGAATCTAAGAGGCTGAGAAAAGAAAGCAAATGCAAGAGCTGAAGACCAGGAAGAAGAAACCTGATAATGAGGGAGATGAGTCAGAAGAAGAGCCACAGATCAGTTTCCTGCCACTGACACCCCTGGGCTCCAACCCAGAGTGAAGACCAGAAGGGGGAAAGCAGTGAGGACGCAGGAGTATGCAAGCCTTTCTAAACACAAAAGAAATATGGCCGCTTTGAAAGGCTACAGGAATGCAAGTGAGGGAGGGGGAAGAGTCAACCTCCCCAAGGACTGGCACAGACACACACAGATCAAAGCAACCACAGACAAACCTTAAAGGGACAGGCACACTCATTTTAAAACCAGTATAAACAGCATTGACAATAGTTTTTCTTAACGTCAGTACCTTATCAAGCAAAAGATAGGTACAGATTGAACCAGCATTTAACCAAGTAAGGGCAAACATTATCTGCCACAAGAATGGTATACCAGCAGAGAGGGATTACAAACATTTTGAAAAAGGTATAGATGGGGGCCATCTTGGTGGCCAGGAACAAAGCAGCAGGGGTAGCAATATTAGTTGAGAACCCAGAGGTGAGAGAAAAGCAAGCAGAAGAAGTCATCAGTGGCAGATTGCAGTGAAAGGTGCTATGAATTGGGGGAACAGAACTGGAAATTTTCAACGTATATGCACCACCTGAGAGGGAGGGAAGAAATGTGCTGCTTAGGAAACTGGTGGTCTATGTGGTCAGAGGGATATCACGCATGACAGCGGGAGATTTCAATCATATAATCAAAGTGGGCAACAGAGCAGGGGAAGGAAGAAACAGCTTTAGACAGCTCACCCAGCTGTTAACAAATATAAGAAAAAAAGAGTTGCTAAGAGATGTGTGGGCAGGGGAGAACATTTTCACTAGAAAAGACCCCAGTGGAAAGAAACAATCAAGAATTGACTTTGCGGTTGTGCCAAAAGAAATAGGGATAAAAACGAGAAACCATACAGGTGGCTTTTAGCGACCACTGGGTGCTGAAGGTGGAAATGAGTCTTGATAAGAGCCCCATGAGAGGGAAGGGACGATGGAAGTTAAATATGCAGTTCTGACAATATAAAGAGAGATGTCAGGCATATACAAGACAGTATGATTGGTGGCAAACACTGAAGAAATATTTCAGGAGTACCAGAGAATGGTGGATGATGGTGAAGAAGAGGACAGGAGAATTTTTTAGAAAGGAAGATCAAAGATGTACAAGGAAAAGAACAAAAGAGTTACGAGAGCTCCAAAGAAAAAGATGCAGGAGCTACTAAAGGAGGCCACAGAAGGAAGACAGTATGAGAAGAGCTAGAAGAAACAAGGCAAGAGTTAGAAAGCTGGTTTAAAAGAAAGACGAGTGAGAAAATATTCTTGGCACAAGCACCCTAGATGGGAGAAAATGAAGAGTGGTCCTGATGTTGCATAAATTGCTGATTTTATCCCCTGGAGGCTA
>NW_017729025.1:86577210-86581446 GCF_001723915.1 Gavialis gangeticus | reverse complement strand
CAAAGAAACATAGAGAAAAGTATCTATTTTCGCTACACTGATATTTTTTGGCCAGAGTGAAGGTGGCAAAAGGAGTACTTAAAGCAGTACAGGGAGGTGGTGGGGCCCGGGTGGAAAAGCAGGAGGGCAGTATTGGAGGTGACAAGATGATTTTATGAAAAGCTATAGTAGATGAAAAAACAGACAGGAAGAAGATAAAGAATTCCTTGGAAGACATTGAAGAGAAAGTAGAGGAGGAGGAAGCAAAGATAAGCTTAAAGGAAGCGGAGGAGTGTTTAAAAATCTTTAAAAGAGGGAAATCACCAGGAGCAAATGAACTGCCTATGGAATTTTACGAGAAGTTTTGGCAATGAGTAGGGAGGGATAGAGTGGAAGTGTTTGAGGAAATAGCAAAAACAGGAGAGGCAGTGAAAGGTTTTACAAAAGGAATTGTGATCTGTGTTCAGGAAAGGGGAGAAGGAACTCCTGGAAAACTGGAGACCGTTTACACTCCTTAATATGGACTGTAAGTTATGAGTACCTCCGAAGTGATCAGAGGTGCACTGTCTTACATCCAAGAAAGGAAAAGAGACAGATATAGCAAACCTAGATGCAGAAAAAGCATATGACAGAGTGGATTGTGATTACATATTTGAGGTGCTAGGAAAAATGGTGTTCCCAAATAAACTTATATATGAGATAAGGTTATTATATAGATAGAACCAGAGAGTTGAATCCAAATTAATGGGCACCTAAGTGAAGCCTTTAAAATCCATACAGGTGAGAGACAAGGGTGCCCCGTGTCACCATCACTATTTGTATGCAGCATGGAACTGTTAGCACAAAGAATAGGAAAAGATAAGGTCATAAGCGGAGTAAAGATACTGGGAAGGGGTGAGGTAAAATGCATACCATACATGGATGATATGAATGTAGTAGTATGGGACGCATGTTTTGGGAGTATACATATGCAAAGCAGGTGTGGGAAAGGGTCTGCTACTTTGAGTGTCACCAAAATAAACCTGTCATTAGTGCGGGAGATGGTACTATATGGATTCATATCAAAGGGACCAGAGGAAATGTTACTAAGGACTTTATTAGCATGTGTTGAAACTAGTTTATGGGAAGTAAGAAACCTCTGGGTGTTTAAGGGGTTGGCTTTCACTGAAAAAGTGCCTGAGCTGATCCCTGAACTGAAATACTACATTTACTGGGACAAGGAAGAGATCAGAGAGGAAAAGGACTGGGTGCACTTGCTGCACTTAACCAACAGAGGACTGATGGGAGGGTGTAGAGTTTCAGGGATTACCAAGATAAGTTTTTCTTGGGGTTATGTATGAAGATAAAGATTTCTGTAAGGGTTTGTTTTTTGTGGAAAGTTGATGCATGTTGTTTAAGGGTTAACATACATAGTATGTTTTTGATATGTAGTTGTTTCTGTGATATGACATGTTGGAAAACAGGGATTCTCAATACATGTAACTTTAAGTGTAGGATGAGTACGTTTTTAATAAAACTTGTAAAAAGGTTCCCATCATCATCTTTGCCTTTTCAGCTAAGATTAAATGTAGCATTTTTGGCACCAAGAGGAGGGTGTTGGGGCTGATTCTGGCCCTCTCAGTGCTGGCATAGTATTGTAGTACCTCAAGGCCCAGTGCCAGTTCCATTTGCAGGGAACACCATCCCATGTTTTAAGGGCTACACATACAAAAAAAAGTCCCCATCAGCATTTTTGGCATCAAGGGATTGTGTTGGAGGTTGCTTCAGCCTCCCCAGGTGCCAGCCTGATATTGCAGTTCCTCCAGGCCTGGTGCTCTCATTCCCTCTTTGGGGAGCAGCTACCCACCTTTTTTAAGGGGCACATGCACACATGCATGCATGCTTTCCATCAGTATATTTGCCCAAAATGGGCCATGTGTTTTATAGTCAGGCTCAGTGCTGGCTGCATTTAATCAGCTTCATAGTTGGCTTCCATTACTGAGCACATGTTGCTTCTGGCAGCAGTTTAATGATGGACAATGTATTTAATGAGGTTTCCTCATGTGCAGATATTTATGAGGGGCTTTTCCCCCTGTGCTGATTAGGGAATGCTGATTAGAGGAAAAAAAACTCATCTTGCATTTGAGTAAAAACAGTAGTTGCTTGCAGTAGCAGGTGACTGTGGTGAGAAAAGATGTCCCTTTCAGTCATATTCTTAGAATATTAAATTAATTATGTAGCCCAGGTACACTAAGGAAGGGCTCAATTACTAGAGCGCCTTCCTCCCTCTCTATAGAGCTAGGCCAAAACCAAATACCAAACTATGTACAACTTATTACAAGAATAAATACAAACACTCAATATAAAACACAGAGGCTTAACATATAATACTATATATAATATTCCACAATTCACGTATAATACCAAATATGAACCAAATAACTTAGAACCTATATATACAACACAATTAACACATAGGGATATTAACCTATATAACCCAAGTAACTTAACCATAATATTTCTTTAAACCTTCACAAATAACAATACCAATATACACGTTGAGACATTAAAACATATAAACCATATAACCCCCGTTAAAGAACACCCTTCGCTATATAGCCCTTAACACAACAACGTCAAAATAGGGAGTGCACTCAGCACCTCCCCGAGGGGTTTCCCTGAAGCCCCTCCCCTTTAGGGCCCTGGGATGTGGACACGCCCCACAATGGAGGGTGGAGGTGGCAGACCCTCCTCACCCATGTTAGCTTCCCCTGCAGGTCCCACTTCCCCAGCAACTCATGCTTCCTCTCTGGAGTAGTCAAGGCTTGTCCCCTGGTGACCGATCCCACAAGAACCTCTCCCCAGCAGTGCCTTTGGCTCTCGTCGACGGCCTGGTGCCCTGCACTGGGCACCCAGGGTGCACTCTCTCTCGCATGGGAGCCAAGCCCTTGCAGGCTCCGAGTCCCTGGTCTCGCACCGGGGGCGTCTCCCCTTTCCTGGGCCCTGCTCTGGGCACCGGGGCTCTTTTAGTTAAAAGTGGAGCCACACTGCAGGGCTCCAGTCACTCGGCCTAGAGCCAGACCTGACATAAGCAGCCGTGGCCTGCTTCCAAGGTGGTTTTCCATGTGCCAACCTGTGCACCAGGTGAGGCCCAAGCAGCCACGAGCTGCTCCCAGGGCCGGCTCTCCATGTGCCAATCTGCACACTGTGCGGAGCCCAAACAGCCGCAAGCTGCTCCCAGGGCCAGCTCTCTGTGTGCTGCTCTGCACACTGACTGCCCAGCCGTTTGCTGGGTTCACAGGCTTAAGCCTGATTCCCGTGCCCCAATTCACACACCGTTGAAGCTCAAGCGGGGTCCCAAGGATGGCAGTCTCTGGAGCTCCTCTCTCCTCACCATCCCTCGTCGTCCAACCCCGGCCTGCTGAGCATGCTCCCCTTGTATACTCTTCAGGGTCTCCACCCCCAAAGTTCTCCGAACCTGGCTGGCACAGTTCTGATTCAGGTCCAGCTGCTCCTTGCTCCCTCCCTTCAGAAAAGGGCAGGAGATTGCTTCTCTTGTGCTGCCTCTGGATTGGTGGGCGGGCTCCACCACTCAAACAGCAGACCCTCAATCCTGAAACTCAACCCAAACTCCGAAAAGGTAAGCCTGCTACAATTATTTGGGGTGGAGGAGTTTAGGTTATTGATTCAAAGTGTTTCTAGAATTTTTTTTTCAATATTTTGTATTCTCTAGTAGGTTAATTTTCCTCCAGTTATTTGTAACTTAATTTTCTTGCAATTATTTGTAATTAAATTCTATTCCTTGGAAAAATATTTATATTATTCTTGAAGGGAATTATTATACAATAATAATTCAATTTTGGTACAATAGGCAGTTAGGGAGGACTTGGTCAAAACACTTGATTATTTTAGTACTCATAAAAATGAGGGTTTGATAGTACTGGTTAGTTTTATGTGAAATTTCAGGCACAGAGTATTTAGTCATGATCCAGTGATCTAGTTTCTGGTAAACTAGTTGCAGAAAGAAGATATGCTAGCCACATCATTCCCTTATATGCCATTTGCTACACAATTAAGCATGCTTTAGCCATATTATGCTATAAATTCCTAGGCAAGGGGCGCCTTTAACTTTGGCTTTCAGGACTACTCACATGCATGACAGTACTATAGAGAGAACAGCTGTTAAATAAGGACTGGTTTAAAATTAATTTTCTTTAATTTATGTTGTTTACAAATGCATACAGGGCTACCAAGGCAAAATACATTGTCAGGAAAAGG
>NW_017729025.1:86548496-86577023 GCF_001723915.1 Gavialis gangeticus | reverse complement strand
TGAAATTTTGGACTGAAAAGATAATTTCAAAGATCTTTACATTCACATCTATACCAATAAAAGGGAGGGGAGAGTGTTAAAACATTCCTGGCCCAGTTTTTCTTGGCAGTGGGCTGTGTGCCTGGAAATTGCAGGCTACCAAGGCATCAGACAGTCTGTTTCAGCAAAGATCAGCCCGTTTTCTGTTGCATCCAGAAAGGAATCAGCGCAACTGTTTGTAAGGATTTAGTGTATATCTTTAGCATCATTACTATAATTTGGAGTGTGTTAAGAGTATTACTGAAGAATCCTTTGTTTCTTAAAGGCCCTCTAGGAATTTGTTTTTGGTTCACACTGAAAACAGTTTGATATAAGGCAAGAACCTAGCTTATGAACACAGAAATTTACCAACTCTGTTAGGGTGAGACTAGTTTGGATGTTTTTTTAAACTATAAGGTAAATATTCTTATTGTGTTGGAGAAGAAAATATGACAAAGTATAGCTGGAACAGAGCATAGCAGGGCAGCTCCATGCCGTAGGCAGTGATGGTACATGGGTGCTATCAGTCACCAGCTACAATGGTGGCTATTTTATGCACCATTCCACCTGTCTCTGAAAGATGGAGTCCAGCACTCCTGCCCCAGTTGTCCCCCCTCAGTGACATTACTGAACTGGAGTTACATTTGCTTTTTTCATATCCAGATTTGCTGTCATGCCAGGCAGCACATATGAAAGATGTATATAAAGCAAAGTTACACAAGTTAATGGAAAGGGTTAGTAAAAAAAATAGTTCATATTTCAGGAATTCTTGAACCAGACATATTTAGATATGGCTGGCAGTATTTCATGCATTTTGGCAAAGCATATTCAATTTCAGGGCTTCTCTTGAGAGAAATAAAGATTGTACTAGAAATGCTGTACAGTTGTAGGAACCCACACAACCATCTACATGCTACTTAGTTGTATCAACAGAAGAAACATATTCAGCCTCCAGTGTATGGTTTGTGGGTACATAAAAGTGTTGTCGGTGGAAGAAAAATGTATTAAGGGCTTCTGAAAATGAAGCCAACTTATTTACGATGGTAACTTTAAGTCTGAAAGTTTGTTTGCCTTTTGTGTTTAGTACATAGGGAGGGCTCATCCTTTGTTCCTAATGAAAACGGCACTGAATATTTCTAGGAGAGGTTCTCTGAGGGATCAGAGCTGTTATGCGGTCAAAGAAAATAGATGGGGCGGGGGGGGATAATTAAGTCATCTAGTCGAGGCCAGTACAAAATTGTGTTGCCTCAGTAGTTTTTGAGGCCTGATAATACTGACCTACCTGTCAGTAGGTATTAAGAAGATTAATGGTTATAACTAATTGCAGTTTTCAGGTGTGGTCACATCAGGTTTATGAAAAGGGGGAAGGGCTCCTGCTTACCTAATCGTGGTAGTCACTTGCACTCTTACTCTCTTGCTATACAAAACAGAAAAGAAAAAGAAAACTATCATATTTTGGATTATTTTTGCCAGATTTAATAGCTTGACTAAAGCTTTTTTTCCCCAAACATAATCTCATTTTCTTTTTCTTCAAGGTTATGGTTAATTTCTCCTAATACGGCAATTGTTCACTAAGCAACTTAGTACATTTGCTGAGCTATGACCTCCACAGTTAAGGTGTTTTAGCCATAAAATGGGGCTCATGTTTGAGGCGACCAAGGAAGGGAGGAAATTGGGCAGTTTGGCTGATCGTGATGAGCTGCCAGTGTGTTGTGGTTATGAAAAGGCTAAAGTAGTCCCAGGCTATATTAGGCATGATATATCCTGTAAAAACAATAATGTACCGGTACCAAGGCATTGGTAATTTTCTTTTAGAATAGTATGTGTAGTGCTAATATAGTTCTCAATCTTCTAATTTTGTACCTGTTCTAGTTTAAGGGGACCACTAAAATGATTAAAGGAATGTGGAGACTTGTTCTTTGAAAGAAGATTAAATAAGTTTACCTTGTTTACCTTAAAATGAATAGAGATTGAGAGGGGGGTATGATTACTTTTTACAAATACATTCATAGTGTAAATATTCAGGAGGAGGGAAGAACTTTTTAGGCTGAAAAACACAAATAGCACAAGTTCAGATATTTACTTCCCCCTCCCCCAGTCAGCATGAGAGAGAGCCCCTCATCTTATATTATCATACCAGCAAGCCCCCCTGTTAAATATGTTGGCTATCATTAAACTGTTGCTAGAAGCAGTATGTGCTCAGTCATGGAAACGGAGAATGAAGTTGACTGAATGCAGTCTATGCTGAACACGCCCATAAAACATATGGCCCATATTAAGCAAACGCACTGAATTTTTTTTTATAGGCTGCATTCAATCAACTTCATACTTGGTTTCCATGACTAAGCACATGCTGCTTCTAGCAGCAGTTTAATGGTAGCCTGAGTGTGTGTGTGTGTGTTTATATACATATTTATACCTCTACAAATCTGTCTCATTACTGATATGGTTCACTCAACACCTTTACAGTTATAACATTATCATTCCCATTACAATAATCATGGTGTGCTCCCGTGCATCCACATGCCCATCACAATCACAGAAAGGACTGCCCAATGTGTTTTGAGCTGCCAAGTGAACCACAAGGGCCACTTGGCAGTGTGTTGGAGATGGAGATTATACCAAGATTATACTGAGGGACCTGGACATCTTTAGCCGAAAGAAGAGAAGGTTGAGAGGGGGCGTGATAGCGGCTCACCGCTACATCGTAGGAGGTAGAGGTTATGTATATACACTGGAGGTGGAGTTCTATATATTCATTTAGTTATATACAGAAATAAATATTTTTGAAAAAAAAAAGAACATGTTTTGTGCAAAATGGGGCAGAGCTTGAACTGGGCTTCAAAGACCCTAAGTGGAAATCAGATTTCTAGGATGAGCTTGAAGCAGCCAAAGAAAATTTGCCTCTGAAAGGGATGGAATTTATTGGGGGAGGCAAAAGAGGAGATGAGCTGATTACAGACCAGGTTTGTACTATAAATAGGTACAAAAGTAGCTCCTGCCCTGAGTCTGGGTTGGAGCCAGAGTCAGACCCACAACAGTGTCCTGCCCCCACTTTGCAGCTTCTTCCCTGGCACTCCTTACTATCAGGTGCAGCTCACTTCTATATTGTGCTCAGGGAGGGAATAGGGCCTGAGCAGTCTGACATTAAGGTGGGGCAAGAAGGCTGCAGCGGGAAGAAGTGGGGGTAGGGGGGGCAGGGCAGAGGACCAGGGGTTCCCCAGCCACTATTTTCCCTGCTGTAGCAGTGAAAGGAGGGTGAAATCAGACAGCCATCTGATTATTAGATTCTACACCTGGAAAAGTATAACTATAATTTTTCCATATATAGAATCTAATTATGGGGGGGATCATCTTATATTCAGTGTCATTTTATATTTGAGTAAATATAGCTTTAGAAACTGACTATGGTTAAATTTAGATAGGAAATGAGAAGCTTTCCAACTATCAGAGGGGCAAAGGTTGGGAATGGTTGTGTAAGCAAAGTAGTGGGAGCAAAGAACCTACCTATCCTACCAGTGAGCAGACATGGAAGACGGCATGCAACGTGCATCACGGAGACCAACTGGCGGCTTCGGGAATGGTGTCTCAAGGCAGGCTTTGGCTTCCTCGACAATAACCGGTACATCATGACAAGAGACATGCTTGTATGGGATGGGCTCCACCTTTCCCCTAAAGGTAAGCATGTGTTTTCTTCTAGGTTGGCGGATCTCCTCTAGTGGGCTTTAAACTAGGTTGGGGGAAGGGGAAGACGAGGGCGGAGGAAGCTTTGGGCTGCCAAACCAAGCAACACCCACAAGTACAGCCCAGCCTAGGCCGATGAGTGGAACATATACACAGGTAAGCGACAGGGGCCAGGGTAATGCTGAAAGTAGGGGGCCAGTGCACACATCCACAGGAGGCCTCAAATGCCTCTACACAATCGCTCATAGTATGGGAAACAAACAAGAGGAACTTGTCATTGATGCCAAGATGAACACGGGCCGGCAGTGTGGGGATGCAGTTAGGAAGGCCAACCGCACCTTGTCATGCATCCACAGATGCATCTCAAGCAGGTCCAAGGAGGGGATACTCCCCTCTCTGTGGCACTGGTCAGGCCACTGCTGGAGTACTGCATCCAGTTCTGGGTGCCGCACTTCAAGAGGGATGTGGACAACATGGAGAGAGTCCAGAGGAGGGCCACTTGCATGATCAGGGAGCAGCGCGGCAGGCCCTACGAGAAGAGGCTACAGGACCTGAACCTGTTCATTCTCCACAAGAGAAGGCTGAGGGGGGATCTAGTGGCCTGTTAACAAACTAGTCAGAGGGAACCAGCAGGCACTGGGGAAGTCCCTGTTCCCCCGTGCACTACCAGGAGTGACCAGGAATAACGGTCACAAGCTGGCAGAGGGTAGATTTAGGTTAGACATCAGGAGGCGCTACTTCACGGTCAGGGTGGCTAGGATCAAGTGGTGCTGGCTTCTACCCTGGGGGTCTTTAAGAGGAGGCCAGATGTACACCTTGCTGGGGTCGTTTGACCCCAGTACTCTTTCCTGCCATGGCAGGGGGTCAGACTTGATGATCTGCTCAGGTTCTTTCCGACCCTGGAAACTATAAAACTATGAAACCTAAATCTCTTTAAGATTGAACTGTTTATGGAAAGGATGGTATGACATGATAAGAAGTGCTTGGTTTAGTAGTCAGTGTGTGTACTATGAGGAATCATCTATTGATGGACAACATGGCAACCCCATGTTGGAGTGCACTCCATCTCCAGCTCTCCTGCTCTATTGGCAAGTGTCTGGTAATCCTGTGACTGGGCTTTTGTAGGCTGTAGGGGCCAGGAAAGATTTTTCCCCCCTCTCCCCCTCCATGAGTGCTACTGACTTTGGGAGTGGGGGCATTCAGTTTATTTTGAAGCATTGGATTGCTGAACACAGTTAAGATGAGGTCTCGAACTGAAGTATACTGATACTCCTGCTGTTTTTAGAAGACTTGGAGATTCCTAGCAAGAAGGTCTTATTCTTCTACTCAAAATCATAAGGATCACCAAATTTTCTGCCTTATAGTTGAGTGTAAGAGCACGAAGTGGCAATTTTGAGGAATTCTTGGTTACATGGTAGCCTGCAAATGTAGGAGACTGGACTTGATAGCCCAGGAGGCCCCTTTCTGTCCTGCATTCCTGTGTAATCTTATAACAGAGAAAAAGTATAATTTTTCATTGAGCCAAATTACAAGCTACTTGCAGGGCTACACTTTAAGACATTTGACAATGACCATTATAAACTGTTAAAATGCTTCAGTACCTCCCAGACAAAAAAAGGAACATTTTTTGTGATTTTATTTATTTATTTATAGGTTTTTTGAAACTTTCTTTGAAAAATTGCAGAAATCAAAGATTACCTTGTTTTCAGATTGTTAGAAGCACAATTTAATCCAATCAATTTAACAAACATTTTGGAGTTTCTACTTTAGCAAGTCTTTAGTTGAGGCCATTGAACTACTGACTCTTGTCTGGTTGCAGAATTTCTTCTTTTATGCCCTACATGTGTCACTTACTCTTGCAGTATAATCTGAAAAGTAACTTTCAGAATTTGCACTAAGTATTGGCACTCAGACAGCCAACTGCAGTGCTTGTCAGTTCAGGGAAATATTGTCTGAACTGAATTTCAAGGATTGATTGAGTTCAGTTCTTGAATTTCACACATGTAGATTCCAAATATGTGATTGTCGACATAAGTCAAAAACTGGCAGACAAGTTTGAAAGTCAGATTTTCCTGTGAGACATCAGTGACAACTGTGAAATTAAAATAATACAAACTAAAGGGATTATAATTTGAGTATCACGTTTTTAGAATGCATGCACTAATATGAATTGCTCTGAACAGTTACTGCAAGTAACTTCAGCTCATTTGAGTCAGAAATTAATTGTGCTTGTGTGTACTTTGTCTCCATGCAATTTCAGTGAGAAGCAGAATTCCATTTTGTACACCTGAGGGATGTGAATGTCTGTTATTTTATTCCATTTGGTTATATAGAAAATATGCATGAAGTACCCAAAGATACATTTAAACAAAAAAGTAAGACGTGCAGACGCTTTGTTTGGCCTCTACTCTTTTTTTCTCCATGTGCTCATTTGCTTAATATGTGTCCTATTGAGGATGAATGACAACCATAAGGCATCCTGTTAGTGCAACGCAAACAGGTGCTGAGACACTTTTAGCTGACATTGCACTAGCATGCAAAATACTGGGCTGTTGTCCTAGGGAAGGGATGAGATTAAGAATGAGAAGCATTCCATTTTCATTGGAGCTAAATAATCTCCCATGTTCTACTTCTGGAATCTGTAGGAGTTATTTTGAAACACTGGGATTTTATGACCTAGTTCTTCAGTACAGGTTTTATGAAACAGACTACTTGCTTGCCTTCAGGGTTATACCAACAATAATGCACACTAATTGCAAGCTTTAGTGTCCTAGTATTAAGCCTTCACTTAATTTCCTTGAGCCAAATTTTGTATCATTTTCCATTGATCTTTAGAGGGCCTGTTGACTTGCTTTAAGTTATGGGAAACAGCAGTCACAACTGAAGGCAGATATCAGTTTTGTTTGAACAAAAAAGTTATACCAGTTGGATGCATTAAATAGACTGAATTTTTGCATTTCCAACTTGATTCCAATTAACTAATAATTTAATCCAATTAAATACGTTTTTCAAGTCCTGAGAGATGTTTCTGTAAACTAAAATTATTTCTAACAGGTACACCCATTTGTACTTTATTTTAGATATGATTTTTTGCCATTTCTTGAAGAATCATTTTGATCCAAATGAAGGAGACTGACATAATACCAGTAACTGCTTTGTAGCATTTTCTTCTCTGGATTCTAGGGGTGTGTGAAGCGGGCCCTATTCAATTTGGATTCGGATTTGGCCTGAATTGGGGACAGTGATTCAATTTGTTGATTCGGATCAGTGTCCCTGATTTGATTCTGCCAAATCTGAAGATTTGATGCTGATTCAGAGAATCAGTGATTCAGACATAGTCACGGCTTTAAATGTTTTTTCTATATACCTCGAGGTACCAGCGCGGCTTGTGAACGCTGCGATGCTGGGGCATATAGAGCCTCCCACAGGAGTGCGGGGGGCCCTGCACATGCTTGGTGGCAAACCTGGAAGTGGACCAGAAGTATGTCTGGTCCTCTTCCGGGGAGCGCACATGCCCCCCCCACCCCCGCACCGCTGTGGCTCAGTGATCGGCTGTGGGGGGACCCTGGGTGCCACCCCCTAGACCCAGGAGGCACCAGTCACCAGTCAACTGCTTCTGGTCCAATTCTGGGTCTGCTGCCGAACACGCTGGGGAGCCCCCTGTGCTTCTGTGGGACACTCCATGTACCCCAGCATCTCGCATTCACAAGGCACCTGCTACCTAGAGATATGTAGAAAAAACATTTAAACCTGTGTCTATGTCCGAATTGCCGAATCTTTCCGAATCTCTCCAAATTGATTCAGAGAGATTAAAGGGTCTTTTGATTCGATTTGGATTCAGAGATTTGGCCACTGAATTGGGCCGAATCTCTGCCGAATCGAATCAGGGACCAAAGCTTTGCATGGCCCTACTAGATTCCTATTTAAAATGGTGATTTGTTTGTCGGTATCAGGAGAGGAGCCAGAGATAAGACTTCTCTTATCTTGAGCATTTTGATCTCCATTTCAACATTGTCTTTTATATAAGTATGTCATCATTCTGATTTTCATTTGTTTTTAGACCAAGCAAAAAACATGTAGGTAAAGGGGAGAGGGTGGGAAAATTCCGTGTCATATTATTTACCATATTTACCTGAATCCACAAAGACTTTGAATGTGAGATGAAGTCCCGGTAATTAGATTCTATACACAGACATTTATAAATTTATTAGAATTTTCTATGTATATAATTTAATTATTGGAAGGTCATCTTGTATTTGTACTGCTGTTGCTGTGTCAGGAGAAGCAGCAAGAAAATACAGTATTACATACAGTCATGAAATGCAGAGCTTTCCCCAAGGTGAATAAAAATGGTACAAGACAAGGGCAGAGCCAGAGGGGTCCAGTGGAGCAGCTGCACCCCCTTTTTAAACTAGACTGCACCATGGGAGCCTCTGGAGACTTTTTAAGAATCCCCAAAGCATGTAAGCCCCTCCTCCACCTGCTGCTGCTTTCTTTGCTGTCCCAGGGATGGGGGAAGTTTCCAAGACACTGCTGCCCATTGCACTCAGGCTGCATGGGGACTGGACTTGGGAGGAAACACTGGCAGGGATGGGCAGGGGGCGTGCCCTTATCCTGCATAGTCCCCCAGGAGCAGGCATGGGGAGGGGAAACCCCCCTGCCCATTGCCACTGTTCTCAGCTGAGCCCAGCCCCCAGCAGCGTGGCTGGAGTGGCTTTGAGGCTTTCCACACCCCTGGGACAGTGGGGAAAGCAGCAGTGGCAGGTGCAGGAGGAAAGAGGACCTGCTTTTGAGCATGGAGGGAAATGTGGGGGGATTCTTATTTTTCAGGGACTTTAAAAAAAGTCACCAGAGGCTACTGTGTTGTGGCCTACCACACCAATGGTGAGGACGGGGGAGGAGGTGGCTGGGAATAGGGGGTGCAGCATCTCCTCCAGAATGTGTGGTTGCTCTCACACCCCACATTGCCAAATCCTCCTGGTAAAGGACCTCTGGGTTATGGAAGCTACATCCAGACCCAAGGAGTATCACTTTTTGGGCCCCTGCTACATGTTAAATATATTGCACAATGAACTGGTTAATCGCACAATAAATGTAGACCAGCCACATGTGCAAAGTAAGACCAGCCACAAGTACAAAGTCATGCCACCACCACTGGTCACAAGTACAAAGTCATTATCACACTATTAACTATTTAAATATGCAATAAATTTAGACCAGCCACATGTGCAAAGTAATTCTCAGACCATAACAATGACTATCCAATATAAAAAGAGCCAACTACCTGTAAAGTTAGTGCTTGAAAAATGTGTAACAACTCTATAGCTGGTTTCTATCCAGCTTTAATTTGAATGTGTAGCAGAGGCTTTAGAATTTTTACCCCTCTGTGATTTGTTTAATTACCTAATTACATTCCTGATTTTATTCCTACCAGTAAAAATCTGGTAATTGCATGATTTAAATGATGGTGCCAAATCAGATTTAGTTTTTCAGTGAAATAGCTGTCATGATGAGTTAGCTGTGGGAATGGATTTTGCTGTAACGTTGTCTGGACCATAGTTTGCCTTTTGTATGTCCATGTTGGGGTCATTCATCCCTGAGACAGTGGACATGTGGTTGACTTTGCCAAGGTTCTTAATGATGTGGATGTTGTACTTGGCAGTTTCTACGAAGCTGTTTTCTAGTAACCAGCCATTGGACTCGCACTCCGGATCACCCAATAGGAGAACATTCTTCATTGCTGTTTGTAGGTATCGGACACCCATAAGTACAGAAAGCTATAGGAAAAGGGTAATTGTTAACTGAGTTATTTAAGTTAGAGCCTACTGACAATAACTGGCTGAGTCCTTCATGAATGCAAATTATTATTAGTATTGAGTAGAACTGTCAACATTTTCACCCCAGCAATAGAATTTAATCTATTTCCTGATTTAAAAAAAAATGCAAGCTACCATAAACAGACTTTCTGTGTATACCTTCATCCTTTATGTAGAATTCCCAGCTTCATGTCAGTATATCATGGAGCAGAAATACTTCTAAATCAATGGTCTCCAACCTTTTTAAGTAGGAGATCACCTTTGGCATTTAAAAGCAACTCAAGACCTACCATGAGGGACCACTGCCACCCCTGACCCTGGCCTGCCCAGCAGGTAAGTCTGTGGGGTGGGAAGAGTGGTGCAGATTGAGGCAGAGGGAGAAAAAATTATTTGGGGGCACGCCTCCCTAGCAGGTAAGTCCCACCTGGCCAGGGCTCCACTCAACTTACCCCTGCTCCTGCCTCTGCAGCACTGTCCCTCACCACGGGGGCCTCGATCTAGCCCCCACACCTTCCCTCCCCCATGGACTGACCTGCTGGGCTGGGGCGTACATGTGCATGCACGCAGGTGCTCAGCCCCCCACCCCAGCCTTGGATCGACTCCAAGAGGCTCCAAGATCTACCGGTGGATTGAGATCCACTGATTAGTCACCACTGTTCTAGATACTGTACTCCACACAGACGGGCTGCCACCAGTTGGTAACATCATAAGGTACTGGGGTGAAATTCTGGCCCCACTGAAGTAAATGTGAAAATTATACATAGTTTTGGATACCATGGGTTTTTTTATGAAAGATGCAGACAAACTGGAAATAGTCCAGAGACGAACAACAAAATGGTAAGAGGTTTTGAAAATATGGTCTATGGTTGGAAGAAAGAAATTATTTAGTTAATGGCAGAGAAGTCAGGGGATAGGACTTGATAATGTCTTCAAAAACAAAAAGGACTGTTATTAAAAAGGATGGTGATCAATTGTTTTTTGTGTCAGCTGGGGACAGGACCAGAAATAACAGACTTAAACTGTTAAAAAGGGAGACTTAAATTAGATATTTGGAAGGGCTTTCTCACTCTGACAGTAGTTAAATACAGATTATCTAGAAAAGTAACAGATTAGCTAGAAAGGTTATGAATCTTCATCATTTTAAGATTTTCAGTACAAGGTAGGCAAATGTTTTTGTGGCAAGATTCTGGGAAATGATTCTGTTGGCCTAGATGACCTCTTGAGAGACCTTTTTGTTCCAACTCTACATCTATAAGGAAAAGAAAGTTCCCATTCCCAAATATCAATCAAAAAACATGGTATGTAGTTTTTCTATTTGCATTTCTGTAACTGCATTTTTCAAAAGCATTCAAAATGTATAATTTAATGGATGCAATGGATCTATAAAAAGAAAATGAGCATGAGTTTGGCATGAAGAATATTGTTGTTAACTTCCAGCAACTTTAAAATGCACAATGAACTTCTCAGAATGACAGATTCTTCCCAAGGCACATGAAAAAGTGTTCCATGAATGCATTTTAAAGAAGATACAGAAAGTTATCTTATTTAAAGTGCATTACCCAGTAACATTTAAAATGGCATGTTAACTTAACATGATAAAGTAGAAATCAGAACAACTAAGCCCTGTATTAAAGAGGAACGTAAGCTGCATTTTAATCCTTGCTGTTAGGTTTCTTTAGATGTGGATTAAAA
Source organism: Gavialis gangeticus (assembly GCF_001723915.1). NCBI lineage: Eukaryota > Metazoa > Chordata > Crocodylia > Gavialidae > Gavialis > Gavialis gangeticus. The sequence goes on along the minus strand of NW_017729025.1, from coordinate 86,565,813 downwards.
TTTCCAGGCAGATTTACAGACTCCAGGAGCATGAATACATTTGCAGGTGCAAACTCTGGCCTTTTAATGAGTCACTGCTCCAGCTGGGGACAAGTCATCCTTCTTGCAGCCAGTCATTGGCTGCTATACTGGGAGGAAGCCAACCCCATCCCAAACAAGCTTTATACCTGCAGTGCAGACAGCAGTGAGCTGTCTGCACAAATCTTCTGATGAGCTTGTAGACTACTCTGATCTCAGGTTTTTGCCTTTAATTTGATCCCTGTTCTTGCTCCCTGTTTCAGCGTTCCTTGTTCCATTGTTCATATCTATGCCTGTTTCTTATTTATGGCTTGCTCCTGACTGTGACTACCAGGTCTGGACCCTGGCATGAACTGCGGACTTCTTGATTCTGACTCTCTGACCACAGCCTGTTCCTGGCTTTGTCTTACAGAACTGGACTCTGGCTTGGCCACTGCCTCCCAACCCTGGCTATGAACGTATCCTGACTTTGGGCTCTATGCTCTGGGTTCCTGACCCCAAGCCTAACTATTAGGCATAACTTCCCATGGCCTACATGTGACGGACCTTTGCAGTTGTTTCAGTTATAGTATTTTGGCTGCATTGAAAACATGATCAATTATGGCATTTCCTGGCTGTATGGTAAAGCTGTATATACAGATGGGGGTAGCTCTCAGATACCAGCTCTCATATGGAGGGAGGGGCAGGCAACTGCTGCGGCTCCAGCTCCAGCCACAAACCTAGATTTTGGCCAGAATTGGAACCCTAACCCCTACAGTCTCTACCCCACTATGTGTACCTCACTGCCTGACCCCCATAGTCTTTGCCCCTCTCCCCACCACTTACCCTCAGTCACAGCTCCAGCCACATTACAGCCCAGGGCATTAAGCACATGGTAGTTCTGTCCCCAGCCTGGCCATGCAGTAGCAGTGGCAGCAGCTCTGGTATCCTGGGGCCAGAGCTGCTGCTGCTGCAAACACTGCTGCATGGCCCACTGGGGCTGGGGCTATCATGTGCTCTGTGCCCTGGGCCAAAGCCACAAGTGACACAGCAGCAGGAGTGGAAGAGGCAGAGGCGACAGGTGCAGGCATCATTGAGGGGGGGGACAGAGATAGAGAAAGCTTCTTGTATTCAGGAAAACTATGCAGGTTTCTCTGACTTATGGAGTTATATGAAGATACAAGCTACCTGAGTCATTGGATGATTGCAGGGTTGACTCGCACGTTACTCTAGTCATTTTCACTCCCAGAGGACTAGGCATTCCCCTCTAGTTCTACTACAGGAATTTTTCACAAGTCACTTTTAAAGCCTTACCTCAAAGAACCAGATGATGAGCACTATGATACCAATGGACTTCATGATATCGGTATAGTAATCCAGCAGAGCCTGCTTGCACCCCTTCATCCAGATGTTGAGCTCCATTGTCAAAAAATCATAATTGTAGTGAGCACTGTTATTTGTAAGCTGGTATTGGATACAGGGCCGTGGTGAATTTGGATTGCAGCAGCTGAAAGGCACTCCATCCACCAAGAATATCCCATCGACATTACTCTTCAAACGGCTGCAGCAAGATGAAGAGTTATGGACATATAAGACTGGTAGCAGCAGTAAATAATGGAAGATTCTGTCACTGTGGGCTCATCTACAAAAGCCAGTTTTTAAGGTGCATTAGGGCATGTGCCTACATGTGCATGCCCTTAAAGCACTTCAAAAATGGTGAATTTAGACTATTCTCACCTAAATTTGATACCTGCAAATGCAGGTACCAAATTTAGGTGTGAATAGTTAAAGCACATTAACGAACGTGTAGACACATTAAAGTTCATTAACCCTGTGTGTGTAGACTGACTTGGAACTAACTTTAGTCCCAAGTCAGTCCACACACAGCGTTAATGTGCTTTAATGCTTTCATGTGTAGATGCCTGCCTAAACCCGCTTAATGCGTATTAAGCTAGTGCACTTTAAATTAAAGCATGCTTAAATGCACATGTAGACATGCCCTATTTTTTCCAAAAATATAGCCTTAATATGGACACCTACAGACCTTTGCAGATTGGAGTAGGGTGGATGAGAACATATTCCCAGCAAGAAATACTGTTTACTTGGGGAAGAAGACATTTCCCTTCTCTTAAAGTGTTTTCTCAAATGCAGTATCAGTTCAGTATCCTATGTGGGGCTGCATCTTGCAAGGAGTGGAGTAAAGCATCTTCCAAGACATTTGTGTTTATAATATTAAAAAAGATTGCTTTAAATGCAATTCTAGTATAAGCCAGACTACTAGAAACTCTGTTTCACTAGTATCTCTCTCTCTCAAAAACATAAGCAGGTCTGAAAAACAGTAGCAAATAGAGGAACAAGCTTATGGGCCACAGGAACTACAATGAATCCTTCATTAGAAGTTGAAATTTCTATCCCAGAAGAAGGGTATACAGATGGGAAGGGAGAAAAGATTGCTTGAAGAAGTGTGTTCTGTCCAGGAGGAGAAGGAAGATACCATACTGGGAGGGAAAGGTGGTAGATGGATAGGACGACTACAAGGTGATTAAAACATACTGGGGCTTAAACATTTATCTTATACTCATCCACCAGCTTTTCCTTTCATTGCTGTTTACTCCAACTATGTGCAGTAGGGTAGGTACTTTGTTTCTGATACCCAGAATGGCAGATTCCAAACTCAGAGGCCTATTTTTTTCCCCATGGCTCTATAATATTTACTTCAGTGAGGCTCAGCAGCAATTTTTTTTAAAGGTAATGTTTGAATTTACCTGTACTACTACTCTTATCAGTGGCAGAAATGGAATGTGTAAGAACTAGAGCCATATCTAGCAGAGAGGGGAGGTGGTACTGAACACCAGAGGGGAAGGGGAAGGTGCTAGGAGTATTACTTGCATCAGGGATTCAAAAAAAAGTCCCCAGCTGCTGCTTCTGTGGCATGGTCTGCTTCCCCAGGTGTTGCTACTACAAGAGCAGCATAGTGTCCATGTACCCAGTTGCCACTGCCAGGACACGGATGCTACAGGGCAGGGGACCACTAAGTTGACTGGCGCCTCCTGCACCTACCCCAGTATACATTACTGGTAAGACACAGGGAAATGGCTGGAGACAGCCCATAGATTCTGCTATCCTGATTCAGTGTAATCAGATTGTGTGGATTCCTGATAGAAGGCATTATTAGGGAATGAAATAATAGATTGGTAAACCTGCACACTTTTGCTACTACACAGATGGGTAAAAGTAAATTAACTAAAACAATCACATGATCATATTGTTACAACCCTTGGCTACTTCACAACTTTCTGTGCTTGCTACCACTTTTGTTATACTATTTTTTAGCTCAGTCTGTTCTGGCTACACACACAGGCATTTATGGTGCTACACTGACAAATTATACCACTGTTAACAAAATCTTGACAGTAAGGCATATTCAGGGCAAGACTGTAAACTCTGTAACCCATGGCCCATCCTTCTTGAGTATTTGCAAAGTGCCTGTACCTCTAGTGGATGCTGCAGTAAAGAACTAAAAATGTGTTATGCTGCAGTAGCAGCAATCTATCATTTAGAAAGAATTATTGTAAAACAATTGTGGGAATGTTATAGCTATGAAAAAAGCAGGGGTCCTCCTCTACCCCAAAGTGCCAGTTTTTATGTACTTTGAGAAATTATCCTTTATTGCAGAGGCTACTTGAAAAGGGGCTAGAGGATATGCACAAGCAGGCAGGGATGGAGCACTGCCACCCACCACCCTTCACCACCGCCTCCTGGATCAGTTCACAATCTGTAAGGAGGATGACACCACTCCCCTACTGTGCAATGGTGTTGTGAGGATGTTTCATTGCTTATTTGCTTTAGAGAGAGACAGAGGCAGTTCTTGTACCATATGGCAGTTCATAGTTGGGGGATTAAGAATGAGAACTGGCATACATCTCAAATGTAATCTCCACAAAAATGAACTTTTCACCTTTCTTCCTAATCTTCTTTCTTCTTCTCCCCTCCCTTCTCTGTCTTTATTCACAACATTCTTCCCTCCTTTAGGATTGTAATCTTGGTATAATCTTTGAGCTCTTCTTTCTCCTGCTCCCTCCAGACTCAGATACACGCTGTGTCTAATTCTGCCCTGTCCTCACCATTGTGGACTAGCCAGGCTGTCTGTTATTTTGATGTTAATTAGACTGGTCAGCTAGGGAAAAAACTACTTTTTTGGTTCTCTGTCCTACACATTCAACTCTGTATCTAGGAGCCATGCTGGGTTCTAACTCACAATTGTTAACAGTAACAGAAATTCTCTAGGGCGCTTGCTTCCCTCATTTACATCTCTCCAGAGCCTATTGCCTTCAGCGGGCAAAATTTGACTGAGAGCTTAGTTTGAAAACAATGGGGTAGAGTAGGTGGCTCAGTAAATAAAAATTAATTAATCATTTTGTTGATGAGGTATGACACAGAACAATGCTATTTCTGCATGACTGGCAGAAATTAAAAGCAGCTTTTACTTTTGTCCCTCTTAGTTATTGCTCTGAAATTCTGTGGAGGGCAAATCTATTAAGTACAATGATGATATCAATTTGCACTTTCTTTTTGGTATCTCCTGTAGCAGGACCAGAGCCTCAAGGTTAGGCTGCCTGTTAGGGATGAAGTAGCTCCTTCTGGTGACTTCCCTTTAAAATACAGTTTTTCAGAGATCCTTGGCTCCTACACCCACCCAGTCTTTCAGCTCTGGCCCATCTGGCTCTAACTCACTTGTTCGAAGCCATGGCCTTGGTCACCATAGGCCTGACTTCCTGGCCCTCAGAACTTTAATTATGGCTCTGGCTGCCCCCATAGTCACACCCATGCCTCACAGGTGTCACTCAGTTGCAATTCTTTGGTGATGGGGTGGATGGATTCAGGGTGAGTGCAGTTGCACTCCCTCTTTGATACCTGCTGTACCAAAAATTTCAAATCAAATATCTGTAAATGGCAGTGGCTTTTCTGTGCTTTTCTATTCAAGCAGTGCTAGTGGAGTCAATTAACTTTATAGCTTATTATAATCTCCCGGATTCCTGTTACTCTCTCTACACGCCATAGGTGTTAGCAACTCTTTCTCCTTCTTAATGGTATTGATATTCAGTTAATCAACATATACTTTCTTCTGCAATTTTGCTGTCTGTTAGCCATTCCTGGTAATCTCTGTCTTCTGCTTCACTGCCCTTCATATTCTTTTTGGTTCTAACCAAAAACAAACTCAGGTATGGTATTATTAACTTAAATGAACATTAATTCAGATGTGGCAGTGACTCATAGTGAAGTGTTGAATGATCTGTCAAGATGCTCAAGAAGGCTAGGTTTTGTTTGATGAGTCTGAATAAGACTCGAGATGACTTCTGAATAAAAAAAGTATATTTAACCATCATGGCTATAAATATAGTTTACTATTTTTGCTTAGTTTTTTTTTAACTTAATTTAGCAAATCAGTGCACATTTCAATAAAGTTTTTTTTTTGCTTTTGATCTTAAACTGAGTAATATAGTGCTGGACTTAGCATATTAGTCAATCTTCTAGTTTATCTTTTAACTGGAGAAAAATGTATCTTATATGTGATGGTGTACCACACCATCTGCATCCTCTATTCAGAATCCTAAACCCAGGCATGTATTTGTCTATTCTGCACAGTTACTTCCTGCCCTGTCTCCTGTGATCCCAGTCTTCTGTTCTCCAGGCTAAATAACCTCAGGTTTCCCCACCTTGCCTCAGTCCAGCTTTCCTCAGACTTTGGGCCAAGTTTTTCGTCAATAAGTTTGCACGCTATTTGGTGAGCCTGGCCCATGATCTGATTTTGTAATGAAAACTGAAGTTGGGAAGCGTCCTTGTGAGCTGATCCTTCAAAACGTTTTCTTTACAGCTGCAGTTAACCTCTACAGCTTGTGCATCTCAGTTCTCTCCTACCAATTATGAGATGATTTCACAGTGTAGTCTTTTCTCTGCCTGCCACTGTATATTAAGGAGAAACGCAAAATAGTTTTAATTTGTTTGATCCAATTAAAAACCTAATTCACCAATAACTTCTTTGAAACACCCCACATATAAAATAATTAAATATCTATAATAAAGCAGAAAGCAGCCAAACTATCAGCTTAATGACTTGTAAGATGTCAGGATGATGAGAGCTACAATATTTTTTCCAGGTTGTTCTGCAACCGTTTTAGACCTCTGGATTATCAAATAGGGAAAAGGGAAACTAAAGCTTCCTAATTCCTATGTCTTTAGCTGCCTTGATGCATGTCATCAGGCTGTGCTTCCTCCTGGAGTTATCATTAATCTGATCAGCTCCCAGGGGTTACACAATTCCCCAGGTCTCATCAATGGACATTTTAAAGTCCTTTTCAAGAATCATAATGGGATTCTCAGTTGCTGGTGTAACATTTTGATTAAGAGCCTGGACATGCAACATTTATCAATTTTTACACTGATATAAATTACACTGAGATCCAGAGCAGGTACATGAGCAGCTATCCCAGGGTTCCCTAGACATATATGCAGTAGGTATTATTATAGCACCCCACCAGGTGGTGGTGAATAGGCAAAATTCAGCCTGCTTGTCTTCAGCAAACAGCTATCCTGAGATAGGCTTCATACAAATGGCAGTTATACAGTGTAACTTTAGCTGTAATTCTTGCAGAGATATTTCTACACTAGACTGGGTGAACTTACACTGAGGTAGAGATTTACATCATCTGCCTTTTCCTCTTTTATATTAATGTAAAGAGTGATTACACCATTGTAACATGTCTGTTCAGGCCCAGTGTTACTTTTCCTATCATAACCTTAATAAGAGTCACTGAGATTTTTTCACTCTGTCTTCTCCTATAAAGTGCATGGTGTTTGTAGGGTCATCAACTTCCCTGAATGGAAAACTTCCTATTTTACTTGGTATTTGTCAATTATCATATCTAAATTAAAATTAAGTTTTGATTCTTAAGTCCCCAGAGTTAACTAGACAGTGGCACAATCAATGATTTTTCTTCAGGTGCAAAAGTCTCACTAGCAGACTGGTATGATGGGAGTTGAAGGATCTTATAGAGGTAGAGACTAGAGCACATGAATGTATTGCATAATATCACCAAAAAGATATCAGTCAACTTTTGCCTTTCTAAAGACAGAGATATTTCTGAGTTTTATATACTAGTATTTGATTCAAAGACAGAAATCTAGCAGGTTAATACAGGTTGCTTGAGCTCTCTTTGAAGATCATCTCAAAACTCATATTACCTTAAATATGAAAAGGGTGGTGCCCTTCAGTACCACTAGACTACCACATGCTTACCCTTTCTTTTAGGGTGACCAAATTGACTAAACGAAGTTATTACTATCACCATCCACAAAACAAATGTGTTATCCAGACTTCATAGGTATTGTTTGACATCTCTAGGTTGATTGTAATCAGAAAAAGACTTCTTTTGTCTTCTTGAAACAGATCTGCCACCAGAATTGATCAGCGTGGTCTTTGGGAAAAGCCTTTTCTCCCCAGAAGTGTCAATTTTAGAAAAAAGACAAACACTGCTGAATATTATGATACTTGAATGATACAGCAACAAACAACCTAGCCCTGCTTTATCCATCCCTCAGTGTGTTGTTGATGTATTAACTCTTTCATGCAATCTACCATTTCATCAATAAAGACTCTTTTTATGGGAAGATATTTTCAGAACTTTTCTTCATGACTAAAGGAATACTTACTCCAGAACTTCCTGTGATGCCATATTCAGGTAACGAACAGATACCCACTGAATTTCAAACCAATCTCTGAAGCCGTTGTTTCCACAGCACTGGAATCCAATTTGTAACAGGTCTATCGTTTTCTTTAAGAAGCATCTTCCAGGTATATCGGTATCCTTGTAGAATTTAATAGCATTCCTCAGTCCCAGATAAAGGGATTCCTCTAGCTCATTCCTCATAGTATAGCACATGACAGCACCTACCAGGATGCAGAAGGTAAAGCAGAAGGTACACACAATGTAAGGGAACATAACCAGCTTCCATCGGGAGAACTTGTTGGTATCTGAACAGTCATAGCATATTTTGCCACCAAGAAAGTTGATGATACAAGCTATCACCCCTACTGAGATTAGCATGTTGGGGACAAAGTTAATCTCTCTTGCCATCACCTCATTGCGCTTCTTAATTTCAATTTTCAGGAAGAGGCCCAAACTGAAGAGCGTGACTCCACTCACCACGGAAACCCAATTGAGAATCCACAGAATCTGAGCCAATTTGTCTCTCTTAGTTTTGGTGAATTTTACTTGAAGGACTGCCATGATCAAATCAGCACTAGGAAATGAAACGTAGGTTAAGAAATGCTTGTAAGCAGATTAGTAGTGTGTATCCTGAGTGACGAAAGTCATGCAACAAAACCTGTGAAGAAGAAGGAACAATTATTGACTGCTTTTTTCCCCAATATATTTATATAAGGTTCAGGGAACTTCCTTTATATTCTTACACACTCTGAGTCCTGCCAGTAATGCCCAAGCTTCTGCTTCAATTTCAATGGAAATATGTGTATGTGTTAGTTTTTTAAATTGCATCAGCAGTCCAGTCTCCGAACAGAGTGATTTTATTTATTTATGTACTAGGTTTATATGCTCCTACCCCACCTTAGAATAAAAAACATTCATTATGAAGAAAGATAAAAATATGAAAATAAAATAATAGGCAATAGAACAAACTCAGTTGTCAATGCCCCTAAATTTAACACCATCTGCTGGAGGCCGGCCCAGATAAAAAGGTCTTATAACACTTCTGTAAGGCATCCAGTCTTTCGCTCTGATAGACCATACATTGGAGAAAATTCCAGGGCTGAGGAGCAACTACCAAGAATTGTCTCCCATGTGTTTTTGTCAAAAGAATTTGGCATATAGATAGTGGCTGCAGGAGGTTTCTCTCAGGTGACCTGAGGGATCACAATGCAACATACAGGAGAAGGTGGTTCCTTCAGTATCTAGGGGTCAGACTGCTTATGGCCTTATGGGTTAGAATCAGTCCCTTGAATTTGGCTCAGAAATCTGTTGGAGGTGAGTGCAGACTCTGGAGCACTAGAATAATGTCCTCTTGGCACCCCATGCCCATCAGAAGGTGGGCAACTGCATTCTGCACTAGTTACAGCTTCTGGATGGTCTTCAAGGGCAGCCCCACATAGAGTGCATTGCAGTAGTCTCTCTTGCCGTTAAGAAAACATGGACAATGGTGGCCAGGTATGCAGAACCAGCCTTAAGGAAAATGGTGCCTTTGAACTTGAATTTTGGCTCCACCTCCCAAGTCAGTGGAGCTGCTGCAGAGGCAGGTAGCCAGGGGCATGGGGCACAGTCCGGTGGGGAGGCAGAGCTGCCCTCGGTGCCTGGCCTGACTTCTCCTGAACAGTAGCTGGAAGTGGTGGGGAGGGCTGGGCAGTGTCCTACCATGGGGAAAAAAAACCCTTAATTTTATAATCAAGCATGAGGCTATGGGGGATAGACAGCTTCTGTAGCTCCAGCTCTGGCCGCAACCCTATGGCTCTCATCCAACTCCTGGGGCCAGAAGGTCAGAGCACAAGTTGATGTTGATGTGCTATCAAAGCCAGGCTCCTCCTCCAAGAAATCTTTGGGTATATTTACATGCGCTGTGAGGCGGGGAAATGCTTTAATTAGCAGGTGCGGTGGCAGCGCGGCAGCAGCAGTGCTTCCCAAGTACCTCCACTTCTCCACACCACCACCACATACCCCCTGGGGCCTTCCCAAGTACCCCCAGGGGCACACATACCCCTGGTTGATAACCCCTGCTCTACAGGCTTCTTATAGATGTGCTCAGTCTAGAGTCTCCCTATACACATACTCAGAGGTAGGGGGTGGCTGTTTTATTGGTGCATTTTATATATATAAACAGTTCAAAAAACTCAGTGAAACCAATCATTATTGATGCTCCATTGAATAGTCAGTGGAAAACAATCCTATTTGCACAAGTTTTGTGAGCAGATGATTTGTATTTGGATAGAGGTGGATGTCTTCAAGTTCTTGACTCTTCATCTAGTACCACAATGTATACCTTAGACAAATTAATTCCTTGTCTAAGATGGTTGAAGTTACACCAGGGATTCATGTAGTTTCATGTCTTTACATAGCACCATACTTCTTTTCCAAAAAAATGTTGGGATAATTTTCAAAAGTGTTCAGACTTGCAGCTCCTTCTGACTACAGATGGAGTTATATGTGTTTAGTGTCTCTGAAAGTCGGCCCTAATTTCATTGCTTATGAATGGTAATGGGTTTTGATAGCCCTGGAGCCTAAATCTTTTTGTCCAGAGAACAGTTATCCAGTGAATGGCAGCAGCACATGCCTTCCCTATCCTGTTCCCTGAGCATGCCTTAATACTTACCTTTGGTAAATGGATGGTTAAGCCTCTGTATGAGTTCAGCCTCAGGTCTATCTACTAATCCTGATGAGAGTAGCTTGGCAGCTTCATGTCTTGAACTGTTCATGTCTTGAACATAAATAGCTGTTGCAACATAGCTGCTGCAAATAAATTTATCTTGCAGTTGTACTCAGATCTCAGTGAGCACATCGTCTGGGCGATCCTGTTATGAAGTATCTTGGCACCTAAGATATGGTGCACGTTAAGGGACAAACTCTTTTTAAGTGCTACCATTAAACACGAGGGTGCATTTTATAAGGCTACACTTTTCTGGATATATTTGCAGCATTGGAAATGCACCGAACCCTATGTAGCCACCCTGAAACATTCCTAAAACTCTTTTATGTTTATACCTTCAAGCTGTTTAAAAAATAAAACCTTCACACAAAGGAACAACTTTACTAGGCAACTCCTCATCTTAAGTGTTTAACAGCAAATATCTGTAATGCAGGTTTGATTTTAGTTGCCAGGTCTGATTCATTGTATATTTCGACTGAGGTCCACCAGTGAAACCTGTGCTGCAGACCCCTAGCAACAGAAAGCCTGTCTGGTGAAAAGCTTCAGTGTGAGCCATATTCTCAATTGAAAGATGGATAGAAAGACCCCAAGGAACAGCTCAGAGGCATCTTCATGACTTGCCCCTCTTCTGCGTAAGTGTTTTGAAAGCAGTAGGATTGCCATACAAATACTGGGACAGCTATTATTTGTATGGCATTTTGGATAACAGCCTTTCTGCTCATACCCGGTAGGCTAGTTTGCAAAAATCCTCAGGCTGAAAGTTAATTTCCCAGCTTCTTTGTGTGTGTCTGTCATATAGGAGACAATAAATACCTATGCTAGGCATATATTACAGTCTAAAATTAGGTGATTTTTTTCCCTAGCACTCATTTCTACTGTAACAGTTTGTAACTAAATGTTAACATTATACTTCCACAAAGAATTCAGTTAAATGGTGTAGACAGTCTACTTATTCAGGATGAATTGCAGCATTAATACTACCCTGAGGCAGACCTCTTTTGCTATCCCAGTGAAAGATTCCATCTTCAACATCAAAAGTAAGGGGCAGTTAGGGTATAAAAATTACACTGTCTTATTCAATGTTCAGAGTCTGTTTCCGTATGTCTTCAAGTTACATTGGCAAAATGTACTGCCATAAATCAGGTTGTGTTCTTCACTCTGCAGAGCCATCATATTTATATCTATATCAGACCTGAATCCTGATCCAAAATTATAAAGAGTAGGCAAAACTTTTTTTCTCTTCCAGCTCTGGGAGAGCAAGCTGGATTCTGTTCTGTAAATAAGACATTACCCTCTCAGTACTTGAAACCTGAAAACCATGGACATCTCCATAATGCCATGTCTTCATTCTCTTACATGGCTACTGTTTTGATTAAAACCGTATTTTAAAAAAATTGAACTGTCTGCCATACGTTCCACTTTGCTTTTTTGTTTTTTAGGATGTCACTTATATATTCCTTGTACTATCACTTACTACCATTTTTTAAATTATTTTAAATGACTGTGAAAAGAAGTCAGCATAGGAAACTGGCCTCACCAAATTGATACAGACTGCTCTCACAGGCTTCACAAAAACCTACCACTTTCACTGAACACACTTTTTTGTCTTTCACAGCTACTGAAAGGGAAGTCACTCACCTGTTTTGGAGCAGTATTATCTCAAAGCTGGCATCTTACTTACAATGGGTGGCTAGGTGAAAAAAATGACTGGATCATGCATATTGAAGAGAAGTCAGGTACTGATATCCAAATGTCTATGCAGACCTCGGGTCTTTACATTGCACTCATGAAAGGAGAGGGAGAAAAGAATTCAGTTCTCCTGCCTACCTAATCCCTGCTGCATCTCTAATTAGAGCTAAGAGATTTATTACTGGGTTCTTATGCCTCCAGGTTAAATCCTACAAAACAGGCCAATTAACCAAATGTGATCTGAGACCTTTGTGACATACTGTATTTATGGCAACTTCCTCCACCAGCTACTAACAGGCACTGAGGAATGCTCTGTCAGACTCTGTTGATACCTTTATTGGCTCTTAAATGGCTTCTTAACAATTTGTATATGGCCAAGAGCGGAAATGTTTGGTGTAATGGCACAAACGTTACTTCCTTTAGAGGGGAAAAGCCAATTTAGGCCATCCTCATTAATATAAATTATAAAGTTGCTTACCCAGAGTTCCAATTCTATATATTGTTGCTTGCATGAAATATGTCTATGTTCTGAGTATGTAACAGAGTGTAACTGTATCTGTAAATGAGGGACTGTGCAAAATATACCATGGAGTATGTGGGCCATCTTGTCTTTCCAAGTAGTAGATTCTAGGTTGGGAATGGGATTTATCATGAGCAAGAGCATGATAAAGAGCTATGTTATAGAGACCAGATGCTTTGTGCCAGGGAGTAGATATCCAAGGACCTTGTTGGATATGGTTCTTCTTTCATGGATTTTTTGAGATCTAGATAGGATGATTTGGTGGGGTAAGACTAGACTTGATTGACAACCTGATGGCAGAGAGTCAATTTTGTAAGAGGGCCCAGCTGGTTTGGTGATGGTGACAATACCAAACCTGATGTCATAGACCTGGAGCAGGTGGATGCACATTGAGCCAGAAGGGACACGAGCTCCCAGGACACCCTCCTAAGTACCACCGGATTTAATTGCATGTATAAGGGGAGATACAGGTGGCAAGGGGTACCTGTTATGAAGAAGAGTTTGGAATTTTACAAGACAGAGTTAATATTTGTGATGATGAACTGACTATACTTCTAGTACAGTTTTTTGGATTTTTCTCCATTTGTTCAGCTTTTCCCCTTTTCCCAGGTTAGAGAGGGACCCCTGTAAGTAACTGAGAGTAGGGGAAAACCACCTCTAAAGATGACCAAGGAGGTTTTTTTGAGGTACCCAAAACCAGAAATAGGAGTAACAGCTCTGGGCTGGGCCTTGAGCCATTGTTTATTTGCTTTACAAAAGGAGCCCTAGACAGACTAAACTTGACTCTTGTTGCTACCACTAGCACTTGGCAGAATAGATCCTTCCTTTACAAAACACTTTCTCTCACTTAAAGATCAGGTTGTTCAAGTACAGTTATGCACAAACAAACTGTAAAGGTCAAGAGACTCTAAGTTCAGATAACGATCGCACCCACCACAGTTTAAATCTTCTGGCATTCACCTACTGCTATCATGCTATAGCAGCAAATAAATGGCCTCTGTTAAACAGGCAGTTCAACAGTGTCTGTGTCAAAGACCTGCAATGCACAATTTTAAGAGGGAAATTGAAGCACAGGAAGGTTAAGGACATCATTTTCTAAAGTATTTAGTGTTAAGTGTTTATCCTTAGACACACAAAAACGATCTATGTTGAGCCCCCACACCTGTTTATTACTTAAGTTACTTAAAGTTCTGTAAGTTACCTTTAATTTGGGGGGTCTCCATTTTGAGATGTACAGATTTACCTCCCATACACTTTGATTTCATAAATACAGAATTTCCATAGTTCCCACTGAAATTTATAAGAATTACAGATACCCCCTCCTCTAAATACGAGTCCTAATTTCTCAGGGTAGGCACCCAAAAGTGTAAGTACTCAGAATTAGTTTAATTTGAATTTAACCACTTGCTTCTGTAAAATGATGGCTTCCCACTTCACTGGGGGAACATGTTTGTTGTTCAGTCTTCCTTTTCTCTCTCCCTACTGCTTCCTCCTTTCTGTTCACTGTCTTCAAAATGTCTTAAAATGAACGAGGGAATCCCGATCTAGAATGTTCTGGGACGAATCTCTCCTCTTCCCACCACACTTCTAGGATAAGTCCTTTGGGTGCCCTGTGATGGCCTCTTCATGGCCTATTTATTAATATGGTGAAGTAAGGCATAAAGTTAATCTACCAGTTTGTAAAGAATTTGGTGTTTCAAACATGCTTTGGGAATTTTTATTGGAAATGAGGCACATGATCAAGTTAGGAGTAGGGCCAAGACCTGGAGCCTTCTGGACAAATCTGAGCTCCATCTGGTGCTTACTATAAGGGAGAAGCACAACCCGATGATATCAGAATGGGGAAGTGAGTCCCAGAAAATAACCAGGTAACAAATTTTCTTTCAGCAGATTACAGAATCTGCCAAAATTGCCCATAATTATTATAAAATCATCCTTCATGTTGAAGGATTGTACTGTGCTTTATAGATGTTAATGAACTAAGTTTCTGAAACATCTAGTGGGAGAGGCTTTTCATATTTCAATGTTATGTATGACAGAAAGAGGTTAAATGATTAGCACAATATCTTTCTGAGTTGTTGCCTGAGTTTGGCGTGGACCCTGATTTCCAGTTTCCTGCACTGGCAATTAAAGGAATTTCCCTGAGAGATTGGTGTTCACTGTTTATATTACAGCAGCACTTAAGGGATCTATGAGATCGGAGCCTCGTTGTGCTTGGTATTGTATGTTGTCCAAATTCCTGAGGCACTCGTATGAATCAAGTCTCGGAGTCGGCAGTAACTTAGGAAAATCTTGACAGACTTTCCAGTGCATTATGTTATAGAAAGGGATTCTCTGCTGCATTCAACTCTTTCCAAGAGAGCCAAGATAATATTTATCCAATTTGTAATGCAAAAAATCTAATAGTTCCCCTACTCCACAATCTGTACAGCCTAACTATAAACTGAATATATATAGAGCAACTTCCATAAGGAAGTCTCAACATTCCTTCCTCTGGCACATTTTGGCTCAAAGGAGCAGCTCTTCTGTCTCTGGACTTCTCCAGGAGAAATATCTGAAAGACATTATAGTCCCAGATGCCTAATGCTAGTAGAACCCCACATCTTCTCTGCTGTTGCCTTGCAGTGTAAGTCTAATGCTTGTCCAGGCTGAAGAAGCAGCAGCAGCAGAGGGCAGTGCAGGTGTTTGTATCTGCCTGTAGAATATACAATCAGAAGAGCACGTTCACTAGCATCAGAAGAGAGTAGAAGTCCCTCAATCTGAGGGTCTTTTTCGTCCGAGGGAAAAATATTTATAATTTTTAAACAAAATTAACAAATGTTTAGCAAACTAGTAAGCTGCTTAACACTATTTATAAAAGATAAGCACAGAGATAAGTAGGTTATATATAAAACTAAAACCATATGAAAATGATATATGCTGAAAAAACACACTAGAAATAGGGTTTATATTTTAGTAGATTTCAGGTTGGCTTTTTTTTTTTTAATGTGAGTATTTGGCCCCCTCTACATGTTACAGGTATTTCTCAAGTAACTGGTTAATTGTGCGGTTACCTGGAGACCAGCTTCACTTGCAAAGTACTTATCATATGATAAAAAACTCCAGCCAGCTATAAAATTAGACCTCAAAAATGTGCACCTACTTTATAGCTGCCAGGGCTCCTAACCACAGATCTCACAATCACGCCTCCTGCTACACACGTCATGGCAGGAGATGTGATTTTGTGGATCATGCATTAGATCCAATCGAGCCTTTACCTGCACGTGTAGGGGTGGGGCTTTAGTGGCTGGTGGAAGGTGTTGAAATGACAGACCTGGGGTGGCAGTCAGTTACCCATTATGTGCCTAGATGCCAATTTTCCTGCCACATAAGTGGCCTTTTTGGCAGTGGGGAGCACAGCACTGTGGTGTATTGTGTATGAGATATGCATGCACATCTAGTAGATGCACGGAAGTCATAAAGTTGTAGCCAGACAATAATCCATGTCTAGCAGGTGTTAGGAAGGGTCCTCCCATATTTTAGCCCCAGTAGATGAGTGGTTAGCTCACTTCCCAAGAAGCCAGGGACTCCAGTTCTAAGATACTCTCATACAGAGTTGGTTTGAACCTGGTGTGCCAGCACAGTGCTGTACCCACTGCACCACACTACAGGTTAGGTGCTAACCACTAACCAGTCCCTTCTTCTATCTTCTTTTTGAAGTAGGCCCTCTGAACAGTCAGGAGAGGGAGACATGTGGGGTCAGGAAGAAGCAGATATTTTGGAACAGGTCCTGGTTCTGATCTAGACCTTTGTTCCTAATGGGGTGGAAACTTCCCTATTCTCTGCATCCATTGTATATAATTACTAGTAAATGCAAGGTGTAGTGGTTTAGTTTCAGCAGGAGGGCAGGGCAGAGGCCTGGGGTACAGACAGAAGTGCAGTTCCCAGCTGTAACTTGGAAGGATTTCTACAAAGCATTCTCAGCTACAAGGTTACCCCAGACAAAGCAGAAATTAACTGTTGGTTCCAGGGGGAGGGGAATCTAGCTGGGGCTGGGAGCTGCAGCCAGATTCCCATATCAAAGGCCAGGGCTCTCCACCAGTGTTCTGTTTTCATCATGGGAGGTGGGGGGAACGTAGCGCAGGGAGCTTGCTCTTGGGACTCCCCAGCTGGTGCTGAAGGGTGGGGTCAGTAAATAGGAGTCCCCCCACCTCAGGGGCTGCAAGACACCTGCCCCAGCCTCCAGGGGGGACTGAAACCCCCCCAGATGGGACTCTCTCCAATCCCTTTGCCCACTCCCATTCTGAAAACAATGACAGGCTGGGAGCTCACAGGCGCAAGTTATAAAAGGGCTACATTTTTTAAACAACTTTATCAGCAAAAATGGGGTCAGAGGGGCAAGCAGAAGTGCTCTGGGTCAAGATACAAGGGGGCCGTGGGGAGAGGGATCTAACGGTGGGGGTCTACTACAGGCCCCCTAACCAAGGGGAAGAGCTGGACCGTGAATTTTCAGGCCAGCTTGCAGAGGCACTTAAGGCAAGGGATGTAGTTGTCATGGGTGATTTAAATTACCCGGACATCTGCTGGGAGGAACACTCAGCCAGGTTCCTGGCAGAGATACAGGACCTCCACTTAATTCAGGAGGTGCAAAGTCCCACCAGAGGAAATGCCCTGTTGGACCTGGTCCTGGCCACAGGCGAT
>NW_017729025.1:86547660-86547904 GCF_001723915.1 Gavialis gangeticus | reverse complement strand
CGTGCATCCACTGGTGCATCTCAAGTAGGGCCAAGAGGTGATCCTCCCCCTCTATGCGATACTGGTCAGGCCACAACTGGATTACTTTGTCCAGTTCTGTATGCCCCACTTCGGGAGGGATGTGGACAACATTGAGAGGGTCCAGAGGAGGGCCACCCACATGATCCGGGGACAACAGGGCAGACCCTACAATGAGAGACTGCGGGACCTGAACCTATTCAGCCTTCACAAGAGAAGGCTGAGG
>NW_017729025.1:86539865-86542660 GCF_001723915.1 Gavialis gangeticus | reverse complement strand
TAAGAGGAGGCTTGATGCCTACCTAGCTGGGATCATTTGAGCCCAGTTTTTTCCTCCTGCTGAGGCAGGGGGTTGGACTTAAAGATCTACAAAGTCCCTTCTGACCCTACTTCTATGATTCTATGATCTGATATCTCATGCAATGAGGAGTCAGATTTTCACCCGATCAGCCATTTTTTAAGCTATCTGCAGCCATACACTTGTGTTTGGTCACAGCTATAAACTGTTTTCTGTGACAAGATTGGCTAAAAATTGTCACTTCTGTTTGCACCTGGATAACTGTAGCATGGTGGTTAAAGCACCGAGTTGGAAAGTTAGAAGGACTCAGGTCCTAACTTCCTCTGGATCACAGGTGCCTGAAATCCACCTCTTCCTCTTGGCATATGCCTTAATAAATCAGCCATTGGGACTAAAAGCATGGGAGGATCTTCCTCCTGTCTCTTTCTGGGACTTACACTAGTGTACATGTTTGCATAACCTCCTGACCAATGCATAGGCTACAGCACAAGCTCAGTATACAATCACAATCTGTGCGTTAAGTGCCAAAAAAACTGTTTATGTGATTGGGTGAGTGCCATTTAGGATAAAAGAATTCCACCACTGGTGACCGCAGTCACTGATGAGA
The DNA here is from genome assembly GCF_001723915.1 of Gavialis gangeticus. Taxonomy (NCBI): domain Eukaryota; kingdom Metazoa; phylum Chordata; order Crocodylia; family Gavialidae; genus Gavialis; species Gavialis gangeticus. The sequence continues at coordinate 86,542,035 of NW_017729025.1, read as the reverse complement.
TTTAGTACTAGTAGCAAGTGCTGTACAACCTTCCTTTAGTGTGCCTTGTTCTCACGGGAGGAGAGTCTACACATAAGGAAAGAGTCTCAGAGCGGTATGTTTGTGATGGAGGGAGACAATGAGAGTACTGAGACCATCTGGTTTTATTGGATTTTGTCAGGCTGTGAAGTACTCAGTACTGTAATCCATACGGTTTTAGACAGACAGGATTGAGAGCGGAGCTAGGTTTTCATGGAATGTTCAATCTGTGGCTTTTTTCTGAGTTTAACAACAAAGATGCACCAATTGTGCCAATTGTTTGTGCTGGTTTCTGTGACAATGTTCTGATGAGACTGGTCCATTAAGAATGGTTTTTAGGCCACCAAAATTTGAATTTCTATGAAAGCACATACTGGATGCAGCTACATGTGCGTTTAACTGCAAGTTGACAAATTAGCTCTACAGTAAATTGTCACCGTCTACGTGTGCGCCTTGTATTAGGGTTGCAGTAAATTAATTAACTCTGCTGTAGGATAGCACTGCCCAGGATAGTACTGCCCAGGAGTAATTTATGCTGCTACAAGATGTTGCACCCTTGTGCCCCAGCCAGCCCCTTGGCCACCTGACACTGTGACCTGGAGCTTAGGGCTGACCCCCTGAGCCTGCTGCCAGCCTGGAGCTGCTCCGCCCTGGCTCAAAGTGCTGTGGTCCCAGGTGCATGTGTATATGCCTCTAGTACTAGCAGGTGCCATACAACTTTTACCACTAAGCCACTAACTCTGGTGTGAATAGCACTGGATTTTATTGCTTCATGCTTATTACATGTGTTGATGCACTCACTGGTAGGTGGAAATAAAAACCCAGAGGTAGTTCTTAGAGTATCAGGGAAGCAAAAGAATAGTTTGGACAACAGAAATTAAAAATCAGTCTAATTTATATGCTACTCTGGAGACTACAGACAAGGTCAGTTATAACATATTCACATCAAGTAGTGCTGAGAGGCACACATCAGATCAGAGGGCCTATTGTGTTAGGTGCTGTATATAAAGAGTAAGGCACTATCATTAGGCCAAAAGCCTTATGGTTGAAATAGAAAAGAAAAGCAGTATTATTATTCCAATTTCACAGGTTGGGAATTAAGTGCCTTGCTAAATTAATGCTGGAAGGCTATGCTAGAGCTGGAAATGTAACCCATATTTTAGACTTGCTAGCAGGCTTGAACTAGTATGTCAGTTACAATTCTTGCTTAAGGAAAGATTTTTGGATTTTATCAGACCAGTTTGTTTATCAGACCAGTTTTCTGTATGATTTTTCTAATATATTTTTTTTACTCTTGTACTCAAATTAATTTAAAGAAAGGTAAATTTCTCCCCCTTCCCAGCATATGTCATGAGTTGCTATACACTGTTAATCAGCTGCCAAGTTCCTCCTCATGGCTGTATGTGTGTGCCAGTTTCTTGCATGTAGGCATGTCTGTGATTTTTAAGAGTTTAGATAGTGATGTGGAATCCTTTAGTACATAAATAGCAGACAATTAATTCCAAACAAACAAATAGTAAAGAAAATAATCTCTCTCTCTTCCTTTTCTGCTGCTTTCAAATTCTTGGTTTCAAAAGGGAAAATAAGTTCATACTAGTTAGAGATATGTCCATTCCACTAATCTAGAGTGGTGTCCTCAGCATGTCACTTCATCTTTCTGTTCAGTTCCTCATTTGCAACACAAGGATAGTTTTACCTACTCACCTTTGCAAGATACTTTGAGATTCTTGGATGAGGCTTATTATTAAATAACTAAATTGCAGTTGAAGTATAATGTTTGGGCTTATTTCTCAACAGTAACTAAATGGTAAATTCCACAGAAGCACTGCTATATGTTTAATAGCCAACTGCCCATCAAGAATGACTGGGGGGAGGAGGAGGGGGTGGCTGGGGACAGAGGCCTATGTCCAGCCCTGGCCCCCACCTCTGGGGCCAGGCCTGCTCCTACTTTCCCTCCCTGCCGCCCCCTCATCTGCTGACCCCCACCCCCGTCTGCTCTGTTGCCACTGCCTGCCTGGGGGGAGTGGGGACAGAGCCCAGTGTTTGGGTCTGTGCCCCCACTGCCATCATCCAGCCCCACCATTTGGATCTGACCCTGTTCCCCCCTCCCCCCCCCCACTTGGAGCCTGTACCCTGTTGCCCCCCTGCAGTT
>NW_017729025.1:86532944-86539854 GCF_001723915.1 Gavialis gangeticus | reverse complement strand
CCCCACTTGGAGCCTGTACCCTGTTGCCCCCCTGCAGTTCAGGTTCGGGGCTGCCTCCTCCACAGAGTGGGGGGCGCTCCCTTTTTCCCCTATAGTGCTGTGGGGCTGGGCCTGGCCCCCCACCTCCCCACCACTGTTTTGGGGCTAGGCCTGTCCCCCCACAACTTCTCCACTGTTGTTTCTGGGCTGGGTCTGGCATGCCCTTCCACACCATACCCTCCATTTTGGGGCCAGGCTGAGCCTGGCGTGCCCCCCCAAGCTTCCCCACTGCCATTGTGGGGCCGGTGCAGGGCCCACCCCCATCCCTCCTTCCCTGCTGCTGTTTCAAGGTCAGGCCGGGCTGCTCCCCCCGACCCTCTGTTTCAGGGCCAGGGCAGGCCCGGCACACTTCCCCACCCTCCCTGCCACCATTTCAGGGCCGTCTTCTCCTCCCATCCCCCCACCTCCCTGCACTGGCCCAGGCCCGCTGCTCCCTCCCCTCCCCCATGTTGGGCGGGAGCAGCATGGGGCGGGGCTTCCATATTCACTGGCTGCAGGGAGCAGGGAGGGGGGCAAGGCCAGCTCTGCTGACCTCGTGCCCCTCCCCTCCCCTCCCCCGGCATCTCGAACCCTCTCTCCTACCTCCAGCTCCAAGGAGCAAGCATAGCTGGTCTCCACCCCCCCCCCCCATTCCATCCGCTCCATTGCTGCCACCTCCAGGGAGCAGGGCGGGGGGGTGAGGCCAGTCCAGCTGACCCACCCCCTGCTCCATCCCCTATGTCCCCACCATCATAGTGGCACTGCGCCATGCTGCCACCTGTCTGAATGCTGTATTCGCACTCTGATTGGTTGTTTCCATCAGCCAATCAGAATACAAATAGAGTATTATGGACAGACAGACAGACAGCTTTTATAAGATAAGAATTGTTTCATTTGCTTATAACTGTCAGTAACAAATACTATGTTATGAACATTTGGATTTTGGGGTAAATTATGGTGTCCATCCTCTTTCCTCTCCACGTAGGGCATTGATCTGAAGTACTTAACTTTCCTTTCTTTTCAGTTTGTAGCCAATTGATAAAACATAACAAGACATGTTGTAATGGTCTACTTTGTGTCTTGTACCCCCTGGAACTTTTATTAATCTTCAGAACGTCTACAGGATGTCCATCTTCAAAGTGCTTTACCAATACAAATAATTTTGTCTAGTACTGCAGTATTGCTGTCTTAGGGTTACCATGTTTAAAGATTTTAAATAAAAAAAGCTTCTTTAAGAAAGAGAGCAAGAAAAACATAGCAGAGTTCTTTTTCACTCTCCTTTCTTTTATTTATTTATTTTTGGTGCTCATCTTGCAATTAAAATTAATCTTCTTAATGCTGCCCAGTCTGCCTGTTTCACCTGAGATCTGAAAGTCAATTTAGGTTAGTCCATTCTCAAATATAATAGAATGAAATAAAGACCATGTAGGCCAACTGCTACCCTTTGTTAAATCTGTTTAACTCCATTGACAAAGTTATACCCTCAGTTATAAAGTTACAAAGTTATAACATCAGTTCTATCAATGGGGGTGCACTGGATTTGGAATTTAATTGGTTCTGCTGTTGTTGCCCTTCTCTCTTAGTCTGTGCCTTTTGGATTTTCAGAACAGAAGTAAAATAAGGTACAAACTTATTTCATTACTAAAATAAGGACAAACTTGAGGAGGAATGGTAAGAAGGCACCATTTCTAGAGAGAGACTCTTCAGGATGGGGCTGCACTTTTACACTGATAGGATTTGTTGTTGTAAATAATTTTATTCCAGCAACACTTGCTAATTTCCTCACCTTAGTCTCAAATTTCAAGAATATTCCCTCCAAATATTTTGAGGTTAAATCCATTCATTGAATTCCTTTATATATTGCCACATGTCGACATGGGGGTTTCTGGTCTTCAGCACTTTGGCTGGGATTAAGATAGCTTTACTTAATGTCTTAGACAAAGAAACATATAATGGGCTCAAAGGAGGACAACACTCAGAGATTAAAAACAGCTATTGTTCTGTATTGCAGAACTCCTTTTAGAATAAGTAACATGGTTGTTTAATTGAATGACAGTCTGGCAATCCACTAACATATTTATCAGATTTATATTTCCAAAAAATATATATTCAGCTTTTTTCCTCTCTTTCATTCCAAATTATTCCTGAAATTTCCCTTTTATATATAACTGGTCACTCATTCTGTTGGTAATTCACACTAAATTTATCCCCTATACAATTGTCTTTGAAAACATAGGGGGCATACCTGTTAACTCCACATTTCGTGCATTTGCTCTCCACTTATCTATTTTACATTTGATTCTTCTACCCAGCCTTAATTCCTATCAATTTTTACTTTTGTACATGGCTCTGCCTGTAAAGTCCTACAGTCCTTGAGCACAGTTCTGCAGTAATGACTGTTTAGTGCTTATTATAGTGAAGTATAGCCGAAGGAGCTCTTGCATTCATCTTAGTAAATTACAGATGCTGAATTCAAAGACATCACTATAACTGCAATTTAAAATCAGTGCAGAAAGCTAGAGATGCTGAGCTGGTGACCAAAATATATATATTCAAAATCAGGAAGTAAAAAGAGGATTATTTTTTAAATTAAAGCTATATTACATTGATTAAAAGTTCCAGTTAAACCAAGGCAGACACAAAATTTCAACCCAGCTAGAAGAAGTCAACCTGCAAGTGATCTGCTCACTTCCCTCTAATTTCATCACTGGCTGGTGAAATGGAAATGGCTTAGCTAGGATATTTTAAGGCTGTGTGTATTGGAGGGGCATTGATTGATTAGCAGATCAGTACTGTCATGCAGTGAAAAAATATTTCAGTATATGCTTCTTTTCTTCTGATCCTTGTAGATTCCTTCCCCTTTTTCAATGTGGCACAGAAGGAAAGGAGTCAACGTATTCCATTCCCTACATTCGGGTTTTAGAAAATGTCTCTATAAACACTTTCTTCCTGTTAGTGCTCTGTAGAGGAGTTTTATGGGATGGCAGAATGGTTGGGATGACAGAGGTTGCTCTCTAGTTTCATGTTCTGATGAGTACCCACCACATGCAGGCATGTTAACTCTTATGGGTGAAAGATGGTTTGAGGACAAAGACTCCTTGTAGCTATTCTTCTTTGTCTCATTGCTCTTTCTGAGGCCGCCTCTCATCATGCAAGATAACGCAATGTCATTTCCTCACGTAACATCTACAACTACAGCAGCAGACAGCCACCTAGGTGGGTGAACTCCTCCCATTCTTGATTTGATTTTCTTTAATGGCTGAGATGCTTGTGGGACCTATAGCAATTTGATAGTCATCTTTCCTTTTGGTAATGCCTCTACTGGCAGAATTTCAATGACTTCACAGGAAATAGTTCCCATTGTCTGCCCTTTTCCACCCTAGGGGAAATTTCTCCCGTCCAGTATTGAGGTCTCCTGGTGCATGGGTACAGTTTTTTTTTCCTGTACTAAATAGAATGAGTGTGACCAGTTATATATTAAAGTTTACATTTTAGGAGTAATGTGGAATGAAAAAGGTGGGGCGGAGAAGCTGAATATGTATTTTTTTTGGAAATATAAATCTGACACAATAATTCTAGGAAGAAGATATAAAACCTTAAACAGTTCATAAACAGAGAGAAAGAGAGTGCACTACAGATGTCCAAGGTAAAATCCACCCTTCTCAAAATTCATGATGGTTTTAATAAATGCTCACAGCAGTAATGGACTCTGTAATCTCCATGCATCTAGACTGGAAGTTGTGAAAGACAACCAATACGCATGACAATTTACTAGCTGTCAAATGTTGCCATATGTTTGTATCAAGGTTTAATAGTTTTATCAGTCTTGTAGTGATTGGTTGCTACCATGTTAGTGTGATCATGTAGCTGCCAATGGAAGTTGTTTCCTTCCAGTCGCCATGCCCTAGTTATCCTACAAAGTTTTATACTCTATCATGTGTTAAAATCATTAGGTTGAAAAAAAAAATCAAATATGGAGGAATTGCAGTGGGAAATTGGATCCTCTATTCTTTGCACATCTGTCTAATAGTGCTAGTTCAAGTAAATTACATGATTTTACAAATTTGCAACCAAGTTGAAGTTAAGTTCCTATCTGGGCTGCTGACTCTTAGAATCCATTTTTAAATCTGTTTTTACATGAGGATCCAAGACAACCCATTTTAATTTCAAACAGGTAAAGAAGTGGCTCTTAACTCCATTATCCTTGATTTAGTCATTTCAAAGACTGCACAACAAACTGGCACATAAACTCACCAGACTAGATCACAGAAATCCATTTGTGTGGTTAAGCGTAAAACCAAGAGTTTTTACACTGAGACAGCTAACTTAACTATCTCAATATAAAATCTGAGTGGACACAGTTCAGGTAGTTTCTGCCTCTGCATCCTGCCTGAGTCAATTTACTACTCCCAACCTGAGGTTATACTCACCATATTTACACTGGTAAAAACTACCATAAATTACCTCTATTGCAGCTAGACACCTCTGTAGCTATTTCGCTGTAAACAGATTTATATTTTGCAGTGGAGACATTGTCTAAGTGAGCATAAATATGGGAAAAGTGGTTTCTTATTGTTATATGTGCTTGTTTGTTTTTAAACCAAAAATACTGGGAAAAGCAACCACTGCGTCATTTGGAATAGGTTTAGCTTAATGAGCTCACACAATAGTTAGATTTTTTCTATAAAGGGAAACTCCTGCATCTGAATGTAAACAAAAACTTCCTTTTTAATAAATAAAAATATTTAAAAGGTCACCAGGATCTGGGGGAAAAAACCTGAGTTTATGCTTTTTCCCTGTCTTTGTAGTAGATAAGAAACAGCTGCTTTTTCCCTGCTTGATTTTTATGTGAACAATGCAAGTCCTGCCTATTGTAGAAGGCTCTATCATGATTCGAGAACTAGCAAAATCAGTATATCACAGGAGTTTGAAAGCAAAGAAACTGAGATGAGAACATTTTGGCCAGGATTTTTAAGACGTTTTCTATTTTTGTTCAGGTGCAGAGTGCGAGGACTCGCGCTACACATATACCGAAGCCCCAAGAGGTCAACAAAATGATAAAACACCAGATCCAACATACTCAGTATTTCTAACATTAGAGAAAAAAACAAAATAAAAACATATGTGTTCAGAGGTGCTTTAGAGGTTTACTTCTTTATGATAACAGGCATAAGTAGAGTTTAAGAAAACAATGAGCCACATCCTTCTGACTGAGTTCTTTAGAGCATGAACATGGAATACAGTTTAGACTTTACCATTCACACCTTCAAGTTACCTCCAAAAGCACTGGCAATGTGTCAGGGGACATGGGGTGGGGCATGTGCCCCCCCCAGATTTGTGCCAATAGTGGGGTGTGGGACATGGGTTTGCAGCCTGGTGGGAGCCAGGGCCCAGCAGCAGTGGGGGTGGCGGCAGTAACAGTAATGCAATTTCTGCACCAATGGCAGGGCATGGGTTGCAGCCTAGCTTGACCCAATGCCTGGCAGCAGCAGGGGTGTTGGTGCAGAGCTGTGACTCCCACTGTGGTGTTGTGCCCCCCCCCACTGTCAGCACTTGTGTTGCCTATGATGAGAAGGATACTATTTGCTTGTCATCAAGATTGGAATGTGTGCATAATTGTGCAAAGAAAGAACAGCTTATGGGGAGGGGGGAACCTTGTCTGATCCAGCCTTGCAGGGAAAAGGGATGTGCCCCAAAGCTGCAGGAGGAAGGGTGCCTGGCCTGGCCTCAACTTGGCAGTGGAGAGGGGAAGGGGGCATGGCCCAGCCCCAACCTGGCAGGGCAAAGGGAAGGGGGAGTGGCCCAGCCCCAATGCGTTGTGGGGGGAGAGAAAGGGACACAGCTCAGCCATATGGAGGCAAGGGGGTGAAGCCCAGCTCCGAAGTGGCCATGTAGGGAGAAGGCTGTGGCCCAGTTCTGACCCACTGCTCAGGGCTTGGTGGTGGGGAGGGATGGCTTTATTAACCGCCACTGCTCTCCCACTGCCAAATTTCCTGACCCATGGGGGGCCCCACAGGCCAGTTTCCAAGACTCCATGGGCCACACTTGGCCCCTGGGCTGGAGGTTGAGCACCGCTGCCCTAGAGCAGCCTTTCCCTTGTGCAAGGCTTTTAGAAGCTGTTTCCAAAATTCACATACTGGCTCCAGCGCTGTCCCTCACAGAAGGCCCAAGTGCCTGTCAAACTAACCCATCCTTGGGGGGTTTTAAAACCCGGGTAGACAGAGCTTTGGCTGGGATGATGGAGTTGGGGCTGGTCCTGCTTTGAGCAGGGGATCGGACTAGAGACCTCCTGAGGTGCCTTCCAACCCACATGTTCTATGACTTATGAAATGTAAATAAATGCAAGTTGCTCCATTTTGCAGCCGGTGAAGGCAGGAAAGAGCTTCCCCAAGCTGCCGACCACCTGGACTCTGCATGTTTGCCTCTTGCACAATGCCTGGCTCTTCATAACCACCACCTCTATTTACTGGTCCTCAGCAACTCAGCCGCTGTTGCGGGGGTCGGCGATAAGCTTCAGAGCTGTCGATCAGCTGCAACTAGGTACTGCTCTCCCCAGGCGCTGTTGTGCCGGCAGGTGCCTGTAACCAGCGCTTGCAGGATTCATTTTCAGCCGTCGTGGCCGGAGCCTTCACGGGCCAAGGAGGGAAACGCTGAAAGGCAAAAGGTGGCCCTGGGAAAGCGGGGTGCCAGCCACGGAAGGCGAGGATGCGGGGGACAGCGAGGGCGGCGGCAGAAGGGCGTGAGTTGGAGGCGGCGGGGGAGCCGCAGAGCCCTGACCCGAGCCCTGGGTTGCGGGGACCCGGCGCGCCCCGCCCCCGCTTCGGTGCCCGCAAGCAGCGCAGCACGCGCGGGTGGCGTGGGGGAGCGCGGGTGACGCAGGGGCGGGGCGGTG
>NW_017729025.1:86532246-86532505 GCF_001723915.1 Gavialis gangeticus | reverse complement strand
GTGACGCAGGGGCGGGGCGGTGGCTGCGCCTGGCTCGCGGGTCGGTGCCCGCAGCGCGTGGGGGGTCCGTGGCCCCGCCCCTCCACGGGCCGGAAAACTACAGCCCCCAGGGTGCGCTTCGCTCGCCCGCGCATGCGTACAGCCCTTTATGACTGCCCCGGGGTTCTTCGCCTCTCAAGCAAACCAGCAGCCCCGGCGGCCCTGCCCACTCGCTCTGTCTCACTGCAGCCCCCGCCGGGTCTCTCCTGCCTTCGCACCG
>NW_017729025.1:86526875-86527246 GCF_001723915.1 Gavialis gangeticus | reverse complement strand
GAGGCCGCCCGTGGGTGTGCGCGGGGCTGGGGGCGAGGAGCGGGCGGAGGACAAAGATGGGCGCGGGGGGTGTCACCTTGAGGCTGCGCGGGGGCCGCTCTGCGCCGGGCGGCACAAAGGAAGCGGCGTCCGTGCGGGGCGAGGGGCCGCGGGTGGGGGAGGGGCAGGGAGGCTGCGGGAGCCAAGGGATCATTTAGCATCATTGGGAGACATCGATTATCGGGCGGGGGCGACCGCTTGTTTTCCAGTCGAGCGCCCTTTAAAAGCAGCTGACAACAATAGCTGCGCACCACTCCTGTTCCCAAGTGCGGGCTTCCCTTTTTTGGTTTTTGGTTTTTTGTTGTGCCAGTCCTCCATACGCGATGCTGCAT
>NW_017729025.1:86525631-86526851 GCF_001723915.1 Gavialis gangeticus | reverse complement strand
GCTTGTTTTCCAGTCGAGCGCCCTTTAAAAGCAGCTGACAACAATAGCTGCGCACCACTCCTGTTCCCAAGTGCGGGCTTCCCTTTTTTGGTTTTTGGTTTTTTGTTGTGCCAGTCCTCCATAGGCGATGCTGCATGTCACGGCCTGCGTGCGTGTTCCTTCATCTCGGTGCCGCACCTGAGAGAGATGCTCAGGCGATTAGAGGTCCCTAGCCATGGGCATGGTGTTGCTGGCCTCCCAGCACTGGCTTCCCACACTGAGTGTATTTGCTGTTCATGGGATGAAACCCAGTGACTGAACCTAGTTGCTCTTTCACTGCAACTCCTCAGCTGTATGCCACAAAATGCACTGGCACAAGTTTTTGTTTTTTGTTTGCCTTAAAATTTAACTTGTTATTTCAGAGGTGCTATTGTGAGTGCTGGTTTGGTTTGTAAAGGCTGAACAGAGTGGTTGATGATAGCCATGGAAAAGTGACTAGTATAATGCACATTATTTGGCTCTCCAAGTGTTATTTTTGGCTTGGTATATCCAAATATTGAATGAAATAATCCATGGAAATAGTTACTAACTATATCCAGGAAATATTTCTGTTCTTTGATTTTTTTTTTTTTTTTTTTTTTTTTTTTTTTTTTTTTTTTTTTTTCTTTTCTTTTTTTCTTGATCTGCTATTGTGGACTTGATAATCTGTGTAACCCCTTTAAACCCTTTGTAAGTATGGAAACATAAGAGTAAATGTTGGAAAACATGTCAGTCGAAGTTCTTGAGACATTAATCAGGTTTGGCGGAGTCAGGTGTTACTTACTGGATGTTGCTTTTTAAAAAAAAAAAAAATTCTAACACTGCAGTTTTCAAAGGGGTCTTTCAGTGATTCAGTCAAAAGAGTTTACATGTATCATGAAATGAAGGTTGGAAAAGGAAGTATTCAAAAAGAAAATATTTTCCTCGTCCACAATCACATCTTAATAATTCAAATTTTCATAGTGAAAAAAAAATCACATTGGACACAGCCAGTTATTTCTCTCTGTATAATGTTAGCTATCTACCTGAAATGCAGAAAGCACAAAATATAATAAAAATAATATGCCTGATTGTATACTGTAGTTAAACTGGTCTTGATCAAACAATTGGCATGCACTGAGAACTTGAAAACTGGTTCTGTTAAATCACTACACAAATCTGTAGAATTTGGATAAATAGATAGAGAAACCAGCTATCCTTTC
>NW_017729025.1:86517199-86520631 GCF_001723915.1 Gavialis gangeticus | reverse complement strand
CCCCCCCAACTCTTAAAACACTCTACTCAAGTGACAAAAATCAGCCCCTTCTGATTGATGTCACAGATGACTGTGCTGCTTCAAGAAACTGAGAGCATCAGAATATACTAGGCTTAAGAGTGTGAGTGTACTATTCCTACAGATGTGCAAGAGTTAATTCAGTTTTGCAGGTTTTATTACACACTGCATGTTTAAGAGGTCCAGGAACTGTAGGTTATGCATTGGTTAAAGATGACTTACCATCAACCAGATAACATACTGATTTATTTATTTTTGTTAGTGGTGAAAGAGATTTATTCAAAAGCTCGTAAAGAGACAAATAAAATAGAAGGTATTTCATTTTATGTTTGTTAACTGTTTTGAACATTTTAAGAGGGATTGAACATCTAATTTATCTTTAAGAATTTCTTTGTCTCATGTATTTCACTCAGTGCAGACAGTAGAACTAGACAGGGCAAATTCACTTGCTGCTTTTCCATGTCCCAGCCCCAGTGCTTTAGTGGCTGCTGCTGCATAGCTGCAGAACAATATCTAAATAAAGGTCAGGTTCCCCATCTTCACTGAAAACCTTAACAACCGTATATACGATTACGTATAATGTCTAAATTGACGCCGTGCCATGTGATGTCCCTACTTATTTTCTTCTCTGAAAACTGCATTCAGACTTACTTGGACAGCGTTTACAATCAGATTTACACTTTGGAAAGTAGATAAATTGACAACTTAATTTTTTTTTTTGACCGTTAGACAACTTCTTCCATTTTTCCATTTACTAGATCCTAGGGTGTGTGGTTAGCCCTGTTACACTCTTGATTCCAAGATGTGCAGTAGGGAGCTCCCAAGGGAACTCCATAGCTGTGAAAGGTATTTTGTTTCAGAATGTTCTAACTTCTTCTCATTTTGTGTCTTGTTTTGAAAGATGAAAGAACTGAAATCACAGAAAGGTGGACACATTTTTAGTTGCGGAAAACGATCCATTATATAATACATAGTATAATTTTGTTAATGACTTGCGTTCATCAGCAGGCAAGCTCAAATTTTAACCCATACTCCCAGACATAAAACTGCTTACTGATACCAGTCTTTCTAAGGAATCACATGACCGTGTTTGCGATGTGATAGTCTTCTGAGCATCTTCTCTCTACAGCAGAAATTCATTTAAAGTTGAATGATGATGCTTTCAAAATGGTGAAACCTCTCTCCAGTTTCATAATTAATTCTCCCTAAAGCAGTTTTAACTGGGTATAAGACTAGTTTTGTTTTCTACTAATGGACTCTTCAGCATTACAGATAACATCAGAAACATCTAGAAAGCTGTGCGTTTGTTAGGGTTGTCATCATTTCTTCCCCCTCCCCCTCGATTCGTTATACCATAAAAATTGACTGGTGTCTAAAATTTTACTGTTTTCAGATTTACGAAATAAATCCTTGTTCAGTCACTGAAAGTTAATCTTTACTGGTTTTTACCTTTCTTACCTGTTTAATTCAGATTATTTTGGCTTAAAATATATGTGGCAAAAAGTTAGCATATAGTACTATTTAGAGTTATTTCTAAGGTCAGAACTTTACACTTCTGAGAAACATAAGTTACTTTATATAAGCATTTAATATAAATATTTATTTTTTTTTTGTTTGCTGTTTCAGTATGGATTACATGAAAAGCTATAATGGCTTTGAGGAAGCACCTTTGTCTCTTAGGTTAATAGTGGGAGTAGGTTTGTGTCTGTTTACTTTGCAGATAATGGCAAAAGACTTTCTTGGCTTAGATGTTGACTTTTTTTCAATGTGTAAAAAATTTACATGACTTATGGATCTCAATACTGCATATATACACAAATTATCTCTAGTAAAACGTAATCGAAAGGTCTCTTTTTTGATAAACTAAGAGCTGGACTAGTAAATCTAACGGTCTACAGTCAGGACCTGTTGCAACTTAGGTTCACATGATAAAATTAGATTCCTTGACTAATAATACTTTATATTTACATTTTTGATGATTTCATACAGACTTTCCAACCATGTTATCCTAACTACTTGCTTACCATTCATAGATTTTAAGGCCAGAAGGCTAATAATGCATAATGCAGGTCAATAGAATTTCTCTGAATTAATTCTGGTTCAGTAGCTGTGCTTTGAATTGAAGTGCATCTTTCAGGGGAATAAAAAAAATATCTAATAAGATGGTTTTAAAATTGAGTGATAGAGAATCTTCCATATACCTTGGTAAATTGTTCCAGTGCTTAATTAGTATCAGCCATCTAAAATCTCTGAATTTCTCTAGCCTCAAGTTCCAGCCATTGGATCTTGTTATACTTTTGTCTGCTAAAGTGAAGAGCCCTTTATTACTGAATTTCTCTACATCTTGTGGGTACTTCCTGCTATAAAGTCACTCTAGTGTTTTCCTTGATAAGCTAAAGAGATTAAGCTTTTTAAACCTTTCACTATCTGTAGATGTCTCAGTTTTTAAATACTTATTGTAGGTCTCTTCTGAATACTTTCCAATTTATCAATGTGCTGCTTAAGTGTGCCAGAGCCAGTTATAGTGTTCAGGAGCAGTCACGCCAATGCCAATTGCAGTGATGACATACTGCATGCTCTGGCCTGTATTTCTCTGTTTATATATCTGAGGATTGCATTTGTCCTTTTAGTTATCATGACACTGGGATCTCATGTGCAGTTGGTTATTTGTTATTAACCCCTACTTTTTATTTAATTCTTGCTTCCCTGGATAAAGTCTGTCTAGCAAGAGTGGCCTGAATTCTTTGCTCCAAGATGTATGACTTTCCAGTTAGGGGTAGATCTGGCATGAGGGGAAAGAGGGTTGGGCATGTGCAGCTTGAGGTCTCTAAACTCACTGGCTTCTCAGTGTGGCTGCTGCCACAGCCTCTGTTAGCGTGGCTGCAGCGCACCTTCCCCTGGAATCTGCATGGGATTTGGCTGTATTGGAATGCATAATGTGATTGTTCTGTATTGGTGACCTGTTGTCTTTAGCATTTACTACTGCCTCAGTGTTTGTGACATTTGCAAACTTCAGAGAACAACTAATCCCATTACTGATGAAGTCATTAATAAAAATGTATGTAGCATAGTGCCAATACATGAACCCTGCAGGAGCCCACTAGAAATACAGCTGCTCAGTAACAATTCCCGTGTACTTTTTTGAGACCTATCAGTTTTTAATCAATTTAACGTGTGCCTTATTTACTTTTTTTCAGTTGTTTTTTTTTTTTTAAATCAAAATGTGTATAGTAAGTTAGATGCCTTGCTGAATACTAAATACATTACTAAAACATTAGTTCGACAAGAACAGTTTTCAAAAACCCATGTTGAATGGCATTAATTATATTACCCTCTTTTTCTTTTATTACTCAAGTCCTAATCATGCTTTTCCATTTTTTTCTTCCTTTCCCTTAACTTTTTCTTGGGAGAGAG
>NW_017729025.1:86506123-86517188 GCF_001723915.1 Gavialis gangeticus | reverse complement strand
CCCGTTATTTTTAATGTTAGCCCAACATTAGATGTTTTGAAATCCTTTGGAACTTCCCCAGTTTTTTAGGATGTAAATATCAACATTAATAGTTCATATATCTCCTTGGAGAGTTCTTAAGTCCTTTTGTATGTTATTTGGACCTGCTGACTTAAAATTGGTAATTTTAGTAGCTGCTGTTTCCATTTCAACAGTAAAGAAGGAGAATAAAAATATTCCTTTTTCAATTTCATGTTCCTTTGTAAACATATGGCTACATCATCATTTTTGTTCGATACATCAGTATTTATTGAATACCTTTTCTGCATTACTTACAGTGTTGTTGTTTCTATGAAAGAATAAATTAATCCCATTGGTAGAGTTCACTTTTCTAATGTAATTAAGATTCCTTGTTGTTAAATCTGTACATAAGATTCACCTTGTTGCTTCTGTTTCTCTTAACAATTCATTACACTTCCATAATGGCGTGCCTACCATATGTTCTGGATCAGTGTTTCTCACCCTTTTTTGTACCAGGACCCATTTGTAAATTATTTACTGTGTTGGGACTGGCCACTGATGTTTAAGTAGAAAATGTACAAGTATTTTAGCCCCAAATAGTTATTACATGCGATACTACATTGCTGTAGCAATGCGCTATAGCGATGTAGTGTCTGCGGGTAAAAACAGTGATGCTGCAGCTATGTTGTTATAGTGATGCACTCCTTCAGTATAGTATGTCGCTACAGTGACGTTCACCAGCTAAAAATAACCTTGTACATGGTGCAGTACAGGTTATTACTGTGCCATCATTTAGTACTTCCAAAAGGAAGTGCTATGTCATCATTCCATCTTAATACTTCCTTTTGGAAGTAGGGAGATATGTCTTGCCTGACAGTGACTCAAAGTACACCTTGTCAAATATTGACAGAAAAGAATTATTATTAGCCTCAGTCTTTGTGGTAAAACAGAGGTAAGATATCAAACAAATAACTAACTGCCAAGGTAAAGGAACAGACTGACATAGGTCCTGAAATGCATTGTGCTGTGTCATTGGAGAAATATTCATAGAATCAATGAGTCGGAAGGGACCTAGACAGATCATCTAGTCTGACCCCCCTGCCATGGGCAGGAAGGAGCACTGGGGGTGGCAGGGGTCATAAGACCCCAGCCAGGTGCCTATCCAGTCTCTTCTTGAAGATCTCCAGGGAAGGTGAGAGCACCACCTCTCTGGGAAGCCAATTCCAGGCTCTGGCCACCCTTACCGTGAAGTAGTTCTTCCTAATATCTAACCTAAAAAAGAATCTGAAAAGACCTTACTTAATCACTTACCATACTCACCTTTCCCCCAGAATTAGCAACTGAAAATTAAAGTGAATATCTTAGACAAGATAACTGATTTTTATTAGTCTGGTTTAAAAAGAACAATATTTTCTTTAGTCTACCTTCCCAAAACAAGGTGCATATCTTATTTGGGGTCATCCAATATCCTTTTTGCGGACTGAGACCCTGAGGTGGTGGAGCGGCTTGCGTGCCCCAATGACCCTCAGAGCTATGTTTCCCAGAGTCTCGCATTCCTGGCAGCATCACCCATGGCAAACAAGCCTGAGAGGAGGTTCCAGACAAACTATGGTCCAACCCCAAGCCCTCAGTTGCAGATGAGGCAGAAGATGTCAGGATTTCAACAGCTGTAAAGACAGAAGACGGCTGCAGCAAGATGGAAGTCTTACTGTGCCATCATTTAGTACTTCCAAAAGGAAATACTAAATGATGGCACAGCAGGAACAGCGCCATAGGTGTATGTGTAGACAGAAATCAACAGGAAAACATTAACGGCAATATCAATATGTGGCGCTCCATTAATCCCAGGTGACATTCATCATGGTGCAGTTTGCACAGTGCAAATTGCTGGTGCCCCTAGTGTGTGGGGCTGGAGGTGTGGGGCATAGGGGGGCATGTGCCCCCCAGATTTGTGCACCTACAGCAGGCATGGGGCTGCAGTCTAGAACAGGCAGGAGCTGCTTCTGTGGCCCAGTGGGCGAGATCTGGTGCAGGATGGTGAGACTGGTTGCTGCTGCCACCAGGCCCCCATGCCAGCTGTGCTGTCAGCAGTGCAAGGAGTAATGGGAGGGTGGGGAAGGGGGGGCTGCACTGTCTTCATCTCCTCCCACCGCCAGCTACTCACACAGTGGGCCATGACTCTACTCTGCTGCCATGGCCCAGCTGCTGCCTCCACTGCTCCGCAGGCCTCCCATGCTTCTCGCCACCCCACCTTCCCTCCAGGGTAGAGCTGTGATCTGAAGGGAGCAGCAACAGCTAGGCCATGGCGTAGGATAGAGCTGTGGCCCGGTTGGTGGCAGAAGGAGATGAGGGCAGCATGGGCCTGCCCCCGTGTGTTACTTCTCATGCTGCTGGCAGCACAGTTGGTGCAGGGTTCATGGCAGTGACAGCAACAAATTTTGCTGCCCTGCTGTGTTTTCCTGCGCTGGGACCTACCTGCTGGGCCATGGAGATGGGTCCTGCCCATGCTGGTCTGGCCAGGCTGCAGCCCTCTGTCAGCTGTGGGTGCACAAAGTTGGGGAGGACATATGCCCCCCCCCCCCTTCCTCCACCACACCATGGACCAGGGGCGGGCAGTTATTTTGGGCCACTTACTGAGTTTTGGAAAGCTGTCAAGAGCTGCATGGGTAGCCCCACCCCTTGACATGTGCCCTGCTCCCGGTCACCATCATGGGACCAGAAGTCCTACCCTTAACCTCTGACCTTTGCCACCAGAAGTCTGTCCCCTTACCCCTGGAAGTACTCCTTCAGGGAAGAGGGTTTGCTGTCTTATAACTGAAAAAAAACAAACAAATCGTGTACTAAAAATCAAATACCCATAATAATATACTTTAATTCAATTAAAATTTTTGTGTATTTGTGCTGTATATGTGGAAGTGGTAGCATAATAGCTCAAAATGCAGTCTTACTCTTGTATAGTGTATAGGGTGTGTAGGGGTGGCGGGGGTTGTGGGGTTTGTGGGGAGTTGCATGTGTGTGGAAATGGATGTGGCTGTGGGGTTTGTGGGAAGGGTTGGAGGGTATGTGGGGCATGCATGGGAGTGTCTTGCGCATGCCCCACTAAGCTGGTCAGCACCTGCCCCTGTTCTGCAATAGCCCAGAGTCCGAGCATGCTGGTGTAGCCACTTGGATCCAACTCTGAGGGAGCCTTCCCAAGCTTCCAATGCCCGATGTTGGGTCTGTGCCAGCTTGTGATGCCCCCAGTGCCCTCAGCTGTACCCCCATGCTGGCCAGGCCCTTCCTGGATAGCCCATGGTTTCTGGCAGCCTCAGGAACCCCCAGAATGCAAAAGTGTCCATAGGACTAATCCTGCTCCTGGTGAAGGCCCCTGACCTGCCCTTAGGCCAGGGGCAAGCTGCCAGGGGCCTCTGGGCTCCTGATGTGCAGGACATTGCCCTTCCCCCCCCCCCCCCCGCCCCCCCAATGTGGCGTCATGCCCCAGGGCTGGCCATGGAGGGAGCCAGCTGGACCCTTGCTGTCACAAGCCTTGTGGCTGCCTTTGCTAACAAGGATGGGGCCCACAGTGTGGGGAGGCAGCACGGAAGTTACAGCCCATGCCTGAGGCTTGGGGTGGCAATGGCCTAGCTGCCCCCACAGGTGGCTCTGGCAGGCACCGCTGCCCTGGGGGGAAGGCCCAGCCTCCACACCCCTGGATGAACAGAGAGGCTGCTCCAGGAACTGGAGTGGGGCTGCAGCCACTTCTTTTGCTCTGGAAGCTCCTGTGGCTGTGAGGAACCAGGGGACCCCAGGGAAGTTCCTGGGCAGCCCCGGGGGAGCTGCCCGAGGCTGCTGGGGCAGCACAAGCTGGCAGGGATCTGGCTCGGGGCGCAGGAAGCATGGGGAGGTGGTGCAGAAGTTAAATTGCGTGCCTGAGGCTTGGGATGGCAACGGCCCAGCTGCCCCTCTCCATAGGTGGCCCTAGCAGGCACCACTGCCCCTCGGGGGAAGGCCTGTCCCCCCCCCACAGGGGCTTGCTCCCAGCCCCAGGAAGGGGAGGGAGGTTGTACTAGGAGCTGGATTGGGCCCATGGCTGCTTTTCTGTTCTGGAAACTTCTGTGTTCTTCCTGTGCCCCAGATTGGGTCTCTGTCAGCTCCTGTCGCATCCAAGGGCCCTGGGTGCCCCCTGTGCTACCCCTGTGAGTCAGACAAGCCCTTCCCTGGCAGCCCCAGACCTCCTGGTGGCAACAGGAGCTGCCAGAGCACAAATGCGCCTGTGGGCCCGATTCAAGTTTTTTTGTGGCCACCTGGCCTTGGGCCAGGCTGCCAGGGAGGTGGGCACCTGCCTGGACAGCCTGGGGCCCAATTCTTTTGCCTATATGGGCAAGTGTGGGGCTGGGATTGTGCCTGCTGTTCCTTGCCTGACTCTGGGGCTGGGGTGGGGGGGCCTGGGAGTGAGTGAGCACAGCTAGGCTGTGCCCTAGGGCCAGTACCAGTGGGGCCCAGAGCGGGAGGCAGGAGCCCGGGGTGTGGCTCGCAGGGCTCTATGGAGCTGGGCTGGGCTGTGCCAGCAGGGAGAGGGAGGGGAGCTGCCCTACTAGCCCCAGAACACTGGTGTGGGCTTATGCCCCCTCACTTCCAGCTCCTGCCACAGCTCCACGGTTGGGCAGGGACCAGCGTGCACAGCAGTCCTCCCCTGCCTCCTGCTCTTACCTGAATTTCCCGTTCCAGTGCAGGCACAAGCAGTCCCATGGTCCCAGGCCAGAAGCCTCTGCTAGGCAGGGGCTTTTGGCTGGGAAGTGGGGCCTGGCCACGCAGGCCCTGCTGTGGCTTCCCCTGGGTCCTACTACCCCTGTCTCCTGTCATTTTTGACAGGAGCCAGGGGCAGATAAATATTTAATTTAAAAAAAATTTTTAGGGGCCCTGTGGGCCAGGTAGACTGACCTGATAGGTTGGATCCAGCC
This sequence comes from Gavialis gangeticus, assembly GCF_001723915.1. Taxonomy (NCBI): domain Eukaryota; kingdom Metazoa; phylum Chordata; order Crocodylia; family Gavialidae; genus Gavialis; species Gavialis gangeticus. The sequence continues at coordinate 86,512,248 of NW_017729025.1, read as the reverse complement.
TGCAGGCTGTATTTTGCCCATCCCTGCCATTGACTTACCTGCCAGAGGATGCAGTAGTTGCCTGGGTGCCACATGCATGTGTGTGTACCTGATCATCGTCCTCCCACTCCCCCCAGGCTGCAAGGGGAAACCTACTCTTTCCCACATTTTTCTCTTTTAAAAGAGAAAAATCTGTGATTTTCCACATTTTTCTGTGATTGTTCATGACCCTCTGATATATTCTTGCTACCCACTTTTGGGTTGTGACCCATGGGTTGAGAAATGCTGGTCTAGATGGCAGATTAGGGATGGTTTAGAATTAGTGTGCGTTTGACACTGCTTGGATTACCCAGCATCTACAGAGACCATAAGCTGGGCCTTCTTTATATGCAATATAATGCAAGATGTTTTTCTTTACTGTCTGACTAGCAATTTTATATTAGCTACTGCAGCTACTGAATGATTTTTGATTTGAATACACTGACTGTTTTTCATGGGGTATGCGCATACATCCCACACTATTGATACTCAGGGTTAGTATGGAGGTTAGTTACTGCATTAGCTGGGGTTGATCACTAATCTTGCAAAACCTGGAGAAAATAAGAACAGAAGATCAAAGAAGATGGAAGACTGAGAGTGGCTGAAGCATTACTGAGAAGAGCCTTTTACAATAACAAGGCTCAGGGGAGCTGCACAGGAAGGGAAGAGAAGCCTAAGAAACAAAGTGAGAGAGTAATCCTTTAAGAGAGGCTAGATAGAAAGCTGCCCAGGGAAGCTGTGAGGAACTAGGAGGGGGATGAGCAGGACATCAGCCCTGGTTGCCAACTTGCAGGGGATGTCAGTATGGCCTCCTCCCCCCGGAGTCTTTGCCATGGCAAGTGCAGCTATGTGCAGCTTGGCCAGGAGCTTGGAGCTAGGTACAGCCCCATGCCCAGTAGCATACCTGGGGGCAGAGGGGATTTTGAATGGCAACATCCCAGGGAGGTTTTGTCATGGGAGGTGCAGTCTTGCAATTGGAGGCGGGGAGAAGATGGGGCACTGGGGGGGGTGGGCCTAGGGAGCCTGCACTGCTGTTTGGGTTGGGCTACTGCAGTCAAGAGACTGCATTGCTACAGCAGTAACTGCCACCCAAGGAGAGCCTCCTTAGGTAAAATTCCCTCCCTGTGGCTGCAGTGGTTAGCATAATCCCTGCACCCCAGCACCAGACACTGAAACACCTTGCTGTGCTTCTGTACTGAGGTAAAACTGGCTAGAACCTGGAGGAGTGGGTGGGCTTGGATTTTCTCCTACTAGCCCTCAAGCAGAGGGTTTGCTGAAGTCTGGAGAAACTACCATGGTATGCCAGTGCTGCTTCTGAGACTCTGCCAAGAAGCATGCCCTCACCCACTTGCTCCTGATCTGCATGTGCCGAACTCAGAAATGTGGTAATGAAACTGCCTCAGTCTCTTGTCTCCAGCATGCCTTTTTTGGCAGTAGGTCTGGACTAGTCAGAGCCTACAGGCACACCAAAGTCAAGGTGTACAGAGCTGTTTTTATTTCCACCCTGCTGCATGGTGCTGAGTCATGGGTCTTATGTTGCTGCCATGTACACCTCCTTGAGCACTTCCATCGGCACTGCCTCTGCACCATTCTCAAGGTTCACTGGCAGGGTTATGTCTCCAATGTGGAGGTGCTACAAAGAGCCACTACCACCTGGATGGATGACAAAGGCTGTGTTTTATGGGGGAAATGACAACGGGGAAATGCGACAGAGGGGTCCCACTCAAGCACTTCAGGGACACTCTGAAGAGGTACTTTTCTGTCTGTGTTATTGACCACAAACTGTGGGAAACAGATTGCAGATTGTGATGTCTGGCAGCTCCAAATCAAAAAGGCTGCTGCCTTTTTTGAATGTCAGCACAGAGCCAGCATTAAGGGGAAGAGGAGTAGGAGGAAAGATGCACCCTTATTTAGTAGCAATCGGCCATTCATGTATAACTGCTGCAGCAGGATTTGCCTCTTTGCAATTACATTGATTAGTCACCAGCAGGTGTGCAACTGGCGTGGGCAGTTACCTTCCTAACATCTTGGTCTGTGAAGACCTGTCAAGAAGTGGCTTTACTTCATCTTCCTTATGTGCAGAATGGGAATGGATAAGTGAGGATGTGCTTCTGAGGGTGCTACGTAAGTGGCATAGACAGAGAAAGTCAGCAGATCCATAAGTTGAGAATGGCATAGAAGGAACAACTAAGACAAGTTTATAACAGTTCTTCCCAAAGCTATGGGAGGTAACTAGTGAACAAAGACTGAATATGGATAGCATCCTTTTTCTTCTGGACTCTTGTCATCCCTTTGATTCTGGGTGAATTTTCTGAGTCACTCAGTTTGAGTAATTTTTTTAAGTTACTCCTTAGGTCACTCTTGATCTCTTAATAATAAGATTGTTGTATGGATATCCTAGGTACCAAATGTTTTGGACTATAATTTGATTTGTCTTATTTATTCACATATTGCATGTCATCGTCAGTTCTGCTATTCATGGATGATCTGCACCAAAGCTCATTGATAGGTCTTGAGGTGACTTAAAAGTCCAATCCTTGAGCCACTGATGCATCCACGGAAGTTGTCTTTCTGCAAGGGAGGATAGGCTGCAGGCTGGGACTCCTCTTCTTTTCCTTCCTCTATGCTCTCTTTGCTTCTAGTGCAAGGTGCTTTATCTTGAAACAGGCTTCCCCTTGGTTGAGGTTGCCATGCCATTAGAATTGATTAACAGCTAGCTACTCCCAGCTCTTGATGTCAGTGTTTGTTCTCTTGAGGTGTGCCTTCAAAGGTGTCTTTGTCGTGTTTCCTGAATCCACTGTGAGATCTCAGGCCACAACTAATCTGGGAGTAAAGCATTTGTTTTGGGAGTCAAGAGTTGGACATCTGCGTGCAATACCTGGTCCAGTGAAGTTGGTGCTTGAGGATCATTGACTCAATGCTGGTAACATTAGCTTCAGAAGGATGCTGGTGTTTGTGCAGTGATCTTCCCATTTAATGTGGAGGATTTCTTGGAATCATCACTGATTATTCTCCAGGCTCTTGAGAGGACAATGGTAGGTCACCCACATTTCACATCTGTAGGAGAGAATGGGGATTACAACTGTATTATAGACATGGATCATGGTATCTTTCTGTAGGCAGCAATCAATAAAAACATGCTGAAGTAGTTTCCCTAAGGAGGCACGTGCAAACTGGATCCTGTGCTAGATATTTTCATCAGTGTTCACTCTCTTGAGAGGTGGCTACTGAGGTAAAGGAAGTGTTTCACTACCTCCAAGGTCTTTCCTTGTATGGTAATTTGAGGAGAGGGGTCACATTCATGGCCTGGAGCAGGCTGACAGAACACTTTAGTCTCCTCAATTTTGAGACAGATGCTCAAAATTTGGTAGGCTTCAAGAGATCCAACACAATAAGGAAGTTTTCATCTGTGTGAGCAAGGATGGTTCAGTCATTGGCATACTGAAGGTCAAAGAGGTGGTTTTGAATACTTTGGTCCTTGAGTGAAAACATTACCTCAGATTGAAGATCCTTCTATCCATTCAGTGTCAGTTGTAGAAGGGAAGCAGTCCTTAATGAAAAGCAGGATGACAATTTAAAAAAACCCCAAAAACCAGAATTGGGACCATGCCACAGCCTTGCTTGACCCCAGTTTGGATGACAAATTGAGCTGTCTCTTATCTGCTATAAAGAACAGTCATAGTCTTTACAAAAGAGCCTCAGGACCTTGATGTAGTCTTTGGGGCATCCAAATCTGCCAGTACTTTTTCACAAAGCTTCACAATTGATGGAGTCAAAGGCCTTGGTAAGGTCAGTGAAGGCCTTTTATAGAAGTCCTGATGTTATTCCCAGCACTTTTCCTGGACCTGGCAGACAACAAAGATCATGTCAGTTGCCCCACAGGATGGTCTGACACCACACCTGAGATTCCAGCAGGATTTCTTCAGTAAGTGGTAGAAGATGGTTCAAGAGGATGTGGGTATTTTCCCTGCTGTGGAAAGGTTTATGCTTTGATGGTCTCTATGAATGGACATCTCTGTTTTCTTGAAGATGATCATAATGTTGGCATTCCTTAGGTCCCCAGGGATTTTCTTGTTCCAATTTTGAAGAATAAATTTGTGGAGCCTCAGTGCCGGTTCCTCACCTCCAGCCTTGTAGATTTCAGCAGGTATGCCATCTGATCTGGTAGCCTTATTGTTCTTGGTTTCCTTGATGGTATGCCAGAATTCTTCCAGGATAAGAGGGTTGACAAGGGGTCAGTGGATGGACTTGATACTACTGGTATCACTTACAGTAAACTCACAGCTCAAGCATATGTCCATGTGCTCTTTCCTTCTTGCTTGAATAAGGTTCATTGTCTTCGAGGAGCATGAAGCCATCTTGTGATCAGAGGAAAGTAGGACTGGGGGAAGCTGGGCTGTAGATGGCTTTCATTGCTTGGAAAAACTATGCATGTCATGATTGTCAGCATAGAACCGAATCTCCTTGGCTGTATCTTACTGACTTCTGATTTCCCAGATCCTCCTTTGAGCTTAGGCTTTGAAGAGCTAATGCATCTCTTTCTGCTGAGATGAGTTTTCATTTTGCCAAGCAGAACTAGTCCTTCTCTTCCTGAAGAGGGTTTGGATCTTGGCATCACTCTCATCAAACCAGTCTTCATGTTAGTGGGTGGTATAACCAATGAATTCAGTTCAGGCCATATGGAGAGTGGTTTTAAACCTCTTCCAAAGTTCCTCAATGTTGCCTTTGTTTGTGGGCAGGGGAGAGGGTTTTTCATGAAGACACTCTAGGAGATCCTTGTAGACCCTTGGGTCTTGAAGAGGTGTGGTGTTGAGAGTCCTTTGCATTACTTCTGGCTGTTTTTCAGTGTTTTGGAGTAAGCTGGATTTTTATAATGGATTTGAGAAGATGACGATCTGTCCAGCAGTCCTTGTGTGGCTTATGGGATATAGATATCCATTCAGTCATGGGCTCTAGCAATAACAGAGTAGAGGAGGTGCCAGTCCTTAGAGCAAGGGTGGTTTTTTTTTTTTTGTTTTTTTTTTCAGGTAGTCCTATATATGTCACTGTCTGAAGATGGTATTCATAATGACAAGACTGTGTTCTGCACATTTGCTCAGAAAGATGCCACTGGAATGGTCTTTCCCCTACTCCTTCCTTCTGAATGGTGTTACTCCAGAATTCTTTGTCATTCTTGACGCTGGTGTTGAAGTCGCCAAGGAGAATGATCTCGTCTTCCTTTTAAGTGTTAGTCAGAATGTAGCGAAAGTTGGAGTAGAACTGTTCTTTAACATGGTCAGCATCGAGTATTGGGGTGTATGCCCTAATGACAATGGCGTACTGGTTGTTGCTGAGCTTAAGGTGTTGGGTTGTAAGACGTTCATTGATGCCCACAGAGAGCTCCACAAGTTGACTAATGAGCTGATTTTTTTGATGGTAAAATCAACATCAAGAATGTTTCTGTCCTGGGCTGGTTTCCTCTTCCAGAAGGTGTACCCTGCATCCTCTTCCCTCTGCTAAACCTCACGTGGTCATTTTGTCTCACTTGGATCTGCACTGTCAATATTGTATCTTGCTAGTACCTTGGAGACTGGCAGTTCTTTCTGGCTGTTCATTGTGCTGGTGGTCCATCAAGGTGTGAATATTCCATGTTTTGAAAATCATTGTTTTTTTTACGTTGTTTTCAGCTGCAGAGAGGTAACTGCATGCAGTGTGACCACTCTATCTAGAAGATTTCATAGACATTAGGGCTGGAAGGGACCTCGGAAGATAATCAAGTCCAGCCCCTTGCCCAAAGGGCAGGGAGTCAGCTGGAGTGATAGGATCCCAGCAAGATAAGCATCCAAATTTCTCTTGAAGGTGTTCAATGTAGGTGCTTGAACCACCTCTGATGGCAGGCTCTTCCAGACCATGGGGGATCAGATAGTAAAGAAATTCTTCCTTATGTCCAGCCTGAAACGGTCTTGCAGTAGTTTATGACTGTTCAACCTTGTCATCCCTTGGGGCACTCTGGTGAACAAATGTTCCCACAGATACTGGTGATCACCCCTGATAAACTTATAGGTGGCCATCAGATCACCCCTGAGCCTGTGCTTTTCCAGGCTGAAGAGCCCCATGGCTCTCAGCTT
>NW_017729025.1:86503992-86505996 GCF_001723915.1 Gavialis gangeticus | reverse complement strand
TGAGTACAACAGGAGAATGACATCCTGGGATTTGTTGAGATGCATCTATGGTTGCAAGCCAGTGTTTTGGTCGCAGCCAAAGATAAGACAGCCTAGGTTTAGGGCACCCTTTCTAGCCCCCTCTCCATGTAGGGTGAGCAGAGGGGATGTTGAATAGGACTGCTCAGTTATGGTAGCCACTGCTGAATTTCGCCCTGTCTTAACCCAGATGCATGAGTCATTGGGCTACCCACCACGTGTGTGCAGATATATTCCTGGAAACTGCTAGATTCACTGGTCCCATTGTTGCCACCACTGCTTCATCGCTTCAGGGCTTTTGAAGGTTGGTGCAGGAGAGCATGTTATTTCCTGTGGTAGAAGCCTGTTCTGACTTTGTTTAATGTGAGGAAGCTGATGCATGGAAACAGCCACGTGATCTTGACAAGGTGGGGATTTGAGCTAGTGGTAAGGGAGAACCCTAGACAGACCTCCATCTTGCTGCAGCCATCTTCTGTCTTTACAGCTGTTGAAATCCTGACATCTTCTGCCTCCTCTGTAACTGAGGGCTTGGGGTTGGACCATAGTTTATCTGGAACCTGCCCTCAGGCCTGTTTGCCATGGGTGATGCGGCCAGGAATGCGAGACTCTGGGCAACATAGTTCTGAGGGTCATTGGGGCATGCAAGCTGCTCCACCACCTCAGGGTCTCAGTCCGCAAAAAGGATATTGGGTGACCCCAAATAAGATATGCACCTTGTTTTGGGAAGGTAGACTAAAGAAAATATTGTTCTTTTTAACCAGACTAATAAAAATCAGTTATCTTGTCTAAGACATTCACTTTAATTTTCAGTTGCTAATTCTGGGGGAAAAGGTGAGTGTGGTAAGTGATTAAGGTCTTTTCAGATTATTTTTATAAGAATATTTCTCCAGTGCCACAGCACAATGCATTTCAGAACCTATGTCAGTCTATTCCTTTACCTCAGCAGTTAGTTATTTGTTTGATATCTTACCTCTGTTTTACCACAAAGACTAAGGCTAATAATAATTCTTTTCTGTCAATATTTGACAAGGTGTACTTTCAGTCACTGTCAGGCAAGAGATCTCTTCCTCCATCTTAGCGCTGTGAAGAGCAGAAAGTTAAGACTTGTTTATTACTTAGCACACTGGTAAAGAAAAGCTAGATGTAAATATAATTTTTGTATCTTTAGTACAGTCTCTTATTTTATGGCAAATCTCTTTTCCATTATGCAGCAGTCTTCTATTTGTTTTATCACCAAACCATAATGCATAGTTCAGCATTTTTGCATCCTTTTGTATGTTTACTCATTTTGGAATGGTTCTCCAATACAGTAAATTTGTAGCTCTTTTCTTCTAATTATACTGGTAAATGCCATTAATAATATATTCTCTCTTATAATAGATCTAGGACTGAATCTCCTGTTTCCTTTTTATTTGCTTTCCCAGCCTCTCTGTTAGTCTTATTCTTGTTCTTCTATTGCTGAGGATATGGCATATGTTTTATATCACTATAATTGTCTGTCTTGGGCTTTAAAACAATGTTTTACTGTGTAGGGGAGTCATGATGAAACCATAACATTTTGGTGTTTGAGCAGACATCCAAAAATACAGAAAGCTGTGTTATATACCTGTTTGGAAATTGAGGGGATAAGGAAGGTTCACAGCCTCTTTTCTATTAAAAAAAAAAAACAAAAAAACAAGCAAGCAAACAAACAAACAAAAAAACCCCAGTCAATACAGTCCAAGAAAAGATGAAAATTAATATTTTGCAATGTGTAGTCCTAAGCTTTTGTAAATAAAGACCATTCTGCAAACTGTGTATACAATGTCCATCATTTGAGGAAATGGGGAAGACACTGAAGATTTGTTCCTGAAAAGCATAATAAATACACAAAACCTTAAAATAAAAATAAATAAACAATTTATCTTCAGTGCATCCACTGGCAACCATCCTTTACTTTTACTTTGCACCGTACTTTACCATATCTAGAGATTATGCAGGGGAGAC
>NW_017729025.1:86501665-86503843 GCF_001723915.1 Gavialis gangeticus | reverse complement strand
CCCCCCCCAAGACGGGGGCTGCCCCCTGTCTAATCCCAGTGGCAGGGCCCCTACCCCCCACTCCCCTTTCACTTTGCAGCATTCCCTGTATACCTTAAGGGGTGCACCCTTCTGCATGCAGGATTCAGGGCAAGGCTGAGAAGAAGCACTGGGCCCCAAGGCTGTACTGGGCTTATGCTAATGATTAGCTGATAGTTGACATGTGGACTGGGGCAATCTCAGGTCTGGGACACATGCTATGTGTTCAACATAACGCACTATACAAACTAGCCACAGTATACATGGAACATCTTTGCGGCTGGGTTGATTATTTTATGGCACCATAAATTGGTTAAACATGTGGCATGTTGCAATTTGTGGCATGATTAGCACAATCACACTATAAATGTAAAGTCTGCCGCCTGTACCCCCAGATAGGAAATGCAGGCTAAATTCAGATTACTTATTAAATTGCAACAAGGAAAACCAAACAAATTATATAGAAAAGTCAGAGTGCATTTAAATTAAAAAAGTATGGAATTTCACATCAAGTGGTTTCCTACTAGAGAGAAGACAAGAACATTTGCCCTATTTTAAGTCTGTGTTCCTAACACAATATAACTGTGGAGGTATTGGTTATCCCCATGACATGTTAGATTCTTGCTGCATGTGGAAGGGGTTAGTGAGGAGAGCAATGCTGTTTTGGCAAGTGCTGCAGTGGTATTGAACCTTAAGTCAGTTTTACAAAATGTCTTGTCTTAATAGCATTCCCAGGAGACCTCAAAACACTAATAGCTGTTCCTTATGGGCACAAGTAGGTAAGGGGTTCAGGCTTGGGTAAGGGGTCATGTATCATGACTATGTATTTTCCTATAACTCATCGTCTCTCTGACATGCTGGTTAATAATACCTTACCAGACTTAATGCTTTTTTACTTTGAGTGAGCTTGTTAAAGAGCAGTCTCCTCCTTTTTTGATGAAACACGACTTTTCAGTACTTTTGAAGTATTTTTTTTGGTATACTATAATAAATCCTATTTATAGTTTGACCTAATTTTCTGTAATGGTATAAGTGTAACTATCATTTGTTTGTTACATTATGTTACAATCCTGCAATGTTGTAAAGCCAAGTGGCATTAGAGGGCAAGATTGGACTTTTATTAAGGTATTTATATATGTAACAAGAAATTTTGATGACATAATAAATAAGTGTTTATGATGTCAACAAAGCCTAAGACGCGCATAATATTTTGTGAACAGTTTACCCCATGAAGTTCTTGGTATTACTTTGTTCATATTAAGAAAGTTTCCTCTTCTATTTATGCGAGTTAACATTTGTACTTTGATAATGTTTTAATACTAAGTGATACATACCTAGTAATTATAGTAACTGATTTGAGTAAGATTGCATTTTTTTAATTAAAAAAAATTTATAGGAATTTTCAAGTCATGGTAGAGACATTTCTATTGCAAAGCACACATTTTTAATTACATTGGTTAGGAATTCTAGCTTAAAACTTGTTTTTTGACTTTTATCAAATATACAAAATTCCCACTTCAGATTTTTTTTTTAAATAAGCTTACATTTCAAGCACTACATACATATTAGAAAAATGGGCAAAGAACTATGTAAGATCATTTCAAGCTGAAGGATTGTACCATTGTATGTTTTCTAAATCAAAGTAATAACAGTCAAATGCTGTAGGATAGTTTCGCCCCCTGATGGGGGAGGAGGTGGGGAAGATAACATCCAACACTTAGGACACAATTGCTGTTGTTAGTATTTAAGTGAGAATTTCAATGAGAAGAATAGTTAAACGAAGGAGCAGGAGAAATGGCAAATGATGGAGAAGTTATACCGACAGAGCAGGGCTGTCCAACTTGTAAGGTCTCAGAGGCCACACACTGTGGGGACCGTACCAGGCAATCAATGGGCCACTGGAGCATATGGACAGTCTCCCCCTGCTGCTCCATGTGCCTGTGTGGGCATGCCCCACCTCCTGTTGCACTAGATACACGTCCACTGTTCTGCATGGTTGTGATTCTTCCCCCTCCTGCTGTATTTTGTGTACTCTCACAGGCACTTCTCATTGCTGTCTCCTAGGCAATAATTTTAGACCCCATACATTCAGAATAAGTTCAGTCAAGTGACCAGAATTACTTTGGATTTACATTGGTCTGACTTGGAGAAGAATCTCTG
>NW_017729025.1:86498099-86500913 GCF_001723915.1 Gavialis gangeticus | reverse complement strand
GGATTTCAATGGGCTTGCTTTGGAAAAAAACTCTTATTAATGCCCCCCCCCCCCCCAAACACACACACACAACTTCCTTACCTTGCTTTCTTACCACAAAACAAGACATTGACCTCTCTGAGTGCTGAGGTTAATCTTTACCTCTGGGGAACAAAGCCACAGAGTAACCAATGTAGTGAATATGCATCTTTTTGAAAGGAGATTACATAATAATATCCTAGGAATATAAAAAGTAATCGGGCAAAATTTAAAAGGTCTTCAAAGAAAGAAGAAATCAGTGAAATGGAGCATGATTATCATAGAATCATAGAACCAGACGGGACCTGTAAGATGGTTAAGTCTGCTCCCCTGCCATGGGAGGGTTGGGTTCAGACAAGCTCAGCAAAGTGCCCGTCCAGCCTCCTCTTGAACACCTCCAGGGATGGTGACTGCACCATCTCTGGGAGTGTGTTCCAGATTCTGATGACTCATACAGAGAGAAAGTTCTTCTTTGTATCTAGCCTGAATTTACCCTCTGTAAACGTATGCCCATTGATCCTTGTCCTCCTTTGAAGTTACTTCCTGAAGAGTTGCTCACCTAGATCTTGGTGTTCACCCCGATGTACTTGTAGGCAGCTATTAAGTCACCTCTCAGCCTTCTCTTACTCAAACTGAACAGGCCCAGTTATATCTAATTGTAACTTTTATTTATGCAGAAGTCCTGGTGCATAAAAATTCATACAGTGGGTTGATAATCCCATTTTTTTTTTTCTTTTATTCATCTCTCTATTACCTGTGCCTGATATGCAGAGAGCAACTATACCTCCTAGAATGGTTTCAACCAGAGACCAAGATGGAGAGTAAATTCTTTCTTGTTGGTTCTTTTACGTCTCCTCCTTGAAGATGCTATTGCCACTACATTGGACCTTGGATAATCAAAAGTAACTTTGACATGTCTTACAAACATTGAAGGGATTGGAAGATTGTGTAACAGCACCACTTAAAGATGCCTGCCCTCAAATTTGATGAAAATTACTGGGGAATTAGTAGAGATTCAAACTGGGCACATCATGGATATGCCACAGTTCGATATGTATAAGATTTTACTCATTATCAGCATCTTGGATACCATAGTATCAGGGTGAAATTGATGTAAATAAAGTCAATTTAATTTGCTTTTGCTTTTTCCAGTGTCACATAGTGAACTGTTTTTGTAGGAGCAGCTGGAAATACCAATATGAAACTGGAAGCTTTTCCCCCTGCATTAAGTTCTGCTGCTTTATAGTCATTACAACTGGCTTCTCTTTGACATTGGCAACAAAAGTTGAGGTGCCTGTTGATGATGGCCTCTCTCCCCTCTGCAAAATCTGAAGAGAGAAATAGCATTGGTATCTAGTTGCCTGCACTCTAGTTTCTAATTTTTTGTGTGAATAGTGTGCTGTGATAGTATATCTGATTGACTGATGTTTAGACATCAGTTCTTGATTTCTCTACTGAACAGCAACAGCAAAGGCAACTGCAGAGCAAGTTTCCCTTCATAGTCTTGTGAATATGTTTCAACCACAAACTGGACTGATAGGCTTGCATGGTTGTTTCAGTCTTTGGTTACTTTGCTGAAATTGTTGACAGAGGCTGCATCCAGATGAGTGTAGCCATGTGGTATGTGGTGCCACAGACATGTCTACAGCACCACATATCGCACATACAGTTGTATTCTGTGCTGCAAGGGAGCAACTTGGGGTGGGGCTTTTCACCCCTGGATATCTAGGGGTAAAAAAAAAAAACCCCACAGGAAAACAAAACCCAGTGGGTGTACTCGGGGCAGTGTGCACCACACAAAACCAGAGCCAGGATGGCAAGAGCCGCACTACGCTGCTAGCCAGGCTCTGTGCAGCAGGATTGCCACCGCTACAGCCCCAGGATGCCCCCAGGACCTCAGGTAAGGCTGCTGAGGGCAGCACAGTGCTGTCCCCAGCTTCCCCTACCCCACCTGCGGTAACTTGCTGCATGCCAGAAGGCGTGTGGCACAGGCATTCCCTGGGGACAACTACTGGTAGCACAGGATGTGCTACTGGTAGTTGTCCCCAGGAACCAAAGGTCCAAACATGGGTGAACGCAGCCAGAGAGTCAACTTCTTGGTAACTTCTGCAATGTAGGTACCTTTTAATGAAAGACTGGCTTAAGGCCACTAAACAGTTTAAGGGGATTCACTTTCAGTTGTGACTGACAGTTTGGACTAGATTTGAACCAGTAGCTCAGAAGTGTTACTCTTTATACAGAGAGTAACCTCCATGATTTGGTATTCCTGTATGGTGGTTATTTAAGTGTGGGTTGCTGGAGTTTAATGTAAGGCTGAAGATTTTCCTGATGATGGGGTTATATAAGTTTCAAAGCAGTTTATTAATGATCTTCTCTGAGTCTTGTTTCTGCCATATGTCTATTTTAAAATCCATGTGAAAAGATGGGAGGCATTCCAAAATACCCATCCAGAAAATCTTCAGCCTCACATTAAACTCCAACAACCCACACAAAAAAGCATACTGGTGGTGGAAGCAGGGGGCAGGGACCAAGGAGGAGTACACCTCTCTGACCCGAGCTTGTAGGGATTTGGTATAAGGGAAGCTAAAGCAGCACTAGAGTTTAGATTAGCTTCTGGGATTAAGGATAACAAAATGTTCTTCTTCAAGTATATAGGTAGCAAGAAGAAGTCTCGGGGTAACATTGGACCCCTACGAGGCAGGGCAGGGCAGTTGGTGATGGACGCGTGAGAGAAGGCAGAACTCTTCAACAAGTTCTTTGCCTCCATGTTCCTGTCCGCTGACAATGGGGTGCTCT
>NW_017729025.1:86492514-86493099 GCF_001723915.1 Gavialis gangeticus | reverse complement strand
AACCAACACGGCTTTGTGCCAGGCCGATCCTGCCTGACTAACCTGGTCTGTCTCAATGACCAGGTAACAAAAAGTTTAGATGTGAAGGAGGAAGTCGATGTCATCTTCTTAGACTTCCAGAAGGCCTTTGACACAGTGTCCCACCCAATTCTGGTGGGCGAGCTGAGGGACTGCGGCACTGATGAATGCACGGTCACATGGATGGCAAACTGGCTCCAGAGGGTGGTGGTGGACAGGTTGATGTTGACCTGGGAGGGTGTGGGCAGCGGAGTCCCCCAGGGCCCAGTCCTTGGGCCAGTGCTGTTCAACATCTTCTTTAGCGACCTGGATGAGGGTGTGGAGAGCACCCTGTTCAAGTTCACTGATGACACCAAGCTGTGGGGGAAGTGAATACACCGGCAGGCAGGGACTGCATCCAGGCAGACCTGGATAGGTTAGAGAAGTGGGCGGATCTGAACAGGATGCGGTTCAACAAGGACAAGTGCAGGGTGCTGCACCTGGGGAGAGGGAACCAGCATTATGGTTATAGGTTAGGGGCTGACCCTCTCAGCAGCACAGAGGCAGAGAGGGATCTTGGAGTCAGGA
>NW_017729025.1:86478911-86487514 GCF_001723915.1 Gavialis gangeticus | reverse complement strand
TGAGTCGCCAATGCAATGAAGCAATAGGCAGAGCCAACTGCACCCTGTCATGCATCAACAGGGGCATCACTCACAGGTCCAGAGAGGTCTTGCTCCCCCTCTATGCAGCGCTGGTCAGGCCGCAGCTGGAGTACTGCGTCCAGTTCTGGGCACCGCACTTCAAGAGGGACGTGGAGAACCTGGAGAAGGTCCAGAGGAGGGCCACTCGTATGGTTGAGGGCCTCTGGGGCCAGCCCTATGAGAAAAGGCTGAGGAACCTGAATCTCTTCAGTCTCTGCAAGAGAAGACTGAGGGGGGAATCTTGTGGCTGCCTACAACTTTATCAGGGGCCACCAACAGGGACTTGGGGAGAGTCTGTTCACCAGGGCCCCCCTTGGAGTCACCAGGAACAATGGCCACAAGCTGAGGGAGGATAGGTTTAGGTTAGATATTAGGAAGAACTACTTCATTGTAAGGGTGGCCAGAGCCTGGAATAGGCTTCCTAGAGAGGTGGTGCTCTCACCACCTCTGGAAATCTTCAAGAGGAGACTGGATAAGCACCTTGCTGAGGTCTTATGACCCCTGCCACCCCCAATGCTCATTCCTGCCCATGGCAGGGGGTCAGACTCGATCTGTCTAGGTCCCTTCCGACTCATTGATTCTGTGACTCTATGACATTGAAATAACCACCATACAGGTACCAAATCATGGAGGTCTGTACTGGATTGTTGACTGTTTAGCTTTGAGCATATTTCCCTATAGTCTGTCTTTTACTTTGTTTATGGCTCTTTGGATGGTAGTCAGAAAGCTCTCATGAATTCCTTTTCAGTTTGAATTTTTTTAGTGAATTGAAGGTAGATTATTAATAAGTGAAATAGTTCAGTATATTTTATAGAAGGTGCATGGAAGTTTCTTAGGCATGTCTGCAAGGCTTTTAATTGTCTTCACAAAGATAATCCTACTTTTATGACTGTGTACAGTTAATTTTTTTTCTCATATTTGTATAGGTGTCTATTTCTGATCTTGCAAAGACTGGCAAATTGATCTTAACTTGTAAATATTTAGGCCTGAAAGAGGCACCAGAGGGGAAAAACTCAAAACGAGGAGGGAGAGCGAGCAGGAAGCCAAAACTGAAGTCAGAAAAAAAGACTTTGGTCCACAAACGGTCCACAAAAAGACCATTTTTTGAGTTTCGTGTGAGAAGAAAGGTAAATTATGTAGCCACTTGCATAGCTATACAGTTGTACTTTTCAAGGAGCTGCACGTAGCTTTTTGGAACTTATCATAAACTTTTGACTGGTGGATGGCTCATGTAAATCAGATCAGGAAGGGAAAACATTCAGTGCAAAGTAGATTAATAAGAACAGTTTTCCTTTAAAGTAGAATAAGGGCTAAATCCTGATTAGCAAACTAATTAGGGGGCTTAGAAGGAGTTGAGGCCTTCAAGTCACAGAATGTGATCCAGAATATCTCTGCTCTACCACTGTAAAATTCATTAGGTGCATATACTTTGAGTGCAGATACATAGATGCCTAAACCTAGGCTTCTGGAAGCACCCCAGTATGGGCAGCTAGGCAGCTGGCACCTATCTCGGCTCTCTTGCTGTCCATATAAGTGGAGGAGTGCTGTGTAAACTCCACCAAAGTCTCTAGTAGGACCTGATCTGGTAGATGTGCTCTTTGCAGTAGCTATGATATCTTTGTGGTTAGAGCACTAGTCCGGAAACATTAAACCCAAGATGTAGGCCCTCCTGTGCTTTGCTCCCAGCACTGTTTATTCATTTTTACATTAGATCAGTGGTGCTCAACCTTCTGGCCTTGTGGGCTGGATGAATGGCAGGGAGTGGGTCTGTGGGCCTAATTCAGCCCTGTGTGCTGTGCAATTTAATGTGCAGGGCCCTGTTATCAGGGTTATAGGGCTCCCCATGGGGCTGGAAATTTGGAAGCAGGGGAGCAGCAATTTAATGCTGCTACCAGTCCCCTGCCATCAAATTTCCAGATCCTTGGGGAGCCCTGTGGGCTGGACTCTGTAGGTCAGATCTGGCTGATGGGCCCAGGGGTTGAACACCCCTGCACTAACCCATTATATAAAAAGTGAGCACCACCACATTTTCCTTTTCCCTTATCCTGCTTGGTTATGTGGTTACCATGAGAAGAGGATTCTAGGCACTGCCATTGAGACCCTAATGGGCAGCCCTGACTGGGATACCCAAGACCTGGAGAGAGGCAGGAGTTCAGCCATGCTCCTGTCAGCACTTTCTGTTGGTTAGTTCTGGATGGTTCCCTGCTTAGTGTCAGGCTCTCTGAACCATCCTTTGAAGTATCTAGCTCTTACTGTGTAGGGAACCTAAGCAACTAACCCTGTATCTCTGAACCATCTTCTATGGCTGAAAGCCTAATTTTTAAACATGGTGAAGTCTGGAGGTGCCCAACAAGCCTTAAGTGAAGACTGTGCATGGTGACCAACAAGGTTTCCTTATAGATGTGTAATTTGGCTTACTGTAGAGTAAATGAGTATTCTAACTACATGTAGGTCATCCCACTTCAAACAAATCTTCTTATTGCATGCTATGACTGAAAGTCTTAGTATCCCATACAGTCCTAATTCAAGTTTATACTCTTATTATCAAGGGCTTAGTTAGAAGTATTCCCTAGCTAGTCACTGGAGTAAGGAAAAGCATACCCTTGGATTCATGGAGATCTCTCAACCAAGCATCTCAGTCCACAGAAATATTGCTATATGTAGTTTGCTAACTTAAAAACAAGTTAGGAGAATGTTTTAATTTGATCTGTAAAATTAGCTAGTTAGCTATTAATTGAAAGTTGTTGTTAGCAGAAATATTTCTTGATCAGTTTGTACTGCTAATAGTATGAGCTAATTACCAATCTACTGCAGAGGGAATTGCATACATTCATAAACGTACATGCTATGTTTTTAACTGTGGAGTACAGAATTTTTTACTTTGGATTTAGGATTGTTAAAAAGAATTTCCTGAATTAGCAGTTGTTAAAAGTCAAGGAAATAGCCAGTTAAAATATTTATATTATTTTCAAACAGTTTTCCTTGGCAATCAAACATCATAGTGCTGAATTTACATCTATTACATTCTTTTCCTGCTTTTAATTTACTTCACTGTGTACTGTCCAGAATGCTAACACATTGTGGGAAAGAGGAGATATATACTTGAATGTTTAGGAGCTGGAGAAACCATTTGGAAACTAAAAATAAAACAAAACAAAGCAGCCTTTGCCACAATCTTAAACCTTTTGATTTTTCTAGGTATTGTTTGCACGTTTTGCATATAGAGTTACAGAAATCTAAAGTTTGGTTTCTGTGAAAGAGACATGTTGGAAACTTGATAGTATACATTGTCATACTTAAGTAAAGGATTTATTTCTTAGTTATGACTAAAATGGCTTGTTTGCTTAGATATGGAACTTGAAAATTTTTCATAAGCATTTAGCAACCTGCTTGAACTATAACATTAACGATTTGAGTCCATCTTCCCCACAGATGTGCAGAAAATATGAAAAATGATAAAGGTAGAATTGTGGTTGTGCACTGCTTTGAGAACGTGTGCGCTAATGCTAATTTCTAGGCCCTCTGTATTATGCTGTCCCTTTCTATTTTACATGTGGTGTGGTACTCTTTTGTATAAGAGATCACAAGGACAACACAGCTCTGTAACCTATTGAATTGTGAGCTGGTTCCAGAACATGCTACAGGATATGGCCTTAATTCTTACAGGAAAAAAAAGGCATTTTGACTCAGGTTTGTTCTGCCCTCCCAATTTTACTTGCCCTAAGTGAGCAGATAAATGGAAACTGGTAAGGCTAAATTCTATATATATATAGAGGGTTTTGTCCGTCTGTCCGTAATGCTCTTGGCATACTCTGATTGGCTGTTTCAATAAGCATTGTGATTGGCTACAGAGACAACCAGTCAGGTGGGTGGGAGCGCTCTGTCCCCGCCCCCATAATTCTTGATGGGCAATTTGCTGCTAGTATTGATATAAAACATTTCATTCTTCCCTAGGCTGCCCAGTTTGCCATAGTTCTTTTGATTGCACACAGCGGTGACCAAACCTTTTCAGAGGTGTGTGAAGTAGCTTTTGTAAGGCACTTCAACATATTTTGGCATGTGAGATATTGGTTAATGTTTTATATGGCAAATAGCTTGACTGCCAGGAAATCTGGTACAAGTACCAGGTAACTAATTTACATAATAGATTGCATTTGGAAGAATAGAGCTTAGGCTGGTTTCTGTGTGTAGTGAACTCAAGTCTTTCTTGTTGCTTCATCATCTTTAATGTGTTCGCTTGTTTTCTAAAATAACTGCAACAAGTCTGTCTGCTTTGAAATTAATCAAAAGTACCTTTCAAGTTGAATCTTCCCTTGTTGCCAATATTTGATATTGGACTGCATCTGTGAAGGGACAGGAGGGTAATTTAATAAGAATTCAGTCTTATTCCAGTAGGAATCCATTTAGCTTCTGCACTTTATTGGTGAGTTCCAGGTGCTGGAGGGTGTTATGCATTCTGGCAATTTTTTTTATTATGAAATATCATAATAAGTATGAACATACTCAGGAGTATATTTTCTACCCTGCTGAAATGAGGAAGCTGTAGGGAGCTTCCTTGCCCATAGCAACCCAGCTCCAGCCTAAGTTAAAGTTTCAAGGAAGCAGCTCTACTTTTATGGAGGACTGGGCATGGCTGAGCTCTACTGTCATGTCCATACCCTGCTCCAGGGATGTTCCTGATATGCTCCCTGTTCCTCTTATGTTTGAGATAGATTGGGGCATGGGGTTTTTAGCAAGTGTCAGAGCTGCCTTCTGTTGGTTGTCTGTAATTGGGGTATCACCTGTGATGGCCATCTCCAGAGGCTTAAGGCTACTTTGCACTATACCCAGTCCTGAGAGGCGTAACAAACAGGATTCCAAATATTGTAAATTACCTTTTATTCCTAACTCTGTGGAGGTAAACAACAATTAAAAAGATTCTGACTCATGTCAATTAGGATTTTGTTCTTTGAATGGTGTATACAAGTATCATACAACTACCAGAATCCAAAATGACTTTGAATTTAAGTCCACCCCCCAATAAGTAGCTTTTATACATGGAAAATTATACATTTGTTATACTTTTCCATGTATAGTATTAAATTATTGGAGGGTTGTCTTGGATTGGTCTCCAGCTGTGACGGGGAGGCAACCTCACTCTTACAGCTTGTTTCCCCACTAATTCCCCCCCTCCATGCCTGTATTCCTCCTGACTATCCACTCTTTCCCACCCCTACCTCTGCCACCTTCCCCACTGCCTGCACCCCTGCCTTCTGTCCCATCTCCTTCTTGCAGCTAGCTCTCTTGCCTACACTGCTGCTGCATCCCCTGACCCATACTGCTGCCACATCCTCTGACCCAGTCGGTAGTGGTGTGAGAGGTGGGGATGGGACAGCAGTGCACACATACTCTGAATTGCATGGAGAATCAGGATGCAGCACGAGTCAACAAATAGGGCAGCAGTTTGTGCTGCTGTCCCTTCCCCCAGTACACTGCTACTGATCAGGCAGCAGCACAAGTCAGGAGCTGTGGCAAAGCACATGTGTGGAATCGGACAGCAGTGCATGCTGCTCAGCAGCAGTGCAGGTCAGGGGATAGGGCAGCAGCGTGTGCTACTACTAAATCCCCTGGCCCATGCTGCTTCATGATTTCCCCTACCCCCCAAACTGATTAGCAGCACACACTGCTGCTGCATCCCCCACCCCCTTTGAAGTGCATAGCTACCCCACTCCATGCCTGATCGCAGACCCCTGCTGCCTTTTAATTCCACACCCTAACCTTGGGCCCAGATCCACACTCACCACACTGCTGCTTACTCCAAGTGGCAGCATCAGTGGTAGCCCTGGCAGCTTTGGCCCCAGGCCGAGGTGTGGGCCCAGGGCCCAGTAGAAGCACAAGTGCTCAAATCCAAGATGAGCCTTGTTTTCTTGTGTTGACTGAGGGCAAAAACTTGTCTTGAATTTGAGTAAATATGGTACTACAAATTATTTCTGTGCTGGGTTTTTTCTTTTTCCCCGCAGCAGGAAATATTTACTAGCCTGACTTTGTTCCTTTCTAAATAGTTGTTTGGTTATGCTGTTGTCTAAAGAAATTTGTCTTCTCTGATGATAATGCAAGATTGTTACTAGACAAGAGCGAGAGAATTTTTTTTTTCAAGCCTGCCTGATGAAACATTGCTGACATCTCGAGCAAGACTTTGACAGTTTGGCTATAGACAATTTCCTGCTACCAAATTAGGTAGGGATGCCATCTGCTTTGCAAAGATTTTTATTTTCTGTAGGTAGTTGCTATGGAATATATTTTTCCACATCCTTAATAGGGGTTCAGGCCAATAGAGTGACAGAAAGACTTTGTAGGTATTTGCACATCCTAGGATAGTTCCATAGTGGTACCTGAATCGATCAATTTTTTGTTTTCTCAAAGCTTCAGATGTAATCTGTTCATGTTTTTAATATCTGTTGAGGAAAGAGAAGTGTTTGAATACATGCTGGGGGAGGTGGGAAATCATTAGTGATTATGTGGATGTACTAGTGCAGCATTTTCCAACCTTTTGGTTCCAGGAGCACACTTACTTACTTGGGCCTCTCCCATCCCACAGCACACTGACTGAATGTGGCATGGAGGGTAGGGGGCAGAGGGGTGGCGAGCGACTGGGCATGGAGTGGGGAGGTGGGGCTTGACTGAACACGGCACTTGGATGCAAATCACTGGCTGGAGCCATGCCCCTGTCTGTGTGTGTCCGTGGGAGCAGCAGGTGGGGGACTTGGATCCAGCCAGCAGGGGGCATGGCTCCAGTCCAAAATTCCACAGCACTCTGGTTGGGAAATGCCGCACTCATGTACTGAATACTACTTTGTACTGAATACTATTTTTACATTTCTGGACCACCACAGTTACAGATAGCATTATGGCTGTACACCCTTTTGTGTCTTGTGAACACTGTCCTTGGTGGAACTTAATTTCTCTAAAATACAGCTTGTATATCTCTTAAATGGTTTCCATCCTCTTCTTTGGTAGGCTCAGGCAGAGGCTAAATATCTGTAATAACTGCTTCTCTGTCTGTTATGGAAACTTTAGGTAGGATGGTAACCTTTTGACATCAGAAGTAGTCTTCACTTTGCCCTACTGTTGGTATAAGCTAAGCTTAGGATTCCCAGTCAAGGAGAATTCAGTCAGCCCCACTGGTTATGGTTTGCAACCTTCCAGTCTGGTTTTATTCTCAAAACGCAAAAAAACTATTCACACATAGAGACACTATTTTTCACGCAAACCCACCCTTTAGATCTCTTCCCCCTTCTTGCCTCAGGGTAGAGCCCTGAGTCAATCACCTTTCTTTTTTATTTTTTTAGTAGTAGAAGTATTTCCCTTAGACTCTCCTGCTTTTTTTTCCCTTCTCAGAAGCTTTTTTAAAACTTCCTGGCTAGGCTCTGTCCTGATCAACATTTACACTTTTCATGTGGGAATTGGACTGTCTAGAACAGGACTAGGGGCTGTCTCCATCTCCTTTAAAGGGACCAGCCACTCTTAAAATTGGCCAGCGAGACTGTGATATTAGTGGTGAGCTAGCCCATCCTTTCTTTTTCTTCTCCCTTCCTTATTTATTTTTATTCATTTGCATACTATTTTGTTTTCCTATGGCTTGATGTCTTCAGTCAAAGCAAATTCATAGTCATTTCATAGATGTTAGGTCTCGAAGGCAGCTCGGAAGATCGAGTCCAGCCCCCTGCCCCAGGAGCAGGAAGTCAGCAGGGATCCCAGCAAGATAAACATCCAGATATGTTTTGAAGGTTTTCAGAGTAGGTGCTTGAACCACCTCCAGCGGCAGTCTATTCCAAACCTTGGGGGCTCAGACAGTAAAGAAGTTCTTCCTGAAACAGTCATGGAGGAGTTTGTGACCATTCGACCTCGTCATCCCTTGGGGCGCTCTGGTGAACAGACGTTCCCCCAGCTCCTGGTGAGCACCCCTGATAAACTTATAGGTGGCCACCAGATCACCCCTGAGCCTGCGCTTTTCCAGGCTGAAGAGTCCCATGGCTCTCAGCCTGTCTTCATAAGGTCCTGCTTTCCTGACCTCTGATCATGTGCGTGGCTCTTCTCTGCACCCTCTCAAGCTTCTCCACATCTTTTTTTTTTTTGAATTGTGGAGCCCAAAACTGGACGCAGTACTCTAACTGTGGCCTCATCAAGGCCACCATGTACAATGGGAGAATGACGTACTGGGATTTGCTTGAGAAGCATCTGTGGATGCAAGCCAGTGTTTTGGTTGCTTTACTAGCCACAGCATCTCATTGCAGGTTCATGTTCATCTTGTCATCAATGATGAACCCCAAGTCTCTTTCTTCCGGAGTGCTAGCCAGCGTAGCACTGCCGAGCCTATAAGGATGCTGCAGGTTTTTCTTCCCAAGGTGGAGAACCTTGCATTTTTTTGGGGGTTAAACACCATCAAGTTCTCATCTGCCCATTTGCTGAGCCTGTCCAGGTCAGCCTGGATCACCCGCCTGTCTTCTGGTGTGGATGCTTTGCCCCAAAGTTTGGTGTCGTCGGTGAACTTGGCCAGTCCGCTC
>NW_017729025.1:86452405-86473911 GCF_001723915.1 Gavialis gangeticus | reverse complement strand
ACATTCCTCCCTTTCTTGAAGATGGACACCACATTGGCCTTCCTCCAATCTTCTCCTGGCACTCTGGTGAAGTGCCCATTCTTGAAGATCTGTGCCAGGGGCTGAGCTATGATGTTAGCCAGCTCCTTGAGTACCCTGGGGTGTAAACTGTCAGGGCCAGCTGGCTTGAAGGTGTCCAGCCTCTCAAGGTGTTTTTTTACGAGGTGAGCATTAGCGGGGGGGGGCGGGTAAGGAATCTCCCTCACCTGGGACTCCCTGTCCTATAATGGGCAGCGGTGTCCCATGGGACTGGTGAAAGACCAATGCAAAGTACCCATTTAGCAAGTTGGCTATTTCCTGGGTGTTGGTTGTCAGTTGTTGCATCTGGTTTAGCAGGGGTCCAGTGTTGCCCTTGCTTTTCCTCTGGCTCCCCACATATCTAAAATAGGACTTTTTATTGTCCTTGATGCTTGAAGCTAATTGGTTTCATTGCAGCCTTGGCTTTTCTGGTTCTCTTCCTGCAGATCCAGACCAGTGCAGAGTATTTTTCCTTGGAGGTGGATCCAGTCCTCCATTCTTTGTAGGTCTTTTTTTTTTTTTTAGACGCAGGAGGTCCGCTAGCTCCCTGGAGAGCCAAAGGGGCTGCTGTGTCCTTTTGCTGCCTTTCCTCTGAGATGGGATAGACTTTGCTTGTGCATCCAGGATCACTCTTTTGAGGCACAACCACTCGTCCTGAGCTCCCCTCCCCTTTTGGGTTGTGGCCTTTTAGGGCCTCCCTGACAAGCCTCCTGAGCTTGTCAAAGACAGCTTTCCTGAAGTCGAGGTCTTCTGTATTGCTGACTGATTTGCCAGCTTTATGGCGGATGGTGAAGGTGATCAGCTTGTGGTCACTGTCACGCAGCTTCCCTTCAATCATTAGGTCGCTGATTAGGTCGTCCCCCATTACCAGTACCAGGTCGAGCAGTGCTTTACCTCTTGTCTGCCCGTAGACTTGTTGAGTCAGATAGAGGTCATCCACGCACGAGAGAAAGTTTGGCGACCGCTCAGATTTGGCCAAGCTCTCTTCCCCCGAGATGTCTGGGTAGTTGAAGTCTCCCATGCAGCCTCAGCCAATTCCCTGGTGAACTCCTGGTCAAACTCTTGATCCTAAGTAGGAGGTCTGTAGTAGACTCCCACCATTGTGTCCCCTATGCTGTATTCCTCACGGATTTTAACCCAGAGGGTCTCTAGTCGTCCACCCTGGGCACCAATGTCGGCTTGCAGGGACGTAGCTTTCCTTGACATAGAGAGCTACACCCCCACCCCTTTTGTCCATTCGATCCCTCCTGTACAGGGTATAGCCATGTATACCCATGGTCCAGTCATGGGTGGAGTCCCATCAGGTCTCTGTTATCCTTATGACATCGTAGTTGTTTGTGTTAAGCAGGAGGACAAGTTCCTCCTGTTTATTCCCCAAGCTCCTGGCATTTGTGTACAGGCAGGCAAGTGTCCCTTTGGGGACCCTTGCCTTGCCCACAGCTCACTCCAGGGCTGGTACAGGGGTGGGCTCCCTTAAGTGCCTTGGCCTGCTGACTTTGCAAGGGCTGCTCAGCCAGCCAGCTGTGGCAGTAGTCCCCCCGTCCCCCAGCAGGCTCAGTTTAAAGCGCGGTGGAGCAGGTCAGGCAGTCTGGCTGAGAAGAGCCTCCTCCCCAGTGGAGAGAGGTGGAGGCCATCCCTTCCCAGTAGCTCACTGCCTCTCTCGCCAAAGAGCGGACTGTGGTCACGGAAGCCAAAGCCTTCCCGATGACACCCAGCGCCGCAGTCTTTAGTTCACTACCTCAATCCTCCTCTCCTCCTCATCCTGTAGGCTGAGACTGGGAGGATCAAAGAAAACGCCACCTGCACCCCCAAACCCTTTAGCCCCACTCTCAAATCCCTTTAGTGTTTCATGACCCGGCTGGGAGCGCTCCAAGCTGTGTCATTTGTGCCCACATGGATAAGGAGCATAGGATAGTGGTCAGTGGGCTCAGGGATCTTCTCCGCAATGTCTCAGATGCGGGCTCCCGGGAAGCAGCAAATTTCCCAAGCTAAGGGGTCGGGATGGCAGATTTCCCCCTTGGTCCCCCCTCAGGATGTAGTCTCCAACGACAAACACTCTGCGTTTTTGTCTTGGGAAGAGTGGGGGCAGTAGTTACAGTAGAGCCCGTGTTGCCTGCAGGAGCTGGCAGCTTTGCAGGCTCTGCTGGGGCTGGAAGAAGTTTGTATCTGTTGCAAAGCTCCAGCCGGGCAGGGACCTTGTTATTGAGTCAGAAATGGACACTTGTAGCATAGCAGTTAAGTTGGTTATTAAAGAACATTTCTGGTAGTGCATTTTTTGTTAGAACAGTAATGCATAAGATAATTGCATGTAGCATGCTATTTATTGCTGGTGGTTTTAAAATGTTGAGCACTTTAATTTCAGCATATTCTTGGCTACTGACTTGCTTGCTCTAGAGGTCGAAGCATGTTCATCCCGTATGGCTTGCCACTTGACTACTAGGCTTGTCATTTAAATAATGTGGAGTTCTGTCAATCCTTCAATTAATGAATCACGCTCTGCTGCAATACCTTTTTAGTTTAAGAAGTCTATCTTGAACTCTTCCTCTCTTGTGTAGTTATCTGAATTCTATTTTAGAAGGATATTTTACCTTAAAATAGTTTTCTTTAAGTTTTCTCATGGCTCTTAAGCCTACTAAGCTACAGAAACCTGACATGAATGCCACAGGCACTAAGTTATGGAATTTTCCTGACACGAGACTTTGCCTTTCAAAACTGACTTTCCTAGAATGCTTTACATCTGAAGAGCAATTCATTCAACAAGCAGATGTAAATCAAAAGAAAAAGTTTTTCAAAGAAAATTTGGGTCAACTCAACCAGTAAGATGCAGCCTTAGTTTCCAGAATGCTTACACTTAAAAATCTTCAACATATTTTCTAATATTTATGCTTATTTTAATAATTATGTGAGCAGCCATGTTGGGCTTTTGATCGGGTATATTATTGGATACATATACTTAAGATCATATGTGGACCAATGACTGTGAATCTCTGTCTTCAGAACTCAGCAATATATTTTGAGGAAGTACTTCTCAGTTTTTTCACTATGTTCTTTTTTTTTCCGGTTGTAACTGCAAATGAAGAATTAACCACATGGGCAAGCAAGCTTGCAGGATGACATGCTTCAGCTGTTAAAAGTATGGATATTAGATATCTCAAAACATAGTTAAAGTATTTTCATGGCCCTGCCACATATACATAATTTTAATGAATCTTATGTTGGAACTACCATTATCTGCTTACAGCATTTCTGTACAATAAATACTTTCTCTTTTTTCTTTTGTTTCTTGCCCGGCTACCATGCCATGCTGTAACAATTATCAAAGCAGTTCTGAGTTTTTTTTTTAGGCCTTATAAACCTTCACCTATACCCTAGACTGCTGGTGGGAGCAGTAAGCTTCTTAGACAGTGACATATAAATAAATGGTATGAAAGTCATTTGATAAAATTAATGTGGATGGAGACTATAGTGAGGGATAAGAAAAGCTTATGTTGTTGCCCAGCAGGTCATCTTTTGATAAAATGATTGTCACTCAAACCTAAGCCTTGTGTTCTATTCCTAGCCTGTATTTTCCTTTGTTACACTTTTGCATCAAAGAGGTGATTCTAACGTGTCAGAGCCCAAAGACAATTGATTTAAAAAAAAACAAACCCAAAAAACAAAACCTGAACATGCCATTGTTTTTAACAGCTTTCTTACTGAGAGGTTAAGATTATTGCTTGTTGTCTTTCATTAAATAGATTAAGTAGGTTTGGGAATGTTGAACTTTACCATTAGGCAGGTACACTGCCTGGTGCTGGCAGAGAATATTGTCAAGATTAGTGTTTTACACCTAGTACAAAAATCTTGATAGGATTAGAAAAAAGTCTTTCAAAATCCTGACAGTATGCATTGTTAATGATCTCCCTCTAGCAGTTATCTTGTCATCCTTGCTTTATGATTCATAACCCTGTAATGGAGGCTCTGTCTGGCTTCTTACACCCTGCCAATAAAGGACTTTTGGGGAAATAAATAATTAAGTCGTGTTTGAGCGCGCACAGTATCAGAACAGAGATGTAGTGTTTGAATGATTTTGAACATGTTAGTTTTTGATCAGGTTTTGGTATACCATGTTTCTTCAGTTGTGTATTCTGTATTTAATCGCATATTGCAGTATCTAGGCACAGGATGTGTTTACCCTCCCTGACTGCAATTAGAATGCATATAAAGAGGGGATCCTCCTACAGCAGTGGCTCAATCAATCAGAGCCTGTCAGAATGAAGCTTGTAGAAAAAATGAATATAAATACGCTCTAGAATCATTTTTTCTGCTTTCCCTTTGTGATTCTGTATGATGTATATACGCCTTGCATAACTGGCAGTGTACAGTTGCTTTAGCAAAGGCTTAAGATTTTTTAAGAGTCTAGTCCTGGGGCATTTCTCCATGATCCAAGGCAAAGATATCAAAGGTAGTTTTGCACACGTGGGCTCCCAAGCTAGATGTAAAATAGCTCTATTCTGCAGTACTAGTTGGCATAGGTACAGCACTTTTGGGCCTGCTAGCTAGATGTTGGAGGTTTCTTTTACCCCTAGGTTCACTCTTCCAATTCTCAAATTTCCACCAAGATCAATATAATTATGTCCATTGATTCTTGGCATATTGCCTGGAATTTTGGGTTTAATTGTTTGTGCCACTCCAAAGTTACTGTGTTACAGACCTACAAGAAGCAGCTACTGCTTTGGTCTGGCAACCAGTTGACAGCTGCAGCTTTGTACGTTGAACCAGTAGGTCCTCGTTGTCAAAGGTCATGTGGAGCTATGGAAAAAAAATGCCACCCTAGCTGATTGATTTGTCTTTCATGCCTAGCCATAGTTGCATCCTCCCTGCGTAAACTGGAGGTGTCCATATTCTCCTACTTGGACAACTGACTAATCATGCAATGCAAATTATTAATAGTAGAATTAGTATGGATAATACTTTGGAGTGTCAGAAGATTGATTTGCCATTATTTGGCATTTAAAGTTAGTAGGCTTGTTGATAACGGATGCAGCGTCCTAACTTTTATCTCCAGTAGACAACCTGTGTAAAGGTTACAAAGGTATTATTTCAGTTACGAGGTCCCAGCTTCCAAATCATGCCGTTGTTGCAGTACTGTGTTACCATCAAAAACCTCAATTGCCTAATGCAGGGGTGTCAAATGATGGCCTGTGGGCTGAATCCAGCCCACTGATAGTCTGGTGAGCTTCTGGAAGTGCATACCATTGGCTTTGCACTGCTGCACATGCCTGGTACTGCAGATCAGCCAGAGTTTTGTGCGACTGGGCAGTGGCACAGAGTTGGGGGGGTGTGGCTGCATGAAAATGCTTTCAGTCAGCAGTGCTAGGGGTGTGTTCAAACCATGCTTGTATAACACTTAGTCCTTCTCCTGTGCTGTATATTTTCAAAGAATTCTGCAAAAAGTATTTATTGTAACACTGGTTTTAGGTACTTGCAGAACAAGCCTGCTATTCTTATGCCAAGAGTGAATGCTTAATGTAAATGAGCAAATTAAGGGTTTCTTTGAAGAGGCTCTAATGAAAGGTACATTATAATAAATGGTGTGAAAAAAATACAGCTGACTTCTGTATTAGTAACTGGGGCATGAGCAGTTGGGGATGGTCACCTGACATACAGGCAGAGTCAGAGCCAGGTTCCCAGGGAGCTGGGGGTCTGGAGATGCCAGAAGTCAGAAGTGGAATCAGGAGCCAAAGCTGGAGTCAGGAGAATGCCAGGAGTCAGAACCACAGTCTGCTAGCATTCAAAATCAGAGGTGCAATAGGTGAAGCAGGAAGCACAAAAAGGTCAGGTGCAACTTTTGACTGCGGAGCAGCTGCCCAACCCCTCCCTCCCTACTGTTGTAGGGGCAGGAAGCTACAATTAGGAATGCAGACATTTAAAAACAAAGCCTGAATCCTCTCTTCTTACTGCCTGGTTTTTCTGTGGCTCAGGATTACTTTCTGCTAGTAATGTCAGCTCAGCTGTGGTATCTGGAAACAAGTCAGTGATTCCCTTTAAACTTCTAGTGTTGGAGCATGTGCTTCTGGGATGAGTTCAGTGCAGGCCCAGAAATCTTTTGAATAGAGTTTAGGACCTTGGAAAGCTCCTTCTGGACCTTGGCAAGCATAAACTTTGAGACTGAATGTACTTTTTTAAGCCTGGGGTGGTTTGGGGGGAAAGGGACGGACCTGTGAAGTTCCTCTTCTTCTTGGTCTGAAGAGGATGATCAAAGAGGACATTAATAAAATAATCTTGCTGATGTTCACAAACTTCTAGATGTCCCGACAGAGGAAAGCTGAAAGGAAAGAGACAGAGCTCCTGATACTCCTCCTCCTCATTGCAAAGTATAAGTGCAAAGCAAATTTTGCCTTTTGATCATATAAATTCACAAAGTGCAGCAGTACAAGTTTCCTTAGCTCACCTTCATAGATGCAGGATGGGTAGACATGATTTCTTGAGTTTTTTCCTGATCACCCTCTCTAATGCAGCAATGGAAAATTCATGCAGAAATAACATACCTGGGCTGTTTCTTCTAAGTTTGTATGTACCCCAACTCCTAAACAAAGGAAAATCCTTCTTGCTTAAGAGGAGAAGATAAATGCTTCTAATTAGAACTGGAAACTCAAATATTAAAATTAAAAAACTTTGAGGATATTGGGGCTCAGACCTCATCTCTTGCTATTGTGGGTGGCAGGTGGGAGGGGAAGCACTCTTGGCTTTGCAGTTGGTGGTGGCACTTGAGCTGTGCCCAGGTTCTGATGAACAAGCGAAGTGGTGCTGGCTCCTACCCTGGGGGTCTTTAAGACAAGGCTAGACAATCGCCTTGCTGCGGTCATTTGACCCCAGTACTCTTTTCTGCCATGGCAGGGGGTCGGACTTGATGATCTGCTCAGGTCCTTTCCGACCCTACTAACTATGAAACTATGAAAAGTTGTCATTAGCCTTCTGAGCACTTTAAAGCTATGATTTAGGTCTTCAGTTGCTGTAGATGAGCTAACTCTATTTCCCCCTCTGGCACCTTGGTGTGTAATAAGGGGATATGTTGCCATACCCAAAAACTTGAAAAAGTGTGGGATTACTGTCCTTAGCTGCTACAGTGAGTCCCCATGTGCTGATGTCCTCACTTTTGCTTACAGCTTCTGTGGAGGTCACCATGCCTTGCCACCTTCTGCATGTTTTAACTCCAGCAGATGTTTAGGGAATGATATGATTTACAGCAGGCTAGATACAGAAGATCTGGCAAGCAGTAACAAGCTTCTTCATTTCTTTCTATTTCATATTCACCTTCCTGGACTTCATATAGAAGGCTAAAAGTTTCCTCAGTGTACGTTTTCCTGATATCACCAGCAGAAATAAATGTGCCTGTTTTCATGGTGATCATGAACTTGGGATTTCTAACTGCGAGAGATTATTTTGTGAGTGGTCTTTTCTATCAGCAGGTTCTTTGCAGACAAGTCCAGAAAGGCATCATCTCAACTTATTTTTCATGCATAAATATTGTGTAAAGCCAAAAGAATAAATAAATTGGAATTGTCATGTTTTATCCCAAGTGCCCCTGCACACTTCCGTAATCAGTGCTGACATGGGCAAACAATGTTGCAAGTTTTTCTCAATTTGTTTAAAAAAAAAAAAAAAAGCAAACTGTAGTATCTCAACAGACCTGTGAAGAAATCAAAATTTGCAATAGAGATCGTAAAATCCACACTAGCTGCTAGCAATGAAAGGGGTATACGATATTGGTAGAGTTGGAGGCTACTTAGTTCTGGATCCTGATTTGATAGTTTTATGGATGTTTCCTGTACTTCATTCTCAGAAGTGAATTCCGCAGGAACAAGTC
The DNA here is from genome assembly GCF_001723915.1 of Gavialis gangeticus. Lineage (NCBI taxonomy): Eukaryota > Metazoa > Chordata > Crocodylia > Gavialidae > Gavialis > Gavialis gangeticus. The sequence continues at coordinate 86,466,005 of NW_017729025.1, read as the reverse complement.
CTCATCATTTGGCTTGTCTCTAGTATCACAGAAGCCTTTGAAAATGTAGGTAGTGTTAATAGCAGCCCTCCAACAGATCCAGTCAAACAGGAGGGAATCCACATCTACCACTTCCTCCTCATTCAAACTTACTCACAGCTACTGCCACAGTTATTTTGACTGTCAATGCTGTCTCACTGGCTCCCTCATCTTGGAGTGGAAACAGATGCTGTCTTCCTACAGAGTTTCTTATTGCAGGAAATACTGGAGAAGCTGAGAAGGCTTATCAAAATAGCTTCTCAAGGGAAGTATCCATTCATCTGTTTTTTTTTCTCTTCTAAGATCAGTGTTCTGTGTGGATATTCTTTGTGGGATGTGCTTGCGTTAGACTCCTACAGAGCTTCTTACTTTTTTTCATTTGTATTATCTGCTTGCCAGCAGAAGACTTTCACTGCAGGAACACTTTCAAATCTGAGTCAGAGTAGATTCAAACCAGGCTTTCTAATAGACAAAGCCGCCTGGTCAGATATTGTCATAGATATAAGTCTTGGGCACTTGCATGGTATAAAGGACTGTCCCTAGAAACTTGTCCAAATGAAAGCAATTGCAGTGTAAACTAACAAGAGCTAGGGACAAAGGCTCTATTCCCTCTCGTGCTGATTTTGACAGACACCACATCAAACCATGTCAGATGTTAAAAGACAAAAGGGAACAACAGTGACAGGGAGGATTTTTACTTGTTGCTGACCTGGGTGAAGGAAAATCTGGTGTCAGCTTGCTCTGTTCACACCCAAGGGAAAGTGAAGGTTATGCCTATTAGGTGTAGCAGGCATAACTAGAGACCGTGCAGAGAAACAACAGTACACCCAAAGGTGTTTTTATTCCATAGTAAAGGAATTTGGTTTCAACAAGAGATCTGTTTGCGTCCCACTTGCAATTACATCTTCAGTAGCAAGAGTTCGTTCCATCACTCCTGTGGATGCTTTGTAGACCAGAAAGACTGTAGAAAGAAAATGGCAAGGCACCCACACAGTCATTTCTTTCTTCCTCCTTCAGATGGTATAGATGAGACAGTCATCATCTGAGGGAATTTTCAGTCAATAGGTGCTCTTGCTGTAGTATTACAGTGACTATTGTGAAATGATGCTTTTTACTATCTGCACATACATGTATATAGCTCCCAATCTGAGTGGGCATATGGTGAAAAGCCTGGTGTTATTGATAAGAATAAGAAAATTTAGCTGCACCTTTCTGGAAAATTGCCTTTTTTGGAGTGATGCATTCCAGATGTCCAACCTATCAAAGAATGGGTTGTTTAATTAAGATAACAGATAAGTAATTGGCACTTGCAATTTGTTGTTTATTCAATCTCTTGCTTCAGGATGCTTGTTCTGTTTTGTCTTGATGATTCATCTTTTCTCAGCGATACAGAGCAGTTAAAGATTTCCTAAACCATGGAAATACCTTAGATGGTAGTTTCTCAGAAGTGGAGGAATACACCTTCTATTTTGAGTTGACAAAGTTTTTTGATTTGCCTTCTAGGCTGCAGAGAGCAAAGACCCAGCATCATGTATCTGTAGACCTTATTTTTTCCAGAAAGGAAAATTTCAGGTAAAGCACATGTACATTTTTGTAATTTTTATATTTATAGACAATTAATAGCAGTATGGTAGACAAAATGTATCCTTATTTACCCCAATCCAAGATGAGGTTTTTTTCCCCTCATTCAACATGATGCAGAGGGGTGGAGGTGGGGAAGAAGCTCCTCACCTTGGAATTGAGTACATGGCTGGTAGTGGAGCAGGCATGTGCTGCAGCTCCAGCCCTGGCCCTAACCCTAACCCCAACCTGGGCTCAGGGTCAGAGCTGCAGCCACTGCCCCTTCACCTGCCCTGTGCAACCTCTGTTCCCACTCAAGTTCCCTGTCACTTCTTCTGCCTCCTTTCTCTCCCCCACACTGCTGCTTACCTTCAGTTGCAATTCTGGCTTTCTGGGCACAGATCAAATGGTGGCTCCAGCCCACTTCTAACAAGGCCGCACCAGTGGCGGCAGCTGCAGCCTTGGTTCCTGCTCCAGGTCTGACCCAGTCTCAGGGCCAGAACTGCAGCTGCTGCAGCCACTGCTGACTGGCTAGTTGGAGCCACCATGTACTCTGTGCCATGAGCTGGTGCAGGGCTGGAGCCATAACTAAGGGTAATTGGAAGGGAGGCAGGGTAGTGGGGAAAGTGTCGTTGCGGTGGCAGAAGAGATAAGGGGCAAGGTGAGGGGAAGTGGCAGGGGAAGGGCAGGGACCAAACACCAGGGGGCAACAGGCACTATGAGTGGGCAAGTGCAAGGGACAGGTGTGTTAGGGGCAGGGAGCAGGAGTCAGGCCAGTTGACGCTCCCATTGCCTGCCACCCCAACATGCATCCCGGCCACTGCTTTCTCTGCTGCAGTGGAGGGGAATGAATTAAGACCATCCTCCAATATGGCTCTAAACATGAACTTTAAATATAGAAAATTATAACAACAAGCTCCTAAATTTTCTGTGTATAGAATCAAATTATTGTTGGGGGAGGAGGCGTTCTTAAATTTGTAATCTTCTTGGATTTCAGTAAATATGGAATCACCTACAAGGATTTGACTAATGCAACATTCCAAACTCTTTTGCAAACTGGAAATTATATTGTATATCCAAGTTTACATTCATAAATGAGCATTATTTTGATACTAGATTCAATATATTTAACTTTGTCCTCAAACTGTGAAACTGCTGCAGGCTCTTGTAATGACAACATAGCTGTAATACAGAAATTGCCAGAAGGGAAGCTGGGTTTTGGCAGCAAAATAGGAGACAGTTGGAGCTTTTTGCACCTGGGAAGCTGTAAATGGTGATAGGATTCTTGGCATGCATGAGCTTAAGGCAAGAAGATGCAATATGGCATTGATTATATTTAGGTTTTTTTATTTGGAAGACTTTCTTTGCAACCAAGAGGGCTGGAGTTAAGTCAAGGTTTTAGAACACTTATTTTCTCTTTTACCTATATCAATAATTGACTGGCCAAATTGTGCCCTGTGGTTTGGTTTTTTTGTTTGTTTTTTTCCCCAAAGGAGTTTAGGGCTCACAGCTTCAGATGACTTAAACATTTTCAGATTAGGTAGAGATTCATGGGAGGCACATGCAGTTGGTGGCAAAAATAGCTTTACATAGATTCAGAGGTAGGATAATAAATTGAAAGATGGACCTAACCGTCAGCTGATTTGTCAGTCATCTGCATTTATGTTACATTGGGCCAGAATGCCCAAACTTGGCACGGTTGGACCTATTTAGTAATGGAAGAGTAAGATCTCCATTAAACTGGTTGCTAATTGGATAGAAAAGCTAAAGAGAACCTTCTCCTGGTGTCAGTGCTACCCTCAGAATCTAAGAAACTGTTTTTTAAATCCTTTTTTGAATGAGCAATATAAACCTAGATCTTGCCTGTTCGCGATTATTAGGTATTTACTGGCTTGTTTGTTTATAGCATTTTCATGTACTGTGTAGATATTATACATAGGTGGCAAGACTTCTTTTGCTGTTGTCCATGTAGTAAACCAGTGGAGGCCAACCTTTCAGGCAGACATGGCACAACTTAGCCCTGCATCCTACTTAAGTGTCACTCTGATTGCTTTCCCTTGCCTGATCCGTTGCTCTGTTTTTTGCTTCCTGGCATATTTGCTGCTATGCTGCCTGTCCCTCTGATTAACCATGTGCCACATAGAAAGGCTGCCCATGCCACTTGTGGCACATACATGCCACGGGTTGGCCACTCCTTCATTGAACTGCTGTATTGCCCATACTTAAAATTTTTCATTCTTCTAACTAATTGTGCAGATTAGTATAATGCAAAATTGTAATGCATATAAACTACAATTTTATGTATGTATAATAATAAATAAGACTACTGACACACACCACACTGTAGAATTTAAAATGCCTGAAATAGCAACAGGCATTAGCGCTTTAAAATATTGACATCCTGAGGTTTTATTTGCGAGTTTAATTGTGCAGCTGTAACTACATTTAATGAACTCCTCTGTGCTGATCTCTGTTTCTTTAGCCTCAGGTTAAATGGAAGCCACCTCTGGGAACTAGTTGATCTGTACTGACGTAGACTCTGCATAGCAAGTACATCGCATCAAGAGGTTGCAATGAGTGGAGGAGGGGAGCAGCCAGACATCCTCAGTGTGGGAACTTTAGTCAAAGAAAGATGGAAAGTGGTGAGTGTCTTGATTTCCCCCCCATCTTTTTTTTAATGTAACTTGCTTGATTATCAACATTTGCATGCATCATCCCTTATCCCATTCTTCTTTTCTAGTGCTTATGGTTGTAACAAGTGGGCTGTCCCTGGGCTGGTCCTGAATGTTGACCCATCCACTTTTCTAGGGCAGTATGCTCACCTGCCACACCTTTTGATGTAACTTAAGTTGTTCCCAGGTGGGAGGCTGCTCATTTAATTGCCCTGATGTCAAGGGCTAATACATGGCTCCTAATCTCCCTTTCTACTGTATCCCATGCCTTGCAGATGGCATTTGTGACAGGAGCATCTCCGCTGGAGCTTCTCTGTTGCTGGCTCTGCCTTCTTGTCTTGGGCTAACCGCCTGCCACGCCTTCATCTTAAATGATTGAGTGATGTAATTAGCGGGAGGTTGCCCACTTCAGTGCCCCTGGCACTGGGCATATATTTGCGGCTCCTTTTCCTCCCCTACACCACAGCCCAAGCCTCACAGATGGTACTTGACACGGTTTTCCCTATGCCTTGGCCCCCTCTCACTCCAGGGCTTCCCAATGCCCCCTCTCGCTCTGGGGCTGGGGTCAATGCACCCCCAAACGCTGCACCCTCTATGGCACCAGGGTCCCCATGCTACTGTGGAGCTCCTATGAGGCCTCCTCCAACCCCTAATAGCCTCACCCAGTCCTCCGGTTAAAACAGTGAACACAAAACATAAAGCCCCTAGTCTATAACATAAAACTACACCATCTGGTCAAAACAACATTCTATCCCTACCGGGAAAATTCTCCAACTCATAGACTGCATGAGCATCCCCTGGTTGTGGCTATCTTCTCCTTTCTCTCTGCACTGGCTGAGCTCCTCTCTCCTTGGCTGCCAGAGGGGAGCTACTCTCCTGGCCTCATGCTTAGGTTTAAGAAGGGGCCAAGCCCTGCCCCTTCCTGTCAGCTGATTGCCTTGGTTCCCCTAGCAACCAGCACCTGTGCTGCCCTGGTGACTGGCAGTTGAGCCTCCCCCTTCTAACCACGAGGGGCCTCTCCTGAGCCATTTCTGCTTTTAAGCGCAGGGCACCCAAGTGGTCTGCGACAGCATCCCTATCCACAAACTCCCCCGGCCCCTTAGCTGGGCCACAGTCAGCCTAGACTTAGGTCTGAGGATGTCCAAGGCCATCTGGGCCCTGGTGCCCACACTGGGGCTTCAATCTTTCCACATCCCCACACTAGAGCTTCTGTGCCTAATGCCCCTTGGGCCTCAGGGCCTCAGGCCTCACTCAGTGGGCCTGGGCCCTGTATTTTTTCTGTTGGGACGTGCTTCCCTAGCCTTTCCCTTCCATGGGAGGCAGTGGAAGCTGAGGCTTTCTGGTGCCCATACTCGCCCTTCACTGGGGAGGCACAGATGTGGCATTTCCTGGAGACTACCCTACCCTTAGAAGCCCCATTGCACCATCTGCCCCAGCAGGGTAGTTTTAGGTCATGCCCCAGGACCAGGAACCTCCTCCATCCCCATAGATCCTACCCTGAATCTCCAAGCTGTTCTGGGAGCAGCAGATCTCCAGCTGGGTGATGTTGTTCCTTTGGCTACCCTGCAGCAACTGCCAACTCTGCTCTTGGGGCCTAGCCTTATACTCAGATTCCCAGCCTCTCCACCAATCAGGCAGCCTCCTGTCTAACATGTGCCTGCCTGATTGGGCCTACTCCCATCTGCAGGTTGCTTACTTCCTGCTCAAACCCCTTAAAGTGGCAGGCACAACCTGTGCTCTGCCACAGTGGTGCACTATCACAAACCCCTAATCTCTACTAACCTATGTGATTCTGTTTTAAAAAGCTCAGTCTTACATGAAATAAAGGTGGGGTATTTTTATGTCAGTTTAAAAAAGAGGAGTTTTTGTTGTTTGTTTTTTTTTAACTCGGTTTCAAAAACCCTTGATGCCCTAAGGATGAGATTGTGGTCTGGATCGAGATGTTATTCCTGAATGAGCTCCAGTTAGGAATGTGGATTTAGAAGGATTTCCTGGGATCAATGAGCTGACATGTCGTATAATCCGTTGTATGAAACTGATAAAACTTCATCTTAAAACTGTTTAGCTGTTTTGCCCCTACCCCTTCAGGTAGACATTCCGGACCCTCATTTGCTAGAAGCCTTCTGATTTATTTTTTTCCCCTAAATTTTATTCATTACTAGTTTATAGCCATTTGTTCTTGTGCCAATACTGGCCTTTAGCTTAAATGTCTTTTTTTACCTCTTGGGTGTTAACCTGCCTCCAGAAAGTGTTTGTGTAGCACAGGGGTGTCAAACTCTCCTGGACCCTTGAGCCAGAGGAATGCCAAGGGGGCCAGTTTGCAAGTGGGATTGGGCTCCAAGACTCCACCCCCCACATGCCAGTTACAGCACCTGATCCGGCTGCTCTGGGCTCCATGCTACATGTGGTGCTGCAGGCGTTGTGTGTAGCACAGGTCCTGGATTGGGTGCTGCATGTGGCACAAATCCCAGATCAGCCAAAACAAGTGCTGTTTTGTAGTCTGGCCAAGGTGGGTGCCACACGTAGTATAGGTGCTAGACTGGCTGGAGTGGGCACCATTTGTAACACGTGGCAGCTGCCCCCACCAGACTGCCACATAACACCCATTCCAGAATCTGTGCTACATGCAGCACATGTCCTGGACTGGCAGGGTGTGACATAGATCCCAGAGCAGCGGGAATGGGGGATGTCTGGTAGGTACATGTTCCAGGCCCTGACCATGAGGCTGGGCAGGTGCATGTGGATCATCTCACTCCCAGGGCCAGCTCTGGGGGCTAGATGATGGGACTCCATGAACCAAATCCAGCCCACAGGCTATATCTTTGAGACTTCTAGTATAGTGCAATTTATATCCCCCATCAACTTTCATTTTACTAGGCTAAATAAACCACAACCTTTTTTTAATTTTCTCATAAGATAGGCTCTCATTTTTCCTGATCATGACTTGTCTGAGCTGGTTCAGGTTGAATTAATCTCTTGTGATCAGAAGTATCAACAGTGCTTTGTACAATGACCTTAATAGTTCCCCATCTTAACTAGAAGTGTCTCTTCTGGGACATGCCAGGTTCACACTTCGTTTTTTTCACAGTCTTAACATAATGGTGGCTTATAATCATTTTATGATTGACTAACAAGTGTGGGTCATTCTCCTCAGTCAGTTCCAAATGGCGAGCTCACAGCTTACAGCAGAAATTAGTGTTAGTTGTTTTAGTATAGTTGTATAATTGTTTTAGTCCTTATGTACGTGACCTTGAACTTTTTACTACTGCATTTCATCATTTCTATAACCTTAGTTTTCATGTTCATCTAGTTTATCCTGTATGACATCCTGATCACCCTTTCAACCTTGTCATCAGTAGGTTTCATTTAACACGCTCCTGTTTTTTGTAATGCGGTGGCTTATAGTTACAGATCAATATGAATACAAGTCATCACATTTTGGGATTTTTCATTTCTTTCTTTCCCTTTTTTTGGTGGGGAGTTATCCATGGTTCACTAATTTTTTCCATTTGAAAAATTTGCCAGAACTTGTGCATCTATTATTCTGCAACATCAGAAAACCCATTTGTGTGAATAGGTAGAAAATTACCTTGGTATATCTGATGCCTTATATATCTGGGAGTCATGTAAAGAATTGCAGTGAAAGTGGGGTTTTTTCCAGAATGTTTGCAACTGATGTCATTGTCTTTGTACAAACGTGGAGTACTTGTTTGGAATTGCAGGAAATCACCAGATTTTTTTTTTTTAAGCTTTTGATTTTAATTTAAAATTTATTTTTAACCAGTTAGAGCAGTAGAGAATATTATGAGGCATGCTTATATTTGAAAAAATGACTGTAAAGCTGATGTTGATGGGTCCTATGATGCATCTCAGTGATATCATATCTAATTGCCCATCCTCCAGAATGCAAAGTAGATGCGAAGGTCAGGCTGCATTTATTTCTTTTCACACATGATCACCAGTAACATAGTGTAGCTTGAATTTACTTAAAAATCCTGTTCAATTCATCAGGGACACTGCTCCAAGTTTACTCTAGAATAAAAATTATAGAAAATCTTAATTTTTGTTCAAAATGTATCCTCTCTAGATACTTACGTGGTTCTTACCATTGTAGCAACTGAACATTTCTCTCAACCAATAAAAAGTATCCTCTTCATCCATCCTGGTGCTGTAGCCCAGGGCAGTTCAACTTCCCTGTGGCCAGGGGGTCATACAGAGTGCCATCCATATGCTGTGGGGTTGAGCCTCTGGGATCCTGCCCTCTGCTGTATGGGTAAGGTGGCTGTGGGGGCCTGCAAGCTGCATGTGGGCTGTGATTTGGATTGCCCTGATGTAGCCAAATATTATTCCAATTTGCAGATAGGCAACAACTGAGACATAAGAAAGATTTGACTTGCTCAGTGTCACATGGGAAGTCTGTAGCTGAGCTAAGAATTGAACTTGGATTTTCTTAGTCACAATCTAGTGTTTCATTTACTGGAACAGAAGTGTCAAACTCATCCTGGTCTGGATCTAAACTGCTGGGCTTGTCAGTGGGCAGAGTGGGAGGGGTTGTAGCAATCATGGTGGTAGGTGTGGGGCAGGCAGCTTCAGATAAGGTGGATGCTTGCTGTGATGGAGGTGGCACAACTGGTGGTGGGCCAAGTGGGGACAGGATGAGCAGGACACAGCCCTCACATACCCCCCCCTGCTGCTTAGTACTATATCTCCTGGGACTTGAGGGGCCTGGATTCTGTAGCAGGACCTGCCCACCACTAGCTGTGTCTCCAAATTCTATGAAGCAGTATGACACAGGTTTTATTGGAGCTCATGTTTGACACCTCAGTACTAGAACATCCTTTCTGTCCATCTCTTTTCTACCTCTATCTCCAGCTTACACATAGAATATGCACACTAGTCTATTAATTTAGAAGATGCCATTTTTTTGTTCGTTCCCCTATATCAAAGACATTGTAACGGGGCACAGGGCCTTGAGATGTGTGTGCCTGCCACTCCTGCTATGATCATTGTGCCTTAAGAACTGGTGATTGTCATCATAGGTCAGGTGCTTGCACCTAGTTTCATGTTGCACAGAAAATTGCATATAAAACTTCCTGTCCTTAAGCAAGGCAGCAGATGGAAGAGGTCCAAGGTCAGGGTAGAGCTTGGGAGGAAGAGCTGCTTCACCTCTCAGACAGATGGTCTGAAAGGGAGAGATGCCTTTAGAGAATGAGCTGGCTGGGGAAAAGCCTAACTTGTGTGGACCTGGGAAGCCCTAGAGTAAAGATTTTAAGGATTGTGAATAATACTGGGAATGGCTACTAAAAGAGAACAGTGTTTTCTCTCCTCTCCTACCTGGAAGATGTAAGCCTCTGAGAATTATTACCCTTTCTGGTTTTTGATTTTCAATTGACTGGCTTTCATTTGTCTCTTCTACGGTTGATAAGTTCCGACAGAAAGACCTTAAAAAAGGGTTAGTGCTTAAAATTTTACTTCCCTTTCCAGTTAGGTGATACTGCTCACCCACATTTGGTAATGGTTTAAAAATATTTTTCAAGGACACAGGTGTTCCTTCACATAATTTGATGCCTGGGTGGTATGAGATTTATTTCCATATACATATCCTTGTTGTCTTTACACTCTGTGACAAGTGTAAAGACCAGACTGTGAATTGAGCATGTGGGTCTCCCATTTGATTGTGAACAGTTCCTCATTGAACTACTCTGCATAGGTTTTGATGTTTCTGACTACTATTCTGTGAAAGTATCGTCTTGTTAAACTATTGTTAACTAATTATTAGTTAAAAATATGGTCTATCGTTAGGTTAAGAATACCCATCTGTTCTTATGGCCTAGGGCCTACTTTGTAGAAGGAGGTAAGAAACAAAAGGAAAGGATGGCAGTTGAGTAATACTGGAAAGAATTTGTAAAACCTGAAATTCTTCCTCAAGCAAATAGCAATCCAGCTGATTAATGTGGCATTGTGCCTAACCTATGAATATTGGTGGAATTGTCATTTCACCAGTGAATTCAGTTAACTTTATGCTGGTCTGTAAGGACCTGATCCCACTCATATTGGTTAATGGATAGAGATGTTGACTGCGTTTGACTGTATTTACAGTAAGACGCAGGTGTTCTCTCTAGAATGTGTAGAAAAATGGACTTTGAATCAAATACTACAAATATAAAAAATTAACAAGTAAGTTAACTTGTAAATATGGAAAACATTACTGTGCAGTTTAATAGTAAAGTACCAAGTGTTGCCTATTTGTTCGTGATTTGTATGTAACTGTAATGTCTCGTCTGTGCCCTTAGTATTGGGTTAATAGAGATTTGTAACCTGCAGTTTGTTTGATTCTGCTTTCTCCCATGCTGTATCGTGCCCTATGCAAACATAAAGAAAAGTAATATCTCTGTCTCAAAGAGCATATCTCTTAAACCAGACAAATTAATGCAGACAAGGACAAGAAGTATGCCGTACAAATAAAGTGGCCCAGGTGAAGATTGATTCTGACAAGTTAATAAGCTTTGACAAAAATTAAATATTTTGAGTTTCCTGTAGGCATGGCAGAAGTGTACAATCCACAGGGATGTTTACCTTTTTGGATCAGTTTTAAGGAAGTAATTCAAAGCATAAGAAGTGATGTGGAAGAAAAACATGGCAAGGATTGTTGGAAAAATGGACACACATTGAATCTAAGATGATGTTAGAAGATGAAAGAGTTCAAAACGAGACCAGAAAGTTTTGGGGTAACGGGGAGTATTTAGGACTTTGCAGTCAAAAAATGGGGGGGCTAAAGGAAGAGTTCCAAAGGGCAGTGTGCTTAGAATAGTGAATAATGTTAGTGGCTGTATTCTGTATCGATTTTAAAGGCAGTTGATCTGCATGTGGGGGAGTCGGGGATAAGGAAGGTGTGGGACACAATAATGGAAGCTTTCACCTGGGCGGGGTTTGGCTACAGGGGCAGAGAAAAGGCTAGATCTTAGAATACGTAAAATAAGGCCGAGTTAACATTGCTTTGAGAAACTTGGCTCTGTTTAATTGACTTCTATGGCATTAAATTCTTTCTTTCATTAAATTTGTGCTCTGGTGTTCTTTGAATTGCAAGCATAAAACTTTGCTGCTTATTGCTCAGCTATTGACTACCCTTGTGTACTGTATGTCAATGTAGAATGTGATCTGTAGATTTACTTGGTGTATTTTTAATTTGCAATAAGGAAATATCATGATCTAGTTACTATTCCAGCCTGCAAAATTTTTTGACTTCTTTCCCCAGGACAAGCCTGTGGTTTGCTTCCCAGTGGTTAGAAATCTCTTCTCCCCACTTGCCATCCAGGACCTACAGGTTGAATGTAAATAAGTATATTTGGATGTGACTAAATTTGCATGTTGAAATGTATACATTTGTGTGTCGTCATGGCGCACAGCCACATGAGACTTTCTGTATTGCAGAGCTTGCCCTCGCTGTAAAGTTAACTTGGGTTCTTATTTGGATCTTGAGTAGTCCTCTTGAGAGAGTCTGTCCATCTTCGTGTTTGCATGTGTGCATCTCTTCTGACCCTGCTCCCCTTCACTGCCCTTATTTGAGTTCAATGGTCCTTTATACCTGGGCTTAGATGGCTTATCAGGGGTGTCATCTAAAAGTCCAAGCACTACTTGAAGGTTGAACTGCTTGCATAATCATTCTGCAGTGTGGATGCAGGCTAAACAAGCTGTAGAGGAGTGGGAGGGGAAGGTAAAATCTGTCAGTTGTTAAACTCCTAGGCGTGTGTTAGAAATGTGTGTGTATCTGAATAGGAGATGCTTGGAAGTTGTGGCATAATCAAATGTTGCATGTTTTAAAGTTGCAAGGCACAAAATGCAAGGCTGCTCTGCAGTGCCCTCAACATTTAAAAGCGGTAGAGTGAGATGGAAGTGGGTTAAAGAGTCTGAAACAGGCCATCTCTTTGCTCATCAGTGGCACCACCTCTTTCTATATTTGACTTCCATATCAGTGTTTGACTTCCATATTTACTCTAATTTTCTATAGCTTCTATTGCAATCTTCCTGTTTATAACTTAGGGATGCTTTTAGGTGGGGAACTAGTTCAGGTTATGAATTGCACACGTAGACATGCCCAGTATCATTATAAGTATTTTCTTTTATTTCAAGGTGACAGTACACCTTCAACAGACTTCTTTTTTCCTAATTGTTAAGAGGTTATTGAAGTCAAATGGGTGTTAAAAATAGTTATAAACATTTTGATAAAAAAAATCCATTGACTTATCAGTTGTTTTGGTTTAACTATAAAAATGTGTCTGAATTCAGGTTTGGTGGGTTTTTCCCCCTGGGGGGGGCGGGGGAATCCTTTGAAAGTCATATTTTAAGCAGCTATTAATTAAGCAAAATTCTCCTTAATTACAAAAGTGAACCTCTTCTGTCCAGTAAACCTAAGGCATTTGTAAGGTTAGGGAAACTGGTTAGTACCCAGGTGACTTTTTTTTATACATTTAACTGAGCTGCTATGCTCTTGGCAAGGAAGAATTTTAACTATTTGATAAAGACTTTATTTGACTTGCTAAATGTCCCATCTGGATACTTTTAGTAATTTTTTTATTTTTCTGTAGTGGAAGAAACAGTTGGTTTGGATGGCAAAAAAATGACTTAACAAACCTGTCTGAAAGGTGCTATGAAATGCTGTATTTGACATTTTATGCACTACTTTCTTTTGGCTCTTGACAGATGGAGAGGGCTACAAGATGTAGCCTAGAAAGGAGAAGTGAAATTATGAACACAACTTATTTCATGCTTTTCCAGCTTCCTTTCTTCATGGTAGGAACTTACAAAGATAGATTAATCTCCATCAGATGATTAAATACATATAGGAGGTATTGTTAGAGAGGCTAATATGCTGGGTCAGTGCCTAGCTGGATGATCACCAGATCATCAGAATGCTTAGACTGCTTTCAGAATAGGGTAGTTGCATGACTTAAACAAATGACATTTAGAAAATCATGGCAGAGTAAAAGTAGCAAAAATGCCATGGGTATATTTCTTAGTGTGACCTTCCCATCACTGTAACTGGAGATGTGAGAGAGAGAAATTGTTGTATCAGCAAAATCAGTTGGTGAAACAAACCTAGGCCACATACAGTTATGTTTCTACTGGCAGAATCCCTGCTCTTCCAGCAGAAACCATGAGTACAAGTTTTTGGTCAATTTCTCTCAAGGAGTATCTGTACTCTTTTCCCCCCCCCACCTCCCACAAGACTAGGGTGGAGGGGAACAGCCACTGTTCCCCGGAACACCCTGATCTGGTGAAGGGGGTGTGTGTGTGTGTGTGTGTGTGTGTGTGTGTGTGTGTGTGTGTGTGTGTGTGTGTGTGTGTGTGTG
>NW_017729025.1:86448538-86452315 GCF_001723915.1 Gavialis gangeticus | reverse complement strand
GTGTGTGTGTGTGTGTGTGGAGGGGGGCAGGCAAATGCAGGCAGATGCATGCAGTATGACTGTATGCTCCCTCTCTTGGAAAGATTTCTTTTGAGAAATTTCCTCTTATAGAAATGAAGGCCTGTTCACGGCCCTATATTGTGATAATGTTTACTTTTTCCTTGTAACGATGAGATTTTTTTTAATATCACTGCATGTTTTTGTTAAATGTCATGTGTTGCTAGGAATGGCATTAGTGGAGGTGAGTACTGTGAGTGGTAGTTAAAATACGTATTTAAAGGTGATCTTTTCTAAAGTTCTGTGATTTTGATTTTTTTTTGGGTGGTGGGGGGGTTAGCTATGAGGTTCATGTAGCTGCATGCAACAGGGGATGCTGTGATGTTGCTGTGCAGTTATACCAGGGACTTTAAGTGCTTAATATGTAGTGTCTCTCGTCTTAAAAGAAAAAGTCATTTTAAAAATTACACTGTCCTTCAATATTTGGAGTATATTTTTAATGATTAACCATGAAAGTTAATACAGTTTTTAAGCATTGACTGGCCTTGTGCATCTGAAAAGAAAAATTATGTTTATTTAAGCATTAACATGATAGTTTCATATTGAACACGCATGGGAATATTAATACCTTTGTTTCCTTTGTCTTTTTTTTTATATCTTCTCTTATATTTCTCATTGCAGTTGAGGAAGATAGGAGGTGGGGGGTTTGGAGAAATTTACGATGCTCTGGATTTGCTCACCCGAGAAAATGTTGCACTGAAGGTGGAGTCAGCACAGCAGCCAAAGCAAGTTCTGAAAATGGAAGTGGCTGTGTTAAAGAAACTGCAAGGTAAGGCTGTGTCTTTAACATATTGCTAAGTTTTGCAACTGCATTCCTGTTCACTAAGGATGGTATTCTGCCATCCTTTCATTGAGTAGCATGTTTATTATTAATGACAAAGGTGGAGGTGGCTCTTTGTGTATGTTGTCACTGTGATCAGAAGCCTCTAGATCTAGGCATCCTGGGCAACAAAACCATTCACTTCCACTGTGTGATCTGCTGTAAATAGGATAAGAGGAAAAAATCAACAAAAAGACTTTGGAGATCTGAAGTACACTTGAGCTCCAGGTTTAGCTTTGTTCTGGATACTATCTTACTTTATTGTTAGATTTTCTGCTCTTGGTTTTTCTACTCTTACCTTTCTTTTCACATCTCCAGTTAAGATAATGTGCTTTATAAACTATTCTTGAGTGAGGGCCTCCAGATAAAATTCAAGGCAGGAATTATATATTTCTTCTTAGTGGGAAGGTTTCAGAGGATCCTAATATAAAATGGAAACTGACTTAAAGAATATAGCTATGCTTTAACTCAGGGGTGTCAAGCATGGTCTGCAGGCTGGATCCAGCCCATGAGATCTGGCCCACAGGGCTCTTGGAGGGGAATTTGCGGGCAGGGTGAGCAATAGCAGTGTTAATCTCTGTGTCGTCTTTAGCTGAGGGGGGTGTGGGATTTAGTGCTGCTGTTGCCCTCCCCGCCATCAGAGGTGAGTCCAGATCCAGCTTGCTTGGTTGGATCTAGCCTGGAGAGCCCAAACAAGTTTGGCACCCCTGCTTTTCACTAATAGAGAACAAAAGAGTTGACTTGTAGAATTCTGAAGCACTTAAAAATGCAACTAGGTAAATTTTTCAGGGGAAAAAAATGGGCAACTGCGGCTTTGACTACTCCCCATAGTCCAATGGCTGAGAAACTGGCTCCAAGGTTGGACCCAGAGAGTGGTAGTTGGCAAAGTGAACAAAACTCTGGCTTGCATATACCGATGCATCTCGCGCAAGACCCAGGATGTCATCCTCCTGCTGTACTCGGCCTTGGTGAGGTTGCAGCTGGAGAACTGCATCCAATTCTGGGCTCCACAATTTAGGAAGGATGTGGAGAAGCTTGAAAGAGTCCAGAGGAGAGCTACGTGCATGATCAGGGGGCAGGAAAACAGGCCTTATGAAGAGAGGATGCAAGCTATGGGACTCTTCAGCCTGGAGAAGCGCAGGCTCAGGGGTGACTTGGTGGCAGCCTGTAAGCATATAAGGGGTGTGCATCAGGATCTGAGGGAATGCCTGTTCATGAGAGCACCCCAGGAAATGACAAGGTCCAACAGTCACAAACTCCTCCAGGACCATTTTAGGTTGGACATAAGGAAAAACTTTACTGTTTGAGCCCCCAAGGCCTGGAACAAACTCACCCCAGAGGTGGTGCAAGCACCTACTCTGGACTCTTTCAAGAAACATTTGGACACTTATCTTGCTGGGATCCTTCGATCCTAGCTGACTTCCTGCCCCTTGGGCAGGGGGCTGGACCCGGTGATCTTAAGAGGTCCCTTTCAGCCCTAATGTCTATGAAATGTTTGACAGAATTGGATCTTCATACATTTTTTTTTTGTTTTTTGGGAAAGCAATTAAGCCTTCAGATAATAAAACTAAAGATTATTTAAATATTTTCATACAATCAAACTTCGGAGGATTTGATGCTAGCAGTACCAGAAATATACTGTCTGCAGCATCAGAGTTCCAGAGTACATTTGTAATGATATTACTTACAGATAGAATCTGACATTTAATATTGAGGCAAAATTGTAAAACTTGGGTAAAATAACTAAGTAGTCAGGGGTAGGTAAGGGGTTAATATTTTGAGTACTGGAGGATCCATGTTACTCAGACAAAAAAAAATAGTTGTTGCACCTAGAGTTTTACGAGTACTGTTTGCTTGACAGACGAGAAATTGGACTAATGCAAGTAAAATTATTTTCTGGCATAGACTACCTAGCAGGAAGAATTTCCAGTCATTTTTCCATTTCTGAGGGGTGTCAGAGTACAAAGACAAAAAGTTTCAGAGAGAGACAGAAGGAAGAAAAATGGCCAATAAAAGGCTGTTTGCAAAGCAACTTTACAGCTGTTTCTTGCATAATATTGTCCTTTCTGTTCCACGTGACCCATAGGAAGTTGACTTGAACTACTAGTTAATATGATTTACTTTCTTCAGGTCCCTCCCTTGACCTGTGCCATTGCTGATATAGAGGAGGCTAAATGGCAGAGAGTTTCAGTTATTTTTGTAAAAATGTTTTGATATTTAACATCCTTTCTGACCAGGTTCAATGCACATCTAATATCTCTTTAAGATTTTATTTTTGCTGTCTTGAGAGATATATTTCCCTTTCTCATGATATACTGATTTCATTCTGACAAAGCTGAAGTCAAAGGCAAAATACTTCAGGGTAGGGAGCACTTTGTGTTAGCAGTTCTCTTCTCCTAGTATTTTCATAGATTTCATAGACATTAGGGCTGGAAGGGACCTCAGAAGATTGAGTCCAGCCCCCTGCCCAAAGGGCAGGAAGTCAGCTGGGGTCATAGGATCCTAGCAAGATAAGCAGCCAATCTACTCTTGAAGGTGTTCAATGTAGGTGCTTGAACCACCTCTGATGGCAGACTGTTCCAGACCTTGGGGGCTCGGACAGTGAAGAAATTCTTCCTTATGTCCAGCCTGAAACGGTCTTGTAGTAGTTTATGACTGTTGGACCTCATCATCCTTTGGGGCGCTCTGGTGAACAAACGTTCCCCCAGAAACTGGTGGTCACCCCTGATAAACTTATAGGTGGCCATCAGATCACCCCTGAGCCTGCACTTTTCCAGACTGAAGAGTCCCATGGTTCTCAGCTTGTTGTCATAAGGTCTGTTTTTTCCCGACCTCTGATCATGCACATGGCTCTTCTCTGGACTCTCTCAAGCTTCTCCACATCCTTTTTGAATTGTGGA
>NW_017729025.1:86443696-86448178 GCF_001723915.1 Gavialis gangeticus | reverse complement strand
TTGCTTTTCCTCTGGCTCCCTACGTATGTGAAAAAGGACTTTGTATTGTCCTTGATGCTCGAAGCTAGTTGGAGTTCTGTTGCAGCCTTGGCTTTCCTGGCTTGCTCCCTGCAGGACCAGACCAGTGCAGAATAATGCTCCTTGGAGGTGCATCCCATTTTCCATCCTTTGTAGGCCTTTCTTTTTAGCCTCAGGAGGTCTGCTAGGTCCGTGAGAGCCAGGGGGCTGCTGGGCTCTTGCTGCCTTTTCTCCGAGATGGAATAGAATTAGCTTATTTGAAAGCTTCAAGTCATTTTTAACTCATAGTGGCTGAACACCGCTATGGAGCTGAAATGTTTCAAATGACCATGGTAAGAAAATTGGGGAACTTTCTGCTTATAACCTTAACTACCATTGCATGAGGTGTTTGCTGTTGAGAAGGGAAGACCTGTTTCTTGCTTCAGTACTCAAATGGATAAGTAAAACCATTCTGAATCCTTTTGAAGGATAGATATCCATTTTTTGTTCTTAATATATTAAATTAGTTGATGGATTAAAATTTAAGGGATTTAAGAAAGGTTTAGGCTTTATTAAAGCATTTGAATGAGCAAAAGTTGGCAGTTTCACCCTAAATCATCAGAACATTTGAGCTCATGTATAATTTTAAGCACTTTTCATCCATGAGGCATACAAACATCTCTAGCCTTCTCCACAAAGAATCATCAGGACTGGTGAGATGATAATGGTAGGGAAATTTAAGCTCTTATTGACAGAAAAATAAGAGCCTTCAAAGTTTGGCAAAATGACATCAGCTCTAAACAGAAGCCAGACATTTATTACCACATTGAAGCCAAGACCCAGAGAAAATTTGAAAGGGAAAGAACAAATGATGGGAGGACAAAGCAAAAGAGATTCAGAAGTTTGCCAATGGCCATGACATGTATAGTTTCTTCAGCACAACTAAAGGTATTTGTGGGCCAAGCACACAAGGAGTCCTGCCTCTGAGGTCCAAGGATAGATTAACACTCTTTAAAGACAACTCTACAATCAGTTCACTGTGAAAGGAGCAGTTTCAAGAGTTCCTGAAGCAAGTTTCTACTCTCGAAGACAATACCATTGAAACCATTCCAGCACACCCAGTTAAGGGCTACCTTGCAGATCCATCAACTTATCAAGATGCCTTGGAAGGCATTAGGCAGATGAAGAACAACAAAGCCATGTGCTCCTGCTGGAATAGCAGGTAAAATTTATAAGCATGATGGAAAAAAGCTCCTCCACTAACTACATGTCATTATTATAGTTTCATTGTGCTTGGGGTCGGAAGGGACCTAAACAGATCATTGGGTCCGGCCCCTTGCCCCAGGCAGGAATGGGTGCTGCAGTCATATCACCCCAGCCAAATATCTGTCCAGCCTCCTCTTGAAGACCCCCAAGGTAGGAGAGAGTACCACATCACTTGGGAGTCATTCCAGAGGCTGACAGCCCTAACCATAAAGTAATGTCTCCTGATGTCCAGCCTGGACCTTCTCTCTAACAATTTGTGGCCATTATTCCTAGTAACCCCAGGTGGTGCCTGGGGGAACAGAGCCTCCTCCAATTCCCATTGGTTCCCCCTGTTGAGTTTGTAAACAGCTACCAGATCCCCTCTCAGCCTTCTCTTGTGGAGGCTGAATAGGTTCAGGCCCTTTAGCCTCTCCTTGTAGGGCCTGCCCCGCTGCTTTTTGACCATACGAGCGGCCCTCCTCTGGACCCTCTTAATGCTAGCCACATCCCTCTTGAAGTTTGGTGCCCAGAACTGGACACAGTACTCCAGCTGTGGCCTGACCAGTGCTGCATAGAGGGGAAGGATCACCTCCCTGGACCTGCTTGTGATGCATCTGTAGATGCACGACAAGGTGCAGTTAGCCTTGCTGACCACTTCCTCGCATTGGTGGCTCATGTTCATTCTGGAGTCAACAAATGACTCCAAGATCCCTTTCTGCTACTGTGTTGACAAGAAGGGTGTTCCCCAGCCTATAGGTGTGTTGCTGGTTCCTTCTCCCTAGATGCAGTACCTTGCACTTGTCTGCATTGAACTCCATCCTGTTCTCATCTGCTCACCTCTGCAACCTGTCTAGATCTAGCTGGATTCTGTCCCTCCCCTCCAGCGTGCCCACCTCGCCCCACAACTTGGTGTCGTCAGCAAATTTAGACAGTGTGCTTTGCACACCCACATCCAGATCGCGGATAAAGATGTTGAACAGTACGGGCCCTAGGACTGAGCCCTGGGGGACTCCACTGCCTCCATCCCTGCAGGTCGAAAACGACCTGTCCACCACCACTCTCTGGGTGTGACCATCTAGGCAATTTCCCACCCATCTGACTGTGTAGGCATCAATGCCACAGTCACCTAGTTTTTTTAAGAGAATGTGGTGGGAAACCATGTCCAAGGCCTTCTGGAAGTCCAGGAAGATGACATCTACCCTGACACCCTCATCCAGGGACTTTGTGACCTGATCATAAAAAGAAACCAGGTTAGTCAGGCAGGACCTGCCCTCAATGAACCCATGTTGGTTGCCCCTGAGCATTACCTCTCCTGCTGGGCTCTTACAGATGTGCTCCTTGGTAATTTTCTCAAAGGTCTTCCCAAGGACCGAGGTAAGACTGACTGGTCTGTAATTGCCAGGATCCTCCTTCCTCCCCTTTTTGTAAATGGGGACCACATTGGCCCTTTTCCAATTCTCTGGTACCTGGCCAGTGCCCCACAAGCGCTCATAGATCTATGCCAGGGGCCCTGCTATGACCCCCACCAATTTCCTCAGCACCCTCAGGTGAAGAGCATCTGGGTCTACTGATTTTTATATACATCCAGCCCCCTCAAGAGTTCCCTAAGTAGGTAAACCCTGGGCATGGGTGCCACCCCTGAGTCAGTCCACAATTCTAGTGGGGGAAATGGCTTGGTCTGTGTTCAGGAATATGGAGGCAAAGAATTCATTAAAGAGGTCAGCTTTTTCGTTTGCTGCAATCACCATATTGCCAAGCCTATCCTGCAGGGGCACCATGTTACCTGGTGCTGCCTTCTTATTCCCTGTGTATTTGAAAAAGGACTTTTTATTATCCTTAATTCTGGTCGCTAGCCCTAGCTCCATCTCTGCCTTGGCCTTCCTAACTGCTTCCCTGCAGTCCCAAGCAACAGAGGTGTAATCCTCCTTGGTGATAGCCCCTTGCTTCCAGTGTTTGTACACCTCCTTTTTTTTTTGCCCTCAGGCATCCCCGGATGCCTTTGCCGAGCCATGGGGGCTTCTTAGCACTCCTACTCCCGTGGGTATGCACTGGGACTGACTCCCATTGAGCTCGGAGGATCGTCTCCTTGAGGAACAGCCACCCATCTCACTGAGGCTCTGAGACCCCAATGCCTCTCCTTATTATGAAAAACTGGAAATGCGAACAGATTCCCAGTGACTTGAGAGATGCCAGAATCTTTACCATATTCAAAAAAAGATTGCAGCAATTGTCATGGTATTGTATTCTTGTGCAGAGCTGAGAAGATCCTCACTCACATTCTCCTAGTAGACTCAAATTCTTCGCTGAGGAGATTTTACCCAAGTCCTAGAACTGCTAGAGGCACAATAGATATAGTCTTTGTTCCTAGACAGCTGCAGAAGTGAAGCAAGTATTGGTGAGGTCTTCATGTGGCTTTCATTGACTTGACTAAGGCCATTGATTCGATCAATAGAGAAGCCCTATAGAACAGGCTTGTTCAGCATACAGCCTGCGGGCTGCCATGTGGCCCGCCAAGCTGTTTTCTGAGGCCCGGGGTGCTGCGACAGGAAACTAAAGTAAACACTGTTTACTTTCATTCCCACCCATTGTCCCTCCCCCAGCCCCTGAGCAGATTCCTAATGGCTGCTGAAGGGCTGGGGAAGGGACAAGGTTCCCACATGCACCGCCATCAGCTTGATGTTGTGGACGTGGTGCGTGTGGGAAGAGGAGTAGCCGTGTGCTGCTCGGGACAGGATGAGCCTAGCCAGAACAGCAGGGGCTCAGCTGCACTTTCCCCCTACCTGCGCTGGTCAGTCCCAAGCAGCAAATGGCTCCGCCGCCGCTTCTGCTGGCTGGTGCCAACCCAGGCAGTTCTGTCGCATCAGGAGCAGCATGTAGCTGAAGCCAGATTCCCATATGCTGGTGGGGACAGGAGGAGCCCAGCCAGGTCGGCACCAGCCAACAGAAGTGGCAGGGGAGCCATGTGCCGCTCGGGACTGACTGGCGCAAGTAGGGGGAAAATGCTGCTCCAGCCAGGCTTGTCCCATCCCAAGCGGCACACGGCTCTGCCGTCGCTTGTGCTGGCTGGTGCAGACCTGGCCGGGCTCCTCCCATCCCCAGCAGCTTGTGAGAAGCCAGCTTCAGCTGCATGCTGCTCCGGATGGGACAGACTCAGCTGGGTCAGCACTGGCCAGGAAAAGTGGCATGCAGCTGAAGCTGGCTTCCCACATGCTGCTGGGGATGGGAGGAGCCTGGCTGGGT
>NW_017729025.1:86438359-86443504 GCF_001723915.1 Gavialis gangeticus | reverse complement strand
GTAAAGACTGGTTATTGCTTTCTGTGTGGCCTTCAAAATGTTTTTATCTTACTAAAATATGCCATACTTTGTGAGAGTCATTGCCTCTGTATAAGAAAGCAAAATCATAGCCACTGAGCTAAATTCATGCCCCGTGGGAATAATCACAATTCAGCAAAATGGGCTGGAAGGAAGAGCCAGAGTTCTAAGTGTGCGCTGTAAAAGAGGCCATGAAAGAGCCAGAAGCACAACCTTAGAACCGGCACAGCTATCTGGTGACGGCGGTCTAGTAGGCATGATGGGAATCCTCTACTCCCATGAGATCTAGGAAAGCAAGAGGACATGAGAGCAACATGTAGGCAGAGACAGTTCAGGGTTTTGGAGCCATGTTAATAAGTGAGGACAACTGTGTTCCCACTCTGGTCAGTGACTAATTGTGGGTACATCTTCACTAGCTTCAAGCCACTCAAACCTGCTGCCAAAAAATAAGCCCTTCCTACTCGCTTACACTTTAACTGCTCTGAACTGGAAATGAGGCAGTGAGGGCCCTTCTAGGGTGGTCCAAGGACAGTAGAAGCAGATCACACACAGAGTGAGAGATGTTCCCAGAATGTCCTCACCACCACATTTCTTCTGAAAAGCAGGGATATCCTGAGGTTCATTTAATGTCTGTAAAATGCTTGGAGAGCCCCACATAGATGCACTGCATAGAAATGCAAAATATATTTTGACTTTATTTGGCTGACACCTTGGGCTGAGATTTTCAAAGCTGAGTCAAAAGGCTAACTTCCATTAAAATGAATGGGATTTAGAGGGCTCCAAATCTTTTATGACAGCTTTGTAACATGCTGTGGCAGGGCACTGTGTGTACCTGCCACTTTAAGGCCCTGGAGCTGGCAACTGCCAGGTGCCTAATGAGGGTGTCCATTTTAGGTTCAGGGCTGCCCATATAAACAGGCGAGTTTAGCTGTAAGGGGCCAGGCAACAACACTGCCTGGCCTGAGGGCTGCTGAGTTTCGTCCAGAGGTAAGGGAGGAGCTGTAGGGGATGGTAAGGAGGTTCCTGGTCCTGGGTACGACCTAAAACTGCACCCTGCCGGGAGTGGGTGGCTTGGTGGGGCTCTCAGTGGTGCAGGAGCCCCCAGGAAATGCTAGGCTAGTTACCACCCTGGTGAAAGGCGGGTCAGGGTGCCTTAATCCCTAGCCCCCACCACCGGGTGGGTTACCCCTTTATGTGTAGGGCCCAGGGGGTGGACCCCTAGAGAGAATGAGGGGCTAGAGACTCAATATCAAGGGTTTGGCCTTTCTTAAATGATAGTCTGTTTATTGATGTTTGCTGTTTTATATTATCGAGTATCTCCTATTCCTGTAAAAGAAGGATTTGAGTTTAACAGGTTTAGACAGCAGTGTTCCCTTTGATTCAGGGAGCATTCAAGGAAGCTATGAAATAATTTTATGTGCAGGGCTCTAAATCTGGATTGTTGTACAAGAACCTCTTGTCTTTTTGGAGTTCTGCATTTCTCTTGAATAAAGTGCTTCAACAGTAATTTAAGTCTGATACCATTTAAGTCTGCAGTGATTTCTGCTTCTTGATTTTTTTAGTCCTCCTTTTGTTCTTTACTATGAAGTAGAAAATTTAGCATATTAGTTAGGACAGGGTGTCAAACTCACCTGCATTTCCTTCGCGCCCCCCCCCCCCAAATCCAAACCTGGTGGTGGGGCAAGTAGCAGCATGGGGGATAACACAGCCCCCCTTGCTGAGTGGGTTAGCCGAGTTCTACTCTCTGTCGTAGTAGGACATTTGCTACTCATCTTTAAAAGTGTAAAGTACTCAAATGGCAGAGAAACAGCACTTTTACTTGCACCATAGAAGAATTTGGGACATAAAATTTCATAATAGAGATGGATTGGTATAATACAGGTGTGTCTGTCTTGCTTAATTCATTCTTCTTTTTGATGTCCTTGTAACTTATTGTCATTGTACCCATAAATGAGAAATAGCCTTTAGGCTATGGAATATATTTTCATGAAATAGGGCAACTTCCTGGTGGTGTAGCAATGAGTGGGTAGTAAGTTTATCATCTTTAGAATATTCCTTTGATTTTTAAATACCCATTCCTTTTTTGCTTCTGCTTGCTTTGTTCTTCAGCAAAGAGGGAAGAAGGGAAATGGAAAAAGCCCTGCTGCCAAACATTGCAGATACAGCATTCACAGGGATCCTTCTTACCAAGGCAGGAATGTTGTTTGATTCTTTTTTTTTTTTTTCCTTCCCAAGTGAAAAGCAAGGGTGAGCAGAATGGAGAAACACAAGCCAGGCTTCCCTCTCTGCCTCCTCCACATGGATGAAAACATGTGTGGGTGGGGGTGTGGAAAAATAAATACAAATCCTGTTTCTGCTCTCTCTGCTTTGAAGTTAGATGGTGAAGGCTTGTTTTTGTAGGAGGATGTAGGCATTGTAGAGAGGTTGGGGGGTCATTGTAGACAGACCTGCACAGGGACTAGTACTTGCTGTTTACCCTTTGTGTCCCTGCTGGCCAGCCAGTGTCATGTCTGACTTTTGGTTGCTGTCTTGCTTGTTGACTAGGATTGAGTAGGTAGAGGCAGATGAGAAGCAGCAGAGAAACTGCCTGCAGAATTGGCACCAAAATGTCACTTAGTGGCACAGAGGAAGTTCTGAAGAAGGAATGCTGGCTTCTTGACTTCAACCCGGCCAGCTCTTTGAGCTTGGCTGGCAAAAAGCAGGACTGGGACAGCTACAACTTGTGCCACTTAGCAGTTTCATCACTGATTAAGACTGTACAAGTTGTTCTCAGATGTAATGTAAATGGGAATGAAACCTAAAAGAATTACCTGGAACTCATCAGCAGAGGAGCATTCAAAAGGGTATCATCACTCTTCATCCCAGTTTGTCATTCCATTGACCTAAATAACGTTCCAAGAGCAATGCATTTGGCCCAGTTTGTTTTTATTCTGAAGAGATTACTAAATCAGTCAGTGATCTGAAAGTCACTCTGAATTTTATGTACTCTAACCTGTTTATATGCTTTATTACAGCACATTAATTACAATGTATGTTTGCTTTCTACCATATTTATTTGAATAAGAGTTTTCTTCCTCTTCCCTAATCAACAGAGGGGAGCCCATCATCTTATATTCACATGCAAGGAAACCTTATTAAATAAAATATCTAGTATTAAACTGCTGCCAAAAGCAGCATGTGCTCAGTAATGAAAACTAACTATGAAGTTGATTTAAATGCAGCAAACACTGAGCATGACTATAAAAAACATGGCCCATTTTATGCAAACGTACTGATGGGAGGCTTCCCCTACTCTCTCCTTAAAAACAAACAAAAAACAAAAAAATCCAAAAAAACAACCCCCCCCCCCCCAAAACCCAACCCAACCCAACCCAACCAGGCAGGTGCTCCCTCCACAGGGAGCTGCCACCAGGGCTAGAGGTACTACACTATCAGGCTGGCACCAGAAAGGCCAGGGCCAGCCCTGACACACTTCCCTTGGTGTCAGAAATGTGATCTTAGCCAGAAGGCTGAGATGCTGATGGAAACCTACCACAAGGATATGCTAATACAGACCATCTGGATAAGTTATATGGTAGTGCCCATTGAGTGCAATCCCCCTCAACACCGACTCTTTAAAATCATGTTGAGCCACTGCATTGCATACATTTTTACTTCACTCCCACAACTAAACTGCACCCCCCACTCCCATTTCCAATGATTCCTGTTTCTTCACCGGTCTTCAGTGTTTGGAAAACATCACCAAACAGGGCCCCAAACAGTTCACCCAGAATCCCTCTGTTGCCCTGTCTCTGTCTGTCACAAATTATTAGTGTGGCCCCACCCTCCATGCGGGGGAGCTGGACCAGGTTCCCTACACCTCGCCTGCATATACATTTTTGGAGGGTCCCAGGACTTGTGATGAGAACATCCAGTTCCAGTCCTGAGTTGGGGGCGGAGGGTAATTAGCACATGGATCCATTGTGGGGAATTTCTGGAGTGTGTGTCCCCAGCTCCCCAGTGCTGAGCTGTGGGGTCACGTTGGCTTGAAATGCTGTTGACTCTGTTGGGGCCTTTAATCATGAGCTTTTTGGCTTTAGACTTCTAGCATTCATAGTTTGTACTACATATGCCTGCCATGGTTTTGAGAGTATTTGAAGCCCCAGACTGAGGAATTTGGGATGGCTGATACTTGCCAGTGGTAGCACCATATAGACCTAAATGGTTGAGTTCTGTTCAGAGATTCAGAACTGATTTAGCTAATTCAACCTGGAGTATGAAATTTGGGGGGCAGGAAAAGAAAGAAAAAGTTTGTATTACATACAAGTCCAGCCTGAAGACCAGCCCGGCGATGCGCATTCAGCTCTGTGGATGCGTTTGACACCACAGTTTAGCCCAGAATCTGGTCTCTCACAGTGACAGGAGAGGATGCTATGGAGAAGTGAGGGCCTACCTTTCTGGCAGGTGTGCCAGAAGCTAAACCCTGCACTCTGCCATATGTTGCAACCAAAGAGTGTCAGTGTCACTTATGGCATGTGTGCTAAGGGTTGGCTACCCCCACTTTAGAGGGAGAGCATATGAACAAGGTATATCTAGAGTCATCTGTTCCCTCTGATATACTTTCTGGCATCCACCATCATTGGTTTATGGATGCCAGAGGATACATCCCTGACTATTCTGTTTAATAGTTGTTAATGAATCTATCCATGAGTTTGTCTAGTCTTCTTTCTGCTACAGTATTTGCCTCTACAACCTCCTGTGGTAATGAGCTCCACAACTTAACTATGCTTTAAGTAAAAAACATTTTTTTGTCTCCTGCTAACTTTCTTTTTTTTCTAGCAGGAAGCTATAATTGTATCCTTTAGATTTTTTCCTGTCTACTCTAACAGACTTTCCTTGATTTATGTTTGCTTTAAGAGGGAGTTGTTTTTGTGGAGCTGTAATTCCCTGTCTAAACAAGTGAGACTGTACTATCTAACCTTCCAGTTGTTATTCCACGTTTCTCCAAGTGAGATGGACTATGAATACATTTCTGGGAAAAGGGGATAAGCTTTCATGGTTCTTTTGACAGGCATGTATCTGTTCTTACAAATTCAGAGATTTACTAGCTTCCCCCCCCCCCCCCAAAAAAAAAAAAAAAAAAAAAAA
>NW_017729025.1:86422366-86438231 GCF_001723915.1 Gavialis gangeticus | reverse complement strand
AAAAAAAAAAAAAAAAAAGAAAAGAAAAAAAAAGAAAAAGATTGGCTGTCAAGTGTGGTAAAAACTTGCTTTGTTCTTT
Organism: Gavialis gangeticus; assembly: GCF_001723915.1. Classification (NCBI taxonomy): domain Eukaryota; kingdom Metazoa; phylum Chordata; order Crocodylia; family Gavialidae; genus Gavialis; species Gavialis gangeticus. The sequence continues at coordinate 86,438,152 of NW_017729025.1, read as the reverse complement.
GAGAGCAGATAGGTAAAGAAGAGGGGCAATTAGTTGGATTTTCACACAAACCCTTTCTGTTGTTGTGAATTTAAAATAGTTCATATACCCCTTGCTCTGTCTGCTCTTAGAAATGAAACTTTATATTGCACAGGAGACCTATCTGGAAGAAATTTTAGTCTTTGAATTTTCCTTTGCCTGATGAAGGGCATTTGGGCCTGAAAGCTTGCAACTATATATTTTTTTGCAAATACCTAGTTGGCCTATTTAAAAGAGATTCACTCTTCAGAAGCATTCTGTTTTACTTTAGGCAAGTCAGGGGTATAGCTGGCAAAACGGGATGTGTCTCCATGTGCTATTGCAGCTCATGAATAAACTGCAGAGCTTATTGCTCTAGAGTTTATTGCTCCCAGGCACACTTTTTGAACATATGCTTGGGAGCAATTAACTCTGGAGCAATAGGCTCCGCAGTTTATTCATGTGCAGCACATGGAGCTGGCTTGGAAAAGCCCCAGCTGGCAGTGGACCCCAGGGTTGCTCCCCCCAGTTCAACATGCTGTAGAGGGGCTGGCTGAGGCACAAGGGAGCTTTAGTGCGGAGCTAGTTGGCAGGGAGCCCACACACTAAAGCACCCTTGTGCCCCAGCCGGCCCCATCAGCATCTGCACTTGTGCTGCTGTGGAGTTTTCTTTTAGTTCTATTTACAAGTACTAATCTGCTGTGTATTAAAGCAGATTAAGGCCCCCACAGTGGGGCAGGGGCAGGCAGTGCACAGCTGGGGTGAAGTGCAGGATGGAGCTGTGAGAGTGGCTTGTCTGGGGGGGCGTGGGGAGGGGATGGTGGCTCCCACTGCACTGCACACCCTGGCAGAGGTAGGGGTGAATGGGGCCCAGGCTGGGCTGAGTCCTGGGACAGTGGGAGCCTGATGGTGTGTCCAAGGGCTGTCAAGGGAGCGGCTGGGGGCAGGGCAGCTGCTGGAGTGCTGCTGCCCTGCAGGAAGAGCAGTTGCACTGACAGAGGCATCCCGCTGGGCTAGCAGGCCTGGGAGAAGATTAATCAGGCACTAATTCAATTTACAACAATCACTTTCAGGCACCTGCACAGGCATTTGCCGCTATTGCACCCCGCACCTCTTTCCCATGGTCAAACATGCGACTCCATGGGCTGCTGATGGGCCTTGCACCTGGCCAATCGCGCGCTGCCAGGGGTAGGCACGAAACACACTTCTGGCCCCCACCAGCCATTCAGACCCTCACAGCTCTGCTGTAAGGGGGTAGTGGCCAATCAGGAGAGCAAACTGGGGTGGGGGACAAGGGGGTGCTGCAGTGTGCCTTGTGGGGCTGGCGGCACCCAGTGTGTCCCTCCCCCAGGTAAGAGGTGAAACGTGGGAATGTGCCAAGGGAGATGCCACCACCATACCTCAAGGTGTGTTCTGTCTATGCCTGCCTGCACGTACCCCTACGACCTTTTTAAGTACCCCTGGTGGTATGCGTACCCCTGGCTGACAACTTTTGGAATGGATTAATATGTCTTTTAAGAGACCAAGAATTGATTAATATATCCTCCAAGAGACCAACAGCCAAGATGCATACATGTTTCTTTTAGCATTTGTATTCTTGGCATATCCAGTGAATACCCTATTTCTAAATATTATCATTGATAACATTTATTTATGTTTTAAAATATTTACTCTAATTTGTATGCTTGCTTGAGAGGGAAGAACACAAAGATACAGTAAACTAAGACACCATCATGCAGCAGTTGCAACACTCTGGAACTCTGGTTTATATTTTCCCCCAGTGAGGTACAATATCTGTAATGGTGCAAACCCCTACTGAAAGAGTCACTGTAAACACTAGAATGTGAATCAGAACAACTTACCTTATTTCTTAAAAACTGTGTATACAGTAGAAATTCCCAAAGATCTGGAAGTATTTTACAGCTTGTATTTGTTTGTGTATAATTATATTAAATAGGCATTGTTTACCTGATTTAACTGCATGAAACATAGTCATCTTTGGCCATATAATGAAAGGGGAAATTTAGGTACAAAAAGCAGAATCTACTGTGAAGTGCTGTGTTGTACTTAAAAGTAAGCATCTCTTTAGTGACCACAAGTCAAGAAGACCTAGTGCCACATCAGAGCTCTCCCAAGAAGCAATGCTGTCTAGGAGCTAAAGGAAGAAACTTAGCATCAGACTTGGGTTCTACTCCAAAATCTGTTCCTGCCTAACTAGCTGTGTGATCTTAGGCAAGTGATGTCACTTTTCTTTGCATCCATGTCCTTGTAAAATGTATAGAACAGTTGCGTTGTACAGTGGTTGTTAGTCCTCTCTTAAGAAGTTAAATAGTAATATAAAGTATTATTTTATTAAAAACTATTTTTAGGTTCTGAGATTTTCTGTTGTGAGAGTATACTCAAAAGAATGCTTCAGTACACCTTTTGCCCAGAAGTATAAATAGGGTCTAGATACAAACAGATTAAATTAAATTCACTGCTCCACTCCCACTGCTCTACACTGATCATACAATGCAGCTATAAATTCTGCGGTTTTTTGGAATGGTTTAAAGCATTCTCTGCATACTAGAGATTCTGGCACACATTTGTCTTCCATCTTAGAGTTTCCCTGATTTTTAGAGTTGTCACCAACAGCAAAACCACAGTTGTTTATAGGTCACAGGGAAAGATGCAAAAAATGAATGAGGGAGTGTTTCACAATGACAGTTTGGTAATGTACAGTTTAATATTTGTGAACTAAATTTGCAGCTGGCCTAATGTTTAGTTCAGTGCTTGTCACATTTTATAAACTTGAGGCACTGTTCTTTTGACTTGGCACCCCTCTATATTTTATGAATTAAGCAGCACCCCATTGAAAATATATTCATTATAGTGCTTGCCCCTGTGCAGAGGGGCCAGGCAGTGGGGGCAGGGCAATGGCCAGGCAGAGATGAACCTGAGCCTGCATTTATCTCCTCATACCTGCTAATGTCCTCACATCTTGGGGCATACTTCAGAAGAGTTTATGGCATCCCAGAGTGCGCCAGCTTCTAACTGGGGCCTGGAAGAAGACTTGCATTTACATTACATGTCAGTAAAAACATATATCAGTTAAGAAGTTTGGGTGTCAGTTAAAAAAAAAAAAAAAAAAAAAAAAAAAAAAGGATTGGGTTGGCAACCCTGGCTCTAACCACTAGACCATGGGCAAGGCATTAACCAGACCTCTCTCCAGTCCTCCTCTTAAAGCTGGCTGACTACACCTTGCATTTAATAATACTTATTGGACAAAATAGATAAATAGCATTCAGATAGCCTGGGCTGATGTTCTCAGAAACTAACACCTAGCCCCTCCCCTCACCTGCTAGGGCAATACGTATCTCTGAGCCATTCATTCTGTAGTTTGTTCTCTTCCTAGCCCTACCGATCTTCCCCACCTTGCTGCCTATTGAGCCAGTTTTAATAGGAAGGGTGGAGCATGTTCTGGGAAATGCCTGACCTTGTGGCCTTGTGATTAGAACACTTTGCTGGGAAGCAGAAGACAGGTTCAAACCCCTTCTGGGCTTGGGGCACCTAGAACCAAGGTCCTCTGTTCCCTAGGTAAGTGCCTAACCCTTTGGCTATTGGGCTAAAACAGTGGTGCTCAATTATTTGGTTTCACAGGCTGGGTGAGTGGCACAGAGCCAGTTTGCAGGCTGGATCAGGATGTGCATGCCAGAAGTAGGCCTCAGCTGGCCCTTGCATGCTGGGATTGAGCCCCATGTGTTTGGGGTCAAGTGCTGGGGCTCCAAACCACCTCCTGCCCAATTCCGTGCATCAGGATGGGACCCTGCACACCATGGTCTGGCCCTGTGCCATCCCAGCCTAGCCCCACACACTAGGATTGAGTCTTGCACTACCCTATCCAGCCCTGTGCTGCTTCAGGGTCTAATCCTAGTGTGGGGAGCCAGGAGGGGTGGTCCTGGACCCCCTGGGCCGAATCCTGGTGCACAGAATGGCCCTTTGCCACACATTTGGCCTGTGGGGCCCAAAGGTTGAGCACCACTTACTTAATGAGTGTACAGTGTTTTGTAGACACCCCTGTCTCCCCAATTTTGTATCTATTTGAAGAAGTTGGCAGTAAGAATTTTGTCTGTGCTTACCAGAAAATGTCTTTTGCTTTCAGTAATAGTCTGCAGATCCATTTTGATTGGTGTTTCAGCCAGCTTGCTGCATGAGGGCCTGTGATAGTAGGTTACATTTCTATAGAATAAAGCACCTCTTATTCTTGCCACAAGGGTACAGAATACACAGGGCCAAGGTATAAAAGAAGAGTCCAATACACAAATTTATTTAACTAGGCTTAACCTCTCTCCATAGCTCATGCAGATCCAGCTTATTCTCCATATCTGAGTTGGAGGAACTCTATACCTGAGGTGAGGAAACAGGCTGCACTCTTTCCAGCATGCTTGTCTTCTCTATGTGAGTCTTCTCAGTGTGTCAGTTTTTTCTTTCCTCTTTTTCACTGACGTTGTAGGCAGCCTTTCCCAGCTCACCCAAAGGCTCTTCCCATTTTATAGGACTGGTCCTTCAAATAATCTTCCTCCTCACTTTTAGCAGAACAACCCTGTTCCTAGGGCTAGAACTGTGATACCTCCCTTTTCAAAGCTGTGACCCTGTTGTGGTTGAGATGTGCCTTAGTGGGCCATTCTTTTACCTTTTCTTCTTGGTTATTTAATCATCATATTACTGTCTCCCTTGACTTTGCTGTAAGTTCAGGCAGGCAACAGTACAACATTGATTATGGGAACAGATTTTTCATATAATATTGATAAAGAATATTAGAGACATTTTCTAAGTTCATCACAATGTATAACCTTTTACCACAATAATGAAGCATAAATTATTTTGTCTTTTGCTGAGAGCATTTCCTTCTATTTAATTCACCTTGTTCCATTTTTTTCCTCCTTAAATTTTGTTTGCGATTCCTTCCATTTTATACTGTTTTGAATATTCTTCTCTTGCTATGGTCCCCTGATTTTCCCAGCTCTTCTCTTTCAAGGGACATTCTACCTTGCAACCGTATCTTATAGTGTGCAGACAGAAGTGACAATTTTTGCCCCATCTGGCCATAGAAAGCCATCTATAGTCATAACCAAACACAAGTCCATGGCTGCAGACTGCTTAAAACATGGTTGGTGAGGCAAAAATCGGAACCCTCATGCAATGAGTGTTCAGATGAAGACTTTTCAAAACAGTGTCTTCTGTAACTTGTGTCTGCCTGCCTGCCAGCCTCCAAGCTGTTTTCAAAAGGGGAAAGGGAGCAGAGGGAGTTTGGTTTGGGGTTGTTGTTTTTAGCTGTTGGAGGGTAGGGCAGGTACACTGGAGCCTCCTAAGATGGTGGGGATCGAGTTCACCCACCCCACCCTCCAGTGCTGGCTAGGGAGCTCCTGGAAGGAGCTCCCTCTGCTCCCCTTCCCCCTCCTATTCTGAGAACAGTCTGGGCTGGCAGTGGGGGGGGACTGTTGCTAGGGGAAACCTGCTGCAGGATCAAAGCCCGCAGCTAGATTCCCTTCCCCCCCTGGAACCAACAGGGAACCTGTGTTTGGTCCAGGGCAGGGGTTTTCAACCTTTTTAAAACAAGTATACCCCATCTGTCTCAAAGTTTTTCAGCTCATGTATCCCTTTATATTTTTTTCTTGTTTTTAAGGGGTAGAGGGGGGGCAGATTGAGTCCCCCATGGGGAGGGAGGGAGTGGGGCTGGGGCAGGGGCAGGGGTAGAATGCAGGATGGAGCTGTGAGCAACTCATCCAAGGGACGTGGGGAGGCGGGGTGGCTCCCACTGCTAAATGCACCCTGGGAGGGCATGGTGGGGGGCATGTGCCCCTGGATCGGCATGTGGGATGAGGGCAGAAGGCACTGCGGGCTGGAACCAGGGCCGTGCTGAACTCTTCCTGGGTGGGGCTGGACTGCACTGTGCTCAGAGTGGGTGGTGCTGGGAGAGGGGCTAAAAGAGGGGCTGCAGCCACTCCAGAATTCGCTGTAGCCCCCCTAACCCCCACTCCCACTGCTACCACTGCCTGCCCCGAGCGCAGCTCAACCCAGCACCCCCCTCCAGCAACAGCCCGGTGATGCCCTGGCCCAGCCTGCAGTGACAGTCCGCCATTACCCCACATGCAGATCTGGGGATACACATCCCACATGCCCTTCTGGGGTGCTCATAGTAGTGGGAGCCGGCCTGCCCCCCCCCCGGGAGCACATGGCTCAGTCCTGCATCTTGCCCTATCTGGGCAGCCCCTGTCCCTACCCCAGCCCCATTCCCTCTCCCACTGCTGGGGCCTCGATCTACCTGCCCCCCACCTCACACACCCCTTCCCTCACAACAGATTTACCAGCCAGACCTGGCTACTCTCCATGCTTCCTGGTTGTGCTCCTGGCTGCCTGTGTGCTGCGTATTTTTTAAGTACCTCTAGGGGTACACAAAGGGATCACTGCAACTCTGAACGCTTCCTGCAAAATGTTCTGAGTTGCAATGGAGAGCTGCACTTTTCTCTGCACCCATAGTTTCCTTTCTCATGGGGTTGCAGTTGTGTGGCAGGAGATTTGGTTGTCTGTTGTGATTGAGAACTGAGAAAATGAATTGCTGTTGAAAACCAGATCTGAAAGCAGCAGCATTTCACAAGTGTTTCCTCACTTTTTCACAGCGGTTCTCATGTAGTTATCCACCAATGGCTGTTGACACTTGAACAGTAAATTAGATATAAAAAACGAGAGAAAGCTTAGAAAAATTATCCAGAATTCACTACTTTCAATTCAGTCGTATCACTGTCCTGACCACTGCTCAAACAGACCATTAGGGGATCTTAACCTGGGATTTATGAACCAATTTCAGAGAGGTTACAACCGTTCTCCCTTCATTTTTGCCAGAGGGATGTGAGGATTCCAGTATTTTTTCAGTGTCAACATGAGGTGATGATAAGAAGGTTTTTAGTTGCTAGACTGAATTGTTATGTATTGGGGCTGGGAACATGGAAGAAGACAGATTTACAAAAAAAAGAAGGAAAGGGCCCTTCAGGCATTTGTTATTTTTAACCAGTTTGTACTCCTCTAGAAATGCAGCTTTTAAACATCCCCTCTGTTCTAAATGTGTTCTGTCTTTCTTTCTCTTCTCCTTGCAAGGGATTGTCTGGCTGTGTTGTGTGCTTCTAGGCTAGTACCCCTCCTCTCTTTTTTGGTCTATGCCTTGTATGCCTATTTTCATAATTTGCTCAGCTGGTTTCAATGCTCCTGTTTAAAAAAAAAAAAATGTTGGGTGATATTCATAACTCCATGTATTTTTAAGAGCTCACTAATGTACTAATTTATTTCTAGCACAAATGCATTTCTAAATTACTGTTACAGACTTTTTGATAGAAGCATTGATAGTTTTTTTTTTTTTTTTTCTTGGTACTAGTGTCCTGCCTCAAACTTTGTGGCATAAGTACAGTTTAATTCTAGACATGCCTCCTCTTTTTGTTGATATGGAACCCATCAAGACAGAAGGTCTTTAAGCTGGCAGGTTCTGCCACATCCAAGAGGAGTAACAATCCTAGACTCAGTTATTTTAACTGTTAGCAGATCCTCTCTGTTGTATGGCAACCACTTCAAATTTTTACAAGAGTTAATTGCAAAACCATTTGTCACACTGTCTGGAAAGAGTTATTGCTCCAATTAAAAAGTGGTTTCTCAGGGCAGCCAAGGTTTTGGACACCTTTTATTGCATTTGGCAGATAAAGTAAAAACATCTCCAGCCATGCTCCTACAGAATGCCACAGTGGCTATAAAATGTATTATAAATATTTGCGCTGAGACCTTATTATCTGCAAACTGCAGCAGAGAAGATGCGCAATTGCATTTTGGGAAGTTTGCTACAAACTCTTTTTCCTTGCGAAAGGATATTGTTTACAATATTGATTTTTGGGATAATGATTTCAACCGCAAGGAGATGGTTTACTTAACGTTTCTGCTTAAGAGGTTAATTTAATTTTTTTATTTAAATGTTGAACTAACTTTTTTTCTTGCTTCCATTTGAAAGAAAAAAAAAAAAGAGGGGTAAAGTTCATGAGAGGGAGAGATTTGAGTATTGTTCAATATTGATATTTATAAAGAAATGTGAGAAAATGAATTTAAGGGAAGCACTTGTTTCCCCTCCTTTCCTTTTTAAGGATCCAGCTCTGCTATTGAAGATTGTATTTTACAAAGAACCCCTTAAGACTTCCTCATACCAGCAGCAAGGAAGAAACAATTCTCCCAGCAATTAAAGTGAAAGTCTTCATCAGGTCAAGGGATGTATTTGGTAGCTGTGTTGGTCTGAGATGAAAAGAAATGCAAAAATGTAGAACTCTTGATTCAGAGATGATACCTTTTATTAGACCAACTGAGAAATTGCAACAGAAAAAAATATTTTTCTGCAAGCTTTCGGGCTCGCACACCCTTCATTAGGCTCAGGGAAAGTTCAAGATGGTAAAGTCCACACATGTAGAAAATAAACATCATATTTATAACAATATAAATACACTTTAGCTGATTTTGGATTCTAAACTTCATTGCTGAACAGCAAGAAAGATTTCTACATCTCCCCACCTCTCTGGTATCTGACACCCACAGGGAAGGAATCCTGCTTGATCTGCACAACAAGGAGCACCTTACAAAGACACTCTCATGGACCCAGAAGGACAGATTTCCAGCTGCAGCTTCTTCTGTTCAAAAATTATTTTTTTCCCCATATATGGAGACTTCTTACGATCTTGAACTTTCCCTGAACCTGATGAAGGGCATGTGAACCCAAAAGCTTGCAGAAAAAACATTTTTTTTGCAATTTCTCAGTTAGTCTGATAAAAGGTATCATCTCTAAACCAAGAGTTCTAGATTTTTGCATGTCTTATCAGCTGAAGGTAGATGAATACCAGGGACTCTGGTGATGAGGTTGTAAACAGTAGCATAAGGATGGTGAGTGAGCATGGAATGAGCCCCAGGCACTGCCTAGGGAAGGCTCCTCATGGTCTCTCTCCCACTTTCCATCCTTCTACACATTTTGGCATTGGCAGTAAGCAGCAGAAGTGCAGGGGGATCAGCGGGAGTTCACTGCTGCTGGGAGGAGGTGTCCCCCTGCTGGTTTTTTTGCCACTGGAAAAAAAAAAAAAAAAAGGAATTTTCTTGCATGTTTGACATTCATGTCTCTGTCAAATATGGTGACATCTTCCCCTCAGCAGCAGCAAATTTCATCTGATGCTTCTGTCAACTGCTTGCTGCTGGAGCCTCCAGAGCCAGACCCTGAAAAGAAGGTAGAGAGGGACGGGGAGGGGAGGACTCCCATGGGTACAGTCTTGGCCAGTTACACCTCAGGTTGTAAATGAAGAAGTAGGCATGTCTGAAAAATCCACTGATAACAAGAAAGAAACTTTTCTCCACCCTACATTTTAACATATTTTTTGCTGTTCCTTTTCATTTACCAGCCCCTTTTCTCCACTAACATGTTCCATTCTGGAGAAAAAGCAGCTCACTAAAAGACCAAACTTACCTTGAGTAGGAAAAGCAGTAACCAGCCAAATCTGTGATCTTCTATTTTTCCTTCACAGCAAACAATGGCTTGTCACCCTCCAATTCACCCTTCTGTTTGGGGAGGTCTCTACTTCTTGTTTGTTTGTTTTTAATTTGATTTTGTTTACTAGTGACACTAACTTTAAGACAGGGGTAGGCAACCGTTTTTTGACCGGAGTGCTGAAAAACACCACAACGCCTATCTCAGACCGTGCCGGAGTGCCAGCATGGCAGAGAAACAAAATGAGGGCAAGGGGTACGTGGCAGGATTCCCTGCTGCCCCTTGCCCCCCACCCAAAGCTCCTGCCCCACAGCCTGGGCTCTGTGGCTGCCAGCAGCTACCCCAGCTCTGAGTAGCTGCTGGACCCCAGGCTGCTCCCAGCAGGGCTTGCAGCGTCCCAGCTGCCTCCTGGGAGAAGCCTGGGATCCCGGCTGGCAGCGTGTGCACCTCGGGGCAGACAGTGGGGCAGCGCAGCCTGCCCTGAGGTGCCCGTGCAGTTGTCACCAGCATGGAGCTGATGCCGGAGCTGTGCAGCCTGGTGCAGCTGTTTGCACTCTGCCTGCTGCTTGCTGCAGCTGCCCAGAGCCTGGGCTGCCTACAAACAGCGGCTTTGGGCTCATCACCTCCGTGCCGGGAGCGAGGGAGAGACCAGGGCTGTGCTGCCTCAGGGCCCTGTCCCACCACCCACTCCGTGCCGGTGCAGAGCTGATGCCGGAGCCCGGCACAACTGTTTGGAGTCTCCCAGCTGCAGCCGGCCCCGGCTCTGGGGGGTTGGTGCAAGCCAAGATCCCAGGCTGCTCGCAGCAGGCAGCTGGGACACTGCAAGCCCTGCTGGGAGCAGCCCGGGCTCCGCTGCTGACAGCAGCTACCCAGAGCTGGGGCTGGCTGTGGCGTGCCCAGCAAAATGGCCTCATGTTCCAAGCTCGGCATGCATTCCAGGGGTTGCCAACCCCTGCTTTAGGACTTTCTGGATCGTTGGGCAGACATTTATTTCTGAAGGTGTCATAGAATTGGGAATTTATTACCTGATATACTTGAGATTTGGTAGAAACATTTTACCATGTCTACAAATCTCATGTACTAATGTGCGCCTAGTATCTCTTTTGAAATATTACTTTATTTGTTAATTTTGGGTCAGAGAGAGGGAGCAAAAATTGAACTTACAATGAAAACAACTAGACTTTATACAAAAGAGTTGTCAAGTGTAAAATGCAGCTCTGATTCAGAAAAGACAATCAAATGGCTTGAGAGACCACCTTTAACCTGTCCTACTGCCACAGTTGAAATCCACAGAAAGAAGCAAGGAATGAGCATTCTCCATGACAGGTCATCAGCTTTGGACTATAATGCTTTCCTTCTCCAGAACAGTGCAAATCTGTTGATCTTCCAGGAAACTAATATTTATTTATTCAAGTGTTGGAACAAGTGAAGCTTGAGGGGAACTCATTTTGTGGGGGAGGCAAATTTTATTTTATTTGAGGTGAACTTGCTTGTTACTGTTTTAGTGTGATTTTTTTTTTTTAAGCTTAGTAGAAGCACCTGTTTTGAATATTTTCTAGTTTAATCATTTATACAAAGAAGGACAGAGAAATTAGTTGTTGGCTTACTTGTTTCTTTTCCCCCCTTTCAGGGAAAGACCATGTATGTAGATTCATTGGGTGTGGAAGGAACGATAGGTTTAACTATGTGGTCATGCAGTTACAGGTGAGTTGTACTGAATGGCTCTTCCATCCCCCCACCCACCAGCATGTATTTAACAAATAGTAAGTGAGCATTATAGCAAGTAGAAAATAATCCATTTTTAAAGTAGGCTGCAGGACCAAGGTAAATTGAACATTTCATATTTTCATCATCATCCTTTGTCAAAAAGAAGAAGGGTCACCCTCTTTAGAATCACCTTTTACTTTACTGAGAGAGTTGTGGTGCTTTCTGAACTAGTTGACACCCCTCTGAAAACTTTAATTGAAGTTGGAAGATATTTTAAAGCATACCCAACTACTAATGGAATGACATCATTCAAATTGTTTGGAAACAAAGAATTATATTCTCAAAACACTCTAAATTTAAGGTATTGAAGACTTTGAACAATATATTTAGAACACTTTTGAGATGTGGTGTCCATGAACAGGATAGGGTTGACTGAGGGATTTTTTTTATTGCATGTGAGTTGTACTGCAACTTTCAATTGAGAAAAGAATAAGTGAAAGATTCATAAACATTATCTGTGAATGTTGGTTTTGGAACCAATCCTGAAAAAAATACTCTTTTTTTTAATCAGGGCCGGAACTTGGCAGATCTGCGTCGGAGTCAGTCTCGAGGAACCTTTACCGTCAGTACCACTCTGCGACTGGGACGACAGATATTGGAGTCCATTGAGAGCATTCATTCAGTGGGATTCTTGCATAGGGACATTAAACCAGTGAGTTCCTCCTTAAAACACAGTCAGCATTGAATTTGCTCAGTCTTGGCTGGGCGACCTTAGAAGAGTGGGCAGTCTATTAGATGGTAATATGAAAAAGTGAGAAGGGGAAGAGAATTGGAGGTTAATCTGTCAAACTGGCAGTGCAGAATTTATTTAATTAGTGTTAGATTGCAGTTCCTGTAAATGGCCATCCTCTTCACAGTAGTTCTCAGTTAGTGTCACAGCTGAGAGATGGAAATGTTATGTAGCAATACCTCCTGCCACAGAATAAAATTTGATTAGTGAGCATTTGGATTATGAATGCAAGTATTTGATGTAAGAAAACAAAAGGACTAGAATTTAACCATTGGAAATATGAGTTTTAATAGTCATAGTATATTCTTAATTCATTTTAATTTAACTTGAGATATGGAATGTATTTCATGTATGAATAACAAAGGGATACAAATCATCTCTGTGCAGGGAAGAAAGAACTTGGTATGCTGGGCTATCTTAAGCTTGAGTTTTGCATAGAACTCTCTAAAAGTAGCTTGTGGTTGTTTAGGCAAAGGGTAGATTCAGAATTGTACTTGGAAAAAACAACATGTGCTACATAATTTTGAGAAAATGACTCTTCTGTTATTGATTTATATTTGTTTGAAAGTTGTATCCCCCTTAAGCTTTCAATTTCCAAAAGTACAAAAGAAGTTGAAACAGTAGGAGATTTAAGATAAATGATGCAGTTTAAGAAAGGACTAACTTCTAATGATCTCATAGCCTTTATAATGAAGGATCTGTCTGAATACACTTTTTAAAATAGTATTTTAAGCACTTAAGTAGTATCCAAACCACAGAAACAAAGAGCTACACCTACTACCCTTACCTCCTAAGCTAGCAAGGATAAAAAATATATGGATCTTTGGTAAAATAAGGTATTTTTTTATGCCAACTTCTGCTGTGGAGCTTAAATCAGTATCAGCTTGATTGGTCAACACTTTCCAAATAAGCCTCCTGGGATATTATTTTGTTTTATTATTTTGTCTTCTCTTTTCTTATTGTAATCCCTGGGGTTTAAAAAAATTCTCATGGTCCACACTTATAGTTTGGGAATGTATGCTGTCACTTCCATTGAGAACTTCTGTTTCAGACAAACTTAGTTGTCTCTGTTAGTACTTGTCCTGCAAAGAAGGAAATATTTATAAAGATATCTCAGCCTTTCTAGGTTGGTCCTGGCCTGTGCAGACCTTCTTTATATTATGGGCTCCTATACACGTGCAGGGAGGCTGCTCTGACATGCTGTAATTACAGCACATTGGACCAGACTCCATTAATTGAGTCTGCTGGAGCATGGTAATTACTGTGCCCCAGTATCATGCGTATCAGCATCCTTGTGCTGAAAAATGGTGGAGGGGCACTTTGAACTAAAGCTGTTTGACAAGCTTTAGTTCAAAACACCCTGCTGCCATTTTTCAGTGCGGGGACACTGATATGCGTGATGCTCTGGGCACTTTAATTAGCGTAGCTCTTGGAACTGTGCTAATTACACGCCCCCCCACCCTGCCTCCTGGAGCACGCCTGTAAATGCCCTATGCGATTCTTTCTGTTTATAAATATTTTTAAATACAAATATTTTAATTGTTCACCTTGAAAAGTATTTTCTGAAATGTTGCATAGAGAGAATCTTTCTAAAGTGAATTTTGGAATTTTGTTAATTTTTCTCCTAAGTGAGCGTATCTTCAGCTACCTGTCTAGTTTTGATTTGGACATTGATCTTCACAGGTCTTAAATTTCCTGAAGAGTCACTTTTTTTTTAACTGTTCATTCTTGATAAGTGAAGTAAATCCTAATGAGAAAATTTGAGTTCTCTAGTGCTTTAGACAATCCTTTTTTTTCCTACTCTGGAGAGGACTTGCAACCAATTAACAGCCTTGCATCTGAAAAGAATTAGAGGGGGTAGACCACCTAATCATTTTTAAACTCTGTAAAAAAAAAACAAAACAAAACAAAACCTGTGGCTTCACTTGGCAGCAGTCTGTCCTGTGATTAAAAAGCTTCCGTTTGCAAATATTTAATTCTTCCCTAGATTCTTGGATCAGGGGTTGGGGTGACAACAGGTAATGATGCATTTGGAATTACTTTGAGGATGCTTTATTCTTGTAGCTTTTTACAATGGTAGCACATTTCCAAGTTTTGATGATAATTTTAAGATTCTGCAGCATTTGACAGTGAATTGTGACAACTCAAGGAATTAATTTATAAGAGTAAGTCAGTACTGCTTAACACCTTTCTTATAGCTATCTCTGGTACAGGTAAGTAGTCCACCTTTGTCACTGTTGTTGGTATTTTGTTTTGGAAAAGGGCTTTTCATACTTGCAAAAAAATTCAGTCTTGTCTGAAAGACCTCAGCTGTTTTGCTTGTAGATGGAGGATACCCGGCCTAGACTTGAAAGCACCATGCTTACTGCTAATTTTAATCCAAATCTAGCACACATGATACTAGGATCATTAGTACCAGAAATCAGCAATAGCTTTTTCACATAGTAGTACCAAATTTCCAATTTGCATGGTCTTCTCGGAAGTATAGTTGTTTTTTTCTTGCTTCATCTCCTTGATATTTTCTCCTGTTTTTTACTATCAATAATTTTTAAGATGGGTTGCGCAACTGTAGCAGAAATTTTAAAGCACCACGGCTTGCCACCCTGTGTTGACTTGTTGACGGTAGGCATTTTAGGGGGAAAAAGTTATCAAAGACAAAATTTAAGCATGGGCATTTGTGGAGGCAAATGATGAAGAAAATGAGTTGCATTTTAAATTTTCGGAATGTATTGCCTCCACACATCCAGTCTTTCTCTCCATGCCAACTTGTCTGTGAAGTTATTCCCAGTGCAGACATCTTTCTCCCCACTCTCCCCACCCCTCCAGAAGACCCAGTGCAACCCACAGATCCAAGCAGCACAGCAGACAAATTTCTTTACTGAAGAAACTATTGGTGCCAAGGCCAGCCAGCCAGCCAAAGGTTCTCTATCCCCTCCAAATGGGTTAAGCAATCCCTCTGCCCCAGTTCAACCCACAATGCCCTGAGCACCCCCAAAGTTATTCAGCTGTTCCCTTTCCAGTCTCTTAACCCCTGCCAAAGCTTCTGCCTTTCTCAGTCCTCCAGACTTTTCTGGCTAGGAGCTGACAGGCTGCTCTCCCATTGTCATGTATATTTCCTCTGGACACCTCCTGGGTGTCTGGCCTCTCACCTTTGTTGATATGCCATGCAAGACTGTGTTGATGCAAAAAGGTCATCTTGTCTTTTCTCGCAGGGAGACAGCCCTGGCACTTAATTCTTCACTCTCTATATATACAGATTAAAGAAGTAAATGGATTCACACAATATTATGAAAACAAGAATGCGGTTAATACAGAAATATCACAATAAAGCCTATAGTTTGTAATAACTGTATTGTTGGAAGAGATGTTAGACAAGCTTTAGCCTTCATCAGAGCTACATAATCACTCCAACCCTATGTATGCCATCTCACTTTTATTACAAAGTAAGCATGTGCATGTGGGGAATTTACCATGGAGCACCTAATGCTCTGTAAATTCACACCCTAGTTGACCTTGTGGTAGTTCGTTCACTTAATGCTCCATTTTACTCTTGAGCATATGACCATACTCAAAGTGAATGGGGCATGAGTTAAAAATAAAATACAGAAGAAAGGACAGGATAATGAAAAATGCCTTTCATTTGTTTGTATGTTAACACGTATACTTTTTGTTTATTTTCTAGTCGAACTTCGCCATGGGGCGTTTCCCAAGCACGTGTAGGAAGTGTTACATGCTGGATTTTGGCTTGGCACGACAA
>NW_017729025.1:86405670-86417366 GCF_001723915.1 Gavialis gangeticus | reverse complement strand
TCACACCCTAGTTGACCTTGTGGTAGTTCGTTCACTTAATGCTCCATTTTACTCTTGAGCATATGACCATACTCAAAGTGAATGGGGCATGAGTTAAAAATAAAATACAGAAGAAAGGACATGATAATGAAAAATGCCTTTCATTTGTTTGTATGTTAACACGTATACTTTTTGTTTATTTTCTAGTCGAACTTCGCCATGGGGCGTTTCCCAAGCACGTGTAGGAAGTGTTACATGCTGGATTTTGGCTTGGCACGACAATTTACAAATTCATGTGGGGATGTCAGACCAGTAAGAATTTTTTTTTCCACAGTTACTGTAAATTATTAATAATTTCCTGTGAAAATATACACAAATATTTCTGGAAAGGTCCCTGTGTAAGATTGAATGGAGCAGAGATATATGACTTCATACAAAAGAAAGATCAAATGACCTTGGAGTCATAAACAAGGGTGGGTTCTAACTTTGGCCTAAGATGCAGACTTATGTGACCGTGGGCAGTGCTTAAATGCTTTGTGCATTGATCAGTCTCTGACACAGTTTTCTATCTGGAAAAGCAGGACCTCAGTGACTACTAGATGTTACGCTACAGCAGAATGTTTCTTGGCAGATAAAGTATGGTCAGGTACAGACTTGTTTACCAGTATAAGTGATCAGAAACAGGTCTATACCCATACCAGAAGTTCAGCACACAAAACCAGTTTATATCTGTAGCAGAACAGAAGTTAAGCACACGTAAACTGGTTGAAAAATGGTGGAATTCAGTCTAAGACTTGTCCCCCGCTGCCCAAAGGGCGAATGTGTGTTTTGTTTGCTACTCATCTAAACTGCGTTGCTTGCAGAAACCTACGCAGCTTGCATCGATTCTGCCTCAAGCTTTAAGAATATCTGTACCTAGCCTATAGGAGGAGGAGGATGGGAGACATTCGAACATTAAATTGAAAACCTGATGTTGTCTAGAAAAGAAAGAATCGGGCAGAATGATAGAATGAAATAAAATATAGGTAAATGTAGCTGTTGTATTGCTGAAAAGAACTACTGTTGTTTTAAAATGAGGGGAGAATTAACACATCGTTTAGTCAGAGAAGATCTTTAAAACAAGTGACTGAATGAGCAGATCACATTAGGTAGAGAAGAGCCTCTGTAATTTGCTGATGTTTGGGGGTTTGCATTTGGAATTCCTGAAATTTGCGAAGAGACAAGTAAGTGAACACGAGCATCATAAAATATAGTCCAGTGGTTCCCAATCTGTGATACAGGTACCACCAGTGGTACGCAGACAACCTGTCAGTGGTATGCGTTAACAGACTTATTATAATTACTTCATATGGCAAAAATTTGCTGGTGGTACTTAAGGTTGAACTGAAAAAATTGCTTGTGGAACTTAAGGTTGCATCATTTTAAATTGGTGGTGCGCAATCTGTCAGAGTTTGGGAACTGCTGATATAATCTTTTGTTGTAACTAGTTTTTAGTGTAAAAGTTTATAGTAGTACTTAATATTGTACTTTTTAATAATGTCTAGCATCTATATGAGGCACTAACTGCAGGAGCCTAATTCTACTGCGCGTTAGCATGCAGGGCAAAAACCATGCTAATGTGCTAATAGTTTTGGGCTACTGTGCAGTTAACATTGGTAAAAAGCCATGCACCAGTGCTACTGTGCAGTAGTGCCAGTTACTGCACATTTATTTAGTACTTGATTATGCAAGTACTAAACTTAATGTACAATAGTTACAGCGCAATAATGAATGTGTAGTGTATGTAATGAAACCTGATTTATTAGGAGCCATCTCTAGAATGTTTTTAGTTCCACTGTGGCTGAGGGGTAGGACAAAATCACAGTTTTTGTGTGCATAGACTTGTGAATTAACTAAATAAATTAGTGAGGTTCTGCTACACTCTGTACCTTCAGCCATAATGCTGGCATTTGAATGAAAATAAAGGGTAGGGGAGAGCAATAGAGTAGCTGCTGCCCTTCGAAAGGTGAGCTAAGCTTTTTGAAATAGTGTGTTTTTTATTAAATAATTCCAAACCCTTGTCTTTTTTTCTATATGTCTGGATATTTAGGATGTCTGAATTATCATTTTGTAAGGAAAAACTTATTTTTTTTTAAGTTCAATACTACAGGTCCACCAGTGATGGTATTTTCAGAAAAATTAACAGGAATATTAGATTTTGCATTGTGCAGTCTGCTTGCTTTTGTTTTTCATTGCAGTGCCCTCCAGTGTAACTGAAATAATTTTCTATTTGGCATAGTCTATTTTCAGGCTTTTTGACAGATAATACACGTAATATAATAATAATATTGTATATAAACAAGCAATATGCACACTTCTTTCATTTGCACTGATTAGTATGACTTATTTTAAGTACTAAGCCATTATGATTATGAAGAATCATATTTATATTTGTATTAAACAATATGATTATGAATAAAATTAAATTGGATTTTCTTTTAAGGAAAATATTCTGCGTGATTGTAGAGCAGCTATGCTCCATTATAATCATTCTTATTCTAATCTTCTTTAGATTTACTCTCAGGTTCACTGTAAACACAGACTGCTACTAAGGAGATTGCACCTTGTTTGCTCTTAATTTCTCCTTCTTCTCGCAACATATTGTAATGGTGTTTTTTCAAATTCCTGGACATCTACTATGCATCTGTGTTTCAGATATTTTTATCTTTGGTAAGCTACTCCCAGCTGTTTTTGTTAGAATCACAAGCTGTCAGTGGTATTTTGATGCGTCTTTGTAGTGGTGGTATGATCGACAAATAGAATATGTTTCTTGTTTTAAGTTTGCTATAAAAATGCTTTTGGAATTCTAGTATATATCATTCTTACAACATGTCTGATTCAGTAAAATTGAGGCTTGATCAAGAAGCACTCAGTGCCACCTATTTGACATCTGTGAAGTATTTGAAATTTTGTCTTGAAATTTGATATTTCAAATGGAAAGGAGGCAGCATAGATTTAATTTAAATTGCTTGATGTACTGCTGATTTGTGACTAAGTTAGACTTGTAGAGTAGTGCTGTGAGTACTGTGGTGTGATAAACTTCTAACGTGGTGCATAGCTGGACGTTAGTCATTTCAGAGATACTTTCTTAAATTGCCGTAAAGCAATACTAGCCTTTGCTATACGTTTAGACCAGAGATTCTCAACTGCGGGGTGCCTTAAAAAGATCCTTTCAAGGGTGTTGCATGGTGCTGCACAATGTTAGTACTGTTAGATGTACAAACGATTCATAAGACAAACCCAGAGATTTCAAATAAGAATTCATAGTATTAAAAACATTCTTACCTGCTGTAGTTTTTGAGTTTTTTGCAACAGAAGACTTGCTCTGTTTTTCTGTAGTCAAAAAATAAGTGAAAACCAAAGCTGGTGTTTTCTGAAGGCTCCCTTGAGGCTATCCAAGGGGGCCTGGAGTCTAAAAAAGTTGAGAATCACTGGTTTAGATGGTCTCGTGCTCAAACAGAACATTTCTAGCTGATGAGCTGCTAGTGCAACAAAAGTTGTTTGGGGACACGTTTTTAGTCTTAACTAGTAGTTCTGCATGGGTCACGAGACTTCAGCTTTTTTGAGGCTCACTGTTAATAGACATACAAACTGGGGATTATAGACTGAATGTCTTTGAGCGTGTGCTCAATTTAAGGTCCCTGCCACATGTTACACTTAAGATGTGATTAATCAGTTAGTCATGTTTTAAGTTGTAAGCTTGCCACACATTAAAGCAATGAATGGCATCATAAAACAAGGAATAAGTCACAAAGTTATTCCACAAAAAATGTGGAATAACTTTGTGGTTGGTTCCTTTCATGCTATTAATTGAATGTGTGGCCAGGTGTACCCCTATGGCTGGGAGCCCACCAGTTGATGGGGCTCCCAGTTGTGGGGGAACACCATGTGCTCCCACAGGTAAGAGCCCTGTCAGCTGATGCAGTGCAGGGGGTGCCTAGGATCATGATTCTGTTATGTACATGCAGCATGGCAGTAAGTGCCATTGTGTGAATTGTGCATCAGTTCCTCTTGTGCTTTTACCTGCAGGGGTCTAAAGAACAACTATCTGCAAATAACAGATCCCTAATCGGTAATTGCACCAGTAGCTTCCAGCAGGCTTGTAGGTGCTGCAAATGGAATAGTATGACATTGGTCTGAAGCTAGTTCTACGCTCCTTCACCAGCTGGACAAAAAGTGAAATAGGGTTGGTTCCAGGTCACAACTTAGCTTTGTGTTTTTTCAAATGATTCTTCCAGGTCCCATACTTGGGACCACCATTCTATTATAAAAAGGTCCTTCCATATACACAAATCTCTGTGGACACCAAATTCGTGCAACAATGTCTTATGAGCCTAATGTTTTACTGAGTTGAAATTTTTGGTCAAGTTCACATATACATCTTGGCTGTGTTCTCTGCATTTTTCCTTGTAGTTGCTGAATTGAAAATGTTGTATCATTAGTACTTCTTCCTAAAGAAAATCATAGTGTGATGCCCAAGATTAATGTACTCAATATAATTCTTGCAAGAATTCTCCCAGCAGCAGAGTAGAGCAATACCATGATGACTGTCATAGCAGTTTGCCAAGACTCAAAATGGGAGCATCCTTGAAATCTGGTGGCTTTGGGTCCTTTCACAAAAGTGGGAAAAATGCTATAAGTTGCCCTCATGGTCAAGAATGATTGCTTCTGTGGGTCAGGTAAACGGTTATAAATGGGGCTATTGATGGCTTAAAGAGGCTAGTCTTGGAGCTGCAGACTCTCTGGCAAACTCCATAAGTGGTGGTCAAAGAGAAGGTCAGACCACAGATTTCTGAATCTTGTTTCCTTTCCTTCCATTTCTGTAATTTTTTTGTCTCTAGGACAAGACAATTTTCCTCAAAGTAAGTTGTACCTTCTCTCTCAAGGCATTGCCATGTAGCCTTGTCCCAGGCTAGGTTTTCCCATTATGTGGTGTCGGTGCCCACACTTATTGTTCACCTTGAGTGCATTTTTGAAACTTTTCCTCTGGCCCCCCGCATGTCTTTTGTCCTTGGCTGAGTTGGGTGTATAGCAGTTGTTTTGATAAACATGCATCAGGCATGCGCACACAGTGCCATGTTCACTGCAGCTGATGTTAAATAATGAATGCTTCCATACTGATGGTGTTAGCATTAGCAAGGACACTGGCATTTATGCAATGATCCTCCCACTTTATGCCAAGGTCCTCTGATGATGGTATTCATAACTTTTTAGGTGGTTCTGATAAGTCACCCAAGCTTCACAGCTGTAGAGAAGAGTTGGGATTACCACAGCCTTATATAGTAGGAGCTTTGTTCAAGTTCTGATGTTGTGATAGCTGAACACATGATGATGCAGTCTTCCAAAGGCAGAGCTGGCACATAGGATCCTATACTGGATCTCCTTGCCAATATTGGCCTTCTTTGAGCGATGGCTGCCAAGGTATGCAAAGTATTCAACATTCTCCAGTTCCTGTCCATCAGTGAGGATCTCTGCCAGAGGAGTTGATTGACCCAGAGCAGGCTGGGGAAGCACCTTTGTTGATGTTAAGGGTCAGTCCCAGGAACTGGTATGGTTGAGAGAAGCAGTTAAAGGCTGCTTATAGGTCCTCCTCCTTATGTGCAGTGACAGCACAATCATTGGCATACTGAAGTTCCATGATCAAGGTTGATGTCATTTTGGTTTTGACATGGAGGCGGGAAAGATTGGAAAGGTTCCCATCCATTCTGTACTTGATGCCAATGCCATGTGGCAGATGGTCACGCATGAGCTTCTCAATGACTGCAGGAAAGATGGAAAGCAGAATTGGTGCGATCACACAGCCCTGCTTGACACCATGCTGAATGGCAAAGTGCTCTGTAGTGGAGCCACTACAGAGGATAGATTTGGTCATCTGGTCACAAAAGAGTTTTAGGATGGTAATAAATTTCCCCAGGCA
The DNA here is from genome assembly GCF_001723915.1 of Gavialis gangeticus. Lineage (NCBI taxonomy): Eukaryota > Metazoa > Chordata > Crocodylia > Gavialidae > Gavialis > Gavialis gangeticus. The sequence goes on along the minus strand of NW_017729025.1, from coordinate 86,411,431 downwards.
GCCAAGCTCTGATAATATCTTCCATAAATCCTCACAGTTAACAGAATCAGTGGTGTTGGCCAAATCAGTAAAGACCATAATAGCTTCTGATAGTGTTCTCAGCACTTTTCCTGGATCTGCCTCTCCATAGACTGCTATGTTGATGGGGTGGAGAGGCTTACATGTATCAATGACTCTAAGAGCAATACTGTTGGTAGTCTTGTACTCCTGGTAGTCACCCATGGCAGTAAGGTCTAAGGGGAGGTATCGGACAAAGAGCAGTTCAACACAGCATAACATAAAGACCTCAGTGGTGGAGCAGGCACATGAAGAAGGCATACTTCTCAACAGCTGTGAAGGCAGATGAAGGCTGCAGTGGAAGAGTAACCCCAGTAGTCTTGGATTTTCTTGCCACTGGACACAAGTTTCTCCTCCACTAAGATCCATGCAGTTGCTGATGCATAATAGCCTCCTCACGTAAAACAAGTCAGACATAGGCTTCTCCCTCTGGATCCAACATCTACCACAGTAACCAATTGTCAATACCCATAACCTCTGTGGAGTCCTGCAGTGATGGATGAGTGATGACTGGAGACAGACCAAGTGATTGCTGGGAGTCCCTAGTCATGGATCCACACACAAGTGGTGATCGTGTGTTGGTCAGTTCACCCTTGGAATGGGACAGGAGGGTGATTCAGCAGCTGCAGTTGTGACTGAGCAGTTCCTTTAAGGGGATGCCCTCTGCTCACCCTGCACAGGGAGGGGGCTAGAAAAAGTGCCCCAAATGCAAGCTGTCCCACATTATCTTACCTGACTAGATAGCCACTTCCAGGGGGATCCAAATTGTCCAGACCCTACTAGATAACCCGAACAGTGACAGATTTGAACGTAGAACAGCTATTGTTGCCCGAGAACTCTCATGATACGACATTGATATTGCTGTTCTCAGGAAGACCAGATGTGCAGACGAAAGCCATCTGGGTGGCGGAGGGGGAGGGGGGTGGTTATATGCCCTTCTGGAAAGGGGAATGTATGGCTATGCTATAAATTGTGTAGTCATCTGCTGCCTATTCTGTTGGAAAGTTTTGGCTTCAGAAGCATTTGGGCAGGGTGCCTTACTTAGTGACATCTGTCTGATGGCCCTTTTGATCTCTTCTGGTAATGGAACTGCAGCCAGGGTTTTCTATGGTTGGGCACCAGGGCATGGCAGGAAGAACCTTGTTTGACATCCTGGGAATATTGTAGTGCCTACTGAGCAAGGATTTAATTCTTGCTAGTGAGCAGGCTGCCCTTATGAGCTGAATGATCTACCACTTATTTACTAGATAATTGACATTTTGCTCCTGATTTTGGTCAGGCAGCTGCAGTAGGATGCTAAATGACATTTAATTGAATATGCAGAATAAATAACATTTATTTTTATTAAATAAAACAGATATAAATATTTTGGACACACAAACTTCTGTTATCAAACCCTGTGTCAAATTTGCAACTAAATGTTGTATTGAATACTGGGATTAACTATTAGTAAGTGAATTTAAAAGATCATTTTTTATTGGTTTAGAAACATTTTCAAATATGTGTTGGTGAAAGTGACTTGCGACTTAAATTCCTTCTTAAGTCTTTTGAACATGAAATGGTGTCTTATGTGACTTAAGGTTTCTTTCACACTTCTAAAACTAGTAAATCTCATCCTATCTTGCCTTGTTTTTATTTTTGCTGCATTTTCATTAGTTGTGGATTCAGTTTATTCTATATTTAAGTGTTTAAAGATACTAAGTTTAATCATCAATATTCCTTGTATTAATACAAGAAAATGTAATCCTCAATATGGCTTGCAGTTTATTTTTAATGCCAAAATCTTAATTAAAATGTAAATAAAAATTTAAAAATATTATTTAAATAAAAATCAGATTTGTTTTGGAAGATTTTTCTGCTTAATTTGTTTCCCCCTTCTCTTTATTTAGTTAAAAATCCTAAGCATCCATTTTTTGCAGCTATGTTTGCTTCCCTCTTCCAAACCAAGTTTTTGGAATTGATTCCCCCCTTCCATACTATTAATTTAATCACAGGGTTTTAATGGGGGTGTATAAACTCCCTATGTGCAAATTTTACAGCCTCCTCCAATATATTTGTGTTTATTGCAGTCTGTATTTTTTACTGGATACCATTGTCTTCTATATGCCTGAGCTGGTTGTAGAATTAAGTTAAAAGAAGCTGCAGCTTCTGTGATTAAATTAAATTACTTTCTGTACTAAGCAGATGTAATTACAGGAAAATTACTTCCAGGATATTTTAGAAACCTTTCTTAGATAGAAAACCTGAGTCCTCTGTTTAGTATCAATTGTTTTGGTGTGACTTGACCATAAGGTAATGCTTTAATTTTTTCCTACCTTTTTGTGGATTTTAGTTTCTTGATTCTAGGTAGCTTCAGAAAATGATTTCCTCATTTTAAACGTGTACACAACATTGATTTGCATGAAGAACTCATAGTTAAATACTTTATATCATGGCTTACACTGAGATAAAACAAGGCCAAAGGTTAATGTCACTATTTTTCCCCTTCCATTTTCTACCATAGGTAACGGGCATGGGATGAGCAACAATAAATGCAGTTAGCTTGGTTGAGTCTGACTTGTAAGGTAGAAGGTGGATATATTTGTCAAGAAAATTATATTATTTCACAATCATATTATCCAGGGCTTGTTGTTTAGTTAATTAATTTTTGAGAAGGAAAATGGCAGAATAAATGGATGATTCAGCTTATCACCAGTTTAAAAAAAAATCTTTGTTTCTTAGTAGGAGATTTTATGCAGGACTCTTACAATTGTACAAGCATACCATCAATCTTCATTTCTTGACTTTAGAACTTGTTTGTTATTGCTTTTGCCAGTATGAAGAAACAATACTACAGTACACAAATTTAAAATACAGGAGCTTTTTTCAACACAGTACTTTTCTGAAAACAGCAAGAGAAGTATCAGTAGAACATTTCTGTAGCTTGACATTTAGAGGGCTTGCTGTGGTTTTCATTATGGTCATCGGATGTCCTAGGTAGATAATATATAATCTATTTAGAGGACTGTCATGCAAGCTTTTTTTCACCCCATTTAGTTGGTTTCCTTCCCTGGTGGGATTTGCCATTAGAAAGCACAATATTTCACCTTTGGATTAGGATATCCCAAATGACCTCCATTCAATTTACAGCAGGTAGGAGCTGAAATTAATGATTTTGCAGGCTTCAAAAAAGCGACTCCAAGGAGGATTTTTTGGTGAATAAGGAGTTTGACATTTGATAGTTATCTAAAACTGCTACTGTTGTAGGAATTAACTCCTTCTGCCCTACCACATTTTCTTTCCCTTCAAATCTCTAGATCAGTGATTCTCAACTAGGGTGCCTTGATCTTTTTGTGGGTTCCATAGGCATTGTGAGCACTGTTAAGCAATAAGCATGCAAACAGGATTCACAAGGTAAACTCAGACATTTCAAATAGGAATCCATAGTGTTAAAGGCATTCTGACTTGTGGTCTTTCAGAGTTCTTTGGAACAGAAGAATCACCCTTATTTTTCCATAGTAAAAAAAAGAGGGGGAAAATTAAGAGCTGGCATTTTCTGGGGGGTGCCCTGAGTCTAACAAAGTTGAGAACAGCTGTTCTGTATTTTAGGACAGCTGAAAACAATTCTAGGGCATCATCACAGCAGATCCTCAGATGAAGAACTGATGCAGAATAAACTGCTGCTTATCAGACTACAGGACCAGTGAATTAATTATATATTCATTTGTTCTCCTGGGTAAATGAGTTGTCCTTACTCACTGATTTAGAAGCCCAGCCTCTTTGGATTCATGTCATCTCAGACTAGAAGCAAGTGGCAAGTGGAAGGGCCTACAGGGCCCCTCTGCCAGTCAGTGGTGGGGGGTGGGGGTGTATGGGAGGGAACTCCAAGGTTAAAGGAGCTGCTGCACCATCAGCTGGGCCTGCAATTGAAACTAGGCCCTAGTTATAGAATAAAATTCTAGGTGAAATTGGTTAAAGAAAGAAACATTAGAATAATGGTGTTGGAAACTGGGTAGAGAATGAAAGGGTGACGGAGAGCATAGAATGTGCATGGAAAGTAGACTATGAAATGATGTTGAAAGTGTTTAAAAGGTGGCAAGTTAGAGGGAATGAGACAAGACAAAATGCTCTAAGGGAAAGACGAAACTGGAAATTGAACTGAATTGGAAGGGGTTGCAGAATGAGAATTGCCAAATTCTGTTTTTCCTCCTGGAATTGAACTATAGAGGCTTCCTTCAACCTTTATCTGGCAAATGCATCCAAAGTTAGTAAAACTGGCAAACCTCTACAAATTCAAAATTTACCAGTTTTTACTTCGAGAATATTGGCACATGTTAGATACTGTTCCTATCATCCTATTCCAGTCTTTTGTCTTGTCTTGGTGATGGCTAAAATGTTTAAATCAAGGAAGGCGTCTTTGTCGTCTTAGGAAAGGAATCTAAATGCCTTTATCTTTTTTGATGTAAACCTTAATCCTTAGCATCTTTGAGTATATGTTTCTAATTTGTTAGTGGTATTGGGAAAGTGTACTGTATTTTCTCTCACATGACAAGCACCTTTCCTCCCAAAATCATTCTTAAGGCATCAGCATGTCTTATGCAGGGAAACTGTTTTCTTTGCTAGAAAAGAAGCACACATGAATACGCTGCGTGTCGAGATGGTTACCACTTATGTCTAGCTCAGTAAGCTTAAGGGGCAAAGTCCTGCATTAATGTATTTTAGCCATAGCTATTGGATGAGCGTTGTAACTTGTCCCACAAGCAGCGAATGAGCTGCTGATAGTATCTTGATGAGGCTTGTAATGTGGAAATTCCTGCTGCTTCATCCAGACTGTCTGAAATGCCACACTTCCTGTACACTGTTCCCAGGAAGACTGACTTTGTCACACAGTTGGCCACAACTGTGGAAAACTGTTTTTCTACATTCTGCCTTCCAAAAACAAGGTATGTCTTATTTGGGGGCGTCTTGTATAAAAAAAAAAAAAAATACAGTAATTTTTGTTTTTCCCAAAGTGTCCAGTGGGTTTCAATATTCTGTATTTCTGAGGGTATGAAACAGGACTTCAGAGAGTATAGAGCTCCCTGGGGAACTCCACTTGATATCTCCTCTTAACTAGACATCTAAGCCATGGATGACTACTCCTGGGGAACAGTGATCTAAACAATTAGATATCCATCTTACAGCACTTTTGTCTAGCTTTCTAATGAGACTGTCCTGGGAGATGGTATTGAAAGCCTATCTGAAGTCAAGTTATATCATATCCATTGCTCTCCCCCATCCACAAAGCACATCACCATGTTGTAAACAGGTATCAGGCTGGTCAAACATGACTTGCTCTTAATAACTGTTCTTTAATAGCTGTTCCTCATCACCTTATTTTTCTGGTAGGTGTTTAGAAATAGATTACTTGTTGATGTAATCTCTCTTGATATCTTCAATTACTTGTTGATGCAGTCTCTCAGGCCGAGCAATTTGTATTCTCCTCCCCCCTTTTTTTTTTTTTTTAAGATAGGCATTATATTTATACCCTTTCCCAGTTTTCCAGGATGTCACTTTACCTTAATCAGTTCTCAGAGAGAATTGTCAATGGTTTTGAAGTTACTGTTATGTCAGCTAATTCCTTGAATACTCTAGGATGCATCTTGTGCAGTCCTACTGACTTTAAAAACTTTCTGTAAATAATCTCTAATCCTTTACTCTTTCTAGGCTGCTTATGTCTTCCCCT
>NW_017729025.1:86398797-86400670 GCF_001723915.1 Gavialis gangeticus | reverse complement strand
CCTCCCTTTTTTTTTTTTTTTAAGATAGGCATTATATTTATACCCTTTCCCAGTTTTCCAGGATGTCACTTTACCTTAATCAGTTCTCAGAGAGAATTGTCAATGGTTTTGAAGTTACTGTTATGTCAGCTAATTCCTTGAATACTCTAGGATGCATCTTGTGCAGTCCTACTGACTTTAAAAACTTTCTGTAAATAATCTCTAATCCTTTACTCTTTCTAGGCTGCTTATGTCTTCCCCTCTCCTTACTGCCAGCTGTGCTCGTATTGGTATCTGACTTTATTAATAAAGACTGAATTAAAGAAGGCATTAGATACTATAGCTTCCTCTGCATCATCCAGTATTAGATTGCCATCTGCATTCAGAAGGGGACCTACATTTTTTTCCAATCTTCTTCTGTTTACTTCTGAATACTTGCAGAAATTTTTTTAATTGTCTTCTACCTCCCTTGCTAATTGCACCTCAGTGCACGCTTTGGCCTTCTTGATCTTCTCCCTGCTTGCCCATGTAGTACTGTTATACTCCACCCTAGTAATGTGGCCAAGTTACCACTTTTGTAAGAGTCTTTTTGAGCTTCAGCTCACTGAAGAGTTTGTGGTTAAGCAAAGCCACACTTTCTGTTCTTTCTTCACAGTGGGGTAACTTGCTCCTGCACGGTTGTCTGCTCCTGGGCCTTTATACTTCACTGGAATTGATGAGAACAGAACCTAAGCCCCTGTCCCCTTCACCTTTGCATCCAGAGTCCTATAATCTGTTTTGATTTGGTCAGGGTCTCCTATGGTAATATCATTAGTGCCCACAGGGATGAGCAGCAGAAGGGAAGGGAAAGTGTTATATTTGTTTCAGGAGTGTACTTGATAGCCTTATATTTGTTTGTAGTGTTATATTTGTTTCAGGGCCTTTGTAAGTAAGTGAATCCAGTCAAAGTGTGGGGAAGAGTGCTGCCAGACTGGTAAGCACATAATATATTGTAAACATAATGCCAATGCATACATAGTTTTACTTTAGTAGATTCAACAGAAAGTAACTTTAGTTTCACATATGCAGAGTCACCACATTCACATATCTCACAAAGAGTGGGGTAGACTGTCAGCAGGCACTCTCCTGCTGCTCTGCCTTTGCTTTCCTGGGTGACTGAAGACCCCTTCACCTCTGCCATGAGATCCCTGTACCTGCTACTGGAAACAGAGGTATACTGGGGACTGGGATCTGGAGAGCTGGAATCCTGCTGGTGATGGTGTGGGGGGCAGCACCAGTGCTGCGAGACTCTTGTCCCACTGTCACCACTAGAATCAGAGATCTAGGAACCTGACTTTTCAGCTGTCAATCCCTGTGGACCTCCGGTTTCCTGGTACCAGTGGTGGGGGTGGGGAGTGCTTGGAGAGAGCTTAAGTAGAGCAGCAGGACAAAACCTCACAGACATGATCTCTGCTTCCTCCCACATTTTCTTCTCATGCTGGGGGAGGGAGTGGAGTTGCAGCCCCAGGAGATGTGGGGTGGGGTAGCAGGGAGAAGGCTGTAAAGCAGCACTGACAGTCTTCACTCTCCCTGTACTGTGGTGGAGCACGACAGTGCTGCAGGTTGTTGCAGCCCACTGTTGAATGCCCTAGCTAGAGAGCGTGTGGCTGCAAGCAGCTGCAGTGATTTTTGTAATGTTCCAGCTGGTGGTGATTGGTGGGAGGGCATGATAAGGTCTGTGTATGTGTTCAGCAGCTAAAACAGTCCTTTACACCCACCTGGGAACATTTCACATGGTTATGTCTGTTTCAGCCCTTAAATTTAAATTCTGTAGTCTCCTTCTAAGGCTGCATAGCCATGAACTGCCTGTTATTCAAGAGACTAGCCAATTACCCATCAAGAATGACTGTGGGGA
>NW_017729025.1:86393523-86393797 GCF_001723915.1 Gavialis gangeticus | reverse complement strand
GTGATTTTTGTAATGTTCCAGCTGGTGGTGATTGGTGGGAGGGCATGATAAGGTCTGTGTATGTGTTCAGCAGCTAAAACAGTCCTTTACACCCACCTGGGAACATTTCACATGGTTATGTCTGTTTCAGCCCTTAAATTTAAATTCTGTAGTCTCCTTCTAAGGCTGCATAGCCATGAACTGCCTGTTATTCAAGAGACTAGCCAATTACCCATCAAGAATGACTGTGGGGAGGGGAGGGTGTGGGCAGGGACAGAAGCCTGTGTCTGGCTCC
>NW_017729025.1:86384157-86393501 GCF_001723915.1 Gavialis gangeticus | reverse complement strand
TTCAGGGCTGGGCCCACTCCCCCTTTCCTCCCCTCTGCTGTGGAGCTGGGCCTGCCTTGCCCCTTCCCACAGCTGTTGCAGGACTGGGCTGGGCTGGGCCCAGTGCCCCACCCCTCACATGCTGCCATTTTGGGGCTGGGCCCGCCTCCCTCCTCCCTGCTGCTGATGTGGGGATGGGCCCAGTGCCACCCCCCAAACCCTGCCCATTGCTCTTTTGGGGCCAGACCCACTGCCCCACCCTCCCTACTGCCATTGCGGGACTGGGCCAACCCAGGCCCAGCATGACCCCCTCCCTCTGCCTGCCCCCTCCCACCCTTCCTGCCGCTGTTTGGGGGCCAGGTCTGCTTCCTCCCCCCCATCCACCTAGGGCCTGGACGGAGCACCGGCACCCAGCATCCTGTGCCATCACATCTAGGGAGCAGGGGGTGGGGGGTGAGGCCAGCACTCTGTCTATTCCATTGCCGTTGCATCCCAGGAGCATGCAGCAGTGGATCACAGCTGGCTTTGCCCCCCTGGTCCTTCCTCTCTGTCTCTGCTGTCATGGTGGCATCTGGGCCTGCTCTTCCCCCATGCTGCAGCAGGCCTGGGCCTGTTTCCCCCCCCCCCCCTAAAAATCCCCCGGGCCAAACCTTTTTCCCCCCCCCCCCCCTTACAATGCTGCAGGTCCAACACTGTTCTCCACCCACCTCACACTGTCACCGCTGTCTCCTGCTCCTCCACAGGGCAGGGGGGGTAGGGGCGAGGCTAGCTGTGCTGGCCTCAGTCTCCCCCATCCCCTCTGTCCCTGCTATCATGGTGGCTGTCCCCTGCCATCTGCATTCCGAACGCTCTTGGAGCACTGAGACAGCCAATCAGAGTGTGAATAAAGCATTCCAGGCAGACTACAGCTTTTATATTATGAACTAGCCAATTGCCCGTCAAGAATGACAGGGGGCAGGGGAGGAAGGGGGCTGGGATGGAGTGCCGCCACCTAATGCCCCATGCTGCCACTGTTCTGCCTCTTGCAGGAACAGGGGTGGGGGAGCCAAGGCCATGTTTATAGCATGTTCTGGAATGGGTTTCTGTCTCTTCTATTGAAGCTCTTCCACTTTTGTATTAAAATATTCATTGGTCTTGATGTAGAGAACAAGAATGACTTAAGGCATGATTTTTTCTTGTTCTGAGGACAGCATTAGGGAAGAGAATTATGGTTGTTTATTTGACTGTAACTGGGCACATCTACAAGTGCATTAATGTGCTTTAGTTAATTCGCATTAAATCTAGTACCCACATTATGAGATACTAGGAAAATGCCAAGCAGCGTGTTTTAATGCACATTAACTTAACAGTACAGTTTTTAAAGTAATGCTTAATGCGCGTTAGGCTGTTTTCATGTGCATTAACTAAATAGCACAGTTTTTTAGTGATGCTTTAATGCACATGAAAATAGGCTAATGCACATTAAAACGTGTAGAGATGGCACTGAGACTTTCAAGACTTCTTGGTGTTTGAAAACTTTTTATTTAAAGATAATTGTCATTTTGAATCGCTAGACTACCTCAAGAGCTTATTTAAATAAATCTTTTACTGTATACTCCAAATAGTTTGGTGGTACTCGAGTCTGTTATATTTCAGCCTGAGAATTTTATTAAACCGTCACAGGTTGGCAGAGCTGGAACACATTTTCTTGAACAAGTAGAAAATGTAGCTTGAGTTTTTTGGGGGAGGGGGTGATACTAAGTCTCAGCATTGAGAGGAATCACAGAAGAAGTCTCAATTAAATCTGTTTAAATCCAGAAAAAATAAAAATATCTAACAGTGGTCCTATGGTCATTTTAGTAGGTAAAACACATTCTTGACACTTGGTATAACAGAGAATAGAATAATCCACTAATAACAAAATTCTGAGTTCTGAAACTTGTTAAAACTTTGAATATCTGCCACCAAGTGCTATGAAAGCTGATATCTTACAAAAACACTCAAGAGAAGACCATTATGAACATAAATGTTTAGACCTGTTTAATCACCAGGGAAGCAATTATACATGTGTTCACTTATGAAACAGAATAAATGCTTTTTACAGTGCTTTCAGGGGATTTGAGATTTGAAGCAAATGGGCTTTTATCATCAGTTCTTTGTATTTGGGCAATTGTAGATACTGATGTGGAAATACATTAAGAAAAGTGAATGCTAGAAATGCACGTACAAAGTACTGCATAGCTTCAGAAAAAAAGCATTAAAATCATAGACTTTTAGTCACCTTTCAATAGCTTGTAGAGGCCTTTGTAATTTGGTTAAGTACACAGACACAAAATTATAAAATCACAGAATGTCCATACATTCTTTTTCATTCCGTTCTGACTTCACTTTCCTAAGATCAGAAACTAATTTTAATTTTTTTCAAAAGAATCTAAGAATAAAAACATCTTTTATTACTCAGCCACAAAATATAACATAAGAGTGTTCTCTCTTTATTTCTTGTAGTTTTATATTTTTCTGTTTAGTCAGGCATGATCTATCCTATCCCCTGAAAAGAGATATTGGGTATGCATGGCAGAAAAAAACTGACAGTATTTAGAGTAGGGGCAGGGAATTATTTTGGGTGAAGGGCTACTTTATGAACGTTTCAATACGGACAAGTGCAGGGTGCTGCACTTGGGCAGTAGGAACCAGCAGCACACTTACACAATGGGGAACTCCCTACTTGAGAGCACGGAGGCAGAAAGAGATCTTGGAGTCATTATTGACTCCAAGATGAACATGGGCCGACAATGCGAGGTCATGGTTGGCAGGGCTAACCGGACCTTGTCGTGCATCCACAGGTGCATCTCGAGTAGAGCCAAAGAGGTGATCCTCCCCCTCTATGCGACACTGGTCAGGCCACAGCTGGAGTATTGTGTCCAGTTCTGTGCGCCCCATTTCAAGAGGGATGTGGACAACATGGAGAGGGTCCAGAGGAGGGCCACCCGCATGATCCGGGGACAACAGGGCAGACCCTACAGTGAGAGACTGCGGGACCTGAACCTATTCAGCCTCCACAAGAGAAGGCTGAGGGGGGACCTGGTGACCGTCTATAGACTCACTAGGGGGGACCAGAAGGGTTTGGGGGAGACGCTGTTTCCCCTAGCGCCCGCTGGCATAACAAGGAGTAATGGGCACAAGTTGATGGAGAGGAGGTATAGATTGGACATCCGCAAGAACTACTTCACAGTTAGGGCGGCTAGGAGCTGGAACCAACTTCCAAGGGAAGTGGTGCTGGCCCCTACCCTGGGGGTCTTTAAGAAGAGGCTGGATGCCTACCTGGCTGGACTCATTTGAGTCCCGTTTCTTGTTTTTGGGGTTTTTGTTGTTCTCCCGCCCTGGCGGGGGGTCAGGCTAGAAGATCTACTAGGTCCCTTCCGACCCTTAATCTATGAAACTATGAAACTATGAGTTTTGATGAGCTACATGGGTGACCCTGCCCCTTGAAAGTTGCCCCACCCTCTTTTCACCATCTTGGGTTCAGAAGTCCCATCCCTAACTCCTGACCTTTGCCACTGAAAGGCCCTGCCCTTGCCTGCTAGAAATACTCCAGGGGGGAGGGGAGAGATGGATTTGCCATTTTAGAACCAGAAAAAAAACAAATCATACTAGAAGTCAAACACCTACTATAACATATTTTAATTTCATTACAAAAAGTATTTTTGTCATGATTTGTGTTTGCATACTGTATATGGTGGTGATTGCATAATAAAAATAAATTCTTAGTTTTGTGTTATTGTGGGGGTGGTGTGATGTGTGGGGTGTGTATGGTGAGGTGTAGGTATAGGTGTGGTATGTATGGTAGGTGTGTGTGGTAGGAAGTGGATGTGTGAGAGGGGTTTGCGGGGGTGTGTGGCTTGGGGGCATAGGGTATGCTGGGAGGTTGCATATATGGGGGGTTGTGGGGGCAAGGTGGGGGGTGTGGGAACCCCCCTATAGTACAACATCAGTAGGCAGGGTGCTCAGGGCAGCTGGCTTCAGCGTGCAGGGCTTCTCCCTAGTGCTGTGCAACCCTGGCAGGGAAAGCAGTCGGCTCCAGCATGTGGGTCTTCCCTCCTGTGTTGCTATGCAAGTTCAGGGGCTGTGCATGAGTAGCAGGGAGCGCCAGCAATATGGAGGCCCAGGGGAGGCTGCGCCCCTCACTATGATATGCAGTGCTGGACAGAGCTGTGCCTTACTGAGCATGAGTGCCCTGAGCACCCAGCCTGCTGCTGCTGCTGCCACCACTGCCTGCCAGGGCTGCATGCCATGTGGGGAAGGTGAGGGGGGATCCCCACATGCCGCCCACCTTCCCTCCTCATACCAACACCCCGGTTGCCTGAGCTCCATGCTGTGCTGCTGCCCCCTGTCCTCCTGGGCATGGGCTCTGCGCTGCCACCATCCCCAGCTCTGTGCTCCCGCCTAGCTGCAGCCCCAGCCCTGCTCATTCCCTACCTGCTGCTCGGAGCCAGCAGGAGACTGGGGATGCAGAGCAGGTCCCTGGAGGCTGCAGCAGCAGCAGCAGCCCTGTGCAGATGCTGCATGCTGGCTGGGAGCCAGGTAATAGGGTATGGGGGGTGGGGGTGTACACATGGGCACCTTGCTCCCACCCTCATGGGCGGAAGGACTGGGTGGGGCACAATTTGTTGGTGGGTGCTGTGGGCTGGATGAAAGTACTTGATGGGCTGGATGTGGTCCACGGGCCGTATTTTGCTCGCTCCTGATTTAGAGAGAGAGAGAGTGTGTGTGAATAAGTTCTCGCATTCTTGATGCTTTTGACTAGAAATCTTTAACCTTTACTTAATATTTTGACCTCACAAATAGATGAAGTGACAAAGGGCAGACCTACCAGTTATCACTCTCTTTCCAAAAAGTAATACATTTCTTCTCTTTTATAAAAATTCGCCTATACTATGAGTGGAGTACATTTATACTAGGCATAGGCTATTGTGGATGGAGTTGCAAATTGTGTACTTACCAAGAAAGGAAGAGGCCATAGTTTAAGTTGCTGGGAAATTCATGATTGCTTTTTTTAAGTGTTTCAACCAAGGGTTTAAAAAGTAGGTAGAGGTGGAGAACAATGGCAAAGATACCAGGTTTAAAAAAAAAGAAGGGAAGAAAGAAATGGACCACAGTGAAGCTTTTGTTCTTTCTAAAGAAGGGTTAGATCCAGGGACGAATTGGAGATTTGTATACTTTAAGCAGGGGAGACTTGTTCCAGGAAGACTTTTGAGTTGCTAGGCTTTTCAGTTGCTCCTATTAAAGCAGTTACTTTGAATACTAATAGTGCAGTTATAATATTTCTTCTGTTTGTGGAATCTTCATTCCGTTGAAGCAAAGAATGTAAAACTTAAGTGGTTTATAACAGAAAAAATGTTCTCAAAACTTTATTAAAGGCTAAGAGCTTGGTTCTTGCACAGGGTGATGTTTTACTTGTTATACCAGCAGGTCATTAAATTTATATGCAGTAGCTAATGCATACACTTATAATAGTCTGCACAGGTGGAGTTTTTCAAGAATAACTACTGTATCTTAAATCAGATTAAGGTGTAGACATGCCCTTAGCATGCTCAGAAAGGCTGAAAAATAAGAATAAGTTCTGTTGTCTTAAAATGCAGAAAGGGGGGTTGTATCTTTTGACAGCCATTAATACAATCTCTTCCTTGAATTGCATGGAGTAAAGCAAAGCTCAGATTTTTAGAGATAAGTACTAAGTTACTAAGACAAGAACACATTTGTTATGAATACAGTGCTATCTGACAGCAGACTGTGAGAAAGATGGTGCTAAACAGTATGCTCTGATGCCCCAGGGAATTGTTCCAGTTGATAGTACTCCGGATCAAACACATGACAAATAATTGGTTAAAAGACATTAACCGGCCTGAAAAGCTCTTCTTCAAAATATAAACAAAAATGTTGAGAACCAGTTGCTTTAGGGTACAGTTCTATGCCGCTTTGTGCTTAGTTGTAGATTTTTCATTTTGGTGACATCTCATCAGGTAGCATCTCATTGCTGCCATTTACTTCTGTACACTTTTGTCACTAATTTTCACTTGATGTCCAGTACTGTATAACACAATTGTTGATCCTCTGCTATATTCTGAGAACCAAGAAAGCTTCCAAGAACCCGTTCCATCAAAATTTAAATACAAATATAGACTTAGATAAATTTTAATGGCAAATTGAATAATGAAATACAGAAATAATATAAATGACTAAGCAATACAGATAAGATATCTCAATCAACTGATTAAACATTTATAGAGTGTACATTTTATCTAAATGCATAGCAATCTTATTGATATTTGAGAGCAAATTAATCTGAACATTTCTAATTCCTAAAGTCTTAAAAAACATCTAACCAGGTGGCCAGCGTGTTGGGGAAGAGGACCTTTCATCTAGGTTTCAAATTAAGTTTTAATAGTCCTATCTTATATCATCTGTAGATAGGCTATTTAGCAAGAACTGAAGTTCAGGGCTGAAGAGCAAAGATTCCAAGACTAACCCAGATTTTTATACTCTGTGGCTTGGCTAAAATATCAAAAAGCTTACTAAATAAGGTAAAAATATTAAAAAAAAAAAAAAAATAAAAAAATTAAAAAACACCTTTCCAAATAGGGGTCACTAATTAATATTCATATGCTTGTTTTTATTCCCCATGCAAGTGCCTGGTATATCATCAAACCACTAAATGTACTCAAGGTGACCTTGTAACATTTACCCTAGTTTTTTTTTCCAATTAATCTTTCTTAAATTCTCTAAAATGGCTCATACCTAGGGACCTACCAAAATCAGGATTACATGATTTTTGCAGAAATCATGATTTTGGGCAGGCTAAAACTAAATAAAATTACTGGCAAGCAGAGAAGTGCGTGGGAAGCCCTGCAGTTTTGGAGCATGGGGGAAGGGAGGAAGTGGGGGGGTAGGCAGCAGGGGAGGGGGCAGGGAGGATGGAGGGCAGGGCAAGACTGTTTACAGCAGCCTGCTGCAAGCAGCCCTGCCCTGCCCTCCCATTTCCCCCCACCCCACCTTCCCTCTGGGCTCCAAGACTGCAGGGCTGCCTGTGCACTTCTCTGCTTGTCGGTAAGTTTTGTTTGTTTGTTTTGCAGCAAGCCCGTCAAAAGCATGGAGTTCACTTCATGGAGGTGGCCTGAAATTGTGGTTTAATTAACCTGGTTAAGCCTGGGGAAGCCAATAATCCATGCTTAATAACTCATAGATTAGTGGCTTCCCTGGGCTTAATCAGGGTAATTAAGCCGTGGTTTTGGGACATGTAGCAGTCTGCAGGGAGGGTCAGGACTGTCGGGGCCCCTTGGTCAATCAGAGGCATGGGGGTGCTCTGTCGTGCTTAGCCCACAAAAATGATAGCCAGCCCCAGGATCTGCCTACAAAATTGGCCGGCCATGTCCCCCAAGTTTAGTAGATGCCTACTCTTACCTTGTGTTGTCCTCTGGCCTAATCATTTCCTTTGCTGCCTCTTCTCTTACTTACATTTTAGGAAAGAAAATGTAAGCAAATGCTATACCATATTACCATTAAGTAACAACTTAAAGCCTACTATAGTCTACATGATGGCGATATGTGGTACTGAATTATATGATCATATCTGATCAAATAAAATCTGTATCTGTGGCCCATGTCAGACATTATTTCCATCAATCAATGGGTAATACTGGGATGTTCGAGGACCTGGATAAATGCTATATTCACCCTATATGTAACATATACTGCACATTCAAGATAGAGCACAATGCAGATGAGCTGTTGAATTATTCTCCATTTTACAAGTAACATCTTTGTGGCTGGATGACCAGTTTTTAGCTTGTTATTGGGTGATAGATTGCTTGCACATGTGTCATGTTATAATTTATTGTTCCATTAACACATTAATTTCCCTTCAATTGTAACTTCTGCTGGGAGTTAGTGGTTTTTCCTCTTTAGATTTTTCTCATCTTCCTTGCTTCCCTTGCCCATTTCACTGCAATTAATATCATTCATGTTACTCAGACTTGGGATATTATAATTTTTAATTCCCTTTTTCCTTCTCCCCTTGCATTCAAATCCTCACTAAATTATGTCCCTTCCTCACCAAAGCCTTCCAGTTCACACATCCCTAAAATTCATCTTTCCCACCTTCCTCATGACAAGATGCTTTTCCATACTTCTTAATATTCTGCCTCAATTACTGCAGCTTCTTCTACTTCACCTTCTCTGTCTCCCATAATTTTATGTGCAATAATCAGTAAGAAATGGTTGGAGTTATGTCCCACTACTGAAGTAACAGCTTTGTGCTTTGACTTTTATGCTGCAAGATGCAGTAGCACTTTCTGTCAGGGATGAACATGGATGGTGGCTGGAAATAACTCCAGATCTGCCAAGTTTCGTGCAGCTTCTTGTGGCCTCTTATATCATTTTAAATCGCTAGGATGGAGAAAGAGTTCTGACCCTGAGGTTGGGTTTTCCAAGGCTGGAGATTAGATCTATGTAAAGTTTGCTGAGGGGTGTTGGTTCAGAGCAGAGAATATAGTTCTGTATACTGTGACAGAAATCCTACTGTCAAAATGGCCTTTAAAGGACTTTCATGAATTGACACGGTTTAGACTAGCCCTAATGCTGCTTTAAGTTGCACTGGATGCTGACCACACCCCCAGCTCCCGAGAGGATTTGAGGGGCAGAAACATAGCAAAAAAAACTTCTTTCCTTTAGCACATATACTAAAACTGCACATGATGAACATAACTACCCAACCCTAATGATTACAAAGCAAAATCTCAATGATATGTGTAACAATGAGGATAAAATCCCCTTGATGAAATGTTCACAATGAAATATGATGTCCTTTGACAGTCACAGTTGGACAACACTAAAAATTAAATTGTTCTTTTTGGAGCTGAATTTCTTCTAGAATCATTATTGCTAGCAAAGACAGAAGTTTAATATTGACATGAAGATGCTGAAGGTATACAGTGGGTAATGCAGATATTAAAACACTAGCCAATTGAGCATCAAAAATGACGGGGGTGGGGTGGGGAGGGAGGAGCAGGCCTGGGCTTGATGTGGGGGAGGACTGGGTCTGAGGGTGGAGAGGAGCTGAGCTGCCACGGCAGGGCAGGGGGAGTAGCGGGCCTGGGCTGACCCAGCTGCAGCAGGGGACAAGAGGATTGGGGGTATGGTAGTGGGTGGGGGGGTGGTAATGTGTATGGGGGATGTGAGAGGGTGTGGGTGTGTGGATGTTATGGTGGGGAGGTTGGGAGTGTGTGTGGTTATGGTGGGGTGTGCGTGTAGGAGGGTGGGGGGTGTTTGGGGTATGGTAGTTGGAGTGCGTGGGGGGGCTGTGGGAGGATGTGGGTGTGTGGGGGGTGTGG
>NW_017729025.1:86361430-86379157 GCF_001723915.1 Gavialis gangeticus | reverse complement strand
TCGCTCCTTCTCTCCCCCAGTCACTGCCGCATCGGATCCGGCCCGCTGCTCCCACCCCCACCACCGTGGCAGGCTGGCTTCTCCCCTGGCTCGGGCTTTCTCCTTTCCCCCACCCGCATTGGGCCTCTCTTCCCCCCACTGCCACTGCATCGGCCCTGCAGGCGGTGACAACACAAGGGGGGAGGGGCAGGCCTCAGCCAGTGCTGGTGGCCTTGGCCCTCTGTGGCGTCCTGACCCTGCTCTCCCCCTCCCATGCCGCCACTGTCATCACCTGCAAGGAGGGGCGGGGGGCGAGGTCAGCTCTGGTGGCCTCACCCCTCCCCCTCCACTCCATTGTTACCATCTGCAGGGAGCAGGGCAGGGGGACATCCTCTGTGTCCCACCATCATGGTGGCACGCTGCCACTTGTTGGAACGCTTCTTCACACTCTGATTGACTGTTTGTCAGCCAATCAGAGCATGAATAAAGCATTACAGACAGACAGGCAGATTAAGGCTTTTATAATATTAGAATGTTGGACAGTTTACACTTGCACCTCCCCCTCCATCTTCTTAGTCTATTTAGGCCAATTAAACTTGTGGATATAACTTAATTTCCTTCAGACCTTTCATTAGTCCTTTCCCAGGTCTATGATTAGAGTTTCTGAAATAAAGGGAACTGGAATTCATTAAAGGAGCATGAGATTCTGAGAAGGGAAAGAAGAGTTGGTTGGAATGAGTGTTGTTTTCCTGTTCCATTCCATCTTCACTGCAGAAGTATAGTCAGCAGGTGCTGAAGGCAGGAAATGGTAGACAGTCTTTGGCATAGGCACACTGCAGGTATCTCCTAAGGAAGGATTTGTGTAATAGGCCAAATGGAGGAGCTGCCTGCAGTCCTTTTCTCTTTTCTTGCAAGAGCCGGCAGGCAGCATAAAAATCACTTAACCATCTCCTTTATCTCCAACCATTGGATGTCTCTGATTCCTGGGAGTTAATGGTTGCTTCTAGGAAGGGCTGGAGGATGGAAAATAAAATAAAGGAAAAATTATACCAAGGAATTAGAAGGAGAGAGACAGAAAATATTGGTATGTTAATGCCTACACACAATCATTGTGGGAGAAAGAATATACAGTTGTGGTGCAGTGTGAAGTTATTGGTATGAATTTGGCCTTAATACTCATCATCAGCGTTACCACACTGAACTTGCAGGACTGACATTGATCTATATTATAGTCTTGTATTTCAGATGAGGATAACTTCTGAGGGAGTAATTTCACACTTGCGTGAAAGGAAATATTTCTATTTTTCCTATTTTAATAGCATTGCTTGAGCAGGTTGTGACTCAGTGTTGGAATATAGGTTGCAACCTTCATTTTATGTGATCTTTGTAGGTTCCCTTTGTTTCAGTAACTGAAAAGGGGGACTTGCCATAAACACATTTGACAGTGGCAACTCATTTGCTTTTTGCACCAGCTGTTCTGTGTAATGGGAATAGGACATGGTGAGTGAGGCTGTGCTATGCTCAATTGTTCAAAGACCTTACATCAGTAAAGTAAGTTGAAGCAAGCAACCTTGTTTTAACATGGGCTGGAGACCAGATACCTGAGAATTGGGGAAGTGTGTAGGTCCAGCCCCCAGCTATATTCCCTTCTCCAGTGACCCTGGATGCAGCCTAGGACCAGTAGAAAATCAGGGCCATGAAGTGTGTATACAGCACTTTATATTGGACGTTTTATTAGTCTCAAAGCACTTTACAAAGGATAAGTGAAGGTTAGCAGCAGTTAGAGGAATGTAATAAATATATTTATCATATGGGCATCATCAGCTCGTGTGTGTGGGCACACAGTCACTTAAAAACATGTGGAAAATATCTTGTGTTAATATTGAGGTGGTATCTATGTGATAAATGAATTTAGCATGTCTTATTCACTTAGTGCAGTGTATTCATTTAAACTTCAAATGATGCAGTTTTCTTTGGAAAGAACATTGCTACAAAAATATTTACTTTTTCTTCCACAAACACACAATTTCACTTTACCCCCATCCAGAAATTGCATCCAGCTAAAGTCTTGCTAGGTAACCACAGTTCTGAATTAAAAATTGCTTCTTTAAACATCAAGATTTCAGCTTCATCTGTCATCCCTGCAGCATTAAGAACCTAGAACTTTATAACATTTGGAAAGGGGGAGGGGTGTACTGGCTTCCCAATAAGGTTAAGGTATCTATGTGAAAAAACTAAATAGCAATAGTTTGTGCAACTTTAGGTTTTTTTAGCACCTTTAATATATATAGTTAACAAATGTGTAGATTGCGACAGATTATGATTTCTAATTTGTAAATGTAAGTCTGTATTGATAGGGAATGGCTTTCACCTATCTAAGACCAGAGTTCAGGCCAAAGACTTCTGTAATTTAATGGCTTCAAATTAATTTTTGTCCTTATTGTTTAATTTTAAGTTGCAGATTAAAATAAAAATATTTTAAAATGAAATAATAGATGTAAAGAACAACATATCCAAAAATACTGGTATTTCATACCTGGGAAGAGAGGTTGCTTTTATTTAAAGTTAAGTACCTAGATCAGGGGTTCTCAATCTCTGGGCCACGGTGGGTCTGCTGCTGGTCCAGAAGTGGCCACGGACTGGCAAACTGTAGCACCCTAGAGCTGGGTGGAGAGGCTGTGACTCTTTCCGTAGGGCCCATGGCAGCATAGGGTTTAGCCTGCTTCCCTGCCCAGGTGGTGGGGGTATCCTTACCTGTCTTCCAGCTGGAAATTCTGGCCACGGTCAGCTGTGACTTCTGGGCTGCGGTTTGCTGGGTCACGGCCACTTCAGAAAAACCTGATCTAGATTAATATTTTAGCTTAATATCTTTTTTTAAACAAGAAATGTTAAAAATCCGTTAAAATTGTTTTAAGCTCTAAAAAGTGTAAACTTGATGATCATTTTCCTTATTTAAAAGACCTTCAAGCTGACAACTTACTCATTTCAGCCCAACGTGAAGTTAAGAGGTTGGCAAGTTGCTACAAAAATTATGTAATAGAAATATCTGCTTGCTTTGACTACAGGCCAATAAGCAAAATGCTGAAGTGTTTGAAATCTACAGTACATGCATATAGTGTATTGAAATAATATATTTGGAACTGTGGTGTTGTATGTTTGAACTGTAAGGGTCCATGATTAGGCATCTAAGCACTGTAGTAAAATATAGGGGAAGAGGCAAGATGGGTGGGGTGGCAGCTGCATGACATGTAGGTCGAAGTTGGCAGCTGAAAAAAAAAAAAAAAAAAAGAAGGGGGCAACAGTCTAAACTAAAAATATTCTCACTACTTAGAAAAAGTAAAGTTTGCTTTTTTTGAATACATGTATGTGTATTTATGCAGATTAAACTATTGTCTAATCAAAATTTAAATTATTATTGTGAGAGCCTCTGGGCTCTTTCTGTGAAAGCATGGCCATCCCTTCTTATTTTGGTTTGGCTCGTGTGATGTGCAGCTGCCTTCTCATGTCTGTCAAACAATTTTGTATATTTTGCTTTTTTAGAGTAAGAGAAATGTCTAAAGAAAAAATGTTTTTAAACTAGGCCTTGTACCCTACCCCACAAAATCTGCCTCAGACATTGTGTTACGTGTTTCTGAGAAGAGATGAGGTTAGCAGGCTGTTCCTTCTAAATTGTGGGTTGAGCATTTGGTGTTTGTGTTCTTTTGGAAACAATTTTATTTTAAATTAAGTGTGAGGCAATAAACAGGATTCTGTTTAAAAGATGGATATGCATTATTACAGCTTCATGTTATCTTTATAACCTCTAGGTTTGCAGCAAAAGGAATTATTACATAAAGTCAGAGCCATTGAAGGAAAAAAGATAACTATATGACCCAACTCCTAAATACCTTCGAGGCAACTCCATCATTCTTTCCCTTATATCATCTAAGTTTTAAAAATAGAAGCTTGTTACTTCTCTTTCCTCCTAAATCCTTGAATAAATTGAAGAAGATTTAACCTATGCATCAGAATACAGGCAGTCCTCAACTTACAACGTTTCACAATTACAATGTTTATAAATTGACACCCTGTTTCAACTTTATGACGTCAGTTTCAACTTTACAACGCTTGATCCGATGCGACGCCACGCCACAGCAGCGAACAAATTCGCTGTACCGCTCATCTCCCTGGAGAACATCTGTCCAAACTTCCTTGGACATTTTCTATAAGAAAGCAGACAAGACTCCAGAAAAAGACTGCAGACAAGACTCCTGGGAAGACTCCAGCCAAGAACCCTTCAATAAGTTCAACCAAGAGCCTTTCAGAAAGTCCAGCAGTCACCTCAAAGAAGTCCTTCCAAATCAATATGATTACTATTTACAATATAAATACATTAATATAGTTATATTGCTCATCTATAATTGATTGAGTACAACATTTGGGGGTATTTTTGGTGAAAATAGGGTATTGGACCTTGGTTCAGGAACCAATCCCCCATTTATAACATTTTCTTATGAGAAAATTGGTTCAGAGTTGCAATGTTTTGACTTGAGATGCAGTTTTCAGGAACCAATTGTCATGAGTCTGAGGACTGCCTGTATACTAGATGGAAAATCTGTGAATAGATGCTTTCTGGACTAACTGAGAGCAAGGATACTTTTTGTTTTGTTATGAGATACTCATTTGAATCTGCAGCAAGATCTTATCAAAAAGATCATGAGAATCGAGAGGACATATTTCTGAATTAGAGGTAACTTGTAGGAAAGAAATTGTAACCATGGCATATGGCTTAGTAGAGCCATCCTTTTACAGTGTGGTGGGATTAAAAAGGCAATTAAGTATTAGGTTGATTTTTTTTTTTAAATGTTTTAAGTAGTGCAGCGCATGTGCCATTATATTCATTGGTGATTGGTGTCACAAAATGTATTGTGTTAGTTTATGATTGTTTCATTCAAGGAGAGAAAGAGTTTGGGCCCCAACTGGGTAAGCCCCTGGAACTCCTTTAAGTTGATCCTTGTGTTATGGAGCCACCTTAATTTGCAAAGGAGAAATGTTAAAAGGATATGAAACAATTGGTGTAGAAAGAACCAGTTTGACTCTTGTTTTACAGTACAAGGAAGAAATGAGTTTAATTACCTTAAAAGATAACAAGTAAAATGGGTTACTGATTCTTACACAGTATTATTCTATAAGACTCACTGCTACAAAATATTTTTGTAAACAGAATTTCAGACATGGTCAAAATATTAATAAGATCATCAGGATCCATCCATTTCATGTATGTATGTATTAGATTTTTAGTACATGATATTACAGGGATGTTTTCTTCTTTTAAGGATGTAAGTAGATAAGTAGTTGAGATAGCTAAGAAATTTCATCCCCTTAATGGCACAGAATATAAATGTCTGTCTTATAGGATTTTTAATTTTCTTTATAGCATGTGATATTGAGCACTGAAACAGTATTGAATAGAACATTGGTTTGTTTTAATACAATAATTTTACATTTTGTTGTTTTATATGGAGTTGATAAAGACCAAGGAAAGAGAGGCAGATATAAAGTGTCCTTCATTTTAAAGTACTGACTCTTCCACTAAACTTTATTTCAGGTAATTTAAAAAGAGAAATCTGATTAGAGAACCTTATTTAGCTGTTGCTTAAAGCATATATTGAAAGCTTTGCTGAGATGCTAATAGTTTTGGATTTTTAATAGTTTTGGATAAAAATAGTCACTAGACCAGTGATGGTAGTTTGCATGAATGAACTTACTTGCTTAAAACTGCTGCTCACTCTGACACTTAATTTCACTGTGTCTTGAATATTAGTTATGGTATCACTTTTGTTGTTGGATTTTTCATGTTTTTATACAAATCTGTGGTATTATCTTTGTAAATAATTACATTTTACATATACTAAAGCAGTTGAAGACAAGGGTGTCTGTTCTGTAGTCCACTAAGACAACTGAAGTGCATGCAATGCAAAGTGATTTTAGTACATCTATATCTGGAGATATTGTGCAAAGAATTTGCCATGTATGGAGGAACCCTGTGAATGGAAAACTGGCTGACATGCTTTTACCCATTCCTAATGTAAGCAGGAGGGAGGGGCGTGGGCAGGGCAAAGACCATGGGTATAGTAGAGCAACATTTCTGCATGCCTGATCTTTTGTTAATGTAAGCTCAATTACAGTAAATGGACCCATTTTATATGTGCATCTTTCCAGAGATATTGCTCCTAACTTACATTTGAAAAATCTGTTACTAGTGATGTAGAAACTTGAAAAATCCCAGCTCGATCTTCAGATCATTGTTTGAAAGTGTTGTGCCGGCAGATGTCAACAAACCTTTTCTCTGTAAACTAGGCCAAACTAATATGAATTCGTGGTAGTTTCACAAAATATATGCACACAGAATCTCTCTCAGGTTCCTTACTGTTTTGGATAAGTGTGAGGCGGGTGTAATTAAAAAAATACTTTTTGCTTGTTAAATACTCCCCCTTCTCCTCAGATGAGTATCTGCCAAGAGTGTGTTCAGTAGCACTCGGATGTAGTAGTGTAATTCTGGGGACTGAAGGGGAGGCAATATAGAAACTCTTATTTATGCAGAATCGACTGTTTCAGTGTTCTGTACCCTTATCTGATTTATCCAGTGTGCATCTGTTGCCAATTCAACACTCTGGTCTTAATTGTTAAAGCCCTTAGTGAGTTAAAACCCAGCTATAGCAGAACTCTCCTCTTCCATTATGACATAGTGAGAGCTCTGCTCCTTTGAGCAAATACACAGAGTACTGTGAGCAACAACATTTTCAAGAGTTGGAGATGAGCAATTATCCTCAAAGGAATTTTACTGAAGGAGTTTACTGGACCACGTAAGATTGAAAACTATCAGGATTAGGCTCAGAGAAAGCTGTTAGACTTACCTCTGCAAAAGACTTTCTGTAATAATAGAAAGCATGAAATCACAAAAGCAACAGCAATGTATATAAAAAGGAACAGAAATACAGTAAGTAAAGTTACCCTATTCAGAGAGGTAAGGAAAGAGTCCCTTATTGAGTATACTACCAAAGTCTTGAAAATATTATTGGTAATTTATAATTTATTGCAAATTACACATCTGATGTCCTAGAAATATCTAAGAAAGTTTAAAGCTACAAAATTCCAAATAAAAAAAGAAATTGGGCGTTGATGAAGTCTTCTGAAAGCCTCTTTTTTAATGAAAAGGAACATGCATGTGAGGTGTCTTAAGGCTGTCAGCATTTCCACAGATGTATCTAAATGTTTACATCCCCTTCTCTAATTACACATGCACTCCAGAGATTTAAACACCCCATAGATGCTATGGATTCAGATGATTCTCTTAATAGGTCTTGTAGGTCACCTTCTGTAATGGGTGAAGATGGATGGATTTTAAGATTTTACTCCCAACAGGGAAATTTAGTTTGTTTTAAAGAAAGCTTAGCTGCTGCGGAAGCAGATTTCTTAGATTTTGAACCTAGAAGATAAGAATATAAACCCTGTTCCTGAAAACTCAATCCTTTTTGGCTCATGTAAGCATTTTACAGTTCTGCTTATGTTTTAATTTGGCAATACCACATTTAAAAAAAACAACAACTAGACATGTTGTAACATCTACACAACAGTCTGTGTCCCTTACATAGAGAGATGTTGGCAGATGAATTTATATCAGATGCATCCATTTTGGGGGTGCAGAATCAAATAAGCATCACTGCTGGTGGTAGCCAGGAATTTTCTTTGGAATATTTAGCAAAGTAGATGGTTTGAATGAGTTTTGACCTTGTCCAAAGACTTACGTGAAGCTGTTTGTAAAGTATATCAAGAGCTCTGGCACAGCTGTTGCTGAACTTAAAAAATGCTCAGAGGCCAGTAAATTCCATTCTGAATAGGTCCAACTAAAACTGACACCAAAATCATCAATAATTTTCTTAACAAAGTACCTTGCAGTGCAACTAAATTCTTGCCTCTTACCTTTAATGCAGGTATTATTAATAATCTTTGTCAATCAAAGGTATTATGTACTGTGTCCAAACTATAACTTATTTACACATTTCAACGTCTGATTTATCTCTCCCAGAGAATAGCTGAAGAAGATTTAGAATTTTTTTGCTGCCTACAAGGATTTAAACTGAATGTCAGGACAAAAATAAAGAGAAATAATAATACTTAGTCATTTGTTCTACTGGGAAATTTTGAGGAGGTAGAGTATATTGATCAGAACAATTTCCCTTCCCACTTACTAAGCTTTCTTTCTCAGGACAGTTCATTTCTGATGAGGCTTTAACAATAGAAGCTGTTTTAATGGTCAGTAAGCAAATGGCGTGGAATGAAATTCCATACCTATTGTGCTGTGATTTTAAGGGAAGAAAAGCAACTGTTTGCTTTAATATTTTATAAGGAGTTGCCTTAAGGTTCAAAAATTGGTATGATAAAAAGGGAAAACATTTTTCTGGGTTTGAACTTGGATTTAACCACAAATAGAGTCCATAGACTGCAAAGAAGGTTACTTTTTAGAATTTGTGCAAAGTAAAGCAAATAGTGAAGTATATGGGCTATGCTTAGTGATCTAGTAGAAATCAAGAATATTGCCCTAAGAAGAAGGTCTAAGATTTGTCCCTCCCTTCCAGTCCCTATACTTATGTCTGTATCCTTATACAAAGAAGTATTTTTACTGGTTAAAAGCAAGTATGCTCATATGCTTATTTAGGTTTTGCCTAGAGACTCTAAAATCAGAAATACATTGGAAGTCACCTTCTGGATACCTATGCTCTTGGGATTTCCAGAATGCATACTTTTTAACATTGAGGATTCTGATGTATTGGCATTTTGTGGCTATGGTATCAATATCCTGCAGAAAAAGTGCTATTGCTGAGACTATCCTCATCCTTTGGAAATTTACCTCTATTATATAGCTGTCTTTAGAAACAATCCAATTAAGAGAAGGTCTTGTTATCCTTCCTTGGATGATGATTTCCTTATCATTAGGACCATTGGGCTAGAAACTTAAAAATAAAAGCTTAGATTATTTTGAAACTTGGCAGTAATAAAATACGTGGAGAAACTGCCTAAACTTACATTATAGCATGGAAAGTGTGGCATGAAATTCCATGATCCTTCTATTCAAGGTAAAGTCCACACCCACGAAAATCAAGGTAGGGAGTCCTAAGTGGTATTACATAGAGAGCAAGTATAACTTACAGTTCCTTCCTTAGCAGTTATACAGTCCTGATAAAAAGAACCAAATCCAGATGCCCCCTAAATCTGGTAGTAAGGGCAGATAAGACTCAAGCAGCTACAGAAGCAGGTTGTGGTCTGTGCTTCAATGCACTGTCCTGATTTGAAATGAGCTGTATATGCTAAATAGAACCCAGATAGAGACCTTCTTGGAGGAAACCTCTTGTATAATCATAATCAATAGTACTGTGCATGTATATAGTGCCTTAGTTCTAAATATCTGAAGGTTCTTTGAAGGGACTGATTCCAGAGTTTTTGAGCAGACAGGTTGCCCTTTTAAGTCAATAGGATTCGGTATCAGGAAAACAGGGCCAGAAAAACATTAACAAACACTAGCCAGACTCCACAACTTCTCTGTGAGATGGTTAAAATGTATTTGTTTCCACTGTGTAGACAGATAAACTGAGACACAGAAGTGAAGAGGTGTAACAAAAGTTATACAGAAGATGTGGCATATAGCAACTGTTGGAGCATACATTTTTCCCAGGGGTTTTATCCTTAGTCCATTACACTGATTGGAGGTTTATTCTAAAACATATAGAATGTTTTATGCTGTAAAGCTTAAACTAATTACAATTTTAACTAAATTCTCTTACAAAACTTGTTTGTGATCAAGTACAAAAAATATTTACTGTGGACTCGCTCTAAAAAATTCCCAGGTTTTCTAAGTGTTTCAGTTCCACTGGTGCAGTGCTGGAAGCTATTATTTAGATAGGCCACTCTCTTCTTTTAACATTTTGTCATGTAATCGTGTTGAGACCAAGCCAATCTGATGTAGTGTTACAGACAGTGACAGTAGCTTCTGTCTCATTTATAGCAGGGGGGCCTGTTGTTGCTTACATTGAGCTATTGTTTGTTCAAGTCATGCTAGTGATTTTAAGGAAATTTTGCTAGTTAGAGTAAGAATTTGTATAATGGTTATCTCCAAACAAGAGTTAATTCATACAAAATATTATGAGATGTTTTGGAAAATCTAAGAATTGTCATGGGTCCCAGGGACCACAGAATTCAACCTTACTCCCTCTAAATTCATATGAGACTTGGAGTTGAAAATTCAAGGGTGTTGCAAACATTTTTATAAGACCTAAAAAGAAGAAATTAGAGATGCCATCTACATGTTATGTTTTTGCCACAATTAACATGTTAACTGCAGCATAAATGAGATGGGTGCTACATGCATACCCAATTTCTGGCACTATAAAGTGGCAAATGAGTCCTAAAAATGTTCCATAGATAGTGTAGAATAGTTTTATGGATGGTTTATAAGGCATCTTAATTTTAACATGTGGCTGGGGTTTGATATTCAGCTGATTGTCAACCCTGGCCAAGGCTGGGGAGGGGGAATTGAAGGTCTTCTCTTTAAGTCCTGTGCCAGAGGCCCCCTTTTGGGGGCCTCTGATCGCTGCACCCAGCAGCCTGGCCATTGCTGCTAGTTCTGCAGCTTTGATAATCAGCTGTTTGTCAGGCTGAGGCTCCAGACCTGGGGCTTTCCAGCCAGGCTCAAAACCAGCTGATTGTCTGCCTGGACAATCCTGGGTAAACTGAACCTGAGACTCTGGATTTTGGGCTGACAATCAGCCAATTATTGGCCTGGTACCTAGACAAGCCCCAGTTCTTGAACTGGACCTGGGGCTGTCCAGGTCAGGGCTGGCAGTCAGCTGATTGTCATCTTTTGGTCCCATGTGCTGGGCTGCAGCATCTGGTTTTCAACTTGTGGGTGCAGGGAGAGCCCAGAATCCAATCCTAGGCTCCTCTATGGTAAGCAGTAATGGTGCAATTGGGATCTGATTCCTGATGCCAAAATTGCATATTGTGCAATGTACATGTGGCACAGCAGGAGGTGTGATTGTTGGGATCGGATATAAAATCCCATCTCACCATAAAAGGGGCCTTAGGTTCTGGAAGAAAAGACAGATTTAACAGTCATCATATTCAAACAGGAATTATTTGCTGTAAATATGGAAGTGGACAGATTAAATGTTTACACCAGTGTAAAAGAGTAGCAGACAGATGATACAAACCTCTGAAACAGGATAATTTCACTCACTCTGGTGGAGAATTACTGTTTGAAAAATCAGGGGTCGAATTCTACCAGTGTAAGTTAATACACTGGTTCAGAATTTGTCCATCTGTGCCCATCTGATGGTGGCTGTTTGTTAAAGGCTAAGGCCTGCTTCCTCCACACTTACCAGTAAGGTGCAGTAATAGTTACTTACTGTATGAGCTAGCTGCATGTTGTTTATTCCTGCACCCTGTGTAACTTCATACTTGTATAGGAAACTGAAGTAAATTACACCAGACTATGTATTCATCTGTCAATACCCAGTATGGGTTGATTGAGTTTTAAGGGACTGAAATAGACATCACATCTAGGAAGTAAGTGCAGTGTGGTACTTATTTACCTTGTGCTATAAATATGAATATTTTAATAATTTTCAATTACTCTTCTCATTTTGTAATGAGCAAAAGCAACAGGAAATAAATATGAATATTATAATAATTTTTAATTATACTTCTCATTTTGTAATGAGCAAAAGCAACAGGAAATTATGCCTGTTTTATGGCTTTTAAAGTTAAATTTCAGTTGCTAGAATATAAATGTTTCTCATCAATTAAAAAGGAAAACAGGTATTTGCGAGCTAGAAGAAAGAGTGAAAGAGAAGGATGTTGCCAGTTAGAGTGACCACTTTAAGGCTAAAGTTGTTCTGCTCTGCCTAATGTAAAGGGTCAGACCAGAAAGTCATATTGGGAAAAATTCCTTTAGAAGAGAAGTTCTGCTCTGTAGAGAATTAGCTGGATCAGAAAATTGCAAAAGAATGAGCTCCTGGAGAAAGAAGTTGCTTTGATATTGTGCTTACCATCATTGTATTACAACATTTGATGCAGTATATTGTCACGGGGCGGGACACTACGAGTGGCCGTGATCTCTCCTAACGCCCCTACCGTGCCTCAGTGACTACAAAACGCACCCTCGTTATCTCGCCCGCCACGTCTTTGCTGGTAATGTTGTTAAAGGAAGGCTGCCTTTTCTGTCCTCCTTGGCACGGTCCCCAGGCATCCTCCCGCCTGTACCCCGTCCCCTGATAATCCTGGACACTCCCGCCACAGGGCTATACGTGCTCCTACCACCCCTAATACCACGTCCCAAACCTCTCAGTTGTACCGGACATTGTTGAGTCAAAAATACTATTGTTGCCCACGTCCTCGCAGACGCCCTCCGGGCTTGTCTCCCACTTAAGGCCCCACCGGGCCCTGCTCTGTCTCAGCACCCTCTCCAGGGCTTCTCAGTGCGCTCGCCCCCTCTCCGGGGCTTCTGTGCCCTGCTGGGCTTTGCTTAATAGGGCTCAGGCGGCCTCAGCCTTACCTGGCCCTCAGACCCCCCTTCTGGGTCCTACGCCGCCCTGAGGCTTTGCTCATTTGCTCAATAGGGCTCAGGTGGCCTCAGCCTTACCTGGCCCTCACTGCACTGAACCCCTTGTCCAAATTGGGTCAATGCACCTCTTGACTGCTGTGCCCTTCTCTGGCACCAGGAACCCCCTCTCACGCTACTGGGGAGCTCCCTTGAGGCCTCCTCCAACCCCTACAGCCTCACCCGATCCTCCAGTTATAACAATAACTAAAACCATCAGCCAGTCGGCCCCAACTCAAACTCTAGCCTCATGGCTTAAAACGTAACCCTAAGCCCTCTCTGGCTCATCATCATTCCATCCCTGCCAGGGCTCCTCTGCCTGGTATCCTCACCCAGGAGGTGTTCATATCATCAGGCTTCCCAACTCTGCCTACTCCCGGCAGAGCTCTCCTTCATGGCTGCCAGAGGGGAACTGCCTGCTTGGCCTCAGCCTAGGCTGTTTATATGGGCCAGGCCCTGCCCCCTTCCGGTCAGCTGACTGACTGCGGTTACCTTGGCAACCAACACCTGTATTTCTTTCTAGCAGCAGGGCACCAAAGTGCCCCTGCGACATATACATACATTCTTTTCTTTAGTATATTAACTTTTGTTCATATTATAGTCTACTCAATATGTGATACTTAGCCCTTATACATGGTTTCTACTTCTCTGGGAATTTCTTAAATCAAATATGCACCTTTTTATCCAAAATATAATTTGTGAAAAAATTGCTTATGTGTTTTAAAAAATGGCTTATCCCACGCTACTTTTTTGGCACTGGAGAGCTCAGGCTTACTAGTATCTTTGAGCAGTTGGAAAGGACTAGTGTATTTATAATCCTTTTATACTTTAAAACGTCAAGCTTCCTGAGATTCAGAACCAAAACTTAATCCTCTTGTCAGTAGAGGAAAAAAATAGTGTATTTGACATTTATCTTAAGTTTCCTCTTTGGGGATTTGATGCTTCTGCAGAACAAAATCTGACCTATATAAAAGAACTGAAAGAGTAGGCCAAGTGCTGATATGTGACGCATATACTTTCATGGGAACTCAAAGTGGTTATCATAATCTCTGGTAGTACCATTGGGTCCAGATGGCATTTACCTTGCACCTTCTTCTGAACTGTAATTAGCTTATACATGGTGGTTGTGTGATTGGGTAACTTATTTTCTACAGTTCCGAAAATCTCATATTTTTCTTCTGTTTGTTTTTTAAAGCCACGAGCTGTTGCTGGTTTTCGAGGAACAGTACGGTATGCGTCAATCAATGCCCACAGAAACAGGGTGAGCATTTTCATTTATATTCTACTTTGTCCAGTTTTTAGTTGAAACAAAAACAAACAAACAAACAAAAATGCTGCAAGATGGAAAGATATTTTCCTTTCTTGTCTGTCTGTGATTATATTACACTTTATGATAACAAGCATATATTGAATGCACCAGATGTGGGAAATATTTGGGAAAAGATAGGTCATTGACTTTAGATAAGTGGTATGGTCTTATCTGATTGCAGGAGTAATAATATTTTAAATAGTTATCTTTATCATTTTAATCATATCACAGGATAGTATAAGAAAGGAGATGAAATTAAATGATACAAAAACTATTTTTACAATATATTCTATCTATCATTTTGTTCTCCGGGTTTAGAGAGACGTCTTTTTTAATTCCTTCAAATCTCACTTCAATTTGTAGTGCTTCAATTTTGGAATGCGTCAGTGTTAGGCAGACATATAGGCTCCTCCCATCCAAAATGCTTCAGAATGGTTGCAAGTACATGCTATGACAGCCAGGGCGCTGGAGAGCAGAGATCCCAGCCTGCCTTTTGGGTCTGAGGGTTCCTGAGGACAGCCAGTGCAAAGGAAATAGCTCATTGGCTATGTGCTATACCCAGCATGCATTGGGTGTCTGGTGCCACTTCACCATAGGAGGGCTTATCAGTTATGCCATTGCCCCAGGAGGCCAAGAATAGATGCCTACTGTCTCCTTGTCCTGCAGTTCCTGACTGAGCACTACTGTGAGGTTCTGTCCCTCCTGTCCTGTTCAGAGACTTATGGCCCATCTGGGCATGCTGCATGTTTATCTTCTCACTCATGCACCAGCTGGTTTACAAAGGCACAGTAACAAACCATAACCCAAACCCTGGAAAGGTGTCTTCTCAAGATGTGCCATCTGCTCTGCAGTGTTGATACCAACACTTCTGAGGATGAAGCCATACAGGACACCCAGGAAGATGTCTTCTGTGGGATCACTTGCAAACTGCGGTGGCACTTCTGGGCCATGTTGGTGAGCAGTGACTGGTGGAAGCACACAGTTCTGAAGGCACAAGGTGATGACCAGCAGTGGTAGAACTTTCAGATGAGTCATGTCATCTTCAGAGATCTCTGCACAAAGCTGCCCACATTGCCTTAACAGCAAGGCATCAGCATTATGGTACCTTTCACCTTGGGGAAATGCATGGCCATCACTATCTGGAACCTGGCAACCTGATAACCTCCAATCTGTGGGCAACCGCTTTGCTGTAGGCAAATCCACAATAGGACTCACTGTGCAAGTGATGTCATGCCATCCAGCACCTTCTGGATGGTACAGTGGGAGAAGTGTCATAGCCATCTTGTGGGTCAAGGGGCTGTCTACTGTCTCTGAATTTTTCAGGATGCTTTTTTCTATAGTCATGGCCCTATTATCCTGAGCCAAAGATGGGAGTGGGGAGTTTTTCCTTCATATATACTATCCTGTTGTTGGAGGAGATGGTCCTCCCTGAAGGCATAGCCTCCTGAAGAGGGCAAGGGCTTCCTTTCTACATGAGGAACCAGCTGATAGACCATGGCAGGCAATTATTTCAGCTGGAGGGCCACTGAACAAGTTTTGGTGAGCTGTCGAGGGCCGCATGGGTAGCCCCACCCCTGGTCACCATATTGGGATCAGAAGTCTCTCCTCCTAACTCCTGACCTTTGCTACCAGAAGTCCCTCCCCTTGCCCTCCAGAAATACTCCTTTTGGGATGGGGGGTTGCCATCTTGGAACCAGAAAAAAGACAAATCATACACTAAAATCTAAACACCTACTATAACATATTTTAATTTTATTACAAAAATATTTGTCATGATTTCTGCTTGTGTACTATATAGAAGGGATTGCATAATCGCTTAAAAATAAACTACTCTTGTATAGCGTGTGTGTGTCTTGTGAGGGGGTGTATGGTAAGGTATGGTAAGGTGTGAGGTGTGTGTGTATGGTGAGGTGTGGGGGACTTTGTATGGGGAGGTGTGGGGTATATGTGGCTATATGGTGAGGCATGTCGGGGGTGTGGTTGTGTGTGAGGGGTATAGGGTATGTTGCTCCTTGTTTTGTCATCTGCCGCCACCGAGAGCAGTCTAGCTCCATCCTCTTTTGAACCCCCCTTCAGGTAGTTGAAAGCTGCTATTAAATCCATCAGTCTCCTCTTTTCTCTAGACTAAGTAAGCCCAATTCCCTCAGTCTTTCCTCATGAGTCATGTCCCTCAGCCCCCTCACCATTTTTGTTGTCCTCCTCTAGACTCTCTCCAATTTGTCCACATCCTTTTTTTAGTGGGGCCCCCTTAGCTTTCTCCTTCAAGCTCTGTTAGGTGGCTTGGGTGCCTGCCAGTTTGTCTCCTGCAGCTAACTCGCTCAGGAGCTCTTCTCTCTGCAGCATGCAAGGCCAGACTGCCTGCTTAATCTCAAGCACTGGTCTTATGTGCTTCAAAGCCCCACCCCTTCCTGTTAGGTGGCTCTCCGGCCACACATGAGAGTTTATACTTTTGCTTGATAGCCAGCCTGCCCTCTGATGCAGCTTAGTTTGACTTCTTGCAGTCTTTACTCCTGCCACACCTGGGGGCTGCCCTTGGTTGCTTATTGTAATGCAGCTGGCCCTCCGCAGCAAGCTTAGTCTGTCTCACTGTCCCTTTAAAGTAACAGGAGCCTCTGCCTCTGTTACAAGATGTTATTTCATCCTGGTGACAGGTCCATGCAGACCATGCCAGGACCTAGCACAAGACTGTAACACGATGTGTTAGCACCCCATTTCTCTAGCTTGGAGGACACCCGCACTCCCCAACTGTTGGTACTCCACTGTTGGTAATTCATCCTAATGGTTTGCATTACAAATCCCACACTGCAGCGATTCCAAGAAAGCTTCACCCTTCCCCCACACTGACTCATGCACTCCAAAACCATGTCTGGTTTTTTTGAGGGGGAGGGGGGGCTGTCTTCAGGGTTACCCTAGGGCCTCTTAAGTGACAATCTGAGACCTCTTGCCCCACCGGACAGCTGGGTCAGAGGTGGAAAGAAATAGGGATTACTGTGTTGGAGTGCTGAAACTTACCAGGGCATTGTATGGCCATCCATCCTTTCCATATCTCTGGTTGCCTCAGTTATGGGTAATGGGAAGCTAAGGACTGGCTCGTTGTGAGTGGCTTTCAGGGGTCTTGTTGGTAGTGGCAGGAGGGCAGTTGGCAGGAGTAGAGGGGAGCGGTCAGTAGGAATGTGGAGGGGATAGAAAGCTGTGAGAATGAGGGAACAGTGGGGTGTGTGACATTGGCTTGGTCTGGCATGAGGTCCGGGGATGATTTTCTGTGAGGGGCTAGGCTGATTAACATCAGTGTCATTTGAGGTCTCAGGTGCAGGCAGGTGGTATGCCTCCAGATCTGCTCGTGAAAAGAATCATAGAAGTAGGGTTGGAAGGGACCTTGTAGATTTTCAAGTCCGACCCCCTGCCAGGGCAGGAGAAAAACTGGGCTCAAATGACTCCAGCCAGGTAGGCATCAAGACTCTTCTTAAAGACCCCCCGGGTAGGAGCCAGCACCACTTCCCTTGGAAGTTGGTTCCAGATCCTAGCCGCCCTGACTGTGAAGTAGTTTTTACAGACGTCTAATCTAAACCTACTCTCCAACAACTTGTGGCTGTTATTCCTTGTTATGCCAGGGGGCGCTAGGGGAAACAAGGTCTCTCCCAAACCCTTCTGGTCCCCCCTAGTGAGTTTACAGACAGTCACCAGGTCCCTCCTCAGCCTTTTCTTGTGAAGGCTGAACAGATGCAGGTCCCGCAGTCTCTCATTCTAGGGTCTGTCTTGTTGTCCCCGGATCATGCGGGTGGCCCTCCTCTGGACCCTCTCCATG
>NW_017729025.1:86353258-86361206 GCF_001723915.1 Gavialis gangeticus | reverse complement strand
TCTTTCCCTCCCTACTAGTGTGCTCACCTCACCCCAAATTTTGTTATCATCAGCAAATTTAAACAGGTTGCTTTTCACCCCATCGTCCAAATCACTGATAAAGAAATTGAACAGCACGGGCCCAAGGACCGAGCCCTGGGGGACTCCGCTGCCCACTTCTCCCCAGGTCGAATATGACCTATCCACCACCACCCTCTGAGTATGACCCTTGAGCCAATCTGCAATCCATCTGACTGTGTAGGCATCAGTGCCACAGTCACCTGGGTTTTTAATGAGGATGGGGTGGGAGAGGATGTCAAAGGCCTTGCTGAAGTCCAGAAAGACTGTGTCCATGGCGATACCTGCATCCGATGTTTTTGTGACCTGATCATAAAAGGCAATCAGGTTGGTCTGACATAACCTGCCCCTAATGAAACCATGTTGGTTGCTCTTGAGTATCATCCCTGAAGCCGGCCCATCGCAGATGTACTCCTTGATGATCTTCTCAAAGAGTTTCCCTAGGATTGAGGTAAGACTGACGGGCCTATAGTTGCCTGGGTCCTCCCTCCTCCCTTTTTTATAGATGGGGACCACGTTGGCTATCTTCCAATCTGACACCTGGCCTGAGCACCACGAGCACTCATAAAGCCATGCCAAGGGCCCTGCAATAACCCCTGCTAGCTCCCTCAACACCCTGGGGTGGAGAGCATCTGGACCCGCTGATTTGAACACGTCCAGCCCCTCCAGAAGCTCTCTAACCCGGTCCTCCCCAACCTGAGGTCTGGAGGCGTTCCCCTTGAGTCCGTCTTGCATCACGGTGGGGAAGTCCCAGTCCCTGCACAAGAGAACGGAGGTCTTCCGGAAGCTTTTGGGATCAAAGTTCCTCCGTCAGGCTCTGGTAAAAGTATAGATAGTAGAAGAAGGTAAAAAGTCCCCATAGTGAAGAGATCCCGAAAGCTTGCAGGAAAGGACCATTTTCTTACGATTTTCCAGTTGGTCTAATAAAAGGTATCATTTTGGAACCAAGAGTTCTAGTTTTTTGTTGGCTTTAGTGTAGCACTTATGTCAAGTGCAGTTGTGACCCTGGGCAGCCATGTTGGAGGATGTGCTCATAGATGGCTTGATTCTAATTAGTTGTCCAGAGGGAGCACCAAGTGAAATCTAGGACAATGAGGACAAGAAAGTCTGTTACCCCTGCCTGCTTTCAAATGGTAGAGCACCGTACAGGTGTGGCAGAAGATAGTAGTGCTGGGAGCAGGGTGCTGGTGACACTGGTACAGTAGAGGCTGTGTCCTCAGGATGGACATCCCAACAGAATGAGAACTCAATGTGTTTTCTCACTGTAAATAGTGCAGGTCACATAATGACCTTTAGTAAAATAAAGTGACCAATAATGAAGTAAACAGTAGAGGTCATATGCCAGCCAGGTCCTGTAATCCTTGAGCAGTGTAATTCACTGTGAATACTAAAGGAGGCTTCTTAGAGCATTGGGGAGTCATGGAGCATTGTGGGATGTAGGTAGACCAACCAGCTCTCTGTTTCACTGTGCTGAAAAGTGCAACTGTAACATGAAGCCCTTAAGAGTTGTTACTGTTTTTTCCAGGGTCATTTTTGAAGCAGAGCAGTCATTTTTTAAGTGCGTCATTGGCCAAATATGTCTGCACCCTCACTTTTTGGAACACTTAAGGGATATGTCTGTCCATTACCATACTGTGATGGAGAAATTGGAATAATCTTCTCCAGACTGCATACTGGGATTGCACTTCATAGTAAATTGTATATTGTAACTGTATTTTAACATATTTTTCCTTCTGATTTATTATTCTACTTTCTGAAGTTGAAGTTGTGAGAAAAGCAGGTAGTGTTTTTGTAGCTTCAGTAGTTCCTTTTTTAATTATTAGGGATGTTTATACACGTGCTCCTGGAGTGGGGAGGGAGAAGGGGGGCCCTTTCATTAGAGCAGCTTTGAGAGCTGCTCTAAGTAAAGCACCCGGAGCATCTTGTGTATCAGTGTCCCTGCACTTCAAAATGATGGTGAGGGCACTTTAACTAAAGTTCATCAAATGCACCCCCACTGCCATTCTGAAATGCAGCAATGTTGATACATGAGATGCTGGAGGATGCTAGATCACGGTAATCTAGCATTACCAAGCTCCAGCAGACTCAGTTAATTGAGTGTGCTCTGACCTGCTGCCATTATAGCTCATTGGAGCAGCCTTGCTGTTTGTGTAGAGGCGCCCAAGGATTTTGACATGATTTTTTTTTAAATTTAAAGAAGTTCTGTTGTGAACACACAATAGTGGTGTCTCTAGACCGTACAGGATTTAGCTGAGCTCTTTAGCTCTGATTGGATAAGTAAGGTCAAGAATGGCATACCCTAGGTTTAACAGAATTACACCTATTTCATTTTCACAGGAAATGGGGCGACATGATGACCTTTGGTCCCTGTTCTACATGTTGGTGGAATTTGTGGTTGGACAACTGCCTTGGAGGAAAATAAAAGACAAGGTAAAAGGGGAGTAGGGAAAATTTGCTTCAGTTTGTGCACAAATATTTTCACAGATTCCATCCAAGAATCATGAGAATGTTATGAATCAGTGTTACATAATTGTTTCTAGTGTTTTTCTCACTTCACAGCACTGACATGTCATAACATTTTATAGTGTGTTAAAATATATATTCAAGACAGTTGGTATGTTAATTAGATTGAGTGTATACTTTTACATATGTATTATAGAGCAGTGGTTCTTAACGGTTTTTGTTCTAGGACCCATTTTAAACATTGATGGCCAGTCCTGACCCAGTGTGTGGGGCAGGGGTGGGGAGAGCATGGGGGGCCCCAAGCAGCCCCTCACAGGCTGGAGCTCTGTCATCCTGTAAGGGAAAAACCACCCTTTCCCACATTTTTCTCTTTTAAAGGAGAATCTATTTTGAAAGTTTGTTTGCAACCCTTTCAGATATTTTTGTGACCCGTGGATTGAGAAAGGAGGGAAAAAATGTAAGCGTGCATCTGTTACTCTATATGCAGATCAGTGCCTTTTGCCTTCCTGTGCCGTACCTATAAAATTTCATTTCTAGGTTGATGGTCCATTTGGGAAACAGACATTCACTATGTATTACTGGATGCATTTAACCCAGTTGATCTGTGGCTGTGCTATGAAGCAGTTTTTGAACTGGAGACACAAAAAAACAACTTTTGATGCACTGAATCCGTTACCATATTTACTCAATTCTAAGAGATGGTTTTTCCTCCCCATTTAACATGGGGAGGCTTGTCATCTTAGAATTGCATAAGAAAGGGCTGGGGGGACAGTTGGCTGCTGTGGCTCAGGTCCCAGCCTCTGCCCAGGGTCTGGCTATAGATGCAGATGCTGCCTGTTCCTTCCCTCCTCCCTGCAGCCTTTTTCCCTCATTTCCACTCAACCCACGTGGCCTCAGCTCCCATGCCTGCCCCTTTCCCTCTGCCTTACCTTTGCTCCACTCTGGTAGACTCCATGCACACTGTAGTCTGGGTCACTGAGCATGGCCCTAGCCTAGCCCCTGTAGCAGCAATGCGGGAGTAGAGAAAAGGGACAGAGCCTGTCTGTACAAAGCAAGGGTAAGGGGAGGGAACAGAGGCTGGGGGAGAAAGGTGGATCCCAGCGGCGGCAGAAGTGGCAGGGAGGGCAGGCATAAGCAGGGGACAAGCCACTTGACCTTCCCATAACATCTGCCTCCCCCCTGGAGGGGTTGGGGGTTGTCTCTAATTAATCAATAATTAGATTCTATACATGGAATATTAAACAAATGTATATTTTTTTTATATAGAATCTGATTTTAGGGGGGTTGTCTTAAATTCAGGGTCGTCTTGGATTCAAATAAGTGTGGTACTTCTTTGAGAAAAGCACTTCTTCATATACATGGTTATACTAGTAAATGAAGGTGTTCTGCGCTGAAGATTGCTCCTAGTGTTCTGTCCTCAGAAACTACAGGCATAATGTTATTGGACTGAACAGCATCCTAAAAATCTACTAAGTAGAAGTGGATTAAAGAACATAAATGTGTGTCCATAATTTGTTAAGAGTCATGATGGCTAATCATATATAGTGGTGTCAAACAAAATCAAAATGCAAAAGAAAAGTAAATTAAATTAGAATTTAGATACTGAAATTGAGGCTTTGTAAAACATTTTACATCAGGCATCTAGGGCAGTGATAGGAGTTCTGATCCTATCATATCCCAAAGGATTAATTAACTCCTCCCACATCCCACTAAGGATATTGCACATCCTCTGAGATATAGTGTGATTATTCTGCAGCTGACAGTGGAGTTATGCTAATGGAGGGTTTTTTGTGCTAATTGTTCCTAGGAGCAAGTAGGCTCTATTAAAGAGAGGTATGAACATCGGCTCATGTTGAAACATCTGCCTCAAGAATTTAA
This sequence comes from Gavialis gangeticus, assembly GCF_001723915.1. Taxonomy (NCBI): domain Eukaryota; kingdom Metazoa; phylum Chordata; order Crocodylia; family Gavialidae; genus Gavialis; species Gavialis gangeticus. Next base: position 86,356,808 of record NW_017729025.1, on the reverse strand, counting down.
CATCTTTCTAGATCATATCTCCAATTTAGATTATTTCACAAAGCCTGATTACCAGGTAAGCATTTTTTGCAAGGTTTTTCTTGTATTTCAAATGTTTTAAATAATTCTGTCTCTTGGATTTTCTCATTCTGTATCCATGGTTATGGTGATTGCAGACTCCTGCATCAAACTGTTTTAGTGGCCATCTGGCTCTGATGCTTGTTTGACATATTGAAGATGTCTGTCTGCCTGTCTGTCTCGTTTTTCCCAATTTGGGAAAGGGTTTGAAGCATAACTGCGTGGTGCTTTGAAATCCAGATTTTACCCTTGATGTCACGTGGCTCTTTACATGTAGTGGAGTCTACTGGTGTAGCAGGCTCCACTGTGTGCTATTTGAAAAGGATTGGTCAGATTGTTTTTGTACTAATGGCTACACTGGCAATTTGCCAGGATCTTGAGAGTGCCAACTGCTATAAATAGTATGGAACAGATTGTGACTGGCCTCATTTTTTGATACTAAAGTGTGGCCTGCAAAAATTATACACATCAGGACAAGGTGTTATCAAATTTGCTTGGTTAAGGTAAAGTAGTGCAGTCTGGGATTACTAGCTCATTTCTCTATTAAAGTGGTGGTAGCTAACATGAAGAATCCATATTTTTTAACCACATTTTAACATTGAATGCCTCAAGAATAATAATTGTGTACTGCAATTCAGTGACCTAAAAATGGCAGAAGGAAGGTCGTCTTATCGTAGGATTTCTGCTCATAGTGAATTGTATGCCTGACATGGATATTAATAAATAAAATGCCATATACAGTCTTTGAAACATAATCTATAAATTGTTTCTTCTGCTCCAGCTAATCACAACCTTGGTTAAAACCACCTTTGAGATATACACTGCTCTGACATCATGCATCATCATGGTATTATGACGCTATATTACAGGGGTGGGCAATTATTTCATGTGGAGGGCCGCTTACCCAGTTTTGGCAAGCTGTCAAGGGCTGCATGGGTAGCCCCGCCCCTTGACAGGTGCCCCGCCCCCTGGTCACAATCTTGGAACCAATGTCCCAATGTCTTGGGACAAATGTCTCACGGCCAGCACCAGTGAGGCCGAGTGGGGCACAGGATGCTGGGGTCTGTGGAGCCAGGCTGGGCTGCATGAGCAGGGAGAGGGGGGAGCTGGCCCGGCTCTATAGAGCTCCTGCCGGCTGAGACCCTGTACCTCTGCCGCCTGGCTTTGGACCCTGCTGGCATTGGCCCTGCGACACCAGTGCTTGCCCTGTGCTCCCACGCCCACTCACTCCCAGTGCCCCCCAGCCCTGCAGTACAGGCATGGGGCAGCGCACAGCCTTGACCCCCTGCTCATTGGCGAGGAAGGAGCTAGTGCGGAGCACAGGGAAAAGTGGCCCCTTGGTCGCCCTGTGGCTGGTGCTCCCTGCTGCAGCTGCTCACAGGCCATGCGGGGCTGTCCTGAGCAGGCACAGACAGCCCCATGCAGGCTGCGAGCAGCTGCAGTACAGGGTGCTGGCCACAGGGTGGGCGAGGGGTTGCCTTTCCTCTGCACTCAGTGCCAACTTGTAACCTGCCACTGCTGCCAGCCTGGGCCCCATGCCGGCTCAGGGCTCACCCGTCGGGGCTGTGCATGGCGGCAGCAGCTGTGGCCCCTCCACTTGCTGAGCCAGGCAGTGTTTGCTGCTGCTGCCTGCCTGGAGTTCATGTGCTGGGCAGGCCAGAGGCGGCGCTGCCAACCTCACCGCAGCCTAATGTGGCACAAGCTCTGGGCAGGCAGCAGCAGCAAATGCTGCCCAGCGCAGCAAGTGGGGGGGGATGCAGCTGCTGCCGCTGCAGCATGGCCTCAACAGGCGAGCCCAGAGCTGGCTTGGGGCCAGGTTACAAGCTGGTGCTGACTGGGGGGGGGAAAAATGGCCCCTTGCCTGTCCTGTGGCTGGCGCCCTGCACTGCAGCCGCTCGCAGCCCACATGGGGCTGCCTGTGCCTGTTTAGGACAGCGCTGCTTGGGCTGCGAGCGGCTGCAGCAGGGAGTGTGGCCACAGAGCAGGGGAGGGGCCACTTTTCCCCATGCTCTGCATCAGCTCCTTCCCTGCCCTTCCCCACCCCCCTACCTCCTTACCTGAGCTTCCCGCGCTGGGGCAGTCACATGGTCCCAGGCCAGAAGCCCCTGCTGGGGCTTCCAGCTGGGGAGGGGGGCAGGCAGGCCCTGCTGTTACAGGAGCCCACCGAGCAATGTTCCCTCTAAGGAGCAGTGGTCTGTGAGCATGCCACCTCAGTCCATGAGCGCATTGCCTCGGTCCGGCATGGGACACTTACCAAAGGGGGCTGGGGGCCAGGGGCTGGGAGCTGGAGGCTGGGGATGGGGGGCCAGGGCCAGGGGCTGGGAGCCAGAGTCCAGGGGCTGGTGGCTGGGGCTGGAGCTGGGGACTGGGGCAGGGGCCAGAGACTGGAGCCGGAGCCTGGCGCAGGCTCCCTGGCACTGGAGAAGTGCTCTGCTTCCCCGCATCAGGGCTGGGGAGTGGAGCACTTCCCCGGAGCTGGCGGAGAACACTCCAGCCCCCTGCCCCAGTCTGCATCCCTGCCTTGCCTCACCTCAGGGAGGAGCTGCCGCTTGCCCCAAATGAAGCTCCGCTGGCTCCAGGACACTGTGGGATACCACCCCCCCTGCTCCTCCCCGGAGGCCATGCAGAGCACTTCCTTGGAGCCAGCAGAGCCCATACCAGGCTCCCATTCCAGCCTCTCCTGGTGCGCGGCCTTGAAAAGGTTGTGCGCAGCCAGACTTTTTTAGTTGTGCATGTGTACACCTTAGAGGGAACCTTGCCACCAAGGATTCCCCTGGGTCCTACTGCCCCTGGTTTCTGTTATTTTTGACAGGAACCAAGGACAGATAAATTTTAATTTTCAAAATTTTTTTAGGGGCCCCATGGGCCGGATAGAATGGCCTCGGCCTGCGGGCTGGATTTTGCCCGCCCCTGCTATATTACCTTTTAGCAAGGAAAGGTCTAACTTAAAAATATATATATATATATATTTTTTTTTTAATCTTTGGGTGACTTGAAAAGGGGAGTGCTTCCTTACATTGCATATCTTCTCCTTTTTAACACTTTATTATGCAGCACACCTACAGAAGCAGCTCTCTGTACTCACTTAAAAATTGATTATTTCTGTTTCGATAATATCCTTCTCAGTATTGTCTGTTTATCAAGACATTCTCTTCTCCCAGTGCATTGCATTCCTGTAACATGCCTTACAATTACTTAATCTTTTTAACAACTCCCCATCATTAAGATCCAATGTTACAACTACCTTACTTCCAGTTACAGGACTACATTAGACATTTCTTGACTCGCCTTACTGGACTTATGTGTTGCATAGGTCTTGTATTAATCCCTGCCTGAATTTAACCCAGATGAAATGTATTTTCTTATGTTGATCCACTTCGAAATTTCTTGGTGTTATGCAGAACTTGTCCATTCCACTTATGGCTGGCACCATAGCCCTGGAAGTGAGGGGACCGCTCCAGCAAGGCTGGGGGCACAGGGAGCTGTGGGTGGG
>NW_017729025.1:86350829-86353198 GCF_001723915.1 Gavialis gangeticus | reverse complement strand
CTGGGGGGGGGAGTGAGAGGATTAATCATGGATTTTGGGGTTTTTATCAGAGAATTTGATATTTTTTTTTATCAGGGAAAACCAGGATCCCTGATCATCACATAAAGCACAGCACACATTTTTTTTCCTCTTAAAAAGAAACTATAACCTTTACTGCTACGTTAGGTGACTATGGCTTATGACTTATTTAGTAGTACTTGTTAGTTTTCCTTCTTTATTTTTTTTTTTAGAAGTAAATCCCTTGGATCATCTTTTCAGCTAGTCTTAAAACCTTCTCATAATCTTGGCTTGTAAAATAAAATAGATGTATTTGTGCCGGCAGGATGTGTTGCACAGTCACAGTTTAACCTGCATTGGCACCGCTCTTGCACAGTATGACTTGTTAGTAAATCTAGACAAGAGATAAGAATTTCTCTCACTTTCATTGGTTTTTATGCTATGGAATACAAAGGTCCTAAAATGACAGTTAAAGAGAATTGCAGTAGCAAAAAGTTTAAAACAGGAAATGAAGCATTTGAACTCACGTGGTAAATGTTTCACAGATGCTTAATTCTGATTTTAAAAAGTGAATTAGGAACCCAAATCTTATTGAGGTGAAATAAAAAGTGTTCTTTTGAAATTTTACTCATAATCTTGGGAGAGCACAAGAGCAACAGCTATGGACATGGTTGTCTTCTGACAGGTGCAAGAAAGGTTGAATGGAAAAATGTATTACTCGTGTCCGTTCTGTTTATACACAGGGACCAGACACAATCTTGTCAACATAATTACTGAGAATGAGAGACTAATGCAGAGATAATTACATTAGTAAAACAGGGAGATTGATCCAGAGCTTTGTATTTCCATGTAAGAGAAGGTGCAGTGTCTTGGAGGAAAATACTTCCTTATTAGAGGTAGAGCTCATTTGTAGCCTCCTTTATACACTTCAGCATATTAATTGGATTAATTAATGATGCTTTGTAATGCCATAGGGAACGCTATGGACCCAGACAGATGCTAAATTTATGGTGCAATTGAAATGTTAATTGTGCCATAAATTGTAACATGCTACACCTTAAAGCCAATTTATGGCATGATACGTAACAAGCCACAAAGATGTTGCAGATACAATATTCAATGTCTTTGACTTGTTTGTATCATGTCTTAAACTGAAAATGTAACATAGTGGCCCTTGCCATATCCCAACATTGAGCTGAGCATTGGGACGGGGCATGAGGCAGTCTCAATGTCCAGGATATAGCTGTCCCCTTCCTGATCAGTGGGATGAGGTTGGGAGCAGCCCTTGCTCCTGACCCCAGCTTATGGTGCCCCCCACATTTAAAAAGTGACATGCAGTTCCTTGGGTGTTGTGAGCCTGACATTGAGCAACCTCTCCCCAGTGTCAGCTTCACAATGTTACAAACCTTTAAAAAGTGGCTATGAGCAAGCAACTGGGAGCCCTTGCTGCATGCCCAAACACCCATGGGAAGTGGTGCCTTAGAAGCTGCTGCTTCTATGTTTGTGGAGGGTGTAGCAGGGTAGCAGGGAGTTCCCTGATCCCCAGGTTCATGAGCCACTGCAAATTGCCCTGCCCTGCAGCTCCTGTGTAGGACAGCTGCAGGACAAGTCAGGAAACATGCTGGCATGGAGGAGCCCTGTGTGTTTCTGATGTGGGGCTCCTGTTGCAGGGCTCCATGCAGGTTGGAAGCCAACCATTGCATAATTGGGATCTAGGGAATTTTTGCCTGATCCTCAAAATCATGTGCCTGGTCATGCGTGTACGACATGGTAGGTTGCATGATTTCAGGGATTAGTCATAAAATTCCTCAGACTCCAGTTGTGTGAGTGCTTTAATAAACAGCAGCCTATGTACTGTTGCCTACAAAAGAATTACCAAGAATGTACTGTTGGCTACCAAAAGAATTACCAAGAATTACTAAATTACCAGAATTTCCACAGAAAGCCCGTAATCTCTCACCATGTTTAATAACTGAAACTGAAACCAGTTTTTCCTTTTTAGACATCTTGCTCTAAACAGATAAAGGAATCACTCTCCACTTACAGTACACAGGACCATAGGATAGAAGGGGCTTCCTGAGCCATCAAGTCCAGTCCCGTTTGTTGCCTGTCATCATTAACTAAAGGAATGCCCCAAAGTGCCTTCAAACCCTCACCCCCAGCTGCAAGGAACAACACACAGAACACCAAGACCACCCTAGAACACGCCATAGGTAGAAGCAGCTAGTCTATCCATAAGCAACACTCCTACAGACTATTCTTGATGCACATTTGAAAGGGGAATAAAGTCTTGTCTTACTAAAATTGTATAAACAAAAGTAATTCCATTACCTCCCACATACTTCACTGAGAAATGAAATTGTTACATTCAG
>NW_017729025.1:86344353-86345829 GCF_001723915.1 Gavialis gangeticus | reverse complement strand
CACTTACCTATCACTGTAGTGGCAGGGTACTGGCAAGTAATTGGTTAATATAGGCTCCAGAAATCCTAGGGAAAGGACAATGTATGACCCACACTGCAGAGAAAAGCAAAAATCCACACAGCCTGTACCCATCTGACTTAAGGGGAAAAAAAATCCTTACTGACATAACATTTGGTGATGGGTATGTCCTTGAGTGGAAGAGAAAAACCCTCTAGTTAGGAACCTTCTAGCTAGGAACATCTGAGTTTAAGTACCAGTAGGAGTATCAGGAAACCTCGGTCAGAAATACCCAGTCTTAGCATGTCAATACTTCAGGGGAAAGCAAAACTTTCCCTTCCCCCCTCTCCCCCTGAAACCAATGGCACTACTGGGATGGTGGAAGTGGGATGAAATGAAAACAAACAAACAAACATCCTTTCTGGCTCCAAATATGGCAGAAGTCCTAAGGCATAGGACTACCAGATACCCTCCATGCTACAGGAACTTCAGATTTTTTGCCCCACCACTTTGCTTGGAATACCATTCGAAAACTTCATGCCTCTTATAGTGAGACATTTTATTTTAATTTCCATTCTGAATTTATCCATAGCCAGCTTGTAGCTGTGCTGCAGCCAGCTGATCTTGTGCTGTTGATTTTTCAGCTTAAAAAGGTTTTCTACTTGCAGCCTCCATTTTGCTAAACTAAACAAGGTGAACTTTTACAATCTTCTTTCATAAAAAAGGCCACCAGTCCTCTAAACATCTCTTTGCCCAAGACCCTTCTCCAAGATATTGAATTGAGAAACAGTTAAACATACTATTCTTTAACGCGAACAATTTTTCAGGAGGCTACTTAACATAATACTTGAGGTGATGATGCATTGAAGAAGGTGATCATGGATTAAAAATCTTACAATGATTGTGGAGTCCTGTAACTTCTCCATCATGTTCTGGTTTAAAAAAAATATGGTTGTAAGTGTATTTAATAAAAAGGTTCCTCTATGACTTTCAACAGATAGCCAAAGATTTTGTCTGAGTTCTATAATAAAGCAGAATATTAAGGTTGGCATTTAGTGAGGTAGCATTGATATGCATAAAAATCCTCAAGTAAAACAGATGGATTGAATCCAAGCAGTTTATTTAAGACATGGTAATTTATATGACTGAATCCAAGAAAATCTCTCTTGATCAACAAGCTGTAATTGCGCTCTTGCAAGGAGCAAATATATTAACCCTGACATCAGGAAATTCAGTTTGCTGCTTTCCTTGTTATTCCTGCCCCTACCATAATGAATTGGATTTTGTTGTTGACCTTAATGGGCATGTCCACACATGCAAGCACGTGCACGTGCAGCAGCTCCAATAGAAGCAGTGCAAATTTGAGCTGGGTTTGGCCCCCCAAAAGGAGTTCAGACCCCCAACAGGGGGTTTGGCGCTCTCACAAGGGGTACAGTCCCCCAGCAGGGGGTTCATCCCCCACACGAGGGGTACGGCCCA
>NW_017729025.1:86343460-86343690 GCF_001723915.1 Gavialis gangeticus | reverse complement strand
GAGTGGGTCTTGCCCCCTGCAATCCCTTCCCCCCTCCGACCCCTTACTTACCGGCACCAGAGCCCTGGTGCTGAAATAGGCTGTGTGTTTCAGCTCCAGGGCAAGGGGCAACCATAGAGATGCTTTGGCAGCCAGAGTGTCTCTATGGAGGACCCAGCCTCTGGTTGCCTGTACCACTTTTTTAAACTTTGCTTTTTTTAGACCCCTGGATATCCAGGGGTCTAATTTTT
>NW_017729025.1:86338215-86338460 GCF_001723915.1 Gavialis gangeticus | reverse complement strand
AAAAAAGTTTCTGCTTACCTTAGAAGTGGGGGGGGGGGCAGGCTCCAGGGCCTCCTGGCAGAGCCCCCCAGGCAGCACAGGACAGTGGATGGGCAGGAGGGCCTAGGCTGGGGCCACTGGGGCTATCAGCCTGCCCCACACTGTGCGGGCAGGGTCCCAGACAGCCAGACCACAGCTGAACTGCCAGTAACTGCTGTTTTTTTGGGGGGTTTTTTGGGTTTTTTTGTTTTTAAAGTATGGGGTCT
>NW_017729025.1:86329042-86333215 GCF_001723915.1 Gavialis gangeticus | reverse complement strand
CCCCTCCGACCCCTTACTTACCGGCACCAGAGCCCTGGTGCTGAAATAGGCTGTGTGTTTCAGCTCCAGGGCAAGGGGCAACCATAGAGATGCTTTGGCAGCCAGAGTGTCTCTATGGAGGACCCAGCCTCTGGTTGCCTGTACCACTTTTTTAAACTTTGCTTTTTTTAGACCCCTGGATATCCAGGGGTCTAATTTTTTCCCTCACTGAAAGTTTGCAGTGTGGGGAACATTTTTTTGTTCCTGCACGTGCCTGTTGCCCCGCCTCAAAGGGGTTTGAGGCGGGGCAAGAGGCACGTGCGCGCTCGTGTGGACGCACCGAATGGGAGCAGGATCAAGCCCCTGGTTCCTTCAAAGGTTTAAAGTGGAGAATAATAGATGTTACAATTATTACTCTGCTTTGTCAAAAAAAAAACAAAACAAAAAAACCCATTTTTTTTTCCATGGCCATAGGGGGGAAAAAAACCCTCCTCACCACATTACCCAGGATGTAAGAAACAACCAGAGATTTAATTAAAGGATCTAATAGACTCATTTGGTGCATAGGTAATGAGGTACTGTATATCAGCTGAGCTCTGTATTTGTAGAAAATAAATTAGTAAGTGCATCATATTACCTAATACTGGCATTGCAGCATTCAAAAGAATGCAGATCAGAATATTCACAATCACCGTCAAATTATGCTTGGCCATATGAAATTTACTTAATTAGCTTTTTGCTGGAAAAAAATGTTTCATGATGTTCCACATTCATGTATCTGTGCATTTCAAAGTAGACTGTTGCTGTGCAAAATTAGCCCATTGCCCATTTCTTCTCTTGGTTTCACAGAATACATTTGTACAAATTCAAGCTCACCTGATTACATAACTACTAATGGATCACTGTACATGGTTTTTAAAGACAGAAAATGGTAGTTTAATTTTTTTTGTATTATGTTTATCTTTTTCTTTATCCTGATATTCAGGAGTCTGCTGCAGTGAACATTTCTCATTAGGCAGACATTTTTAGAGCTGTTTTGGAGGCTCATTTTTTCCTCAGTGCAACATTTTAGTTATTCATTGCAGTAGAACTGTTTCTTCTGTTGGATATTAACTTTCTGCATCTGCCGTGGAGATGAGCTGAATGGACAGCATAAAGCCACCTTTTTTTTTTTATTGTTATTGATAGCTTGGCTTGTTAATGTTTAACAGTGAAATCAAGAAATAGGATTTTAAAGGAGACCTGAAAATATAAAGGGTCATCAAATTTGCCATTTGCCAGTGGATTTCTTTAGTTGCTTGTGTTTATATTGTTTATATGCACAAACTTTGTTCTTTATGCAGTCCAGCATGCAGGAGACACAGAACTCCCATAAGGAGGTTAATGTAATACATCTACAGAGTTGACTTGTGCCAAGCACAGCCCTGTAGTGTAATTTCCTCTGATTTATCCATACAACTTGTACAGATGCACTGCAAGGTTCCCTACATAGCTGCCCATGTGCCATGACCAGGAAGTACCTTAAAGATTGAGGAAGAATTTTACCTTTCAGGCCCATTCCATGCTGGGCCTTTCTCATTAGTTTCAGGTGTGATGGTGCTGTTTTCATTTTTTGTTAAAATGATGATTTTACCCAGAATTATTTTGTGCTTGGTGACTGAACAAGCATGTAGATAGAAACAGTCCTGCCTTGAAGAGTCTACAGTTGGAGGTTCATGACATAAGAAAGGAATGAGAGAAGGGGGAAAAAATCAAATGCATATATTTTATGTTATTATTTATGTTCATATACCTCTTGAATTCCATATATCATTAGGTGGTTATTTTTATGAAGTTATTACAGTAGATAAGCCTCTTGAAAAGCATCCTATATCCTTGAAAAGGATTTCAAGGAGGGTAAGTGAGACCCTCTGATGTACTTCTTATACAGCATTTAATGCATAGGGGGCTTCACAGAAGAAAACAAGAAGATATTTATGGGAGTCACCAAGGTTGGTGCTGGATGAGCAATGGAGCTATAAACAGTGCAGAAGGACACCAAAGCTTAGAAGGGTTGATAAAATTGTGAAGGACTGTGAAGGATGATGAAAGTCCGTTAGATAAAAAGGAACCAAATGGAGTGGAGTGGATGAAGCATGGTATGATCAGAGCAATAGAAAAATGATCCTAGCAACAGCCTTTTGTAAGGTTGGGAGGGAAGAGGACATAATTTTCAGGGAGATCAGAGAAGGGCATTAGCAGTATTCCAAATGGAAAGTGGAGGTCTGAACTAGACTTGCCTTTTATGGCTCTTTGAAATATATTGGTCTACCTAAGTTTTTTTACAGTATTGAGACAGAGTGGTGTTAAGTTTCTTCTAGAGATGATGACATCAGAACTTCATACCTTTTATTTGCCATACTGTAAAGTTTTCAAGAGTAGACTGGCTGGGATGGCTTAGTCAGAAGTGTTCCTTCCTTGAGCAAGGGGCTGGACTGGATGACTTTGTGAGGTCCCTTCCAGCCCTATTTTCCTCTGATTTCTATGATTCCTAACTGAGTTATGGCATCCTATATTGCCTTTCTCTATACAGAGGCATTGTATTTTCAATTAGAAATGTATCAAAAATACATAAAATGTAACAATCTCATGCTAACATAAAACACAATTAGAATTATCATACAAGCAAACTCAGAGGACTCATAATATTCACTTCAAAGAAAGAAAAGGATAACACAATACCAAATACACTAAATATTCAGCAGTAGAGAAACACACATTTGTAACACTTAATTTACACAGCTGTAATATATACAAATGTTTCATTTCATACAGATCAGCAAATACCAAAACAAAGACAGTATATTCAAAGAAAAGCCATCTGTAATATCAGCTATCATATACTACAAAACAACACATTTTTTCCTCATAACCTGCTTGCTTATTCTCCCAAATCCCAAGTATAAGTCCCACCTCCTACAAATTCTCTTTGACATCCCCAAAGCTTACTCAATTCCTAACTTTGGCACGAACAACACGCACCAATCAGTCCCTCTCCACAGCTCCCTATTCCCTTTGTCTCTACCCTTCCCCCCTTTTTCCCTCTTTGCTATATAAAATTTCAGCCCATGTAACCCTAATTGCAGACACTACACTGTCGAGAAACAAAGCCTCTTCCTAATTAACAAACTGCTAACCTTCCCAATAGCCACTTTAACACAAGTCAACAAAACCCTAACCTCCCACGACCCATCTGTGCCTTCCCTTACCCCATACAACACATTTTCAAAAGACACCCCATCTTCCCTTCCCATGGTTTTCAAAAAACTAGCCACCCTCCCCCACACTTTCTGTGCATAAAAACAATCCCATAAAACACGAGACACTGACTCATCTTTATCACAAATTTCCCTCAGACATTTTGGTGACCTAATTAATCCCCACTGATGGGGTTTCCCTTGCCAATAATATTTTCTACACTGCCCCCCACACTAACACCTTGTGCTCCCCCTTCCACTCGTTCCCTACGACACCTTTCCACAGTTGTTTAACGTGGTCCCATTCCAGTTCCGCCACATCTGTAACTACCTCCCTTTCCATCAAAAACTTAAACATCCCTTTTGAATCCCCCAAGTCATCAAGCCCCAATCTGTCCAATCCCTGTGCTTTAAGAAAAGCCCCCAGTCGTGCATACTGCAGTGACATCCTCCACGCCCACAACCCTTTCCACCTTCCCCCATATAAATCCAATCTCCTTAATAACCTCCCTGCCCAAAACTTATGAAAATTCCCCACTATCCCGATCCCCCCTTTAACCTCCCTTACCACCATCTTCAGAAAATGAACGTAAACAAGTGTCTCTGTTTGGCAATCCCCATTCCCCACAACCTCTCATACTTATACAGTTCTCCCCTAGCCACCCTCTCCATTTTCCCCCCTAAAAAAACCCCAAACACAATATCCTCTGCAGTCTTCGCACCCGTAGCCAGGACAGCAGATACATGATTCCTGTAAACAGAATCGGTGGCAGTGGACACTGTTTTATCACCCATACCTTACCCCTAAACAACAACCCCCGTGTTCCACACAACCTGCTTCTCCCTTCCCTCCAATTTCTCCTACATCTCCTTCCCTTTCACTTGAATGTCCATAATCACCCCCAGCACCTTATCCTTTCCCTTTCCACTGTCAGCCCAAATCTCCCCAAATAACTGG
>NW_017729025.1:86322027-86324042 GCF_001723915.1 Gavialis gangeticus | reverse complement strand
ACACAATATCCTCTGCAGTCTTCGCACCCGTAGCCAGGACAGCAGATACATGATTCCTGTAAACAGAATCGGTGGCAGTGGACACTGTTTTATCACCCATACCTTACCCCTAAACAACAACCCCCGTGTTCCACACAACCTGCTTCTCCCTTCCCTCCAATTTCTCCTACATCTCCTTCCCTTTCACTTGAATGTCCATAATCACCCCCAGCACCTTATCCTTTCCCTTTCCACTGTCAGCCCAAATCTCCCCAAATAACTGGAACTCCCCACCGCCCATCCCTTACATTTACCCACATTTACCCTTGCCCCTGCTACCTCCTCAAACTCCTCAGCATGTTTCAGAACCTCCCCAGCAAAACCTCATCCCTCACCACTACTGTCACATCATCCATATAAAGCAGACATTTAACTTACCCTCCCACCGGCACTCTCACCCCACTAATCGCCCTATTGCCCCTAATTCGGTGTGCCAGTGGCTCAGTTGTGCATACAAATAACCCTGGCAAGAGCGAACACCCCTGCCTCACCCCTGAATCTATCCCAAAAGCCTCTCCCAAAAATCCCCTGACCATAACCCTGCTCTTTACCCCACCATAAATAGCTCTTACCCTCCCCACAAATTCCCCCGGTAGCCCCATCTTATCTAACATCCTAAACAAAAATTCATAGATTCATAGATGCTAGGGTTGGAGGAAGGGACCTCAGTAGATCATTGAGTCCTACCCCCTGCTGCGTAATACTATCTTTTTGTAAATCCAGGTTCACCACTAACAGATTCCACTTCCATTCTCAAATATAAGCTAATGTGTCTCTAACAATCCAATGAGTTTGTGCTGTCCTTCTCCCCACCACCACACAATCTTGCTCCCCTCCCACCACCTGTGCAAGCATCCCTCCTAAACGTGCTTGCGTATATTTTAGTGAACAACTGATTGTCTACGTTTAGTAAAGTGATTGCTCTCCAATTTCTAATGTCCTCCTTTCCCCGTCTTGTAAATCAAGGTCACCACCTTCTGTGCAAATTGTTCCCCAACCCTTACCCTTTACATAATCTCCTTAAAAACTTCTACAAATCCCCTTTACCAAATCACAACATTTCAAATAAAATTTGATAGGAATGCTGTCCACCCCAGGTGTTTTGTTTGCTGGCACCTCCCTCAAAGCTGCTAGCATTTCCCTCTCTGAGATCTCTCGTATCAACCCATCCCTATCTTCATCCTGCACTCTGGCTTCTAACCCACCCACAAATTTCCTCAGCTTTCCCCCATCCATCTCCTTTTTAAACAAAGCCTCATAACATTTGGTTACCTTTCTCAATACCTCTCCTGACTCTTCCATCCACACCCCATCCTCTATTCATATCCCTCCCATCTCACTCTTTTTTTCTTTTTAACCTGCAGCGTAAAACACCTCTCCCATTCTTCTCCCTCTTCCACCCACACCTTTCGCTAAAAACATTCTCTCTTTCATCCTCACCCTAAACCAATTTTCCACTCCTTTGGTCGCCTTTTCCAATTTCCTCTTCACCTTCTCCCCCTCACCCCACTCTTTTAATCAACCTCTGGACCTCCCTTTGTAATCATTTCAATTCTTGCTTCTTCCCCCTTACTCTCCTTCTCCTCATCCCATCATACCATACCCGTATCCTTGTCTCAGTCACCTCCCACCATTCCCATCTCATAGCAAAATACTGATGTAACATTCCCCATTGCTCATATGCCCTTCTAAAGGCTGGATGCTCGTTGTCATCTAACAGTGAAACATTCATTTTCCAAAGCCTTCTACCTTTTTTCATCCCCTCCCCTAGTCCCACCATCACTCACAACACCCAGTGATCTGTAAACCCTACATTGATCACATGCTTTTCCTTTAGCACCAAACCCTCAGAAACAAAAACATAATCTATCCTTGACTTCCCCCTCCCACCCAGATCCACCCTTGTAAATTTCCCCCTCCTTCCCAAACATCTTTAAACCATTCATCTTTAACCCACCCTCTCAACCATTTCCCCC
>NW_017729025.1:86320735-86321885 GCF_001723915.1 Gavialis gangeticus | reverse complement strand
CGTGTTGTTCAGTGCCCCACCCTGCCACACCCCCTGCTGCCCACTCTCATCAATAATACAGTTAAAATCCCCAATCAGTATCATTGGCTCTCCCCCCCACACACATCCCCATCTTTTGAAAGAAAAGTAAGCGTTCTGCTCTTTCCGCCGGCACGTAAAAATTAAATAGTGCTACCTTAACCCCCTCCACCTCCACCAGTACTTTCTGCAGCCTACCCTCAACTAATTCTTGCACTTCCTTAATTTGTACACCTCCCTGCCACCCCAACAGCCCCACCCCACAGTCTTATCCTTATTTGTTCCACTCCACCAAGACAACTCTGCCCCCTCATCGCTTCTTCAGGTGCTTATAATTTGGTTCCCAGGACAAACCACATTCTTGCAAGCCCACCACCTGTGCCTCTACAGCTAATAATGTTTCCCTCATTTTATCCTACTTCTGTCTTCTATACAAACTCCTCACATTCAGTGAGGCAAGCATCAAGGCCATTACAATAATGTATAAACAAGCAGCCTCTCACATTTCATCTGTCCTACTGCTTAACCCAAGATGTTTCTTCCTTCCTTTCCCCCCACCCCCGCAACCCATCCCTGTCATCTTTGCAAGGTACGTAATCGCTGTCAGGCTCAGAAAGCCCTCCCCGTCCCCCTTTTCTCCCTCCCCACTACTGCTCATATTCATCATCACTAATTCCCCCCAAATTTTTCCCCGTTCTCCCTCCTCCCTTTTCATTCTCTTTAATTTCCCACTTATTTTCTTTCGTTTCTCTAAATCAGTCTCCATCCCCTTCTCCCCACACAATTTTGGTTCCATTTTCATTCCCTGCAATTCCCTTCCCTCTTCCCCACCAACCCATCTCTTCAACTTTTCCCCTCCTTCTTGTAATGCTATTCCTTGTTTCCCTCCAAAGCCTTTCCCAGTACTTTTCACCATAGATGATGCATAGGGGAGAAATGGGGGGGGCACATGCCCCCTCAAGATTGGCCCTTGCTGGCCAGGGAGTGGGGGTGCCGAGAGCAGCATCGGCTGGTGCCCCCTGCCAAGATTGGCACCAGCCAGGGAGTGGGGGCACTGAGAGATTGGTGCTGGTCAGGGGGTGAGGGCACTGAGAGAAGTGCCAGCCAGGGTCTCCCCCCCCCCCCCCCCCCC
>NW_017729025.1:86314191-86315735 GCF_001723915.1 Gavialis gangeticus | reverse complement strand
GGGCCCCCCCCCCCCCCCCCCCCCCGAGATTGGTGCTGGCCAGGGCGTGGGGGCACCGAGAGAAACACCGGCGGCACTTCTGCTGGCACTTCTGGAATCAGTGATTGGCCATTGGGGGACCTCCCCCCACCCTGGTCGACAATCAGCTGCTGGTGCCCTCCCAGACTCAGGAGGCAGTCGCCCATGCTTTTTACACGTGGCACTTCCTCCACCTCAGATTGCACCTTGCTGCTTCAATTACACTGTCTTGTTTCTCCCCTGCCCCCAGCATCTCAGTTCTAAATACCTCCATTTTGGACTAGCTTAAACTTTCCTCTCCCTTCTGCTCATTTCCTTCTTCCTTTTTACTCAGCTTCCTTGCTTGATTTGCATAGTAGTTTGAGCATTGCCTCCTTACATGCCAGTCCCCCCAACGACTGCACTTCAAGACCACCTTGCACATATTTGCTTTGTGACTTGCCCCACCACACCTGTAGCAAATTGTCAGGCTACAAAATGTGTCCAGGTGGTCTTCCAGACCACAACGGCTACAGCGCTTAAGCTGACCATAATAAGTTACATAGCATCTGTGGGGTCCAATTTTAACAACTGACCAGAGTTGCTGTACTCCCCCTGGATTTCCTAGCTTTTCTTCTAATACAGCTCTTGCCCTCCACACCCCAGTCCATATCTTCCAACAGTCCAGCACACCCTCCACAAACAGCACCTTCTGCACTCATTGCTCCAGCCACCTTGTGGTGTCCTCCTTTTCCAACATATCGGTATACATCTTAAGAAATAAAACTCTCTCCTTCTCTTTTTAACCGATTTCAAGCCTTAACACACAGAGGTCCTTTCTATCTACCACCTCCTTATAATGCTCTCAAAACACCTCATAGGCATCGCGCTTCCAAAAAGTTGTTCCAGTGTTTGAAATTAGCAAAGGCCACAACACAGCTAAGGTCCTTCGGATCTATATAGAAGCAGTTAAGTGGTAGCAGTGTTTACAGTGGTCTACAAAGAGCATTACAGAGAGCCAGGTCATCGTTTCTGAGGTAAATAGAACTATTGCACAATGCTCTGTCACAATTATGAGCATTTGTGATGCAGCAAGTGTATATAAGCAATTTCACTGTCAGTTTAAGTCTTAGAGGAGAATGAGTCTGGAATGTTTTGTCTTCCTCTTATTCCAAGAAAAGGTTGATTAAACTCTTTTCTTTGTCTTCAGCTTCTCATGTCTGTGTTTGACAATAGCATGAAAACCTTTGGGGTTATTGAAAGTGACCCTTTTGATTGGGAGAAGAGTGGGACTGATGGTTCTTTGACAACAACAACAACTTCAACTACGCCTCAGTTACATACTCGTCTGACTCCAGCTGCAATTGGGTTTGTACAAATATTTCTTATGCTGAGCTCAAACACAGTTGTATAGTACTTGAGGACAGTTATTTTTAAGTTGTTACATCTGCTGCACCAGGAGTTTAAGTAATGCTCGAAATGCTAGGTCTCCATTCTTAGGGTGAATATTGAGACTTTCTAGGTAAAAAAAAAAAAAAAAAAAAAGG
>NW_017729025.1:86312206-86314127 GCF_001723915.1 Gavialis gangeticus | reverse complement strand
AAAAAAAAAAAAAAAAAAAAAGGCAGTATGTGAAAGGGAATGAATGCAAATCATGACAACCGTTGGTGATACCTCTTTATTTCAACCCCTCTCCCATCCCCCCCCCCGTTTCAGTGGCTACTACCACTTCTCATACCACTGATTCCCCTTGCTGCTGATTTCTGCCAGGGAGGGAAATCAGTGGCAGAAAAAGAAATGGTGGCTTAAGGAAGTGGCTGATGTTGTGGTGGGTTGTAAGCCCATAAAGTGCGGGAAATACTGAGCTAGTCATAACCCAGAGCACTGTCTAGCCCTCTTCTTCAAGATGCAGGTTCAAATCCTCTCTAGGACCTAAAAACCTGGATTTCACTCCTTGGGCAGGTACCCTTGCCACTAGACTATTGGGTTAAAATGTGGGAGGTTTGTCATTTGTTCTACTTCCAGCAGGTACACACATACCTAGGCAAACCTATTCCACAGTAGTATAACTTTGGCTGGGCACGTGAGTTACAAACACTTAGAGAGGGTGTCAGAATGACAGCTCCCCAGGGAAACCATGCAGTTGTGACAGCAGGAGCCCCACATCACAGATATTGCAACAGCAGCTGGGTGCAGGGACTCCATGCCACTGGTATAGAATCATATAAAATCTGGGTTAGAAGAGACCTCAGGAGGTCATCTAGTCCAGCCCCCTGCTCAAAGCAGGACCATGCCCTATTATATCATCCCAGCAACAGCAATAGCCAGGGACAGACTGATCGCTCCATGACAACAGCAGCTTGGGACTTTGAGATTCCTGGGCAGGTATCATTAACCCTGCCTCCTCCCCACTCCCTCACTCCCCCCACCCACAAGGATTTAGCCTAGGTCTTATCCAAACTCTCCCCTCTGTCCCGCAGGGTTTTTTTTAACCCAGGGCTTGCCATCCCTCTTTTTCTTCTCCCCCAACAGAGTTTTGCCCAAAGTGCAAAACTTGCTAATTACACCTTTGCTGTTTCATCACAGATGGAAATAGAATTCCAGTTATGCATACAAAAATGTGCACTTATATGGCTACATACATCCTGCTTGCGTCACCTAAAAATGAAATTGGATTAAACTATAGAATAGTAGCTACACACATTTTAAAACAAATGCTTGAGAATCATTGACCTGCCAAGGCTTTGTAAGAGGGGAAAACAGAACAATATGGACTAGAATTGTTACTCAAAATTTAGGTTTTATAATTCAAAAGTTCAGAATTTCATGTTTCCTTCACAAGAGCTGATGGCAATACAAAGCACGCACAGTAATGCATGGAAGAAAAGGACATTGTCCTGTCATCAACTGAGGGGAAATATGTACTCAACATCAATTTTCAAGTGTACATGTAGAGAATGTCGGCTGTTTATACATGTGCTAGCGGGGAGGAAGTGGGAGGGGGATGTTTTAATTAGAGTGGTTCCTGGACAGCTGCTCTAATTAAAATGGCTCACAATCATACATATTGAGCCCCTACACACTTTAAAATGGCCATGAGATGCTTTATCTTAAGCTCATTTGATGAGGTTTAAATAACGTGCCCCTGCAGCCATTTTAAAATGTGCAGGGGCTTAAGACACGTGATGGTGAGGCAATGCTGGGCCGTTCTAATTAGAATGCAGGGCAGTCTCTATTAATTGAGTCTGCTCTAGTGTGTTCTAATTAGAACACTAACAAGTACACGAATAGGCAGCCATAGATTCCATTCCTTAAACATTTAAATTATTACATTCTTTACAGTTCACACTATCTTGAAATTCTGTGGTGAAGTGTTGAATGGCACTGAGAATAAAAACTATTTTTTTATTAGTTGAATAAAAGGGAAAGGAATTTTTTCAGATTTTTAACAACAATGGAGTAAATTGTTCTCTTTTTAAATAGATGCCTTATTGTTTTGTAAAATCAGTTTGGTTCCCCCCCC
>NW_017729025.1:86302805-86312115 GCF_001723915.1 Gavialis gangeticus | reverse complement strand
CCCCCCCCCCCCACCTGATTTAACATACACGGATCTGGTCTGCCACATGCAATCAGCTTAAATTTGGAGAAAAATTTAAATTCTGTAATTTAGAAAAACAAACCATGTGTAACAATTTAAGACCAATAGTAAACATTTAGGGTTTCTGCAAAAAAATTTATTAAGAATCTTTATTTTTAAAGAAATAGTAACTCAGAGCATTTGAATCTCATGGAATAAGAATCTGATATTGAAAAGAAATTACAAAAGTGACATATTTGAGCTTCATTTTAAACTACAGTGCAAAAATAAATGAGTATATATAATGCTAAACTGTTACTAGCAGAACAGCTAATGAAAATGTTTAACAATAGATATGAAATGGGCTATCCTTTTACATTCTGTGTTTATTAACCAGCTACCTGTAAAATAGCTAGCAAAGATGTTATGATTAGGAAAGACAGAAAAAGAGAGTGTGTATAATACTTTAAAAAATTTGTACTCTGCTCTTTTGCTCTGTAATCATGAGGTTGTACATGTCAAACTATGTTTAAACCTATGGTTAAAATGTGAATCTCATAGAAATAATGCAAGGAATGTTTATTTTCTCAACTCATTTCAATGTTTCCTAATAAGTAGGAAAGCAACAAAACAGTCACTTCTGGAAGGAGTCCTCATAACAACCTGGGACAGATATATTAAATGTGTTCAGAGTGGTTTTCAGCAGTAGAGACTTTGTAGAGAGCTTTTTATTTCATCCATATTCTAGAAAATTAGTAAAGAGGCAATTTACATTTCCAGATACTAGAAACTAATGTATTGAAACAAAAATAATTCCATTTCTTCATTTAATTTAAAATGAATGCATTTCATTCCAGAAGGGCCTACATGTCACTAATATAGTAGTTTATTTAACAATGTTTGCAGATCTCTTAGAGGTCTGAAGATGGAAAGAATTGCACTTAGGCAAGTTCAACAGAAATAGTAAGATATAGCACACATGATCTTCAGAATTTCTCTCTGGAGGTAGTGATTCCTAGATTTTGAAGATAACTCTGAAGTCAGTAGAAAAAAAGATTTGAAGTGCTTTTTTTTTTTCATTCTTCTTTTTTAGTTTACATGTGCAGTTTTATGCTTATGATGCAGTTACTAGGATTGTAAAATCCTTTAACTTTAAATCTGGCTTGTCTAAAGGACTTTAAAGGACTTTGTTTTTTAGAGAAATATGTATTTTATTTGGAAGCTTTGATATTAATATCAGTGCTTTAACAATATGGGAATCTTTCTTCATCTGGGAATCTCTCAGCAATGTCTATAGCATTACTTTGAAATTACTTCTCATGTCTTTTCTAGAATTGCCAATGCCACCCCTATCCCAGGAGACTTGCTGCGAGAGAATACAGATGAGGTGTTTCCTGATGAGCAGCTTAGCGATGGAGAGAATGGTATCCCTGGTGGAGTTTCACCTGAAAAGCTACCTGGCTCACCTGGACATCAACGTCTTCAGGAAAAAGATGTCTGGGAGGAGATGGATGCCAACAGAAACAAGATAAAGCTGGGCATCTGTAAGGTATTTACAGACAGGCAGAGGAAGGGAAAAAAACTTTTTTCAATAATTTCCTGCCATCACAAGGAACAAAATATGGTGTGATGAATAATAAGCAACTACTAATAATTTGGCTCTTGAAATACTGTGCTTTTTACCCAGAGAGAAGTACGTGGATCAGTGGGGCAATATTCTTTTTCACTTACGAAGACCACAATTCATATCAAGTTCAAACATGGTTTTGCTCCCTGTTCATTCCAAAAATGTTTTTTACACTTATTCTTGATAGTAATTAAGGGTGGAGCTGAAGGAAGAGGCCTTTAATTTATTTTTATATGCCAGACCGATGTGATACAGTAGAAGCTGTGGTAACCCACATTCTACTAGCGGGAATACTCTATGAACTGGAATTTCTGGCTGGCTGGAGGGGGGCGGGATTTGGATGTGGTGGCTGCCACTGCCACCCACCACCCTGCACTGCTGCCGCTCCTTGTGCAGTCACTCCCCCTCCCCCCGCCCAGCTCCGCCAGGGTTTTCAAAAAGGTTAAAAACCCCTGCCTCAGGTAACTGGAATTTTTAGGTACCCAGCACCTACCCTGTTCCCCACTCATGCTGGTTAACTGTATTTTACTGTATTTATTTCTCCAGGTAATTTATGTTCCTTTTTAGAGGGAAAGATGAAAGACAGGTGGACTTTTTCTGGGCAAAATCCAGTTTTGCTGATGTAACTGGGAATTGCACCTGTTTAATTTAGGGACTGATTTTGTTCTTCAGTGCTAAATAATGTCCATTGATATACAGTGTTATATGTGTTTGGACACTAATATTAATTTTTAATAGACACTGTAGAATATCTGAAAGCTAGTTTGTAGACTTAGGGTGCAGTGGTGTTGCAGAAAAACATATAGATGAGTTAACATGAAAAGTAGCATTTCTGCAATAAAGCCAAAAGAGGTCATGTCAACAAAGTGGCATGAAGAAGCTTCTGAGTTAAGCCTGTTATTGAGGAGAATTCCCCAGATGGATGCCAGGGATCAGTATAGATCTAAGATAGGAGAGTTATTGGTTTCTTTTGACTCTTTCCAGTCTCAGATGGAATTTGGTATTGCTGGCACTTGATCTCCAATTTAAATGTAGTGCCTTAGGAAACTGGTAACTAAAATGCACATATAGGGCATATCTACATGTGCAGTTAGTGTGGCTGAATAAACTCCATAGCGGTTCGTGCTGGAGTTTATTGCTCTTGGGCATAATATTTACACTACCTGGGCAGTCAGCCCCCCTGCACTGTAGTACCCTTATGCCCCAGCCAGCCCTGGTCACTGTCTACACGTACATTATGGCACACTAAACTTTGCCATAGGCTGGTACTTGTACTGGGCAGTACTATCCTACAGTGGAGTAAATTAGTTTACTGTGGCCTAATAGCACCATATGTGTAGACGGTGACACTTTACTGTGAAGCTAATTAGTCAACTCCATAGTAAACCGCATGTGTATGCAGATGCCCCCATACACTGCATAATATATGGGGGTGAGTATTTGTAGAAAGAGTGTCTTGTCTATTAATTGGTTTGTTGCAGGATAAAAGGATGTGTGACCGCTGCATTTACTAATATGTTTTTCCTGTCTTATGGCACTGTTAATGTGCTATATTTTTATTTCTGTTCTATTTTACTTGCACAGGTTGCTACCGAGGAGGAAAATAGCCATGGGCCAGTGAATGGAATTCTTAATGCACCAAGCCTTGGTTCTCCAATTCGAGTCCGTTCAGAGACGATGCAACTAGATAGGGATGTCCCATTGGTACGAAAGTTACGTTCAATCCACAGCTTTGAACTGGAGAAGCGCCTGACCTTGGAGTCAAAGCCAGATACTGATAAATTTCTTGAGACCTGGTAAAGAGACTCTTTGTATCTCATTTCAATCTATGGTCTTTTAGGAGTTTGTTGGTTAAGACTGTTTTGTATCCTGGATAATACCCAGTGAAAACCAGAAACAGAGTTACTGAGTTATGCTTACGCCAGCTATGACTAGCAAAGTCAGTTCTATGTATTGTATTTTCTCAAATTAATGCCCATTATCATTTAGACATTTTGTATTTTTAGATATACTTTCTTGGTAAATTTTTAATATATTTTTTAATTTATACTGAGATAGTATTGGTGATGTTTTATAAAGGTAGATTCTTGGTCTGGAGAAATTTTAAGTTAAAGGTACAATTTTATAATATTTATGTTGAGTTGTGCTTCATGAGTGGTCCTGTTGACTTCAGCAGGGACTATTCATTGGAGTCAGTGCAACTCGACATGAATATTTATTACAGAATTGGATGATAAATCATGTGACAAAAGCAGTTCACTTCATCGTATGTAATGTGCTCTTATAAGAGCAGTAGGATTTATATAAAGTAAAGTTGTGAAATCACCTAGTTCTGCCTCAGAACACCTGAGGTGTGTCTGTGGCTCAGATGCTTGTGGAAGGAGCTGGGGAGCCAGAGGTTGTGAGTTTAAACCAGGGTGTGGGCCCCTGACCTCTTTCAAGTTGCAACCAAGGAAGTTTAGGTTTGATATTAGGAAAAACTTTCTCACTTAGAAGGGTAGTAAAACACTGGAACAGGTTACCCAGAGAGGTTGTGGAGTCTCCATCCTTGAAGGTTTTTAAGACCTGTGTAAACAAAGCCTTGGAATGATCTAGTTGGGGATGGTCCTGTTTTGAGCAGAGGGTTGGATTAGGTTAGTGGTTCTCAACCTTTTTTGTACCGGGACCCATTTGTAAACAGTCCCGGCCCACAGCCCCCTGGCCCTGTTGGTGCCTCTCACACCTCACCCACAGCCCCCTGGTCTTGCCAGTGCCCGTCACTCCCCACCCTCAGCCTCCTGGCCATGCTAGTGCCCCTCACTCCCCCCCCCCCCTCCTCGGCCATGCTGGTCCCCACCCCTGCCATGCCAGAGGGGGCTCCCAGCTACCCCCATCCCACTCAGGCTAGAGCTTGGTGGCTGCAGCAGCTCCAGCTCATGCAGGCAGCAGCAGAGCAAGTCCAGCCCCAGTATGGGCTGGAGGGAGGAGGAGGGGAGGCCTATGGCACCTCTCCCCCCCTGCTCTGGGCTGGGGTTCCCATGCCGTGCCCAGCAGCCTGGTCATGGACCCACCTGTTCCATGAGCAACAGCTCTCAGCTGCCTCATCCCAGCAAGTATTGGGTACTGAACTCAGTGCCGCTGACCCAGCCACGCAGCTTCCTGCCACCGCCCCCTCTACCCCCATGCCTGCAAGGGGAAACCCATGCTTTGCCTCATTTTTCTGAATGTTCTTGCAACCCACGGGTCGAGAAATACTGCTAGACCTCCTGAGGTCGCTTCCAACCCTAATTTACTATGATTCTAAGCCTGCATTAGCATTGAAAAACTAGCTAGAGATGTGGGTTTTGAGGAGTAATCAGAAGATGGACAGAGGAGGCTGTTTGAGTACAGGATCAGGAATTTTTTTTTCCAAGTATAGAAAGAATTATAGGTGAAGGACACAGGGAAGCTAAAGGGAAGGCCTCAAGAACCTGACTGGGGAAGCAGGAGAAGAAAGGGGTTGAGATGGAGACATGGGCAAAGCACAGCAGATCCTAGAGTCTGAGGACAAGGTTTCTGAAGATACAGGAGGTATCCAAGGTGCCAAGCACAGGTGACTAGCAAAAGATGCAATCACAGCAGATGGGGGAGAGTTTTGTATAGACTAGAGGGATTTAAAGAGCTACTCACCTAATATTTGAAACTGAAACATGAAATTGCATGTGGTATTAAGTTAAGGATGGAGAAAGACCTCAAATGGAAGTAATGTTCTCTCTTTCATTAATCCCCCCCTATCTCACATGGGAGAAATTTGCATTCCTGATCAACAAAACTCATTAGTGTTCTTCATTAACCCATCTGACAAAACAAGAGAATGTGAGATGCTGTGGAAAGATGTTCTGTGTCCCAACAGCAAAATAGCAGCAAATAGGCAAAAGGGTATATTTAGGTTGGTTCATTATATAACAGCCACCAAGGTGTAAACAAAAAAATGTGATGTGCTAAACATCAGTATCATCCAGCAGCCTCCTGTTTCTCTTTTCTTGTTTGTTACCAAAAGGCAATTGCTGAATCCATCTTCAAATGTTTTAGCATTAACCTCAGGCTGAAATTTTAAGCTGGCTGCTTGTTTTCAGTTTTCCCTTGATTTATCATGTTTCTTCCTCTTTCCCCTTATTTTCAGTGTGATTGCTACTGTGCCCTTGTTTAGCAAGAGATGCATTTTATATGCAAAACATTTGCAAATGCTGTTGAATGCATTTCTGTAAGTGCTGCTTGAGATTTCTGATTCTTTTGCTCACCTTTGAGTTTAAGACACAATATCACACTCACTGCACTGGCCAGCTAATGATACCCTGACCATCTCAGTAATGATACCCTGTGCTCTTCTCTCTCTTGAGAAAATAGTTTAATTAAATATGCATACATGCATGCATACATACCCAGTTTAATTAAATCTACTTAATTCATATAGGAATCGCTGTGGTCTTTCTTCCACCTTCATCTGATGTTGGAATATTTTTGGGTAACTAGGAAGGAAAAATTGGAGTAAAAGAAATAATTACTCCCTTCTTCTGGTTGTATTTGTTCCTGAATTTCTTTGGCTTGGGACAGGGAACTCTGTATTGTCTGGCTTGGGGGTGGCCAACCCATAGCATACATATGAGAAGTGTCATGGATAACCTCTCTGTTTGATGCATAGCAAATTGGGGATGGAGCAGGGAATACAGTGGCAGAGAGTAGAAAGCAGAGCAGCAGATCAGGTGGGGTAAGGTGATTGTAATGGAACTCAGGAGAAAGGCAGGATTTGCTTTGTAGCACACCTGCCAAAAAAGGTTGGCTCCCCACTGGGTTAGCTCATTCCTTCATGATCATCATAGCTGTGCCACTTATTAATGCTTGCAAAGTTAATCCCTGCAGGATACTGAGTTTGTTTTTCATCCCATATCTTGAAGGCCTGAGCTCTTATAGACTAATTCTGAAAGGTCTGAGCTCTTAAAGGCTAATTTTAAAGTATTGTAGGAGGCTCAACTTAGCATAGCTCCAGTGGCTAAGTTCAAATAATGTTACTTAGGCCCCTGCTGCACGTTGCATATATTATGCAATTAACGGGTTAATTGCCGAATACATTTAACAGGCCACACGTACAAATAATGATCATACAATTAACTGCTTAATCGCACAATGTAGATCAGCCACATGTGCAAAGTAATTATCACATGATAAAAATGACTATCCAGCTCTTAGAAGAGCCAGCCAGCTATAAAGTTGGTGTTTGAAAATGTGTAACAATTCTATATTTGGTTTCTTTAATTTGAAAGTGTAGCAGAGCCCTTATATAATGCTGTTCTTTCTTAATTCATATGTAACTTTTTTTCTAAGCTTGGAGAAGATGCAGAGAGACTCAAATGTTGGGAAAGAACCTGCTGTTGCTGCTCCTTCTCCTCTTCCTCAGAAAATGCATGTTCCTGCTGTGACTGTCCGTACTGACCACATCTGGCATTATGATGAAGAATACCTCCCTGATGCTTCTAAGCCTGCCTCAGCCAGTTCTCCAGAACAGGTCGATGGTGTTGTTAGCAATGGATTTGTAGCTGTCAATCTGAGCTCCTGCCGGCAGGAGGTTGATTCCAAGGAGTGGGTGATAGTAGATAAGGAACGGGACCTGCAGGATTTCAGGACCAGTGGGGCTTTAGTGCATAAAACAACTGAAAGTCCCTCAGATGAAGAGCCTGAGGTGCTACAGGTCCTAGAGGAGTCCCCCCAAGAGGAGTATGTCAGACAAGGTACTTGGGCAGGAAACAACATCCATACCAAGAATGAACCCTTGGGAGTAGAGCTTGGCCTAGCTGTTGAGTGTCATGCCATTGCTGCTTCTGAACAGCTTACAGATAAACTAGAACTTCTGTGTGGAGCTGGTGGTCAGTTTCTTGCAGCCACACCTACGAGTCCAATGGAGGCTCAGGCAGAAGGAGCACTCACTCCGGTAAGAGAACTATTTATTATTGTACTTTTTGTTGTGCTTTTGTTCCCTGTGCAGAACAATTTGAAAAGGCAATAAAGGAGAAAACAGCCTCAAGTGTATGCAGGGTCCCTGGAATTCTTAAATAATGGGATATGGAACTTGATTTTGCAGGAAAATTTTCTCAGGCCCTGCTGTCTGAATCCACATTCTGCAGTGGATTTAGATATTGGTTTAGTGTACAACCCTCAGAATTGAGCTTTAATTTAAGGTATACATTAACAAATACCTTTTGACATGAATGATTAACCAATTAAGTTATACTATTATGCTGAGAGTGCATAAGCAGAAGGTATTAACAAATATATAAAACAGTAGTTCTCAGCTGAGGTGCCATGACATCCTGGGGTGCCCTGAACCCCCCCCTCAGGAGCGTTATCAATCATGCACATGCTGCTACTGTGATGGCAGCCAAGTCAAACTCGCCCACACACACTCTTGCTGCATTAGGGCTTTGATCAGCCAAAACCAGGCAGAAACTGGCTTGGCTGTAGAACTTCTGGGTCCATCCCCTGATAAGCTCCTCCCAGAAACAGAGGCACATGGGACAGTTCTGCCCACTTGCTTCTGTTTCCAGGAGCAGTGGCAGGGGTGGGAGTTGGGGGTGGCTGACCGGCAAGGGCTTCATTGCACAAGGCAGCTCATGTCTGCATTAGGCTGATCACAGCCCTAATGAAGCAGGAGCATGACCATGTGGCACAGCCCTTTCTGGGCTGGTTGTACAGCACACGTGCAGTTTTATCTGGAAGTAGTAACACCTAGTCGAGAAGCATGGAGGTAACTTGAGGCAATGCCAACGGTGGTTCTCAACCAGGAGTGCTGTCATGAAAAAAGTGGTGGAGGGATGTCATGACTCTAAAAAGATCAAGGACTATTGTATAAAATATGATACAATGGTATCATAACCCGAACTATACATATGCTGTGATTGGCTCCACATTAGCTGTTGCCACATAGGAAAGAGATCTGGGAGTCTTTGTGGACAGCTTGCTAAAAAACATCAGCTCAGTGCTCAGCAGCCATCAAAAAACCCCTCAAACAAAATGTTAGGCGTTATTAAGAAGGGAATTGTAAACAAAATGTGATGCAGGAGACAGGGCAAAATGGACCTACAGTGAACCAGTAAATGTATGCCATGTAAGTTTGAAAAGATCCCAAATGGCAGAAGCTAATATGGTAGCAGAGAAACAAGTTTCCTTGTTCTCATTGTCCCCTAATAAAATTATTTTCTCTTGATTTCATTTTGCTTCTTCCTTGCCCACTGATACGTTCTTTCAGAAATGCCTGTGTTTCTAAAACCTCTGCTTCCTTTGTGCTAGAAACAACTCCTTCTATCTCCTCTGCTACTTCCCACTTCTGAAATGGCTCAGTAACTGCTTTTTTGTTCCTGTAGCTGCCCCTCTTTCCTGGATGGACTCCCAATAGCTGCTGCTTCTCCTTTTGGCATGCTTCTTTATTAAGTCTAATACATTCCTCATTTGCACAGATTCCAGAAGTTTTTCTCCCACCTTCACCTGCCTCTGCTTCTGAACAGAACTCCCTTGGATTTACTTCTTCTCAGTTATCCCCTTCCACACTTGAGAGGAAGTGTGATTTAATGGTTTAGGAAGACATAGTTTCATAGTTTCTAGGGTTGGAAGGGACCTGAGCAGATCATCTAGTCCGACCCCCTGCCATGGCAGGAAAGAGTACTGGGGTCAAAC
>NW_017729025.1:86299257-86302074 GCF_001723915.1 Gavialis gangeticus | reverse complement strand
CCCCCCTCTGGGTGCGGCCCCCCAGCCAGTTGGCGACCCATTTGACTGTGTGGGTGTCTACACCGCAGCCCCCCAGTTGCTTAATGAGAATGGGGTGAGAGAGAGACGGTGTCAAAAGCCTTCCGGAAGTCCAGGAAGACTGTGTCCACTGCTACCCCTGCATCTAATGATCTGGTGATCTGATCATAAAAGGCTACCAGGTTGGTCTGACAGGACCTGCCACTGATGAACCCGTGTTGGTTGCCCCTAAGCATGCAGTCCCCTGCTGGGCCCTCCTGGATGTATGCTAGAATAATTTTCTCAAACGTGGGTGTAGGGATTCCTGATTTAAATTTTAGTTGTTTCTGCTCTTTTCCTGGTGTTATCTAAGACACACAAGGCAATATTTTGCAGGTTGGGATCATAAAGTTAAGCATGTAAACTCATTTTTAGAACCTAAATGAAATGAGTAGTAGTTGTAAGTGCCTGGCAAGTTGGAAAGTAAGGCCAGGTGTATTTAAATATGTAACCATAGGTACCTGTGCTCGAAAATACTATCCTTAATACCCCGTTTCTCTTTTTTGTTAACTGAAAGACATATTCTTTGGGTGTTGATGTCTGTATTCTGATTTCTAAAATAAATTCTGAAGTTAAACTGGCCCAAAGACTTGAGATTTGTAAATCTTAATAAACTCACCTGATTATATTTCTTTGTTACTTGGCACCACAGTTTTAAAAAGCTGAAGTACATTTGTAGGAAGAGAGATTGCAAAAATATATGTCCCATGGTGCTCCAAACTATTTATTCATTCCAGGGTTTGAAATCTTCTTTTGCCTTCACCGGTAAAAATTAGGAGCAGCAATTAAACCATTTTATTTAATTTTCCTGCTTGTGTGTCCCAGAAAAGAAAACTGCAAATATTCTGATGTTCTCGTGGAAAAGTAAAGGCAGTAGAAATAGTTTATACATTATTATTTATTTTAGGCATCATGCTTTACAACTTATGCAAGTTACTGAAATCTAAATGCACAGATAGGACCTTAAAATATGCAGTTCCTGCTAAACTAATAAATGCCACATTTTTAAAACATAAATTAAAGCCTGGATGACAAAGATCCAAAAGTTTTGCCCAGTGTAAAACGAAGAGGTTTTACAGTGGGATGGAATTCCATAAAAAATGTAGTATTGCTTTACAGTTCAGCTGTTGCTGTCTTTGTGTAGCTATAGTAGGCAACAAATAGTAATGCTTGTTTTTGTGCAAAATGTTGCTGTTCAGGTACTTTGATATCCAGCCCTATTAAAGCTGTTACCTTGTAATTTAGTATGAAAATATGACGACGTGTTTTAGAGAGAGGTGATGACATTAGGGATAATTACTTGTTTACTTAAACTCTGGATATTGGTGAGACTGAAATTAACTTGATTCTAGGGAAGTTACTACTATCTGAATTAGAAGTGTACAGTGTGGAATTCTGGGCATGAAAGTGAATCTGTCCTGGAAAATGCAGGTGGCTATAAACAGGGTCTTTAAATTGGAAAGCACTGAAGAAGAAACATTAGGTTGGGTAGTCAGTGTGGTGAGGTCCTGAGAATCAGGCTGTGTTTGGAAATAGATAAGGGACACCCTAATAGATAAGGGATGTGCCTTGAATTAAAAAAAGCAGAGAGATGTGGGCAAATACAAAATTGTAGTATGAGGGCGAGGACATTACTTAATTATTTAAAGCAGAAGTATATTATGTAATGTAGAATTGAAAATAGAACGTGAATTAGAAACGAGGGATGTTTATACATGCACTTTGGGAGGGGGAGGGTGCTTTAATTAGAGCAGCTCGAGGAGCTGCTTTAATTAAAGTGCCCGGAGTGTCCCGTGTATAAGTGTCCCCATGCTGAAAAATGGTGGCAGGGGTTCTTTAACTGAAGCTCATTCAAGCTTTAGTTAAAGCACCCCTGCTGCCATTTTTCAGCGTGGGGATGCTGATGCATGTGACGCTGGAGTCTGCTGGAGCTTGGTGATTACCGTGCTCTAGTGGACTCAGTAAAACAAGTCTGCTCTGATGCGCTGTAAGTACAGCATGTCAGAGCAGCCTCACTGCACATATATAGGTGTCCATGGAGACTATAAGTGATTTTATATTATTGGGAAAAGTTTAAGCAGTGTCTTGTCAAAGGGTCTGATTCAAAGGCTGTTGAAGTTGGTGGTTGTCTTTGATTATTTCAGTGGACTTTGAATTGGAGCCAAAGTGAAGGTGATCTACAAATAGCAGGTGGGTAACTTGGCATTTGCTCCACCTTATTTGCTGTTGTTTTTATAAATGGCAGGTTTTTTTTAATTAGAAAGAAGACTTGGGATGCCTGTTAAAACAACAAGAAAAAAACAAAAAGAGCTTACCCTACCTTAGGGTTCACTGCTACTAAAGGGGAGGGTAAGGAAATTGTCATCGATAACGATGAGAACATATACCTAGATAGCAGAAATAGACGTAAGGGACTGAAGTTATTGATGGACTGCCCCGGCAAGCCGGTAGTCAACTAAATTCAGAGTATACCCAGGGGACCAAGGAGAGAAGGAAATAAAGTGATAGAGAAACATGTTTAGGTGAAGAGGGAGAATAGAACAGGTAAAAGGGGAAATTAACCTTTTCATACTTACCACATTAAACACAATTAGAAATGCAAACATGCTTTCTTAATTAGAGTTGGGTGACCAATTAAGGTAACTAGGGAAGGGTAAGAGGGAGGAATTGGGTCTGGGGCTGGCACAAGCTGCCCAGCCGGGGCGCATTACTCAGGGAGGGGGACGGGGGTTTGGGTGCAGGCTGTTGGGGGGATGGAAG
>NW_017729025.1:86282477-86299072 GCF_001723915.1 Gavialis gangeticus | reverse complement strand
GGGATGCAGTCATGGCTCGCTCCAGGTGTAAGGGGGCAAGCAACAGCAAGGTATAGCCCCTGCTCCCAGCACTGCCGCGCCTGCATCCTGCACCCCTCTGCACCAGCTGGCAAGCGGCAGCAGGGCAGAGCTCCTGTTCCCAGTGCTGATGCAGGTGCAGTAGCTCTGGGAGTGGGGGCTATGTCCTGCTGCCGCCCTGAGTGAGCCACACCTGCAGTGTGTCCCTGCCATGCCGGCTGGGCAAGCGATAGCAGGACATAGGCCCCATGGCTCCCCCTGCTGGAGCAGAGGCAGGCACAGCTGGAGGAGCCACAGGAGAAGCCCACATGGCTGCCCTGCCTGGCCCCATTCCCCTCCTGACTCAGCCTCTTGGCCCCACACTCACTGGCTCTGGCAGTGGGGCTTGGGGCCTCTGAGGGCTTGTGGGAGAGCACCCCCCACACAGCGCAGGGCAGTGGGGGACAGAGGGGATCACCCCCCCCCACCTGGCACCCTCACGGCACTTGCCCCGTGACACAGGTGCAGCATGGCTCAGCAGGGTGCTGCGTCATGTCTGGGAGCTGGGGTGGCCCCATCTGTCAGCCGGAACCTGGCAACACTCAGCCTTAGAGGCCCCAGCTCCCAGACAGCGCACAGCACCCTGTTGAGCCACACTGCACCCACGCGATGTGACAGCTGCCTCATGGGAGAAGTGGGGAGAGAGGGGTGATTCCTGCTGTTGCACTACACTGCACGGTAGGGCTCTGTCACGAGCGCCCAGAGGCCCCTGATTGCCAGTGTTGCAGCCGGTGAGTGCAGGGCTTTTTTTTTTTTTAAATTAAAGTGCTGGGAATAGACTGGGACAGGATAGGGATGGCACCGGGCAGGGCAGCCATGGGGGCTTCTCCCACGACTCCCCCCACCCAGAGAGAGGCAGGCACAGCCAGAGGAGCCGCATGAGAACTTGCAGCTGCTCAGCTGGGCCTGCCTCTCCCTGGTTGATCCGAATCACTGAATCTCTCCGAATCTTCTGAAGCCAATTTGGCTGAATTGATTCAGGACAGTGATCTGAATCTCCAAATGGAATCACTGTCCTCCAGATTGGTCAAATCTGAATTGAATACTTTTCTGTTCACACAGGCCTATTGAACATACATATTTGGAGATTTTTCCATTTTCTGAGTGGCAACCCTTGTAATAGAGCTTTAAATACAAATTCATTGAATCTAGCCCCCAGTTTTTTTTCCAATTTGAAGCTGTTATTGAATTTGATCTGCATCTGATGAATGACTTATAAGTACTCAGCTCTATTCTCAATACCTGTACAACTTTTTCCAAGTAAGCAGTTGCTTATATATTTGTAAGTTGTCTTACATATGCATATTGCAAATGACAGACAAGTCCACTAGAATCACTCTTTAAAGAATTGATATCAATTATAAAAAGAGACATATAGCCTAACTGCTTTCAAAATGAAAGATGGTATACTATATAGAAATGGAGAGAGAGACATCTGTGCATACTGAAAGGTATACAAGTTATTTCACTAGCATGGATCAAATCTAGGCCCACATCCACTAAAGTCAGCGAGAGTAAAATCATGTCCTTATTTATGCTCAGACACCTTAGATTTAGCATTGAATGTGGCTTGTTTCAAGTGAGACAGAACTGTCAGAGGCTATCATATAAATGTGTAATATGGGAATTCAGTAACTATTATGTGAACTGAAAATGTACTTACTCGTTTTTTGTGGTTACATTAGTCTCATGCTAAATATTAAGAATCTGACTTAAATTACTGAAAAAAGGAGACTTAATTGTTAAAGATAGAGACTGTGGTTTGATACTGTAATTTTGCTTTAACCGCTCCTTTACTCTGAGCAAAGTTTTCTGAAGAAACATCTGGTATTTTGAGATCCCAGGAAAATTTGCAGTACACATTGTATCTCATCAGATGTCTCCTATAGGCCTGAGATGCCAATCCTGACACTGTAGCTTAAAGCAGGGCTGCCCAACTGGCATCCTCTTAGGGTTTAATCTGCAGCCATGGGGCTCCCCCTGCCCCCTCATTACACCAGATGCTGGTACAGCTAGGTTTTCCAGGCTCCCCCTCTCTTCTCTGGCCCCCTTCACTCCTGCCCCTACCCCACCAGATGGGGCAGGGCAGGGTAGCATAGCTCAGTGCAGCCTGCAGTGCTGTGGAAGCCCACTACTAAGGAGGGGGTGGGGGCAGGTGGAGGCTGCCTGCCCACACACGGCATACAGCATTGCAGCCCCCAGCCATGAAGAAGTTAGACAGCTCTCGCTTAAAGGATTTATAATGTAAATAAGATACCTACTATGAGAAGTAAACAGGGAGAGAAGAATTGTGTGAGCTTGTAGACATTTTGGTTGAAATATTACAATAAACATGGGTCTGGTGGAAGAGATGGTATAGGCAAACTAATAAAGAGCTTTTGTATGAAGAGGAAGGTATAGAAAAATTGTCACATAGTGGCGGAACACAGAATGAAATACAGTTAGAGACGGTGAGAAACTTACAGAACTGCCTGAAAGAAATCTAAATGACAGGAGAATAAGAAAATCATGAACTAGAAAGAAGTAACTGAAATTCGTTGTGTAACTGTGCACATACACATCCTCAGTAGTGGGTGTATCTCATGCTCTCAGCTTTGACTGGAGCCATTTTTGCTGTAGTAGTATCCATAGAGTGCTCTAGTTCTGTGCCTCCTTGTTCCCCTGTGCTGAGAGAACCACCTGTACCTCAGTTCTTTTCAACCAACTAGCTAGAGATGGAGCACTTATCTTGAGATCCTAATGGCCTTAGAGTCTCTGAAATTGCAAAGCCTCTTTTAGTTAATGGTTTACTAGCAGGAAAACAGCTTTACTGAACCAGGAAGAGTGCTTGCAAGGTTGTTGTTTTTTTTGCTTCAGGGTCTGTCTTTTAAGATGAGAAAGAGGAAGGACAGGGAGAATAAGCTCTTTCTCAAAGATAAATCCCTGACCTTCACATGCAGTACAAGATTAGGAGCATAGGCATGACCCTGTACACCTTCCAACACTGGGGACAAACCTGGAATTATATCTCCAGATTTGGGGAAATCAGCACCTATTCTCTGGCACAGGCACACAGCCTTTTAGAAGCAGGTGTAGGATGCACTATTTCCCCTCATCAAAGTGTTGGAAGATGAACTCCCTTCAGCCTCTAAGACTTCTTAGCCTATATGGGTGATGGGTGAAGCTTATGAAGATCTGTGGATTTTGGCCTTTGCACCATCACCTGGCCTTGAAAATTCTTAGCTCTGTCTGATTTCCATGATAGCTCTAAGGGGCCCAGAACTTGGCCATACCATCACTGCTCACCACCCAGATTCATAGAGCATAAGAGATCGAGAGAGTAGTATCATACCAGGTCAGTCAGGGGAGAAGGCTCTGTGGCACCCTACTGAAGAACCTATGACATTGCCCTGTTGGCCAACAGTAATGGGAATCAGAGATGGCCAAGAGTGCGTAGATGATGGTCAGTATAGATAATGGTCAGTTGTCATGGTCTCAGGCTTGACCCTACCTATCAGTGTTTGATATCCTAGACTTAGTACTGCAGGTTTTCCTCACTTTATGTGGGTTCTGTATGTGTGAATTTGCTCTTATGCGATGACCCTTTTTATACCAAAAATTTGTTATATGCAAGGTAAATTCACTCTTATGTGATCGGTGTGGTGGAAGCCCACAGTCAGCTGCTTTGTGCAGTGCATTGTGGGAGTGATGTGCATCAAAATAGTCTCCTGTATAGATCTGTGCTCCTTGCTCGTTGTCTGTGATGTGTTTCTGTAGTTGCCATCCCCATTATGGTAACATTCACCACCACCCTGTGCTTGTGTGTACTGTCTGCTGTTGGAGAGTACCAAAATTGTCTTGTAAAAGTGGTAGAAATGGATCTGGGGGGTCAGCATAGTTGAGGTCTTGGAATATACCCTTATTTGTTAAAGTGGGTTCCCTTTACGCGAATTCGAGTTGTGCACCATTTTCCAGGAACGCATGTACAGCATAAAGTGAGGGAAACCTGTATTCATCATCTTCACAAAAGACTAGGAGGATGGAATTGAGTGCATATTTAGCAAATTTGCAGATGACCACAAGGTGGGTTGGAGTAGCAGACACCATGGAGAATATGATTAAGATTCAAAATGACCTTGTTAAATTGAAGAAATGGTCTGAAATCAATGTGATGAAATTTATTAAGGACAAGTGCAAAGTACTGCACTAAAGATGGCATAATCAAATGCACAAATACAAATTGGGGAACAACTCACTATGCTGTATTATTGCAGAAAAGTACTTGGGCATTACAGTGGACTATAAGATGAATATTAGTCAAGAGTATCATATTATTCCAAAAAAGCTAATATCACACTGTCCCATGCAAATCACAGAAAGTAATTCCTCTACTCTATTGTAAAAGTTTGAAATCTCATATTTTGTGTACTTCTAACATGCTGTGATGTATGTAAAGAAGTATAGTTTCCTTTTACACTGATTTTCCTAATATTATGAAAATATTGCTTTTATAGTTTTTTCAGTGTTTGTGTAGTAGAGGTGCCATGGCATTATTCATTTGTTGCCAAATGGGTTTGACAACAACGGTTTTGGATGATGTAGCTTTTGACCTTTAAAAATTTAGATGACAATGATATATTATGGTTTTGTCATGGTAGTGGCATAAATTATGAATTTTTTATAAAAGTAGTGAATTCTTTCAAATGAGTGTAAAGATGGACCTAATTTAATTAATTCTTTAGTTCATATAAAAATATCAACTTCAATTTGAGTGTCTCTGGGTGAGGGGGCCCCAGGACGTGGTCTCCTGTTTCCTGGGTAGATGCCCTGAGCACTCAACTATTGAGGGTAAAATATGGGAAAGTCCTCCTCCTTGTTTGTTTGTTTGTTTGTTTGTTTGTTTGTTTGTTTGTGGGGAGACAGGCATGTACACTCAGGTAGGAGTATACAGATCTGCATACTTATCCATGTATGGCAGTAGCCATGTGGATACTTGCATGCTCTTACTGCCTGGGTAATAGAGTTGCAAACTGTGCCTAAGGGCCAAAATGCTGCTATATGTGGCTGGGAGACTGCCACGTGAAACAGAACTCTGACTTTAGTTTCTTGTAATCATAACTGGTAGCTTCCAGATAGTCAGGGATACAATTTAGAACTGTAGGGTTCTTTTTAACAAAATGATCGCTTTTTGAAGTGGCAATATTACATGCACAACAGAAGTCTGAAGGCTTTTTCTGAATTCAGTATGTGTGACTTGCGCAGCACAGTTTGTTCAAGGAAGTTGCATGGAAAAACTTGTTTATAGGAATTAAGTTGTTATTGCAGTACAACACCAGCCTTTACTGCCTTCCATGCCCTCCAGGCATGATTTTGTCAGTATGTCCAGATAACAAGTTTGGTGCCTGCAAAACCATTTTCACTGATAATCGCAAGAAGGAACAGTTGGCTTGAAGCTGTTAATATTCATGGCAACACCTTAGGATTATGTGGAATTTTTTTAAGACTGAGCAGAGCTGTAGTTCAGCAGTTGAGGGATGTGTCCTCTTTATCTGGTTTGCCAGAGTGATATAAACATTAGCTGTAAGAATAATGGCATCTCTTACTACTTAGGAAAAAAAGACATCAGGGCACGTAAAGCAGCAAATGACTTAGCAGATCTTGCCAGGTGAGCAAACTCTCATGGTAAAACAACTGAACACGTATGATCTTTGATCTTTTAAGTCACACCAAAAGCAGCAATATATAATCAGTGATAAAGAGAGCAGTAAGGAGAGTTGAAACACACGTGTGCTGTGCTGGTGCTTTTTTCCCAATCCTCAGCTATTTTATTCAGGACATGCAGAGCGTTTGATCCCAGTCAAGCCAAACATCTTGACCTGACATCAGTAAATGCTTTTCATGCAATTGTATATTTGAAGATACTGCACTGGCGAAAGTCAGTCAGTGACCTTATCAGTGCTTAAATATTAGTGGTGTTTGGTGTGATATAGAAGATCACTTTCCAGTGCTGCTCTTATTGCGTTGAGATGTCTTTAGGTACACTGAAGACTAGAACTGCAAATAGTTTTCTTCCTACAAGATGGTAGGCATGGAATCAAGAACAACAATCCAGTATATACTTATTATTTCACAAGTAAGGAAAATTCTAATTACAATTACAAATCACTATTTTTTCTGTTAGAGTAAAACATTTCTATATTCAGTCATTTTAATTATTTTAATTGGATGTGGTGGGGTGTAGGCTGTAGCTGTGTTGGTCTAAGGACATAGGCAGACAAGGTTCTTTGAGTGAATCTGATATCTTTTATTAAACCAATTTAAATAGTTGGAAAAATTTTCTTAGCAAACTTTCGGGTTTAAAAATCCTTTGTCAGGCTGAGGAAGCCCTTGTAGTTGGTGTGTGCTCTTCCTGAATGGAATGAATAGTAAAGAAGCCAGAGGCTGGGCTGGTATGCATGCAAAACAGGCAGTCAGTGAAGATGTAAATTGAGGAGTCAGTGTGTGAAAGACAGGCTGGAGGGTGGGGGGAGAGAGAAGGGGGATGAATGTAGCAGGTAAATAGTGGAGAGGTACCTGGGGAGTCCGATGTCAAGCAGGTTATAATGTGTCATAAATCCAATGTCTGTATTTAGTCCATGATTTTTTGTATCCAGGAGGTTGATGAAGTGAAGCTCATAGGCTCGTCTGTGAAAAGTGTTTTGTAAGTTGCCTTTGAGGATTAGAACTGAGAGATTAGAGAGAGTGGTTTTCTTGTGAGAAATGTGAATGTTAGAAACTTCTACATGCTGTATTTTCTTGCATGCCACCTGCCCTCAAGGTGTGCACCTTGTTTTTGAGAATGCAGAATGAAGAAAAAGACATGCAAAAAATCTAGAACTCTTGGTTCCAAAATGATACCTTTTATTAGACCAACTGGAAAATGGCAAGAAAATTGTCCTTTTTTGCAAGCTTTCGGAATTAAGCTTTGATCCCTAAAGCTTGGAGAAAAGGACAATTTTCTTGCCGTTTTCCAGTTGGTCTAATAAAAGGTATCGTTTTGGAACCAAGAGTTCTAGATTTTTGTATGTATTTTTGTCTTGGACCAACACGGCTACCAAGTACACCTCTGAATGAAGAAAAAAAGATTCTTGTAGATTTGTGGATGCATTACAGCATAGACAAAGCCTCTAATCTTCAGCTCGCTCACCCTCACTTTTCTACTCGGGCAAAAGCTGCTATTTTAACCTTCCACAGCTGAATTGTCATCAGCTCTTGGTTGTTCAGTCGAAACTGAAATTATAATTATTGCTGCAGACTGGACATCATAGGTGGATCTAGGATTTTCTTAGGAGCTAAAAATGGTCTTCAGGACTGTGAAATAGAAGAGAGACCAGGAGTAGCTAGCAAACATCAAAATTACTGAAGAAAAGAGAGCTTGATTAGTGGAATATCAAGACCATTAAAATGGAGACAGTATCATCACCACTTATGAATTGAAGAGTAATTAGCAGAAATCAGATAGATAATAATGAGCCATGAAATCAGTTGATTCCATCAGTACTACAGTACCTATCACCGCTGTTGGTAGGCTGTTGGTTTTAAACTTTGAGGGGAGCAGGAATCAAAGCAGGTTCTGATCATACCACTGTAGTGGCCCTGGATCTGCCTCTCTGGTCATGCAGCTGCTAGAGGGAAGGGAAAAGAAGGAAAGAAGCAATGGCCAAAGTGTCTCTTTACTTCTGTTCTGGGCAGAAAATCAGCTTCCATATTTAAGACATGGCAATTTTGAACACTAATTTTTGAGCAAAAGGTGAATGCGCTATGCAAATAAATGTGGTATGTTGTTTTTTCCGCACATCAGCTGTGAAATTTCGTAAGAGCGACTATGCCAATACATAGTCTTTATATATAGGGTATAACATTTTTTTAGTTTGGGTTTTCCAGTTTAATAGAACGTAGAGTGTTTTTGGAACACAGAGACTCTGTGGTTATAGGTCCATAGGTTTATCACTTAATCTCCTAATCCAACTTTTGGTAGCATTCAAAATAGAATGCTTCAAAATAAGAAATTAAGTAAGAAACATTTTATACTTAAGGTTGCAATGGACAGTTCAGGCAAGCCAGTTAAATACCTCCTACGGATATTCAGTCATTAAAAAGTATAAGGTTTAAACGTGGTTCTGATCACAGCCATAATACCCTGTTTGTTCCCACGGAAAAATAAATTACTAATAACCATCAGTTAAAACATTTATATCCTGCCTCTGTAAATGAATGTACAGAATAACTGAAAAATGAACCTCAGTTTTTATCTGTTTAGCTCAGATTTAGGTATCATCTTCATCCTAATCTCGTAACATTTTGAAAATACCTAAAAAATTTAGTTTATTCATGCAATCATATGCAATTCACGAAGTCAGCTGACAATTCACGAATGCATCAGTATTGTGTGTTTCACTTTAGAGTTCTCAATCATTATAGTGCATAAGCACATCAGATAGCAATCTTTTCCTAATAAGCAAATATTTTAATTAGCTTCTAATTAGGGAGATACCATTATAGACCAAAAACCTATATGTACAGAGGTAACAGCTTGTGATACAGGTTATACAGGTGATAATATTATCTCCATTAATTAGAATTGGAGCTATTTATGCAATAGCAAGCAGTTAAATGTTATTTTGTTGAACAAGTAATATGCAGTTATCCAAATGTGTAATGTTAAAAAAGTACATAAAAGACCTGTTCAATTCCCAGTCAAATAAAAGACTACCATTAGCTTCATTTTATAGCCCCCAAATAGTAAAACAACTACATGTTACTTGGTGCTGGTGATTAAAACTTTTTAAACTGTGTATAATATGAGTGAGAAGGCTGGTGTTAGAATTGTTTACAAAACTAAGGTACTTTTAATTGATATCTAGTAATTTGTGTTGTTTAATAATTTTATTTAGGTATTGTTCCCCTGACAAAGAATGAAAACAACAAGCATAAAGCCAAATGTTGCTCTTATTTATGCTGACTTCATTTATATTGCTCTACTGACTTAAGAACAATTGGGCTTTAAAACAGGAGGGTCAAACTCACCCCCATTCCCTAGGCTACATTCAAACCATGATACTTTTCGTAGGCCAGATCCATGGGGCAAGTAACAGCAATAGTGGAACCAGTGGCAGCACAGCAGGCCAAGTAGCTGCTTGTCACAGCAGAGGCAGTGCAAATGACAGTAGCCATGGTGCAAATGGCTTCAGGAGTTGTGTTGGCTTAGTCCACATTTGCCCCCGTGCTGTAAAAAGTCACATCTAATGGGGCCTTGGTTTCAGAAGCAAACCCTGCCCTCTGCTAGCTGCACCTCCCAATTCCTTTGCCCACCTCTAGTTTAGTTTAGCAAGCCAGATGCAGCAGCTTTGTGGGCCAAATGTTTGAGTCTGCTGAGAATGCAACTTCTGTATCATGTGACCCCCCCCCCCCCAAGTCTGTGTCAGTAAAATTGGAAAAATGGATCTGAACTAGTGGGAGTTGGAGTAGTTCTGGGGAATTGAATCTCAGTTTTGAAATTGCTTTGTTACTCCTCTCCATATGTTTCTGAACAGGACTTCGAGAGTGCTAAATGTGAAGGGCCAGATTCTAGTTGAACTAGTAGGCTTGTAAATGGACTTAGGTGCCTAAGTGTGATCGTGTTCCACCCTGCTTCACTCCTTGGGAAATAGTGTAAAAGATGGCTGGGTTCTTCCCTTTGCTGTTTTTTTCTTTTTTTCTGGCTTAGTCTTAAGGATAAATTACCATCTGTTACAAAAATAGAGGCATGAATGGATTTTCATGACTTGAGCAAGGTGGAATAGAATCACGCTTAGGCCCCTAAATCCATGTAG
The DNA here is from genome assembly GCF_001723915.1 of Gavialis gangeticus. Classification (NCBI taxonomy): domain Eukaryota; kingdom Metazoa; phylum Chordata; order Crocodylia; family Gavialidae; genus Gavialis; species Gavialis gangeticus. The sequence continues at coordinate 86,289,185 of NW_017729025.1, read as the reverse complement.
ATACCTACTAGGTGGAACAGAATCTGGCCCCAAATGTCTTATGATATAAGAAATCAATCTGTCTCACATCTGTTTTATAGTACAGAACATGGACTGAAGTTAAAAGAGCAGAAGCTTCTAGGAAAAAAAAGCACTTTTTGGTTGACTTTGTCATAATCCTATGGAAAACTGATGGAAGTGTCAGAATTCACAGTCAGTTTGAGTTTTCTGCATTTTCACTGTAGGTTAATGACCAAGCTTATCATCACTGTGAGGAATCATGATAAAAAGCTTCTGCTGAGGTAGTGCTGGCAGTCTACTGTGAGACCACAAATGTTAAGGAATGTAGAGGAACCTTGGAATTCCTTTAGGTCTCAAAGGTGTGCGACCTACTTGGAACTTTTATCCCTCAAGTTGGGAGAAAAGACTTTCAGGGAAAGGCTTCAGATATTACTGGATCAAAATGGATTATCGGGAGTAACCAGAAAATCCAAATAGCTTTCTTTAATAGCTGAATTTCTAGATATCAATCTGGACTTCAGTTAAATAAATTTGATACCATGCTATACAAGAAATCATTAGTTAAGCTAGATATAGATAAGAAAACAAATGCTACCAAAATGAATAGGGCAAAGATATTTTTGGACAAGACAGCTGATAGATTTCGCTTTCAAATTGCCACCGAATCAGCCAAAGGTTGAGGGAGGGGTGGTGGGTGGGGGCCTATGTCAAGACTGGGGGAGCATGGCTGGCTGGGGTAAGGCTGAGGGCAGCAGCATGGTGTAGGGTATGGTTGGAGGTGTCAGGAGACCCTGGGGTGGGGGCAGCATAGTGTAAAATCATTGCTGCAGTCAAGCAAGGTTGCCAACCCAAGACTTTTTTTTTTTAACTGATAATCTGCAAACTTTACTGACAACCAACCTTGTTTTTCACTATGGTTAGTTTTAAACCCCTAATTTTTTTCTGCTGTCCAGGGCCTGGCAGGAGGGTTATATTTACATTTTATAAAACATATGACAGTAGAAAAGTTTGGTTGTCAGTAAAAAGTTTTCAGATGGTCAGTAAAAAAATAAATAAATTGTGAGTTGGCAACCCTGGCAGCATTGTTGAACACGCCTATCATTTACAACTATGTAGGGAAGTGAAATGATCATTGCACACAAAATGTTTTTATTATGAAATTGTTGTTACTTCCTGAAACACCCTTATACATAAAAGCAACTACTTTCAAGACTTCTCAATAACTGCAGCAAAAGCGGTTTATAATTAAATAATATTCCCTTCCTTTCCAGTGCTCTTTGACATAATTTCCCTGGATCTTATCTTTCTTGCATTTCTTTTATTTAAGACACGCATCTAGTAATTTTCCCATTATAACCTAATTTATCAAAATCCAATTTGTGGCTTTTATCTTGGAGTGTGGGGCTGTCACCTCACAGAAAATATAGTTCATGTTTATTTTGAAGTGCGCATGTGAATCTAGGAAGAAGTGTAGTGCCCCTAATCCTTCAGATGTTTCTCCTGGACAGGTGCCACATACATTTGATAATGTTTTCAAAATGTTTGCAATTCTGTTTGAAACCCTGCTTCACAGTGTTTCCGGAAACATGTTTGTACTCCTGAGTAAGATGGATAGTAGTGGCAAATGTAAACTGCATAGCAAGAACAAAGAGCACAAGTATGAAATATGAGGTCATGAGAAACCTTTTCAAACTTGGGTAAGCAGGGCTTGATGTCCAAGATAATATGTATGCAGGAGAAAAACATCAAGACCAACTGGCTTAGTTGCCGTATGCTAAAAGTGGACAAGTGGAGCCTTAAATTTTAATCATCTTTAATCATCTGATAGTTTTTTCATGTTTGGATCCATAGCTTAACAGCATAAGAAGGTATCAATATTTTGTTCCTGACAAGAATACCACTGAATATGGGGATGATGATGATGAATATTTTAGTTGTATGGAAATTTTCTTCATCTGGAAAGATACACTCCTTTATATGATTGTCCCCCCATTTTCTCCAGTTCACCTTGAACTTCACATATCTTCACTTTACAGAATTTTGTATAACCTGAGTTCTCCAATATCATAGGCACTCCCATGAGCTGAGTAGCATTGTATTATGACTTCAGAAATCTTTGGTAACTTGAGTAGAAAGCTGGATTTGAGGGTTCATTTTCCTAGTAATTAGACCCCAGTCTAAATCAGTTTCAAATATCTTAAAGGCTGTTCCTCATGGGTGGCCTCCATAAGGGATGAATACGCATAATTTTAATGTTTAATCCTCTGCCTCCAGGGTTATTTATTAAAGACTTCTGGTATTAGCCTTCTCTTATACCATCCCATCTTTCATTTTTATATAGCTGTTAAGAAAGACTCCAAAGGCTCTCTGCAACATTTTAAATCCTGAAATGGAGGCCTCGGTCTGTTTGTTTGTTTCCCTTTGTGTAACAGTTACTTTGGATAAGAGAAAAAGGAGAAGTTGAACCAGTCTTTTTTTTCTCCCCTGTATTGCTAGAAATACAGCTTCATATTTTAGGGACAAAATAAATGGTAAAATCTCTCAACACCAAGCCAAAGAAAGGAGGAAGTTGGGTATCTTATTTTAATCATCAAGAAATGGTCAGAAAATCTAGAAATTCCAAAGCTATTCAGTCTCCCAAAAGATCATATCAAATACCCATCAAGCACACAAAATAGTCAATAAATTCTATCCTGAGGTAATCAGACTTGCTGTCAAATGTTTCATAAATTATTGACCTGAAAAGATTTGCTGTTTGGCCATTTAATATTTGTCATTCTTTTCCAAAGCACTAGAAAACTGGTACTCTGTCTTCAGCTGATACAAGCTTTAAGTACTGTGGGCTTATCTCCATGTGGCCCTTTAGGTCATGATTTATCAGCTCTGAATTAAGCAGGAAAATAAGTTTAATATGACCAAAAGAAAACATTTCTTACTTTTTTTTTTTTTTTTCTTAGAGACAATTATGTTGACTTATGTTGTTTTTTCACTCTGTTTGATTTGCCTTTTCATTTAATTACCTTCAATTTTATTTGGAGCACAGACACTGGTCTGGGCAGATAGTTTATTTTTGTGCCAAAGTTCTTGATTTTTGCAAAGGTTCTTAAGTGAGTGAACAGAGACAACTAACAAGGCAGTTTGCAGGTTAGTTTGCTGCCCCACTCTTAGAAAGGGAGCCTTTAAGATAAGCTCTTCTTTATTTAAGACTAGTTAGTCTACATATATTTAGTGTATTTAGCTAAAACTCAGCAGTTAGACCAATACTTAAGCCCCTTGCTTAACTAGAGTCCCAAGCAAGGAGGAATTAGCTAGGGAGTCTCCTGGAAACTCTCTCACTGCCTTCATTTTAAACTTGGTGAGAGGAAGCAGGGAAAAGGGAGCCTTTTAGGACCAAGAAGCAGCAAACAGTCCAGCTTACAGACGAGTCTGCTAGAGAAGGTCTGCTTGGAAAGAGAGGCAGCAGATTAAGAGACGCAGAGAAATGGCTAGAGGACATCGCAATCCCAGAACTAATGCCTCTACTGGCTCTTCCTCTGCTTGTGCTTGAGGTGTCTGTCCAGGCAAGACCACTTATCATCAAGGCTTCCACCCAGGTCCTGAATTGGCATTGTGGAGACTACGGCTTGCAGGTTCCTTCCAGTGACAGCAAGGTTGGGGAGTGCCTGCAATGCGTGCAGTGCCTCCTGGTGATGTCCCTCAAGGAACAGGCAAGAGAGCTACAAGAGGTGGCAAGGCTGCAAAGCATCCTCCGCCCTAAGGACTTGATCAATTCCATGCTGGAGGAGACCTCTAGGACTGTGGAGGAAGCACCGCCAGAGGTGGTGCTAGAGAAGAAAAAAGACATGGACTTCCAAGAAGGTGAATGCTGGAAGCTTGTGACCTCTGGCACCAAGCAGAAGTCTTCATCTCCACCTGCAGCATTTTTCCTGGAGAACAGATATGGAAGTAGCCCTGGCAACAGAGGAGTAGGAACATGTTCTGTTGGTGGAAGAAGCCAGATCAGGCATCCCCAAGATGCCTGCCACCAAGAGGAAGTGATGGGGGGGTGGTAGTTGGAGGCTCCCTTCTGTTGGGACAGAGGCATCCATCTACTGGCCTGACCTGTTGCCTCAGGAGGTCTACTGCTTGCCTGGATCTGAGATGTCATGGAGGGATAACCGAAACTTATCTAACCCTCTGACTACTACCCCATGCTGCTCAACTATGTGGGCACCAATGATACTGCCAGGGGTGACCCTGAGCAGATCAAAAGTGATTACAGGTCTCAGAGTGCAAGGGTGAAGGGAATAGGAGTTCAGGTGGGGTTCTTGATCCGTCTTGTCCAGGGGAAGGTCCTGGGCAGGAGTGGACACATCCTGCAGATCAATGTGTGGCTGTGCAAATGGTGTTGCCAACAGGGCTTTGGCTTCTTCAACCTGTGATGTTGTTCCAAGAAGAAGGATTTCTCGGAAGACATGGGATCCACCAGACAAAGAAAGGGGAGAGCATCTTCTCAGACTTTATAGGTTTGCTGGAGGGGTGGATATCAAAGCCCTGAGGTAGGTGAGGAAGTGGGTGACCTGGAGGGGGTAACAGGGGAGGCCTTCTCGTTCTTCCTGAGAAAGTAGAATAATCAGCTAGTTACCTCAACTGTCTGTATGTGAATGCATGGAGCCTGGGAAACCAGCAGAAAGAACTGGAAGTCCTCACAGAGTCATGGAACTATGGTTTAATTGAAATAACAGAGACTTGGTGGGATAGCTTGCGTGACTAGAGCCCTGTCATGGATCAGTACAAAATGTTTTGGAAGGGCAGAAGACAAGGGGGAGTTGAACTTTATGTAAAAATGCTGTATGTTTGCTCAGAGCTCTGGTATGAAACTGGAGATAGAGACTTTCAACAGGCCTGGGTTAGGGTCAGAAGGGAGAGCAACAAGAGTGATGTTGTGTGGGGGTCTACACCAGACTAGGAGGATGAGGCTTTCTTTAAAAAGCTAGCACAGTAGTCACCAGCCAGTGGATCTTGATCTTGGAGCCTTTTGCAATAGAACTTGGAGTCAATCCAAGGCTGGGGGTGGGGGCTGAGTGCCCGCATGAATGCACACATGTGCCCCAGCTCAGCACATCACTCCATGGAGGAGGGAAGGGGCAGGGCTAGATCAAGGCTCCTGTAGTGAGGGACAGTGCTGCAGAGGCAGGAGCAGGGGTGAGTTGAGTGGGGCTCCAGCTGAGTGGGACTTACCTGCTGGGGAGGCGTGCCCACAAATAATTTTTTCTCCCTCTGCCTTGATCTCCCTCCTCCTCACAGACTTACCTGCTGGGCAGGGAGGAGGGGGTGGCAGTGGCACACAGTAGATCTTGGGTTGCTTTGAAATGCCAAAGGTGATCTTCTACTTAAAAAGGTTGGAGACCACTGAGCTAGCGGAGGTTTCCCCATCACCAGCTCTGGTTCTCATGGGGGACTTTAGTTACCCTTATGTCTGCTGGAAGGGCAATGCAACAGTGCACAGGTAATACAGGAGTGCTGGGGACAACTTCTTGGTGCAAATGTTGGAGACTAACTAGGGGCTGTGCTCTTCTTGACTTACTACTCACAGAGAAGAATTGGTAGGGAATGTAGAAGTGAATGGCAGTTTGGACAGCAGTGATCATGAGATGATTGAGTTCAGGATCCTGAGGAAAGGAAGGAAGGAGAGCAGCAGAGTAAGGACCGTGGACTTCAGAAAATCTTGGACCTCAGGAAACTTGTCTCACTCAGGGAACTGATGGGCAGGATCCCTTGGGAGAGCAGTCAGTGAGGAAAGGAGATCAGGAGAGATGGTTGTATTTTAAAGAAACCTTACTGAGGATTCGGAAGTGAACCATCCCAAAGTGCAGGAAGACTAGCAAGTATGCCAGAAGACCAGCTTTGCTTAGCAGGCAACTTTTCAGTGAGCTAAAACACAAAAAGGAAGCTTGCAAGGGGTGGAAATTTGGACAAATGACTAGGAATTTGGACAAACGTGTATAAGAGTATTGCTCAGGCATGCAGGGATGAAATCTGGAAGACCAAAATGCAAGTGAAGTTGCAGCTAATAAGAGATGTGAAGGGTGACAAGAAGGGTTTCTACCTGTATTGCAACAATAAAGTTGTGGTGTTCTGGTGTGGTGCCAGAGGACTGGAAGAGGGCCAATGTGGTTCCCATCGTCAAAAAAGGGAGGAAGGAGGACCCGGGGAACTATAGGCCAGTTAGTCTTACCTCAATCCTGGGCAAGCTTTTTGAGAGAATTATTCTGGCACTTGTCCACGAGGGGCCAGCAGGGGAGATTATGCTTAGGGGCAACCAACACGGGTTCATTAGAGGCAGGTCCTGTCAGACCAACCTGGTGGCCTTCTGCAACCACGCCACCAAATCGTTAGATGCAGGGGTAGCAGTGGACATAGCCTTCCTGGACTTCCGGAAGGCCTTCGACACTGTCTCTCACCCTGTTCTCATTAAGAAACTGGTGGGGGACTGTGGTGTCGACACCTACACAGTCAAATGGGTCGCCGACTGGCTGGAGGGCCGCACCCAGAGAGTGTTGGTGAATGGGTCATTTTCGACCTGGAGGGATGTGGGCAGTGGGGTTCCGCAGGGCTCGGTCCTCGGGCCCGCACTGTTCAACATCTTCATCAGTGACCTGGACGAGGGGGTAAAATGCACCCTGTTCAAATTTGCTGATGACACTAAGATGTGGGGGGATGTGGGCA
>NW_017729025.1:86281962-86282271 GCF_001723915.1 Gavialis gangeticus | reverse complement strand
GATGAATATGGGCTGGCAGTGTGGGGATGCAGTCAGGAAGGCCAACCGCACCTTGTCATGCATCCACAGATGCATCACGAGCAGGTCCAGGGAGGTGATCCTCCCCCTCTATGCGGCACTGGTAAGGCCGCAGGTGGAGTACTGTGTCCAGTTCTGGGGACCGCACTTCAGAAGGGATGTGGACAACATGGAGAGGGTCCAGAGGAGGGCCACTCGCATGATCAGGGGGCAGCAGGGCAGGCCCTACGAGGAGAGGCTATGGAACCTGAACCTGTTCAGCCTCCACAGGAGAAGGCTGAGGGGGGATCT
>NW_017729025.1:86278111-86281819 GCF_001723915.1 Gavialis gangeticus | reverse complement strand
GAAGTGGTGCTGGCTCCTACCCTGGGGGTCTTTAAGACAAGGCTTGACAGTCACCTTGCTGGGGTCATTTGACCCCAGTACTCTTTCCTGCCATGGCAGGGTGTCAGACTTGATTATCTGCTCAGGTCCCTTCTGACCCTACTAACTATGAAACTAGGAAACAAAAGGAAGACGAGGGAAAGCATGGGTTCCTTACTAAATGGGCGAGGCGACCTAGTGATAGATGATGCTGAACAGGCTGAAGTACTTGATGCCTTTTTCACTTTGGTCATCATAGACAAGGTCATCTCCCAGACTACTGCACTTGGCAGTACAGTTTGGGGAGGAGCAGCCAGCAGTGACAAAAGAACAGGTTAGGGAGTATTTAGAAAACTTAGATGTGTACAAGTCTATGTATCTGGACACAATGCACCTGAGGTTGCTGAGTGAGTTGGCCAATGTGACTGCAGAACTGCTGGCCATTATCTTTGAAGACTTTTGGCGATTGCGAGAGGTTCTGGATGATTGGAAAAGGGCAAATATAGTGCCCATCTTTAAGAAAGGGAAGAGGAGCATCTGGGGAGCTACAGATTTATCAGCTTCACCTCAGTCCTTGGAAAAATCATGGAGCAGGTCCTCAAGTAATCCATTCTAAGCACTTGGAGGAGAAGGTGTTTTATGAACAGTCAGCATGGATTCACCAAGGGCAAGTCATGCCTGACTAACCTGATTGCCTTCTATGAGAATGTAATCCATGAGATTCCTGGCTCTGTGAATGTGGGGAGAGCAGTGGACGTAATACACCTTGACTTCAGCAAGGCTTTTGATATGATCTCCCACAACTTTCCTGCAAGCAAGCTAATGAAGTATGTGTTGGATGAATGGACTGTAAGATGGATAGAAAACTGGCTGGACCATTGGGCTCAAATGATAGTAATCAATGGCTCGATGTCTACTTGGCAGTCAGTATCAAGTGGAGTGCCCCAGGGATTGCTCTTGGAGCTGGTTTTGTTCAATATCTTGATCAGTGATCTGGAAGATGGGATAGAGTGCATCATCAGCAAGTTTGCAGATGACATTGAGCTGAGGGACGGTAGTAGATATGCTGAAGGGTAGAGCTAGGATTCAGAGAGACTTGACTTATGCAAATTGAAGAATTGGACCAAAAGAAATCTCTTGAGGTTCAATAAGGAGAAGCGGAAAGTCCTGTACTTGGGACAGAACAGTTCCATGTGCTGGTACAGGTTGGGGACCAACTGGCTAAGCAGCTGTTTTGAAGAAAAGGACCTTGGGGTTACAGTGGGCAATAAGCTGAATATGAGCCAACAGTGTGCTCTTGTGAAGAAGGCTAACGGCATACTGAGCTGCATTAGTAGGAGCAGTGTCAGCAGATCAAAGGAAATGATTCTTCTTTTCTATTCAGCACTGTTGAGGCCACGTATGGAGTACTGTGTCCAGTTTTGGACCCCCCCATTACAGAAAGGATGTAGACAAATTTGAGAGAGTCTGCATTGCGGAGAGAGTGGAGGGCAATACAAATGGTTTGGGGGTTGGGGCACATAGTTTTTGAGGAGGGGCTGAGGGAACTGGGCTTATTTAGTCTGAAGAAGAGAAGACTGAGAGGGGATTTGATAACAGACTGCAGCTACCTGAAGGATGGTTACAAAAAAGCTAGACACCTTCCACCACGGAAAACTGACACAACAAGGATCAATGATCTAAAGTTGCAGCAAGGGAAGTTTAGGTTATATGTTAGGAAAAATATTCTCATTAGGTGGGTAGTCAAGCACTGGAACAGGTCAATAGAGAGGTTGTGGAATCTCCATCCTTGGAGGCTCTTTAAACCTGGGTAGACAAAAACTTGGCTGGGATGATATAGTTGGGACTGGTCCTGCTTTGAGCAGGGGGTTGGACTACATGACTTCCTGAAGTCCCTTCCAACCCTAGTTTTCTATGATTAAATAATGTGCAGGTATATTTTTTTAAGTCCTCAAACTTTGCCATGAAATTACTGTTTTCTACCCAGTTTGTGTAGCATCAGGATTGAAAATCATTTCTCTGGGTTGTAATGCAGAACATAGCAATTTGTTATATGGTATCCAAACTTAAGAGATAGTCTAAGTCAATACTTTGGGATGGATTGAACAGGTTTAGACCATGGCTAATGTCTAGAGCAAATGATGACTTCTGTTATGAGGAATACAAATTGCAAGTCAGAAAACCAGCATTTCTTTTCTTGGTTATTTCTTCTACTTTTCTGCAATTGCCCTGAGACTTCATCAGCATGTGAACAAGGCTGTCTTCAATGAGGTATTTGTCATGCAAATATCTCTCTAATGCTGCTTTTTCCTTAGGGTTAGAAGAGGCCAGACTTTATTAGCTACAGGATCATATTCATCTTTCAGTTCGAATTCAACCTGATTATTTTTTCCAGTCACACTTGGATAACAATCCAGTTTCAACATACATGTCCCCAATTATAAAAGAGATTTTACTGCATACTTCTGTTTTTTTGTTACTGTTACATCACTGAAATCAGCATCATTTTTTTTTTTAAATTTAGAAGGGATGCACAGAAGACAGGTCTGAAACACTGTTTTAGAATTCCTCGTAATGCTGTTACACTTTTTCTCCACTCTTATTGCTTTTATGAGATATTGGTTGCAATATTTTTGTTTTTTTAAGTGAATGACAGCTGTGTTTTATGGTTATGGTAAGCCATAGGGGCGATGGCTGTGATAACTTCTCCTTGGAAACTATTCAACACATCCTCAAGACTCTTAGAATCCAGTCATCAGAGGAGTACAAAAGGGAGTTCCAAATACCATTGCTAATTAAAGGAACAGAGGCATCAGAAGAAATCATTTAAAGGAAGCTTTAGAGTAACTTTTCCATATTGCTCTTTTTCTAATTTTATCTAAAAACACTTAGAACAAAAAAAAGAGGAGGCGAATAGTAGTCTATCTAGTAATATGTTGCAATATATATTCAACAGTATTTTTCTCATTATTGTTTAGGGCTTGAAAAGATTTATTTGGATTTAGAGATGTATACCTAGCAGCTGTAGACTTGAGTGGTCTAATTAATCCAAGTCAGGATTGTCCAATATGTGGCCAGCGAAGGATTACTTCATGGGCTGTAGGCTTCTGCCTAACTACTGCTCCTTCTGCTGCTGAGGTCTCTGGGTCCCCCTGTCACTTCCTTCTCTGAGGTTTGATTTCTATCCCAAGCTCTGAGGCTGAAGTGACAGGAGCCTGGGAAACCTACACAGTGAAGGGACTTTACAGTCTCATGCACCAGGACAGCCTGCGCAGCGGAGAGGGGGGAAAGGGGTGCACATCATGGGGCCTGGGGCACATAGTCTTCAGCCATAGAGAAATTGGGCAGCCCTGACCTAAGTGAAAAACTCTGTTCCCTAAAACAGTTAGCTTGGAAGGCTTTGACTTCCAAAGGATTTTTTTGGCCAATACTGATGTCTGATTATTAATCAGCTATGTTGGCCGATACTGATCTGATTTGCCTATATACAGCCCAGTAGTGTGGAGAGCAGGATCGAGCTTGTAAGTCTGTGGGGGGGGAAAGGGGTGTGGGTGTGCAGATCGAGGACCCCACAGTAAAGGAGGGAATGGGGCTGAGGTGGGGCAGGCACTGCCCAGGCCGGGCCAGGGTGTGGGATGGTGCCATGGGCAGCTCGTCCCGGGGTGGGGGGGGGGCGGGGGGGGGGGGAGA
>NW_017729025.1:86263604-86277917 GCF_001723915.1 Gavialis gangeticus | reverse complement strand
TGACTGCTCACACCCCTGGGGGAAGCATGGGGGGGCATATCGGTGTACCTCTCTTTGACTGTACCATTCCTGTACATTAAATTAATCCACACTTAGTAGTCTTCCTAAGGCTTTCCAATATTTTGTTTTTATTTGGCAGTAGCTGGGTGATTTGGAAATGTTTCCTTCCTGTTGCAGCATTTGGAATGAAGCCTTTAGGTTCTATTCAGAAAGTGTAGGAAGGCAGCATTCCTCCTAGCTTTACCAGCTCAGTTTGTCTTCCTGCTTCCGTAATTTAGATGTTTCCCATGAGTCTGTCTTAGTTCATAGGCCCACGTACTGAACCTAAGTGTTTGAGCCTTCCCATGGCATGCTGATGTAACTATAGATATAAAAGATATTGTGTGTGGAGATGTGTAAATCTGTATAGGATGTTGCGTGTGCTTTTCCTCTTAAAAAAGAAGCAAACAAAAAGCCCCCAGTGTTGCTATGTGGATGTGCAAAACGTTTACAAAGGTAAGTAGGACAGACAGCCATTCCACACAATTAATACCATTTCAGCAGTTTCTTTGCTTACTATATAGACATACCTGTAGGGATTCTTGCTGGATGGATAAGTGAAGTTAGGGAAATGAATGGCCAAGAAGAATAAGAGTGCTCATTTCATCTTATGCTATTGCTTTTTTTTAATGGATGGAAAATATGGGGGAATCAGATTTTAGATACTACTTAGATACCCTATCAACTTTTAGCTTAAGATAGTTGTAAGCCTGTTTCTATAAGACATTGGTTATAGAACTGCATAGGCAGTAGGTCAAAAAGAAACTGTTAAAAATATATATATTTGAAAAACTCACTGTTTTCCCCACCATGTTGTTCTCACAGCTGAAGTCATCTCATATGCTGCATTTCTCTACTCCAAGAATTTCAAGTCCCATCTTCCGCACCCTGAGCCCTATAGCCCTTCTGTCTACCCACTTGGACTCTAAGAAAGAGACTGGGTTACCCAGGAGTCAAACAGCAGAGGGTCAGTCTTCCTCTTCCTGCTCAGCTGGCCGTAGGCAACTTCCTGTCATTCCCAGTGGCAACAAGTTTCCCCCTGTCATTCGCATCTCAAAAGCACAACTCCAGCAGGTGAATAAGTCTTCATCTTCATAAAAGCTACTGCACTGTATCAGTCATTTTCAAAGTTGTAAGTTTCTTAGCTGCTTGACATAGCACAATAACAGAATGTTCTGACGAACAGCCACTGGAGAAAAGCATTTTGAGAGCAATCTGTTTTAGGAGTAGCCATTTTGTGAGAAAGATAAGTGAGCCTACCAGAAGAGGTAAAAGTTTGTCAGAAATATTTGTTAGATTTTCAGAGCACAGAACAGTTGGACCTAATGGATGTTCCATCTGAAGATGATAAAGGAAAAATCATACGGGATTTGTTTGAGATATCATGATGGAGTGGGTGAGGATAGCTTTAGGTTCTTTAAAGGAATTTGAAATGTGAAAACATGGGACAGTAAACCTAGGGAATGTATTTGTGACTTCAGAGCTTAAGTTAAGAAGTCTCTTTCTGGGAAGATGGGCTCACAAATGAAAATCAAATATATTTTGGGGTGGGGGAGAAATGTACAATTTGGACTATCTGAGGGCTTTTAGTAAGGAGAAAAATAGGGTCAGGGCCACCAGTGTACTTTTTTTGAGATCAGTTAGAATACTTAACCTATCTGGTAACCTGTACTGTTACAGTACATAAAATAGTGTTGGGAATAATTGATGAGAACTGTCAATGGTAACATTGCTCAGAAGAGTAGTGTCTTCACTGTTCTATACTGTCTACATTTTCCAGTTTTTCTGTCCAGTGGGAAAGAGATGAAGGTTCAGAATCACAATCTATGTTCATCATGGTTTGTTTAGTGGTCACAAGTATGTTATCTGAGATTTGCTAAGCAACTTCAGCTTGCAATGACTGCTAAAGCAGTGTGACATAACATTTATTACATACAGATCCAAGCAACTCATCTTTCACCATTACACCATAACCGTTTCATCCATACTATAAAAATGATTTCTACATTGTTGTCTGTTTCCTGCATATTTATTATTATTTCTCTTTCTGAAAGGCTTATTTTTCTATAAAGCATAGACAGATATGTTGATTCTTTTAAAATATTTTTTTCTCAACAGCAGCTTTTCTCAGTAATTTAATAGGAGCAGTGACTGGTGATAACAGACAAATAATGCAGTAGGTATATGTATGACTGGCTCCAGTAATCAGTGGATTCTCTATAGCACCAGGCAGTTTTTCATTTCCATATAGAATCCTAGTTCCTCTTCCCAGCTTCACAGAAATGGGTGAATGTGGAACCAGTTTGAAAGTAACAGCTTTGTGATCTCAGTAATTGTGAATCTCGTGACCCCACAATGACTGAAATGTTTACAAGGGAGAAAAAAAATGTTATTAATAGTTAGACTGTTTCTTGGGGTTGCTTTTTTATCCCAGAATGCAAAATGGTTTAATTTTTTAAAATCTGTGCAAATAGTTTAGTTTCATTTTTTCTGTCAAAAATATTAAGAGTTGTGGGTTCATCTAACAAATTGTTTACATTATTCAAAGCAGGTAGGTTGGTCCCTGGGGTCAGTGATGAGTACCTGACACCTGCAAATTGTATATTACTTTTCCAACAGCAGTTTGAGATTTCTAATCCATGAGAATTTATCTTCTGCTTTTTCAATTGTAGTGCACACTACAAGCTCGTAAGACCTTAGTTCATTCTGCTAAACAGGGTCCCATGTACTTTCAAGGTCACTGGGAGTGTCTACACGAGACACTGACTGCTCAGTAGCTGAAAAATACTGTACAGTAGTGCATCACAGCATGGATGGTGCTAATATGCTACTGTGCGGTATTATTAGGCTACTGTGCACTAGTATCATCTAAAAGACATTCGATGGTACTACTGCACAGTAACTTTTGTTACTGCATGTTTATTTAGCACTTGCTAATAAAGTACTAAATAAATGCACAGTAACAACTGTGCAGTAGCATCTCGTGTAGATGCACCCACTGAGCCTTAATTTTTTGCAAGGTTTTTTGATATCATGGTGCAGTCATGTTCGCTTCTGTAGCCAGTAGAAATTTTCATAAACACAGAAACACTTTAAAAATGGAGGTTTTCCTTCAATTAAATATTAAAAATGAATATAAAAAGGTTATATATAATTTAATTCTATATAAATATTAGTGCTGAATATATTTCCGTACATTTCCTATTGTGTAATTAACAGTTTGGTGCATCATTCATAATTAATAAACTGCAGAAATTGTGGAACTGTGCTGCAGAATTTACATCCAGAGCACTCCACAATAAATGATTAATTGGTCGTGAAATCAGGAAAGGAAATTTTCTTCCCTTTTCACTGCCAGGTGAGGGTTATGGAGCTGTAACTCAGTGTTTCAGCATTTGGTTGTTGTGTTAGATTGATGATGCTTTTTATATATACTGTATATTTTAAAATCAGCTGCTTTGCCACAGAGCAGTTAATATTTTTGTGTATGATGTGCTGCTTCCACCCATCTGGGATTGGGCTTTGGAGGCCCAGCACCACTTGACTTGATCAGGATTGGGCTCAGGGGCTCCATGCTGCCCCCACCTGGCTTCCGTGTGCTGGGATCAGGTCCCGCGCTCCCTGTGTGCTGAATCTAGCACACAGGAACACAGCCAGTGAGGTTCCCCACAGGATAGATTACACACACTGGGGGCTGGATCTGGTCCACAGGTCAAGGGTTGAGCATCCTTTTGTTAGACAGACACAGGTTGTGTAGGATGGTTTAGGCAGGGATGATCTTGTCCAGAGTTTGGGATTGGAGTAGATGACCTCATGAGGTCCCTTCTAGCCCTACTTTCCTATGACCCAATCAAGTAGCTGTCTAATACGGTTCTCAAATAGAGGAGAGAGGGAAGCCCTTATATTTTGGTTTAGGGAAACTCTTTTACAACCCTGATGGTCACAATCATGGTTAAACTGATATGTAGCTAAAAAGGTTCTGATTTCAATCTGTACAGGATTCTTCTTCCCCCTCTCCCTTTCTGTACTTAGATTAGAGGCAGTCCAAATTGTTTAAGCAAGGCTTTCCCCAGAAAGTTACTAATATGTTTCCCTGAATAGAGAAGAGCAGGTTTAATGATGGTAGAAATTTCAGGGATTTAGTGCAGCTCACAGCTGATGAAACAGTTTGTAACAGAAATGTAGATTTGGGAAAGTGCACTGAAATTCTGCTAGCTCCTTTCTTTAAATTGTTTGATTTTTTTTTTAAATCTATTGTCTGCTACCACTCAACATAAAAATATAGGAAAAGGAATGTTCTTATTATTAATGTATTTATTCTGTGAATTTGACAAAGATGATGGGTGGGTTCAAAAAATAACAAACTCAGTAACTAGAAGCTTTCTTTGTTTTCAGTAATTACCACTAGGCACTTCTGAAGTCTGGCCATTAGTGGTGAGGTGACTAATAACAGTTTCATCATTTCCTTTGCCAGCCAGTTTTCCTTTATTTGTCTGAATCGTTCATCCAACAAAAGACATTCTCAAAATAGCAAAATGTGATTTTTAAAATCACAAAATTAGACAGGAAGACCCAAAAATGACATATACCAGCAATTACTTAATTTCTTAAATTAGCTGGATTCATGGTATCCTTTTTTATAAAAGTTTAGCCAATACACTTTTCTTCAGATGCAGGCAGGTCTTTACTGTAGAGTTCTTGTGCTTGCCTGATATGTCCAAACAATACATACAGGTGCTTGGCATGTTCAAATGTGCTGCTGCAGGGTTTGCTGGTATTTTATGTTTTATGCAGAAATAGAAGCTCTACAGGCAATTTCATCACATCTGTCTTTGGTGCAATGAAAAATTAAGAATTATAGCACATTAGATTAGCTTTGCCAGGGTAGAAGTTTTCCAAGTTGTAAATTAATGAAGAAACAATTAAGGGCAACAAGACAGTTAATGTGAGCCTGTGATATTTTTAAAATAGTACATTACCTGCAGAAAAAGCATCCATCTTTAGTGACAAGTTCTTCATGTCCTTTCTTCACCTTGCACCTTCCTTTAATGATAGCACAAGATCCATAATGAAGGTCCGTACAGTCGATGAGCAATAGTAAGAGTATTTGGGCCCAGCCATCACTAGCTTTCTGAATGGATGAAACATCCTTGTATTCAGGGTTACAGTAAAGCCAGAAGAATAAACACTGTAAAAATAAATGATTTTACCATTGATGTTTATAGCTCCTTAAATACACAGCACTTCAAGGATCTCAGAATCTAAGGGAGCAAAAGCCCACACCTGTATGGCATGTCTGTTCCCATCCCTCCCTAATATCCTCAGTTCTTTTTCTTATAGTTTGTTTTTAATGCCAATCTCCAAATTATTTTCAAAACAACTTTCATATGATACATATTATTTGCTCCATAAATTCATTATATATACTGGAAGTACTGAAATGCTGGCTTAGGAAATCGAAATGGTATATGGAGCATTTCAGCTCTAGATAGCTGACTCACTTCGGTAGTCCAAATTGTTGCCGTTACATAGCTATTCCCTTAATTGCCTACATGAAATTAGTAAGCGGTTATGGTCCAATGTTTAGTAGCCAAACGCATCATAAAACCAGTATTACATTTGGCACTAATCGGTACACTTGTTGGCAGCCTCAGCAAAGGTGTGAAGGACTGTCTGAAAATATTTTGTCTTACAGATAGCACCTTGGATCATTAAAACTGAAAAAGGTTGCATAAAACTTGCTTTATATTCAGTTTATTTTGTGAATTTATGAGTATTTTCTATGTGGTCAGTTTTTTCATCTTGTTGTTTGTATGGGTTTTTCAAATGACTGTAGGAGAGAGAAATCATTAAAACGGGTAAAAGTAGGGGTGAAACAAAAAATAGATGTAGGTGTATAGTATCTTAAAGCACATTGAATTTATTTTTGCAAACTGACTCAATTTCAAGTTGTTAAGGAAAAGTATAGTGTATAGAGATGCTGCTTTTTTCTTAGACATGAGCACATTTGCAGCCTGGTCCTACTCCATCTCTTAAGTGCCAAAATGTGAGCGTATTTCATCCTGTTCAAGTCCATGAAAAACAGTCAGCAGAAAAGGCAGAAAGGTCCTCCTTTTGTTTGTTGCATTTATGATTGTATCTTATGGCTAAGCTATCGGCATGTTACAAAAATAGGCATGTTAGCATTTTTTTCAGGGACTTGAACAGCATGAAATAGGATTATACTTAAGCACCTGTGTTCACTTCTAGGCATGTAATATTTGGAATAGAATTAGACTCTGTTTCCCAAATGACCAAAATGTCAAGACAAAACTACTGACCAGCTCTTGGCAATGATGAGTGCCTCTAGCACACTCCAAGATTACTTAAACCCTATTTTTTCACACTAAAAAACTAATGTTTAGATTATCAACCTAGAACTTAAACAGGTTTAGAGTCCAGTTATGCAAAATACTATGCAAATGTTTTTGCAGAACCGTGCCCAGAAGAGGTTGCAATCAAAGTAATTTGATAGGGGACATGTCTATACTGTAAAATTACTACACTGCTCTGCATGGACTCCTTTTTGTATTGGAAGGAGTGTGCGGGGCTATTGTGCTTCCAGCTTAGGAGGGAACCTACACAAAGCAGTTTGACATGTTTCAGGGTGTCACTGCCAGACATGGTAAATTTGCCATGTAGATCTCTCTTTAGGTATGGACCTTTAAACACTTTTTGTGACCAGCTATATCATAATATAAATGGACTTTACCTGAATGGATGAGACCAAATTATATTGTAGCTGTGTGAAGGAGCTGTGCTCTACATCTATTTTAGGTCCTGTCTATAGAGACAAAGCCACATTATATCACAGTTGGGCCTCCAAAGTATTCAATC
The DNA here is from genome assembly GCF_001723915.1 of Gavialis gangeticus. Lineage (NCBI taxonomy): Eukaryota > Metazoa > Chordata > Crocodylia > Gavialidae > Gavialis > Gavialis gangeticus. Next base: position 86,271,002 of record NW_017729025.1, on the reverse strand, counting down.
ACTTCACCAACACACCCAACATCTTGTTGTATGGATTTGAAATAAACAGAACAAAAAGTCATTCACAGACTAGATTGTATTAAGAATAGTATAAACCAAGACTACAGATTCTTATCCTGTTACCTGGATTAGCTTTATTAACCTCTGTGTCCCTCAGTGGATTAACTGCTTTGTTTTTTTGTCTCCTACCCTTCTTGCCACTTTCAGCAGTACCGTCTTCTTTTTCTTTCCCCTTCCATACAATTTGTATTCTAATCTCCATTTTCTGCAGTTCCTTCTTAGCATCTGATGAAGTAAGATTCTGCTTACCAAAGCTTATACACCTCTGATTTAGTTAGTCTATAAGGTGCAAATCTACCCTGCTTTCTGCCTGACTTCAGACTAAAGCAGCTAACTACTTTCCTGTGTTTATGGACTTGGCCAAAAAGTAACTTAGTACTGGAGTAGGAGGAGTGTATTCCTGTAAACGTTTATATCTTTCTGCAAATCGTAAAACTTAAACATTTGTGTGTAGCAGAGGGAGAGTTAAAAAGAAAACTAACTTTTGATTGATCATAGTCATCTTTTGCAGAGCCCTTAGACATAGCCTGCAAACCTCCAGGGGTCCACAGACCACAGGTTGAAGACCACTGGTTTAAAAAAATAGGACAAAATATTTTTATCTTTCAAAAAAGATATGTAAGTTGGAAAAGTACCTGTCTTTTATAATGAGCTCTGAAATAATAGCTTTAGTAGTAGCTTTGAAAATGAAAATTCAAAGCTTTTCTAAAGTAATTTTATCTTCAGTTTTATTAATAAGTTTCTGAAAATTACAGATATTTTCTCTGCTGGAGCAGGAATTAATAGAGTTCTTAGCTTCAGAGAGATCATTTAAATATAACAAAATGTAACAGAACCTATCCCTCAGCTAAGAAGAAAAGTGTATTTCTCATACCCTGTAGTGGGAACAATGATCAGTTTGTCTCCGACTTATTAAATTATTATTTATTAGTTGTGTTACCATAGTGTGTTGGAGTCCTGAATATTTCAGCTGCATTTTAAGTAGTGATGCTAGAGAATGACTGTTAGGCAAATTAGCAACAGTGTTTTGCATTTAAAAATAGAAAAAATATTTTAATATAATATGTATAATATAAGTCTCTGTGTGATGGATTTTAAAATATTTATAATTTCCAGTGTCTTTTTTTACCCTAGTTACTAGTTAATTGGAAAGGCAGAATACAGAGGTGTGAATTATGAAAGACCTTCCTTGATGATCTAATTTAATTTTCTACTGAAAATTATTAGGTATTCTATAAAATCTATATTTAGAAGCAGTGAATAAAGTATGGTAGTAAACATATGATCTGTAGTAGTCCCTGTCCATTGGCCTTCCAGCAGAATCCAAAATTATTTTTTGGAAGTCAGTCCCAAAAGGGTCTGTACCCAGGGTGGCAGGGACAGGGGCAGTGGCTGTAGCTGGGCTGGCTGCAGCGGCAGCTGCTGTTCTTGTGCTCACTCTAAGAGGTGCTCCAGTCACCCACCTCTAGGTAGATTCCAGCTTTTCAGAGGCCAAGGTGTTGGCTTGAGCATCCTTTTGGTTACATTACTGAGTCTCCATCTCAATTGGGCGTGAAGAATGAAAGCAATCATGAGGAAGTATGGATTTAGTGACTATAAAAATCATGGATGAGATAGCAGCTTAGGATGTCATTTCTTCACTCCTTTAAATTTATGATCACATGAAACCCCAAACTTGCGTGCTTAGAAAAAGGCTGGGTCCAGGTCATAGATAAGTGACTATTTTTTATCTGGAAATCTCCCATCAAGACCAAAGAAACCCAAATTCACCTTCATGGTCTCAGAAAAGAAGTAATAAATCATTTGGCTAACTTTTTATCACCCCAAAGGTGGCCTGTTGTTGTGGGTTAGTGTTGGACAGAGAAGTGGAAGGATTTGGGTGTGTGGGAAGGAATTTCTTCATACAGTAATAATCTGTCTCATTTATTTTCTCAAATCCCTGCAGTTTCCTTCTCTTCCTAGGGTAGTAGCACATCATTTTCCTCTTTCTTCAGCCAACAGGGAAGATTTTCGTTAGAAGATGTTCCATCTCTTGGGGACTGGAGCCAGCATCTTAGTGCCATGGAAAAATATTTTCATGAGTTTTTCTTCAGGTCTTTTATAATCCAAAGAAGAGCTTAGTGGAAAAATTTTCCTGGGTCCTAGTGAAACCAAAAATTCAAGATGCAAACTATTAATTTTGCCCTGACTACTAAAGAGTAAAGGTGTTGCTACTTCTGTGATCTTTAAAGAGTCTTACTCCCACATCCTTACAGCCTCATAGATCTATTATTTCCCTTAGATAACCAGCTTTTTAAATATTGTCTTTCCTTCTAGCCTGGCCTCAGTTGCTTTGGGTTTTTTCAAAGCCACATCTGAAGTTGCAGCAGCCCTTGCAAGAAAGATCTCTGCTTAAGTGTCTCCTTAAATTATCACTTCTATTGATTAATTGTCAAGATTGAGTGCTGAAGCTGGCAAATGAGATAGACTGGGTATTTTTGAGTCCCTGGTGTTTATGGTGAATAATGAGAAGGTATTCTACCTGCCTTGTGAAGGAAGGGATATTCCCATTCAAAGAGAGAATTGTGAAACTCTAGAATTGTCAGCAGTTTTCATTTTGTAGTCTGGGTCAGTGACCCAGAAAGCTGTCCTCTCTTTTTTTTCTTTCAGTATCATATGCATTGCTCCTATGTGCTCAGTACAGGGTTCTTCACCTGGCAATTCCTACCTCCTGGGTCTAGTGGAAATCTAGATTATCTAACAAGGGAAAAAAAAGGGACATGAATCTCTTTCTTCTCAGGTGCCCCAACTGCACAAATCTGTTGAAAAGCATCTCATTTCAAGAAATAAACAAGCTTCACATCACAGCTAACTTAACCTGACAGGCTGATACATGCACAGGAGAACCCAGCCAGATGAGAGAGCATGGTCAAGCAGAGAGAATTGTCTCCACATAAATGTATTTGAGCTTAAGAGTGCCTGCTGGCTTTCTGGAACTTTAGAAGGAGGAAGAATGTCTTCATTAAACCAGCATAAGAGTACTTACTTGGGGTGCACCAACAGAGATTTTTTGGGCCAGTACCGATGGCTGATTTTTAAGGAGCTATATTGGCTGATACTGCTCTGATTTCTGATATGCAGGTGCCCCCAGATCTGTGCATGGGGTGAGGGTGGCCTGCCACTGCAGGCTGGGACTGGGGCAGCAGCCAGGGTGAAGTGTGGGACAGAGGCACAAGTGACTCATCTGGTGGGTGTGGGGGTGGCTCCCACTGCTGCACACATCCTGGGAGGGCTTGGGATATCTGCCCCTGGATTTGTGCATGAGGCGAGGGCAGACTGCTGCTGCAGGCTGGGGTGGTGCCGGACTCTTCTCAGTGGGGGGTTTTGGGCTGGGACTGTGCTCGGGGCAGGCAGTGGTGGTGCTCGAAAGGGAGGGTTTGGGGGCTATGACAAATTTTGGGGTGGCTGCAGCCCCCCTCCCACAGCCCCTCTCCTAGCACCACTGTTACTTGCTCTGAGCATAGCCTAGCCCAGCCCCCTGCCCCTACCCCAGGCCCACTCCCTCTTACGGTGGGGGTCTCAATCTGCACCCTCCCCCCCACCTCCCCTTTCCTCACAACAGACTTACCAGCTGGACTCAGCTGCGCGCATGCATGGGGCATTTATTGGCAACGTTATTGGCCACAGCCAAAAAAAAGCTGATTGCCTATACTGTCAATGTTTCTTATATCAGTGTCTATCTGATATGGGACTGATGTATCGGTGCACCTCTAGTAGTTCTCTCTCAAAATTGACTGGGACCCTATCGCTGGTAGGTGTTGTCAGGCTTCGGCCCCTTTCTGGTTGGCACCTTCCTCCCCAGTGATGTCAGGGTGAGACTGCACCCTGGGGCCACGTAGAAGGCTCTGAGCGCTGGCCCTACTCTCCTGCCATGACTTTGATGTTGCTAGATGGGGAGGCAGTTCCCTGTCAGTGGTCCCAGAGAGGTTGTGATCCTGGTCTTTCTTCGTGGGGCTCCAGACCTCCCCTTTACCCCACCCGTACCACATCCACGGCCTGGGAGGGCTCTGCTCCCTGTAATCTCCCCCGGGACAATCACTTCTCACTCATGAGGCCCACCTGAGTGGGGCCGGGTATATTTGGCTGTCATTTGCTCTGGATAACTAAAACATTCCCTGGCTGGGGTAACGATAACTTAGAAGTTTCTTTGCTCAAGGCGAAGACATTTGGCATCTGCTGAAGAAGTGTAATGGGATTCTGGCTCCTCAGGACCCCTTTACCTCCCTGGGATGGGTGAATGAACCTTCGTCTGTCCCTCTGGTTACTTTTCCCAGGGACCAGCAGGCTAGGAGTTGATCACTCCTGCTCCCACCACCTGGTGGAGGTCACCTTTTCCCCACCGGGCTCAGGGTCAGTCGCCGTCTGCTCCTCCCTCTTCACCCAGCTGCCCGTTGGGTCTTGTCATCGCTTGCCGCCCTTCCCCACCAGGGTACCTGAATGCTCCAGTGCAGCCAGGTCTTCACTCACGATGGCAGGGACGACCTCCTTCTCCCTGCCATGCCCCTCCAGACAACTTGGGCTCCCTGAGCTTTGACCTGTGGTTTTCCTCACCAGGGTTTCCTGGTGGACGCTGGGGCTTCTTGCCCTGTGCCCAGCTCCCCTGCTCCTACCCGGCTCCACCGCCTGCCTCTCCCCACCAGCACTCTGCCTCTCCCTGCTCGGCTCTGCCACCTTTCTCTCCCTGGCGGTGTTCTCCGCTCCCTCCGAGCAGCTGGGTGTTTCTCCACCTGCCTTTTGAGCAGCCTGTGCTGCTGTTAGGCCCCACCCCCGGGGCTCACTGATCTGCAGGCTCAGGCAGATGTGGAACCACTGAGACTGTGTCGGCGTGTTTTCGCAGCTGCCGCTTGTCCCAGCGCCTGTGGTGAGTATTGGGGCTCATCAGGCGGGATCCCGGGACATGTTGGGAGGGGGGCTTCTGCCTCCCCCCCCATAGACACCAACAGCCCAAGTCTCTTTTTCTCTTCAGTTAAGTGGAAGAGAACTTAGTAAAAGCTCTCTGAATCTCATATGACTTGAATTGCCAAGCACACTGGCTCATCATATCAGAAGTATTGCCAAGAGATTAGATGCTTCACACAGAAATATTTTGCTAACTTTCTAAACAATGGGGATCATCTCTATAAATCTATCAACAAGAAAAAAATGTAGATGCAGTAGTCTATCAGTTGTCCAGAACCAGGGCATTTGGAGTACAGCACATTTTCCATTACATGGATTAACAGCTTTGTTTATGATTTTTTTCTTCTTGTGTCTTTGTTTGGAAGATGGGCTAGAAAAAATAAAAAGTCAGCACTTAACGGTACCCAACATTGGTGAGATCATATAGATCCTACTCTGCTGACCTCCTAATTGTGTCTCTCATCTGGGTCATTTCCTTATTCTCTTGTGCTCAAGACCTGCTATAATAAGGACAAGCATTTAATCAAGAATCAGATTCCTGAAATCTCTCAGTCTGTTTTTTGACTGAGAACTTCTGAAACATTAGGGTTTCAGATGAGGTGGACCAAATCATTCTCTTATCTCACAAAGCAGCCTGTTGTCCAAAATCTCTTAGTTGGTATAGTCTGTTTTATGAACACGACATAGGACTGGAAGGGTTCAGATTTCCATAAGGTTTTCACAACATTTAGCCCCTGAATTCTTAAAATACAGGTATCAATTCCTGGAACCATAGGGAACTAGGGCTTCATGCATGGAGAAGGGTAGCTTTGTTTCTATGGTATCCTATAGAGATCCTCCATATCATTAGTATTAAATTACAATCCATGAGGCAAAATGGCTTATGGACATTAGGAATGGTGTGTTTTAAACTTTAAGAAAAGGAGTACTTAGAGATGTGATTCATTAGGGAGATCAATTAAAGGGGAATAGGAAGTTGGAAAGTTGTTCCATTTCTTGGTCCTGTTTTCCTGGAATGTAACATCGCATTTTCCTCCATTCTTGTACGTTTCTCTTCATACCCTGAATGTTTCTTAGGTCATTTCTGATTAAAACCCAGGATCTGTGCAGTAGTAGACCAGTCATAAAAATTGTCAATGCTTACTTTATCTTTGTTTTTGATGACTGGGTCAATATAGTACATATAAGACCTCAGAAAACATTTGAATTTTTCCTTGAATCCTGAAGTGAGATAGAGACTACCACTTAAAATGAAGGTAAAGTTTCCTTAAGATGAATGAATCAGACTGAAATTAGAAAGAAGAGGACTGTACCCTTGAAGATGTAAACACTTTTCAATTTGATTGGTTTTCAACATGCCATTCTGATTCAGTGAACAAAAGAGTAACGGGGACCGTACTGTATTGATCCAGTCACTGAAAGCAAACTAGCAGGTAAATGAGAATACAATTTGCCTTTTGCTGCCAAAGATTCTAGACACCTAGGGGCTTTGTTGCACATTAATTTAAAGCAGCTCTTGGAGCTCTTAATCTCTAGTTTTAAGCACACTTTAGATGACTTAGTCATGCCATTCCAGGGAGGTGCATCTTTCATCTGTGTTATACAGTTCATGTTCCATTTAATGTGTGGCCACTCCCCACAGGTGAACCACCCAAGTTGCAGTCCTTCAGCATCCTAGTATGCAGTGTCTTCTCTCCAATCCTCCTGTTGTGTGGACAGACTTTCCACCCCTGAACTTTACTGCCTAGGAGCGTGGGGTGCTGGCATCAAGCCAACTCCTCCTCCCACCCCAGGGGTGCAACCACATGCAGTTAGCCTGCAGAGCACATGCCAGCTAGCCAGGTTGCAGGACATGGACAGGCCCAGGAGTAGGGTCTAGAGGCTCAGGGAACAAGGTAGGGGGCCAGATAGGGTCCCCATGAGCTGGGGTTTCCTTCCCAGGGCAGGGTCAGTATTTCCCCCAAAAGTGCCTTCCCTACTGCTTCCACCTCCCAGAGACCCCAGGAGGCACAACCAGGACCCCTGCCACACTGCAATTCCAAATCCCAATGTATTAAAATAGCAACAACAGAAGCAGCGGCCAGACAGGCAGGTTAACCCTTCCCTGCCTGTTCCCTGGGTACCGACAGTGCAGGCAGCCACAAGTAAGTAATGCCACAGGGGCAGTGGGAGACAGGAAGCAGGGAGGGATCCCTAGGAGGTAGGGGGTGAAGCCAGGCGTGCACCAGAAGGCTGGTGGGGGGGTGCTGTGGGCCCATCGGGGGGTGGGGGTGGAGCTCAGGGTCAGGATGAGTGACGTGACCCCAGCTGGCCTGGATACGTGCAGGGGAGGCGCTAGACTGGAGGTGGACTGGGCTGCGCTGGGGGGGTGGGGGGAGGTTGGGAGCCGTCGCCGTTGGT
>NW_017729025.1:86253977-86258604 GCF_001723915.1 Gavialis gangeticus | reverse complement strand
TGGGGAGAGATTCTTACCTTTCAGCCCTCCAGGCTCCTGCTGGCCTGAAGTGCGACTGCTCCAAATTCGAGCTAGCTCTAACACCTATCAATGTTTGTGCAGCTCGCAGGATAAGGTGTAACAAGGCCCTAAGTGGGAAAAGCTACTGCATAGTCATTCCCATTTGGAACAGCTTGGGATTTTAGCTACCTTCCTCCTTTCTAGTTATTTCTTCACTTTCTCCTTCTACACCCAGTGAAAATTCAATTTTTTCATACTTCAGCAGCAGGAGAAGAGATGTTCATCCTTTCTACTGAAATATTACCTTCACAAAGGCAGTGGTGCACTAAGACCAGCTTCACAAGTGTAAAGTCCTGTTTCTAGCTGACTAACAGAAGGCAGAGTAGATTTGCACTTTTGTAGACTAAGTCAAAGATGTATAGCGTAAGTTTCATAAGCAGAGGGCTTACTTCATCAGATGCTGTGAAGGGGCTTCAGGAGGCAGAGCTGCTAAATAGAAAGCTGTGATTAGAATACAAAGGTAGGGCATTTGAATTAATGATTAGGATACAAAGAGTAGAGCTGCTTTCTGTTTGGTAACTCTACTTCCTGCAGTCCCTTCACAGCATCTGATGAAGCAAGCTATCTGCTTTCAAAAGCTTATGCTATACATTTCTGATTTAGCTAGTCTTTGAAGGTGCAAATTTATCCCACCTTCTGCCTGATTTCAGACTAACACAGCTGGCTACCTCTCTTTAGTTTTTTTTGAACCACATCCCATAGCCTAAGATTTAAATATGGAATGATAACCTTAAATTTTAGGGGCTTAAGAAGAGCAGTGTAATAAATCACAGAATGATGTGGCTATTTTTTCCTTAACATAAATAACATCAGTTTCTGTAACTTCAGTTTTGTGATGCAATATGGCTAATGTTTCTTGTGGTGTTTCTGTAAATTACTTGTGTCAGCTGAATGTTGTGCTTGAAGGCAAACATGATCCTATAGCGATAGAAGTCCCTGCCTACATGATATTGGTAAAAATGAACAAAAAGAATGAATCTCAGTACAGCTGTTATATACAGTTTTTCCAGGATTGTTCATGTTGCTGTCAGCTCCCAGTGTGTTTTTGGCTCTCACAGAAGTAGATTTACTATAGCCAGTATTAACTGAGTTATTTGTCCCCAGGACCTAACAGTTGAGTCTGATTTTTATGAACCAATGGTATCATTCTTTTTGATACTCTAAAAGCACATTGAGCTCTGTAGAGAACTTCTACTGCAGCAAGTTCCGGTGGCCCCCCGTTGTATAACACTGCAGATTCCATGGCAGCAGTGAAAGTGGCTGCAATCAGCTTCCCCTTCCCACAGCAAAGAATCCAGGAGGATTTTGTGGCCATCATCAAGTTCCAGTCATCAAGTTTCCTCCTCTTTCATTCCTGACTGCACAGTTTGACAGTTTTTACAGTAATGTGCGCTTCTGACAATTTTACTTTTAATATGAATTTAATGCGTAAAACCTCCCCCCAAAAATATGCACAATATTGTGAAAATAAAATATAAAACTTAAGAACCAGCTGCAGGAGTAAACTGTTCTCTGGCAGATTCTTGATGATGGTCATCTTTTTTGGCAGAGGTCATTTTTGTTTTCACAAGGGACACACCACTCATTTTGTCCTAAGGTAGTGGAGATTATTATTTTCTAATTCTTTTTATGAAATGCTGTTTATGAAATTAGCTAATTTTATTCTATTATTTGAACATGATGATTGACAGAAACAGGAAAACTTTGAACATGCACTGTATTCTAACAAATGTAATCTATATAACATGGTATTCCTCAGCTTTTCATCTTTTTCTTTTAATTTTCTATTATAGATAACTATACTCAGGCCTTCAGTGGCATCCACCCAGTCTGCTTCTGAGAGCTTTCATTATGGCCACCAGCTAGAGAAGAGAGACCGGGACAGTCAGCCTATGGAACACACTGTGGAACTTTCTTCTCCTAAGGAGAATTTTCTTGGATTGATAGTGACAGACAGTGCACTTCCAAATAGTGCCAGCAGACCAGATCTGGTGCTTCAGTTAGACCATATCAGCCAGGAGGGGCTTGGGAGAAAAGAACATGTCAAAGAATGTGTCAGATTCGTAGAGTATGGCCAAAAGGATGTACTTGAACAAAATAGCAGGAGGCACAAAGAGGAAGACCCTGAACATCTCCCTGTAAAATCTGAAGAAGAAAGGCTTCCCATCATTTCTGAGGATGTCATTCAAATACTAAGCAAAGGGCAGAATTCTCCTCCACTAGCAAACTCAAAATCTGTAGAGGAGGAACCTCCAGCCACTGGTGAACCTGATGAAGAATCAAAGCCAAGGACTTCTTGCTTGGTGCCAAATCAAGATGCAGACCTTGAAGTTCTGAAATCAACAGGAGCTGAAAGGACAGATGTTGTTCCATCAAGAGTTATTGACCCTTTTGCTGACAGAGAAGGAAGACAAATAGTAGCAGTGCAGGAAAATGGTTTCCATGATAATGAGGAAAATGATAGTGCTGAAGACTTGAAATGTCACCAAGTGGCGCTTACTACTTTCTTGCACCAGGAGGGCAAAAGAGAGAAAAATGCCCCCAAAAATGGAGAACTATTTCATTGCATTTCAGAGAATGAGAGTTCTCATCAGTCCAAGAAAGACTTAGTTAGATCACCCTTTGTGTTCAGGCAGAGTCGCATACCGGTTTTAGCACAAGAGATAGACTCGACATCAGAATCCACTTCTCCTGTGTCAGCAAAGGAAAAACTTCTCCTAAAGAAGGCACATCAGACAGACTTGGTCAGGCTACTTGTGGAAAAGAGACAGCTTAAATCCTTCCTTGTTGACCTCTCAAGTGCCTCTGATAAATCACTGGAGGAAAAAGTGTCTGCTGCTCCTGTACCATTTTCTGAGGATGAAGTCTTATCCTCTTTTTCTAGACTGACACTGGACTCACATTTGGGCAAGCAAGGTGAGGATGGCTCTTTGTCACCCAGTAGCCCTCAGTCCAGAAAAAGCAAGATTCCAAGGCCAGTGTCCTGGGCTACTACTGATCAAGTCACCAGTTCAAGCTCAGCTCAGTTCTTTCCTCGGCCACCACCAGGAAGACCACCACCAAGACCTGGGGTAGAAGCCAGGTAATACAGGCAACCTAGAAATAGTCTTTAAATATTTTACTTTAGAGTTGTTTGGAATAAGTTTGCAGTAAGCAGTGGTGATGGCCCAGACCTTCTGTCATTTGTAAACCCATTTCTTTTTAAAGTACTGTTTTTGAGTTATGTGAGAAATACCTTGACTGGTTAAAAAGAACTTTAGCTTAAACACAGATGTTAGACATTTGCAGTACTTTAGAGTGTGACAGAAGGATGTTGCAGTCCCCCGCTGACCTCTCTAATAGATGAGCAGAATTTTAAAATGGCTGTCTATAGTTAAATCTGTATTCAGAAACATAATTGAAAGTGACCTGATTTTAAGTAGTGCTGAGCACTCACAAAATTCACTGAAGTCAATGAACCCATTGAAGTCAATCAAGTGTAGGCCAATTACCCTTGGGCCCTTGTGAATAGACAGCCATGATCCTGTTTCTTGTGCGTCTAGACTAGGGATGGGCAAAATACAGCCTGCAGGCTGAATCTAGCCCACCAGGTGATTTCATCTAGCCTGAGGGCGGGTGCCTACCATTTCACTGTATCTAGCCCGACCCTGGGCTGCTCCTTCTGTGCTTGCATGGGGCTGAGCCCTGCTTACTGCCTCAGGACACCGCATATTGTGTTCCCCCCCTTGCCCACAGGATAGCCCTGACCCCAGCCCCGCAGCTAGGGAAGCAACAGCAGGGGGCAAGGGAAGGGTGGTGGTGGTGGTGGTGGATGAGTGGAAATAGTGGCAGCAGTGGCTTTTGGAGAGTGGGAGGGAAGCAGTGGTGGGCAGGAGTGCAGCAGCAGTGTGGGGCCCACACCAGCTCTGCAGGCCCAGGGCCAGTAGTGGCCTAGGGTGGGGTGGCAGGAGCACAGAGCTTGGGCCAGTGGGGGCACAGGGTCCGCCTGGCTCCATTGCATAGAGCTCGCTGGGGCTCGCATGCAGTTCCTGGGTACTCCACCTAAGCTGTGTGCCTATGGGGACATCCCCATGCAATGGAGCCAGTTGCCCAGTCCCACTCGCTGCCATGTTCAGGTCATGGGGGATGGCAAGGAGCTTTGTGCTATGCAACTGGGCTGGCTCCACCCGTCTCCCTGCTGGACCCCATTACCTGCACCATTGGCTTCATCATGTGGGGCTACCCCCTGGTGGTGCAAGACTTGGGTGGAGAATCCTGGAACTGTTCAACATCTTCATCAGCAACTTGGACGAGGGGGTAAAAAGCACCCTGTTCAAATTTGCTGAGGACACTAAGATGTGGGGGGATGTGGGCACTCTAGAAGGGAGCAATAGGCTACAGTTGGACCTAGACAGGTTACAAGGGTGGGCGGATGAGAACAGGATGGGATTCAACACTGACAAGTGCAAAGTGATGCACCTGGGGAGGAACAACAGGCACCATACCTACAGGTTGGGGAACTCCCTGCTTGTCAGTACAGAGGCAGAAAAGGATCTTGGAGTCATCATTGACTCCAAGATGAACATGG
>NW_017729025.1:86253528-86253959 GCF_001723915.1 Gavialis gangeticus | reverse complement strand
CACGGTCAGGGCGGCTAGGGTCTGGAACCAACTTCCAAGAGAAGTGGTGCTGGCCCCTACCCTGGGGGTCTTTAAGAGGAAGTTAGATGAACACCTTGCTGGGGTCATTTGACCCCAGTAATCTTTCCTGCCATGGCAGGAGGTCGAACTAGATGATCTACTCAGGTCCCTTCCGACCCTAGAAACTATGAAACTGCATGTGAGCTCCATGTGATGGAGCCAGCAGCCCAGCCATTTGCCATCCTGGGGCTTGCTGTGACTGTGCACCACCAGGGGGCTCCACCTGCTGTGGGTCACGAGTGCCCCAAGGGCCTGCTACTTGCTGCTGCCATTGGCAGCAGGGGCTGTGTGTAATGGGGGGGCATGTCTGAGGGGGCGTGTTTGTATACACCCTACTACACACACACACACACACACACACACACACACAC
>NW_017729025.1:86252945-86253432 GCF_001723915.1 Gavialis gangeticus | reverse complement strand
CACACACACACACACACACACACACACACACACACACACACACGTATCCCCCCACAAACCCCATACCCACCCATCATAGGCGATGTGTAGGGGGCACGTGCTCCCCCTGAGATTGGCTGCTGCTGAAACCACTGCTGGCTTTTGCAGGCAGTTGCCACCTGCACCCGCCCCCCCCCCTCACCACCAACGCAGGCGGTGGTGGCTGCAGGCAGTCCTTGCTTGCCAACACTGATGCTGGCAGCTGCAGGTGGTCCTTGCTTGCCACTTGCTGCTATGGTGTCCCTCCAGTCCCAGGAGGCACCAGTATTCATGCCACCCATCTACACCCACAGAGCCCTCCACAAACCTCATACTCACACACCCTACAAACCCCACCCACACATGCATACACCCCCACATACTCCCCCTCACACACACAGCTACCCCCACAAACCCCATACCCACTCACCCATATTCCCTCCATCCCTCTGCCCCCCCCCCTACCTGC
>NW_017729025.1:86243722-86252912 GCF_001723915.1 Gavialis gangeticus | reverse complement strand
CCCCCCCCCCCCCCAATATATAAGAGTAAGAGTATTATGCAGTTGCCTCTATACACACTAGTCAAACACACAAATTGGGACAAAAATATTTTTTGAAATAAAATATTCTATAATAGATGTTTGATTTTTAGTACATAATTAATTTTTTTTTTCTGGTTCCAAGATTGCAATCTCCCAAAAGGAGTACTTCTAGGGACAAGGGGAGGGACTTCTGGGGACAAAGGTCAGGGGTTAGGGGTGGGACTTCTGGTCACAAGATAGCAACCAGGGGGGCGGGCTACCTGTCAAAGGGTGGAGCTACCCTTGTAGCCCTCCACAGTTCACCAAAACTTGTTAAGCGGCCCTCCAGCCAAAATAATTACCCACCCCTGCTCTAGACTACAAGAGTAAGGGAAGCATTGGGGCCACCAAGACTGCAATACCTTTTGAAAGAAATTGGCAGGGCGATGAGGGGACAGGAACATGGCCCAGCTCTTTTCTGTGCTGGTTGGCAGGATTGGTCTACACTACTCCTTTTAAAAGGAGTGGATAAGCACTGTCCTCTTCACACTCCTTCCAGTGTCACTGGACAAGTACTGTCTGTGCACTTCGGCACCTCCATCTAGTATCATCTTTAGTTCCTGTTTATATTGTATTTGTGTATGTGAGAAGCAGGGATCCGGGTTTTCCATTTGCCATGGTAAAATGTGGTAAAACATGGATTTTCTCAGGTGAAAAACGCAGGAAATGGTGGGTTTCTCTTTGCAGGCTTGCAAAGTTCCAGCCTGCAAGGAGCTGGGGGAAGTGGGGGGAAGGCGGTCAGGCAGGGGGCATCATGTGCAAGTGCACATGCACCTGTGCACATGGCTTCCAGGCAGCCTACAGAGCTTCTGCAGGTAAGTCTGGCACAGGTGGGGGTGGGAATTGAGGCCCCCATAGCAAAAGAGGGAGGGAGTTAGGCAGTGCATGGGACTTGGGGCCTGGTGTTAGAATGTGCAGCTGTAGGGCTCAGATGGGGAGCGGGACAGAGCTGTGGGCTGCTTGTCCAGGCAGCAGGGGGAGTGGGGCTGGCTCTCTGCTGCTGTGTGCACTTCTGGGGGGAGGCATGGGGGCATGTGCCCCCCCCCCCCCAGATGTGTGCGTGGGGTGAGGGCTGGGGCGGGCTGCACACTGTGGACTCGGAGCTCCATAACCAGCTGCCCTCCCCCTGAGGCCTCTGCAGCCCAGTGGGCGGGACCCAGCATGGCAGTGCAGAACAGGGTGGGGCAGGAAAGCTCAATGCCATCACCACTGGGAGTCCCACGCTGTCATGGCGAGGTTCCCCTGCCCACCTGGCAGCAGGGTGGATGGCAGTGCAGAGGGCATCTGGCTGTGGCAGCGCAGGGTTCGTGGCAGCAAGTCATGGTCCTGCTTCTCCCTGCGACACTGGATCCTGCGTGCTGGTAGGGCTGTACGAAATACCATAGTTTTGTTTTGACGTCCATTTTGCCGTTTCAAAGGGACAGTGTTCGTATTGTCATTTCATTTTGTTTCAAAGCACTGTCCAACTTTGTTTCGTTGAAACTGTTTCGCTGTTTCAACGCGTTTTGATGTTTCACCCATAGGCTATAATGGGGAATCATGAAAATGCCTAAAACGTTGTCATTTGTTGCCTGATTCAGATGCAAATTGTAGGGATGGTATCCCCTTCTGAGGACATGAAGCCTGCCAAGTTTCAAGGAGATAGGTACAGAGGTTTCTTGAAAACTGCACCTCAAAGTCTTGAAAGCAAAACTCTAGACACTTGCTGGCAGTGACAGCCTCCTGTCATCTGGCGCACAGAGCCAGGGGCCTGCACCCCTGGGAGGGCTGTGCCAGACTCCTCCTGGGGGTGCAGGCCCCCAGATCTGCACTGGATGACAGGAGACTGCTGCCGCCTGGGACCGGCACTGGGCACAGGCTGCACCCAGTGCCGGGGAAGACAGATGCTGCCACTGGCCCCAGGCAGCAGCAGCAGTCTCCTGTGATCCAGGCGTAGATCTGGGGGCCCGTACCCCTGGGAGGGTGCAGGGCTGTGCCAGACTCCTCCCAGGGGTGAAGGCCCCTGGATCTGCACTGGATGACGGGAAGCTGCTGCTGCTGCTTGAGACCAGCGCTGGGCATAGCCTGCATCCAGCGCTGGGCTTCATGGAGCTCAGCCCGGTAGCGGGAGGTGGGCACCCAACCCAGCCCAGCCCACAGCCCCATGGAGCTCAGCCTGGCGGCAGGAGGCGGGCAGAGCCAGTGCTGTGCTCTGCCTCCTGCCGCTGAGCTGAGCTCCATGGCAGGATCAGGGGCATGTGGGTGGGAATTGAAGGGCAATGGCATAGGCAGGGCACCAGCATATTAGGGCTGCTCAGTACCGCAAAGCAGATGGCTTGGGGGACAGCTGCAGTTGGACCCATATCCTAATGAGCAAAGGGGGCAGGGGGAGCTCTTATTTTCCATGATAAAAAACCCAAAATCAAACGCCAAAAGTTATAAGTATTTATAATTTATTTTATTATAGGGATTGAGGCACTGATTGGCTTCCAAATTGCTTTAAACTTGTAAATATATCAATAAAACATTGTGTTCAGCTGATACCTATGTATATAGTGGCATTTCATTTTAATCATGGAAAAATATGGATTTGGCGTTTTTTAATCAGAGAATTTGTGATTTTTTTCTGTTTTGGCTAAATCAGAGAATTTGTGATTTTTAAACAGAGAAAACCAGGATCCCTGGTGAGCAGTAGTGGAGAAAGCAGAACCAAGTTGTGGAAATAATCTTATTTCATTTCTTTTAAAGGTTACGCAGGTACAGAGTCATTGGGAGTAGCAGCTCGGACTCAGACCTTATCTCTCGTCTGGCTCAAATCCTTCAGAATGGATCTCAAAGACAAAGGAGTTCCACCCAGTGTAAGAGTCCAGGATCTCCACATAGCCCCAAAACACCACCCAAAAGCCCCGTCATCCCCCAACGCAGCCCTAGTGCCTCCCCTAGGAGCTCTTCTTTACCCCGTACTGCCAGTTCTTCACCATCCCGGGCTGGGAGGCCTCACCATGATCAGAGGAGTTCATCCCCACACCTTGGAAGGAGTAAATCACCTCCTAGCCATTCAGGCTCCTCATCTTCTAGGAGATCCTGCCAACAAGATCACTGCTGCAGTAAACCAAGCAAGAATGGTCTGAAAGGATCTAGCAGTTCTTACCATCATTCCCCCAACACTAAAACCCCGACAGGGAAGAGCAAATCCACCAGTAAACTTAGCAGATAGGAACTGGGCCTTGACAGGTGTAAAAGCCTCCTCCTAAATCTGATGCATGTTGTGTCTGTGTACTGTGTATTTAAAAAAAATGTTGAATCCTCGCTTTCAAAAGAAAATAACCATATAATAAATTCCTTATGACAAGACATACTGTATAAATGAGTGGCCAGGCATTGCCTAAAAACAGGCAGCAAGCAGATCGGAGGGTGGGAGAGGGAGGAGGGAAGAGGACTGTGTCAGGACAGTCTAAGATATGTGAAACTTTTAATGTTAAAAATATCTCTAAGGTGAGTGTTTTAAAACTTTTTTTTTTTTAATTATTTATTTTTATTTTGCTTAGCTAGGAGAGTTGGCCTAATTATTTAAGGCATGTCTCAAAAGAATATGTAACAGAACCTGAAACGTGAGTTTTTATTTCTACATTGACACCACCACCTCTAAGATGGGGACTGCTGAGGCCTGTATTTGTAAAGTTTTAAATAAGCACATTATTTGGACAACTGATATTTCTGATTTGCACATCTTTTCAGTGTCAGGCTGTGCACGTCTTTTTCCAAGTCAACTCAGTGCCCTTTCTGTTCTCCCTCTCCCGTGGCGCGCATTTCCCTACCTAAAAAAATAACAAACGTTACCCCTTCTTTTACACTGATGACATGTTAAAAATGAATGTTAGCACTTCCCAGAAGAGTTTTTGTAGCAATATTTTGCAGGGCATTAAGAACTTAATCTTCAATTGTACTAACTTTGCCTTCCAGCACCATGTGCTCCTTCCTGGCATGCATCCTGGAAGCAGTAATTCCAGTCTGAGATCTGGATGAAGGAAAGAAAAGTCTGCGCCCCAGAGGACGGTTGCAGATTTACAATATTGTGCAGTATATGTTAGGTCAGGTGTGTGGTAATTGTTTACAAGCTTATTTGCTTACAAGAGAGTGCCCTTTTTCACATTAGTAATGGTACACTTAAGCCATTTGGCATTATTCACAATGTCACTCTCAACATCAAACTCGGAATAACAATGTTGAGGAATTGAGACAATTACAAACTCTGATTAACATTTTACCTTATAATTCTAGTTCATAAAGATGAAATGTAGGTTGTTTTTAGGGCTAAAAGGCAAATGCAGGATCTGTAGACTTTGGGGGCTTATAGTTGAGCAAATAGGCCTTCACTTCCATCTCTTACAGAGTCTGTATGAGATTGTTTGGCATCAAAACCATAAAGAAAACAAATCTTAGACAACTTCCTTGGTGTCATTCTTGTCTTCCCCTTGCCCATATGTCCCTGAGAAGCTTTGTGTCATTGTCTGTGGAATAAAGTCCATGGTATTTAGTTGCCCCAAACAAACTTTATTTAATGTCTCTTAATAATCACTCATGCTGTAGAGGATCATTGTAGGACACTTAGAGGTACAGCAGCTTTTAATACATTCAGAAATGGAATAGTAGGTCAGAATAGTAAAACTCAGAGGTGTAAGCATAAAAAAGATGCAGCCAGCATCCCTAATACTATGTATCTCAGAGATGCTGGATGTGTGGGAACCTTGTTAGTTACTGATCTGCTTGCTGTAGCCATATGCCTCTTCAGCCAGCATCTGTGCTTTTTATTTAACCTCTGTTTGCTGCCAAACGAATACCTTTGGATTCAAAAGGGAATATTCCTTCTCTGAGCTAACACGTCTCTAATGCTGCATCAAAGCTGTCCTGGAGCTGCACTGAATTTCACTTGTTCTGTCTGATTGTGTTGGAATTTTTTTTATTAACATGTATATTGTTTCCCGTAAGTAATGTAGCACAGTGTGGAACCTTAATTTCATTCAGGTTTCAAGCACTACAGAGGAATGCAATAGGTAGGATATACCTGCTTTTTTTGAAGAAACTGTACCATTGGAAAGGCCTATTTCTTTGTATTATATTGTATAATAGGTGCTATACTAATAATTGCATGTCCTCATGGTAAATTATATAATATAAATATTTATAAATATATATATATATATACATATATACATATGCTTATATAAACTCGCTTACTCTTTCTCATTCTTCATTTGTAATTTATGGACCATAACTGATGCAGTTCTGATTTCTGTTGTGTGCCTGAATCTCTTGACATTGCATCTCCCATTTCCTGAAAACAGTTGTCTGGCATGCACAAAGTCTAACAGCCATCACGCCTCAGTATGGGATTGAAGGGTTGGTGATTTCTCAGCAAGCCAGTGTTTTGCCTTGCAGCATTTCCTTTTTATTTATATTTTCGTGTGTGTGTCTCTATGTGAAACAGGAACAGCGACTCGAAGGCACTGTATCTTTGATTCCAAGATAGGATTTGTGATTACTGGTTTTTATTTTACCATGTGAGTTTTACATCTCCAATATTGCTTATGACACAGGAGCAGTGCTAATTAATGAATATCTAACAGATAAAACTGACAAAAAAAAATCAATCCCTTTATGATTTCTTAACTTATTTATTTCTGGTACACAGTAAAGAGAGTTGTATCCCAAAATACACATCTTTCCCCAGGGCCTGCATATACTGCTTCCTAAGGCAGTTCATGTTTTTCCTCATTTTTTTCTGAAGAGCATTCACTGTGGTCTTTAGGATCTCTTTCTTTCACTGAGGTTATTTTTGCCATGGACTTTACTGGGGGCAGTCCAGGCTTTATGGCCTTCCCCTGTATGGAAATTAAAGTGTTTCTGGATCCTGACATAGTGGTGTCCAGAAACAGGCAATCACCATTATTGTAGGAATAATTTGTTTTAGCAGTGAGGAGAAACATAATATAAACATAATATATAAAGAAGCTTTACTACCCTCTTCTTGAAACTAAAGATACCATTGTTGCACATTATTCCCAAAACCCCAGAAAACGTAGGTGTTGTCAAAATACATTAGTACACTTGCACTTCCTGCCAATGACAAGAGTGGAAGTAGGTCAGACTGGGGATAAAAGTTAAAACAAATAATGATACTCATGGTTATTTCAGTACAATGCATGGAAAAGAATAACATGTTCCTGGTAGTGGCGTACTACAGATTTGGGTGACCAGCACTGATTCAGTAGCTGGTTAGAAAGCCATTGAATTGCTAATGGAAGCAGCATTACATGTTTGTTCTATCCTATCCTGTACTCTTCCCCCTCACTCCTCTACTTTTTGGATTATGTGGCACCTTTTTGCCCCATTAAGTTCACAAAATTTAGTATTATGAACTAATTTAGCCATTAGCATATGAAACTGCAATAATAATCAAACCTGATATCATTGTTACCCTTGCAATATTTTAGGGGCCTCTCTCATCATCAAGGACCCTGTAGAGAATTAATGCCAGCAATTTAAACATTATTATTATGCATTTAACTCCAGTTGTTAAAAACATAAAAGGATAAATCATTGGTCACTTTGCAAACTGAGTAAATGGCTTTGTGGAGGGGACCTATGCAAGACAGGCAGACAGAGAGAGAGATTCCTTTCTAGGTTTGAAAGCAGTTGTAGTCTATTCTGCATAGGCTGCAGTAGTTTACACACAGTTCTTAGTCAGTGGAACCATATGGCTCATCACACCCCCTCCTTCCATTATAATCTCCAGTTATGTAGGAGCACCTGCCCGGAGCTGTGATATACAAGTCTTGAAGGCTCCTTCTGCAGAATTTCTCTTTAATGTCTCCCATGTGCTCCCAAACTGTGGCAATTCTCCTAATGTTGGAGGTGTTTCTACCCACATGAAGTCTAGGCAGAGGACAGAATTTGCCCCTTCCTGCATGGCCAATGCTTTGGAGCATTTTGATACAGCTGTCAGTATGGGCCCCTTAATATATTAAGTACAATAAAACCCAACAACATATGATACTTCAGTCCCAAACAACAGATTTTTGTGCTGCTATTTTGCACGACTGAGTGTGTTTAGTTTACAGTCTTAAAAATGTACAGTAGTATTGGTAAAATCTTTGAATGGTATAAATTGACAGTATGTCTAATTATAAGAAAAATCCTGCCCTAACCTGAAGAGTTATATGTTGTGCTAGAGTTGACAGAGAGCATTGCCACTAGAGTAGGACAGGATGGCTTAAGGTGGGCATGGGTAATATGCTGCTAGGTTCACACTGCTGCTCTAAGAAAAGAGTGTTTGGCCCTGCCACAGTTACAAGCTGGAGGTCCCAATAGTCAGCAGTCACCTTTGGGAACTTGCAGGACAGAATCTGCCAATGTTATTTGCATGGGTGAGAAGCTTTTAATGCCTACACCTCACAGAACACTCATGTGCCACAGGGCAACATCTTGTCCAATGTGTTTTAAGATGTGCTTAAAACCACTCTTAATTACGATCTGAGTTCTAAGACCTGCATTGCTTACATAGCTTAGGGTTATGTGACGTAAACTATATCGGGGAGATATTAAACTTGGTCTTTTGAAGGTAGTTCATAAAAGTGTGCGGGAATGGCTTCAGTCATTGCTTCTTTGTTTGTTAGACTTCAGCTGCTAGAGTTATTTGAGGCCTTAGTGTACTTTCATTTATTCTGAATTCCTCTTTGAACTTACCAGTCTTCAGCTCTGGCATAATTCCATCACTGGCCCTCTTCCAAATGGCAGGCCTGATCCTACAATCCTTTCTCGGGCAAAATTCTCATATTCTTTATGCATCGTGTGGAAATGACTGGGCTGTAATGCTGCTAAGAGTGTAATTCTTTTCCTGTAAAGAAGAATGTGGGCAAGGCTAGACTGTACACTACATTCTTTTTTTCCTGTAAACATGTGGCCTTTTCCATGATTGTTCCTTTTTACCACTGTACTAGAGGACATGACTTTTGGTAGCAGTGTCAATATAACAATGAAGAGCTGCCGGAGGATGATTATTTCAGTTTCTAAAAAAGTAAGTTAGAGGCAAAGAACCTCTAACTTGCCTATATTTTTAAATATATTTCTTTCCTTTTGTTTCACTTAAAAACATTGTTTTTGCATTTCCTCATTGTGACAGACTGAACCTTCCAAAAATGAATTGGAGGAATACACCAATTGGTTTCCTGTCACTAGTGTATAAAATAATACTCTTGTTTTCTTACAAAGCTAATCTGTGAGGAGGTGCTGAATGTCCTCACCTTCTGTTGACTTCAATGAGAGAGGGCATTCACCTTGCAGGACTAGGCACAAAAGGTACACTTTATTGTTCAGATGACTAGTTCTTTATCTATGCTTCCACTATCCACAGTTGGCAGCCTGGAATTTAACCAACCTGTAGCATCTAACCATGCCTTCTCTATTTAATGGCGCTGAAAGATTTGAATGGTCCTTGCTATTACCACAACTTGTAGAGCAGTACTTAATCCTTTCTTGTACCTCTTTGGGGCATACACAAGGAATGCTTCTACAAGTTGCCCCACATCACCATAGTGATGCACTGTGGCACACTACGGTGACATAGTGATCACACATGGGTCTACAAATGATCAGCAGCTACATCACTGTAGTGTGCTCCCGTTTTAGTGCACTGCTATGGCAAGATAGTGGCTAAATCAAATTTTTTGCTGTGTGCAGGGCGCAGTATGAGCAATTACTGCTCCATGCTTTAGTACTTCCAAAAGTACTAAAGTATAGTGCCATATCAACATTGCCATATGGCAATATGTAGATGCACCCAATATAAATAAACTAGACAGAGAACTTTGCTTTTAGTTAGATTTGCAAATGCATTTGCAGTTTTCAGTAATCAGTAACTTTGGAAAAGGGACAGAGGTTCATTTTTTTTGCTGAGAATGACATATAAGGACAAGTCTTATGGACCATGGATCTTAAGATAATGCATAGGTACATACAGTTTACTTTAAATGTTCTTGCCTTCCTACCTGAAGATCAGTCTTACTCCCCCCCCCCCCCACCCTGGGGGGGGGGGGGGGACCGGGGAATTAAGGGGGGGGAATTTGGAAATGCTTCCCTGGTTTTTTCGCAC
>NW_017729025.1:86235839-86243645 GCF_001723915.1 Gavialis gangeticus | reverse complement strand
TCCCCCCCCCCCCCCCAACCTTGGGGGGGGGGGGAAGCCAGTGAATTAAGGTGAGTGAATTGTGCAATGACTTCCTAGGTTTATGCAGCATGCTTTCTGAAGCAGAGGTGTTTGTATGATCACAATGACAGCATGCTTTAAATCATTTGACTTTATTTTACTATTAGTAGTCATATCTCCCTTTAAGAAAAACAATAAGTTTATCTTTAGGTCCCGTATGTTAACTTGGTGACTACACCATCAATTCAAATGTTAATTGTTTGTTTTTCATTCATCATTAATAACAAAGTGTCTCCTAACAGCAATGGCAAAACCCCTTTATTTGAGACCCTTCCAATGTAGTTTCCAGTTGCCACTCACTTTCCAAAATACTTAGCATGTATTTGGGACAGTTGTGGGAATGACATAATGTCCTTTGGGGAAAGCTCTTCATTGAGGGATGGGATATATTCATAAACAGTCATGCAGGTATGAAAGAAAATTCTGAACAAAAAGTTCAGGCATGGATTTGAACTTTCTCAAGATTCCATGGTTTGGGAGCCTCTGCTTTGGTTCAGAATCCATCTTTCATTAGGGCTGCAGAACAACATTGAACTTAAATATAGCACTTTTAACTGCTAATGCCAAAATAAATGTCTTTTGTTTATGCACACATGAATTTGTGGATCCAGATGTTTTGTTTCTTTGGCTTTCACTAGTACCTTTTTCCAATAGACTTTGGTTTATGTAGTATATTTTACTACAACTTCTGTTATTCCTGCCTACATGTACCTTGGGTCCTGGGCTTGTCTTTCTGTTCTCCAACAGGTGAAACTCCTTATTGAAGTCAACAGAGGTTTCTGCCTTTAGGGGCTGAAGGAATGGGCCTATTCTGGAGACATCATATTTACAGTTACGGGTTATTTTATCAGAAAAATTAGTATTTGTTTTGTGGTCGCAGTGCAGGTTCTTGCTTTTTCTTGTCTTGTAGCAAATATTGCTGTGAAGCAGCCATGTTGTGGCCAGGCATGCGGTCTTTTCTGAAGTATCACAGGTGAACTCCTCACATGAGGTGCTGACCATCCACAACTCTAGTAGAAGTTATTGTGAGTTGCAGGTGTTCATCTCCTTTTGGGACCAGTTCATCTGGGACCTGACCAGTACATACATGTTCTAAAGTCAGGAAAACATGCACCTTTCATGAAGTACAAAGTGATGGGCCTAATCTTTCCACATCTCAGCTCTCCTAAACCCACATCTGCTGCATAACAGAACAAGATCATCGTGGTTTGACACCAAGAGAATACTTTTTTCTTTTATTTTTAATTTTACAGAGACCCCTTTCCTCTTTCTGACAGAATTGCAGGATCGGTTGTCCAGCAATCTTCCCTGCACTCTTGAACTTTCTTGGCTAGGTGGCAAGGTTCTGAAGTCTTCCTCTGACTTGTGATTCTTCCATTAAATCAACCCAGAGACAGGCTGCTGTGCAGTTGCTGGCAACTACTAATTTTTCAATTGCTTTCATACAAGTATTCAGTTCAATAAACTAAGGAAATCACCAGCAAAGCTTTGAGATAAGTGCTGAACTTTGGAATCTGTGAACTGATGGCTGCTTATTGAAAATCTCTGGGCAATACCACATACCATGAAAATCTGTACAGTAACTAAAAATAGAATGTTAATTGAATATGATAAAAATATTTACTTAAAGATAAAATCTATGGTGTAACTCATTTAGGTGGAAACTGTTCCCATATGGTATTTGTTACCACTGTGAGTGGCAAGTGTTGAGAGTCCTCCAGGCTTTTTTTGCCCTTCACTCATGTCCCCCTCCCAACCATGTCATCTCCCACCCCCCAGTAAAATCTTTTATAAGCCATTATTTTTCTTTTTTTAATTTTGCTCAGGCATCCAGGAACATAAGGTATCGGCAGAAGAGCTATTGCCCTTGTAATGGTCATTTGTACATAAAGGTATAATTATTTATTTTTTCCATTTGTACCATATCAAGGCTTTGTACAATGTTTTAAGTTCTGTTTTGAAATTATTTTGTATTTTATTTTTATAAACTGGTTCTAAATAAAATATTCATTCAGCATGCAAAACTTCAATCCTTGATTACTTTTCCTGTTTTATAAAGGTCTGGTTGAATTATTTTTTTTCTTGACCATATTTCTTACTATAATTTGTACTTATAAATGAAGAGCTGTACCAGTTGTGGTATACTCCCCCCTCTTACACAAAAAGATGAAAATGAGACATTGCTGGTACTACAAGCAAAAGTGAGAGATCTGTATTACAAACTAGAGTGGTTGGATCAAATGGTTCATACTGATTCAGCAGTCTGATACTTTTAAGTTACAGTAGTAAGAGACACTTTGCTGTAGTCCCTGCCCTGTTCCCTCTGTCCAACAGCAGCTGAGCCTTTAGACTCTTGAGCAATTTGCAGTACTGGGATGTGCAGTATTACCAAGCCACTGATTAGAACAATCTTAGTTTTATTACTCCCCCTTCTACAGACTTGTTTGGCAAGGTGGGTACAGGTTGGCCACCATCAGCATTAGTGGTTATGTTTGCCAGTAACATGCATGCATTTCTAATTGTTTGAAAGTACTGTCTGCTCTGTTAATTGAAAATCTTACACATTGCAATGTAAATCCATAAGAGGAGAGAGAAATTCCATCAGTTTTGTTGCAGCTTTATTACTATCTAGGTATGCAGTGCTAATATCAGGCTAGTTGAGGCAAATCAGGTGTCTAATCCTGCTTCCATTAATGACAGCGCTGCCAGTGAATTCAATTTCCTGTAGCTGGGACAGGTTTTCACCCATTTTTAATGTAAACATATTAAGTAATTTCCCACAACAGGAAACATAAATCAAGAATTAATTTGTCAATAACACACCCATAACACTATATTTGGTCTTGGTTTAAAAGTAGGAAGGAATTTAACCACGTGCTTCAGGAGGAAGTATACATCTATTGCAGGCCAAGATAAATCAGTAGATCAGATGGGTGTGGAAGGGCGCAGTGGCTTTGATGCATGACACTGGAGATCAAAATACTAGAACTGGATAGCTCAGTGAGCTATTTTAGCCCCGTCACTGCTTAACTTCACTATAGCCCCTTCACTGCTTAACTTGAGTTAATTTGAACTTGATCACAAGGAAAAGATTTTAGTTCCAACCCTGGCCCTTGATAAATATTACCTAAATGGCATACTTGCTAGCCTATGCTTAAGAGATCCAGCACTGGAATAAGGAAGCTGCAATAGGTAAAGGTTCAGGTGACCAGTTGCTAACCTGTTTTGTTCATAATCTTCAATACCAAGGGGGCCCTTGTCCACCTAGTCTGTTCATTGGGCTTCAGGGGTTGCAGCACTTGATCCAGGAGCATTAACTACTTCTCAATTAAAAATCCAGTTGTCCACAGCATAGATTTGCACTTCAATATGAGAGCAGCATGATGTACATTTAGGATTGGCTCTCCCCAGAAACAGTGCAAAGAGAGCAATGCAAGTTCAGAAATTTAAACCATTGGAGAAATGGCCTCACAAGAATGGTGAACAGGCAAGAATTGACTACTGTAGCCTGGACCAGCTAAAGCCACTGTCCAGAACAGACTTCACTACTCTAACTGGACTGTCACATCAGCATTAATTACAGCTTTGGCTAAGAGACCATAACACAAGTGTAGGCTGCCTTTTTCAGTTAAAAGGAAAATGGACAAAAATGAGAGAATAACCAGTAAGTGCCTAGTCAGGTAGATAGGAATCTTATGTTACTCCTAAGCAATAGGAAACTTCTTATGCAACAACCAGTTTGGGATTTTACCAGTTTAAAGATAAAAATGATTGGTAAGATTGCTGCATGTACTGCCTGTTTGTATGAGCTAAACTTCCTAAAAGCCAAAGCTTTCCATTGTGAAAGGAATATACCATACACTAATTCCAATGAAAAATGCACTGTCCATATGACATTGTAAGCTTTTGAGAAATTTGCATGTAATATACTGACTATGCTGGCAGGAAAGAACACTCATTAGCAATATTTTCACTTTGGCTCAGCCAGTAACTAAACAGCAACTGGCAGGTCTTTTAAAAAAAACTATATTAACAGATAGTGAAGTTAACCTTCAAGGGGATTAAAAACATCAAAAGAAAATCCAATGAGCCAGGGAAAGTAACACAATAATCTCCAAAGGTGATGTCATGGTAGTCCTACCTTTAAACATTGCTGGTGTTTCACATGTCACCTAGTAGAGAGATGCTTGCTTTGTGCTGGTATGGCACAAGTTAACCCTTCTTTCAACCACTGATTTATTCTTCTCTAGAAGAAAGGGGAGTAACAGAGCAGTGACTGCTGGGGTAAAGAGTGTTACTGAATAGCAAATTGCTCTCCCCTTGCCCTCTTTTTGTAAAATAGTAGGTGGAAGAAATGGTAGCCAGAGAATTTGGATGTGATATATTCCTGCTACTTATATTTCTCCAGCTGTTTTGTTCATGGCTTGGGTGACTTGGTTTTTCTTCACTAATACCTGAGATTCAGCCCTGCTTGAATCAAAGTGTTCATGAGTATGGTCAGACCCTGTCATGATGCTTGCACAGGCTAGGTGAGATCTGCCCCACATGCTCACCTTGAAGTAATTCTTCTCATAGGCTTTAATTTGTGGATGCCGCTTGGAACTCTTTTAAAGAAGAGTCCTTGCATTACTCCTCCTTATTGTTGGCACCTTTAGCAGCATTTAACTTAAAGGACTTTGTTGGCCCGCAGTTACAACAGGCCATTTCCCTAAACAGCAGAAAATTCAGAACTGACTGCCAAAATACTACCTTCTTACTCCACAGATCCTTGTGCTATATCAGGCAGGACAAGCAGAGTTGGATTCAAGTCCCTCTGTGTATCATCTGTGTTTGCTAATTTCCAGTTACAGGATCCATTCCTTTTTGCTCATGCAAAGTAACACTGTAGGCACAATTAGACCTGCAGAACTTGCTTGTATTGGTGATACCTGAGAAGAAAAAGAGCCTAACTGGTATTTCAAATCATAGCATACAACCACAGGATGAAAGAGATTAGTTATTTTTGTTTTCCATTGGGACATTAGAAAAATAAACAATGTGCCTTTGCTCTTTTTACAGTCACTTTTTTAAGCAGGCCCATACTAACTAGAGTATTCCCTGTTACGTGGCCGTGGTTTTTCTTATTTTAATACTCAACCAAATGAAGTCATCTATTAGTTTTGCTTTTTCATCAGGATAAATAACTCACAGTTCTCCCCTGCTTTTATTTGACTTCAAGGGTCCTCCAACCTCTTGCACAGGTACAGGATATGGTATTACTAAACCATTTCAGACAGATATGAGTTAGCATTTAGGAGTTCCTTTCCCTTTAGACTCCCCCTGGGGATATAGTTAAGAGAATGGAAGATCTTTAGATAAATCTTTAGGAAGGAAGGCTTCTTCAAAGTGCCAGGAAAGAGGATTGGGTCTGCTAAACCCTAACATCCTTTGTTTGCAGCACATCTACACTTAGTTCTGGATAGTGCAAAACATCAGTTAGGGCTGCCTCTTTGTCATCTCAAATGTTATGGCACTTGGTCCCAGCTTGGATTTACTGAAGACAGAGATTGATGATAACCTGTACTTGCAAGTATTGCTTCATAGTGTGAAAAAGTTTCATGCATTATTTTTGATACACTTTTCCCCAAGATATCTGACAAATAACTGCCTTCACTTTTATTTCATTAAAGCAAAATGCTTCTGCAGGGAAAGTGTATTTGAAGAGCTGTATTGAACAGTGACCAGATGGAGCAATGCTAGATGAGGGATCGGTGGTCTAATTCTATGCCATCCCCAGAGCAGGTAAAGCTGCCAAACCCTTTGTGATGCTTTGCACAGCCTGGATTTAAGAAATTAGAAATACATCCAGTAGTTTGAAACAGCAGATACTAAATTTAAAGTCAATTATTTTTGCAGTTGGATTTAAAAAACAAGCAAACAACTACACACAGCAACAGATTACACTCCTTCTATTCAGTAACTGCTCTTACCTTTCACCCTACTTCATCATGCCTTTTATTTTCAAAAGGTCACACTGAATGACCTTTTGAACCAAAGAGGATACAGACAAGAGTCTTGGTCAAAAAAATTTGATTTTTTTTTAAAGCAGAAGATGCTGAAGAGAACAGAAGACAGACAGTAACCAACTGCAACACTTAAGAGTTAAGAAATGGGAGACTTGTAGTTAGTGTTTAATGCCACCTACTGTGAAACTTTTCCCACTGGGAAAAAAAAAAAAAAAAAAAGGGGGGGGGGAAAGTCCAGTTTGCCCCATCATAGGCTGGGGAAAAAAAAAAAAAAAAAAAGGGGGGGGGGAAAGTCCAGTTTGCCCCATCATAGGCTGGGGAAAAAAAAAAAAAAAAAAAAAGAGTGGGAGGTAAGTCCAGTTTGCTCCATCATAGGCTGGAGCAGAACATAAAACAGCACCTCTAACACCACAGTCACTATTACATGTATTCAAGTTTTACACATCTGCAAAACAGAAATAGTAGCAGCCATTGGGATGTTCTTTCTTAATGGTTCTCAAAGGGGGTCTGGGAAACTCGGAAGGGCCTGGCTCTTGAGACATAGAGCTGGAACTGCAGCTGCTGCTTCTGCTGCTGCTTCCAGCCACCTGTGCTCTGCCCCTGTCCTCAGCTGGGGATATCTGGGGAGAACCAGGGCTCAGGTACCCAGCTGTGGTCTGAGTGGAGGCAGTGGCATAGGTGGTTGGGCCCATGTTGTTTTTCACATAGACATTTTTGATAGCCACCAGCGTGTGCGCCATAATGCTGAGGCTATTGCTGAGATCTTGTATGCCTTGCTGCAGCAGCCGAAGATTGTGGTTAACATTGTCAAAGCCAGACTGGATCACCTGCATCTGGGTCTGCTGCATCTGCATTAGGTCCTCTTCAGTAATTTCATTTTGGTCTGTCTGGGATCGGCCTTTTGTTTTAGCTTTTCCTTTCCCAGAGGAGCTGCCAGAAGATGACCCCAGAAAAGACAGTTGTTCCTGGCTGGGTGGAACCACAGCCATGTCCTCTGAGCTTTCTTCTGGCTCTACTACCTTCACTACTATTTCTTCTTTTAGGTTCATCTTGTCAAGACTGGATTGGTGGGATGGTCCGGGGTCCTCAGGAAACCCTAGGGACATGGCAGAGGCGGAGGAGAGAGACAGAGAAAGAAGTCGTTAGATATCATTGCTTCCACAATCAATCGTGCTTCTACCAACCCAGCAAACCCTTATGCCAAACCTTGAGCCAGGGTCATTTGTAAGGGGACGCACACTTGCGCTTCCACGGTGCTGGCATAGGGACTGTCTCCAGGCTGGGTAAGGAATTAAATGTGCCCACAGGCCAATTCTGGCACATGTCTCAGGCTGGGATCACTTCACTACCTGCCCCCTGCCCTCCCATGCAGAAGCAAAGCTGGTGGAGCGCTCTGCTGTGACAAGGGTACAGGGCTCATCTCTGCTACTGCTTCCTGAAATAAACCCTCACCCTGCGGCCCACCGCCTGGCCCACACGGGCTCGGGCCCTTCCCGCAGTCGCCTGCTGGTCCGGGGGGTGGGGTTGGGGAGAGCAGCAGCACCTTCAATCCCTCAGGGGCCCGAGCGCCGACCGGCTCCAGTCCCCTCCCGCCGGGGACTCACCGAGGTCCAGCACGGAGGCGCCGGGCAAGTCCAGCGTGTCGATGCCGCCCACGATGGGCACGGCCTCGGCGGCGGCGCCGGACAGCAACGAGGAGAAGGCGCGGGGCGCGGGCGGGTGCTCGGGCGGCTGCGGCGGC
>NW_017729025.1:86231940-86235306 GCF_001723915.1 Gavialis gangeticus | reverse complement strand
CCCTGGTGCACTGGCTCAAGCACGACCCCGGGCGGCGCCCGGCCGAGGTACCGCGAATCCCGGGGAGGGGGCGCCTGGGCCTGGGGGTGCGGGAGCCGGCCCCGCCCGGGAGTCCCCCTCCCGCCCAAGGCCGCGGCAAGATCCTGGGTCCACCCCCGGCGGGGCCGGGCTAGAGGGAGACGGCGCCCGCCCTGCCACTGCGTTGACACTTCCCGTGAGGCGGGAGGCCGCCTTGGCCCGCTGGGGCTGTGGGAGTTGGGCGTTGTGGGGGGAGGGAAGAGGCGGCCCCGCGGGCCCGGGTGCGTCTTCCCCTCCCGCCTCTCTTCACATGAAGCCTGGTTCGGGGTTGTAGTCGCCTGCTGCGAGAGTGGGGCCCAGCGCCAGCCTCGTGGGAGTTGGGGGGTTATAGTCCTTGCCACCTGTTGCAGCAATTCACAGCCGCAGCTTGGGAGTCAGTGGTGGCGATGGTTGTCAGTGCTGGCACCCCGCGGGGTGTGTGGGTGCAGGTGAGCTGTGCTTCAGTAACACCACCTATCAAAGGGGCCGTTGGACCTCTTGGTAGCAGCTCAGACTGTCTCCCTTATTATGTAATGTAGATGAGGAGTATCCCCAGCTTCATGGGTCTTAATAACTGGAAGAGGCTGCTGCCTGACCTGTAGAAGTTGATCCGTTGTCCCTCTATTGAGCCCATTTTGCTGAGGGGGAAGCTAAGGAGCTGAAAGGGTACTTGTTTTGCTCCAGGCCACGTAGCAACTTGCATCTGAGCTAACAGAGCCCAGGTCTCCTGATTTTTACAGTCTTGTGCATTATTTCTCCCAAACATAACAGTAGAGCAGGGCAAGTGAGTTTGCCATGTTAGTATGAAGTCAGGCAGAAGGCAGGGCACAGCGGTGCACCTTAGTTACAGGCTCACGTCTGCCAGTAGGACACTGGAGAGATCAAATGGCTTTCTTTTTTATCTGAGATGAGTCCAAGTTTGGTGTAGTTGGCCACTGAAGTTTGTTTCTGCTCTCAAACAGTCCTTCCCTACCCCCACAGCCTGTGCCCCTAGCAGAACAAATATGTCAAGCAAAGGAAGATTGTCGTTCCTCCACCTTCTTTCTTAAGAAAGCTTTCCTTAAATACAGACTCTCTGCTCTCCTCTGAATATGTTGCTTTCTGTTTCACATGGGGAGGGACCATAAAGCTTTTCCCTGTTGAATAGGATCTAAGGGGAAAGCGCAAGTACAGTTGCTCTGACATTAGTAAGAGTATGAATGGCTGCCCCAGGAAGCTCTGGCATTTTTGTTACAAACTTTGCCTGCTTCTTTTGTGAGGAAAACAGATGTTATCTACTGAAAGACCAGCAGAATCTTTGTCCCTCATTGCATGAAAGAATTTAGGTTATATTTTAGTAATATATAACAAAAATGTTCCTGGCACTATTCTAAGATAATTTACAGGTGTTATGCTTTTAAGTTAAAGTTTAAAAGATGTTAAAGCTACATTTTTAATTAGTTTTCTTGATTGCAAGCTTTCTGCATCACAAACCTTATAGCAATCTGTATTTTCACTTCTGTGGTTAGCATAATTCCACTGAAATATAATCATGTAAATGTATGTATCAGACAAAGTAGAATCTCAGATTGGTGTACAAATGTTCATTCTTATAGCACCCCTATGAGGAAGCAAGTGGTATTAGCAGAACACTGGGGCACAAAAAATTACCAACCATGTGCATTATGAATTAATTTTGGCTATCAGTGTCTAGTGCCTTACATAAGATGCCTAAAAAAAGCCTTATTTCTAAGTGTGGATCATCTGTAGTGCTCTTATGCTAGTGGGGACATTTGAATAAAATAGGCCCTGCTGATCTGCAGTAGGGCAGCCAGAAATGGAGTGGATGCTTTTGTTTATCGCGCCCAAAGTAGACTGAGGACTAGCTGTCAGATCTGGGAATAGAATCAAGAACTCATGAATCTCGGTGGCTTGCTCTGACTATTAAACACTCTTCTTCAAGCTAAAAGTGTTAAAACCCCCTAATTACTTTTAATTCATGCCAGCAATTTGAAAGAGAAAAAATGCGATAACCCTTAGTTTTGGGTATCTTTCATTAATGCTTTGTCGTCTTTTCTTGCAGGAGAACCATATCCATGAAAAGCTGGTGTCTCTTAGTTTGCCTCAGAAAGACTTTGTGCCTTTCTTCTTGAATTTTTTAAGGGAGCAAACTGGTCAGATCCTGACCAATGGGCCTTCCACCCCTGCAAAAACACCGAATTCCAAGGCCCTTGGAAACTCTGCTGGCCGTGGGAGCCAAAGGACAGGCTCAGAAAGGAGGTCAGGAAACACAACAGGGTCAAGCAGCAGCCGAATGCAGCTCTTTACCCAAAAAGGCTCTGCTAATTCCTGTTCCCCAGATACCAGCTTTCCCCCTTCTGCTGTGTCAGGTGGCTCTGCTGCATTTACTGGATCAAACCTGTCAAGCCCCAGCAGTGATTTCCCCAGTGTGGTCTCCACTGTGAGCCCAAGCTTTGGTTGCAGCCCTGTACTTAACCACAGTGAGAGGCGCTCAGCCCAGAAGGCCAACTTAGGGAGCTTTTTTGCGGCCATGCCAGAAGTTCAGCCGACAAGGCGAGGCAGAAGAAAGGGCAACAGCTCCGCCAGTACCTCTAGCCGACAGGTGGCTCGGGATCTTGGGCGATGTCTTGCTGATGAGGAGGATGGGAAGAGTGATAACACTTCATGGAGTGGAGGGAGGAAGAAGCGCAGTGAAGTGTTGGGTGTCTCTGCCAGTTCCCCACCTGATCAGCTGAACCTCAACAACTTGGAGGAGTTCCCACCCATGTGTGCTTCTTCTGGCTTCACAAAGTAAGAGCATCATTATTAACTGCTAGTGTATTTAGAAAAATAGGACAGGCTGTTTTCTGGGAGAGCTGAGATTATTGTCATAAAAAATTAAATACAAAGGATGCCATATCTGAAAATCAGGCCTCTGGAGTGTTTTACTTTTGAAAATATTAGGTGTCTGTAACGTATAGGTGTCTGACACTTGGAGACCTTTATCTTGGGAAAACATCTTCAGGTTAATTCCTGGGATTTAGGGTTTCATTAGGAGGAGGAGGGATGATCTCTGCAAAATGGGTTTGCCTAGTAGGGTTTGCTGAATTTCTAATACAAATAATAAGTTCTAAGTAGAGATGCACTGATATATTGGTCCATATTAGATTGGCACTGATAAAAGGAAAATTGATGTGCTCAGCAGTCGGCTTTTTTTGGCCAGTATAGCCAATAATGTCTGATAAATGCTGTGTGCTTGTGTACAGACACATGCATGCACGTGGCCAGGAATGCAGCCTGGCAGCTTGGAGAGCAGCATCTGGCTGGTAA
>NW_017729025.1:86231544-86231894 GCF_001723915.1 Gavialis gangeticus | reverse complement strand
TCTGAGGGGGTGGGGGGGAAGGGGCATGGGGCTGTGGATTGAGGCCCCCAGAGTGAGCAAGGGAATGGGGCAGGGACAGGAGCTGACCAGCTGAGATGGGGCATGAGACATAACTGGGAGACCTGTCTGGGGGGAGTGAGGGGCAACTCCCAGCCATTGGGCACACCTGTGGGGGAGGCATGGGGGGTATATGCCCCCCCCAGATTTGTGTGCAGGGCAATGGTGGGCTGCCTGCTGTGGGCTTAGGGCCAGGGCCTGTGCCAGCCTCTTCGCAGTGGGCGGCCTGGGCCAGGGCTGCACTTGGGGTGGGTGGGGTGGGTAGCGGCACTGGGTGGGGAGTTATGGGGGTG
>NW_017729025.1:86231203-86231530 GCF_001723915.1 Gavialis gangeticus | reverse complement strand
GGGGTGGGTCTATGGTGAATTTTGGAGTAGCCATAGCCCACCCCATAGCCACCTCTCCCAGTGCCACCTGCCATGCCCCTCCTCGCCCGGGCCCGCCTGCTGGGAAGCGGCCAATGCAGCCTCTGGCCCCATGTTGTCAGTGGGCAGCCTACCCTTGCCCCATGTACGTGCTCTCTGTTCCTCCCCTGGGGGTATCCACAGTGGCCAGGAGCTGCACCCCCCAGATAAGCCTCCTGCAGCTCTGTACTGTACTGGCTGGGCAGCGCCTGCCCCTGCCTCATACCCTCCCTCACTGTGGGGCCTCAATCTGCCCCCCCCCCCCCCCCC
>NW_017729025.1:86211658-86231193 GCF_001723915.1 Gavialis gangeticus | reverse complement strand
CCCCCCCCCCCCCACACACACACACACCCCTTCTCCACCACAGATTTACCGGCTGGATGCTGGTCTTCAAGCTGCCGGGCTGCATACTGGCAATTGGATTGGTATTGGCCGATACGGCTGGTTAATAATCACCCATCGCAATTGGCCAAAAAATCTTTTATTGGTTGTACCCCTAGTTCCAAGCTATTCAGACAGTGACTGATACGAAAAGTGTGAAGACCGGTCAAATATAAGTGTGAAATAGCAGTGCTAAGTAGTCTCAATAGGTCTGGCAGCTAATGTACATCAGGCAGCATATTCATTCCAGAAAAGAGAAGTAAGGTAGAAAGCAATAAATTTATCCTTGTATTTCTGCTGTGTTTTGAAAGAGAGTGTTATATAAATCTTGGTGTCGAACCTTTTCCCAAAGCCTTGCTGTAACTTATCTTATGCTGCACATCCACCTCATGAATGTAGGTAAACACTATTTTATGAGAACATTAAACTGAGGCATGAAAAAGTTAGTAGTTGCTCAGGTACACCCCAGAGAATTTATGCACAGAAAAACTCAAAATTATTTAAAATTAATTACATTTTTTTACATTGCATCTTATATCCTTAATATTTGTGTCAAAAACCCCATCTGTGTGTGTGTGGGCCCCCCGATGCGTGTCTGTCCCACCCCTCCTTCTCCTTCCCCTCCATGGTACACAACCCCCACCACCAGTGGCATCAGCAGGCAGCGGGCCCTCGGAGTGCTCATGCTGCGGCAAGCAGTCACCCAACAGTGCACAGCTCTGGCTGAGTCCCAAGGGCTGCAGTGGCAGCATGGAACCAGCCCAGCCCTGCCCATTGGCACACACCTTCAGACCAGACTGGGCTGGCTCCATGTAAGCACATGGGGCTTGTTGTGGGAGCTGCGCACCATCAGGCCAGATGGGCTCTGAGTCTCCACGTGGGGCGTCTAGTACTTCAGTGGGAAGTTGCACATGGGGACACGGAGTCAGGTGCTATAGGACCACGTGGGCGCCATGCCTTCATGTTCAGCTTCCTGCTGGAGTGGTGGAAGCCCCACATCGAGGCATGGAGGCAGGTTGGCCTGGCCCAACGGCCTGTGCTGCGAACTCCACGTGCCAGTACAGAGCCTGCCTGGTCTGGCTTGAAGGCACATGCCAGTGGGCTGGGCAGGCTCCATGCTGCCACGTGCCACTCCTGGGACTCAGTGCCACATGCTACTGGGAGTGCTCTGCCTGCCACGGCCATGAGCACCCCAAAGGCCCACCTGTTGCTGCTGGCGGATGTGTGATGGGGGGCCCATGCCTACCCACAATCTCCACATGCACACACCCCACTTCCTGCAGGCAGGAGCTCCCCTCCCTACTGACCAGATGTCCAGTGGCTTGCCACCATGCTTGGTGCCTTCATATGGGGCTCCCAGCTGGAGTGTCAGGAGCCCCGTGAAGGCACAGAGCCTGCCTGGGTTAAATTATGCAAAATTATGCAATCATGTGGGGCATATGTTTTATGTGCAAAATTGTGCAGGTGCATAATTGTATAATTCCCTGGGGTGTACATAATACAAAGCAGGTAAGACCTCAGGAGCCCTGACTCCCACTACCCACTTTGACTCCTTGGTCACATTTGCATGAATGTTTTAGGATGTTTTAGAAACAGATGATGCCTCTGAAACTTGGCATATCCTAATTTATGAATCTGATGATTTGATTGGGCTGAACAGTGTTGATAAGCTCAATGATACCATTTACCATCTGCTTTCCACTACAGTGGTTATAGTTAGTTATTTTTACATTAGCATGGTGAAGTAGCAGGAAGTACCTCATATTTTAACAGGACCATTATAATACTTGTTTGCTGGATACCCACTCTGTCACTAATTGGGATAAAATCGATGACTGCTAGATGAAGTTACAAATATGCTCCATCTTGTTTTTCTCCTTCCTTGTCAGTTTTATGCTGGCATCAAAATCGTGGGAGTCTCATGGATTTGATTCCTGTACTTTGATTCTTATACTTTATTTAAATGGAAGCCTGTTTTTTTTTAATTCTTTCAGCAAAAGTAAGCCATCAAGACGAATTAACCCCACTCCAGTGAGTACTGAGCGCCCACTCTCCAAACCCAAGATGTGCTTCACTTCTACACCAGTCAGCCAATCTCCAGCTGCTCGGTTTCCATCTGGAGCAAGTCATGAAGCCTTTGTGACTATTCAGGAAGGAAATGTTGTTTCCGCTGCAGGGAGCAGCCTTCAAGAGGAGAGAGAGATGCTGAAGAAAGAACGGTACAAGCATGGGTGGTGACAGATTTGCAGTTCCTAGCTCTCATTTGCATAGATGTTGCTAATGCAGAAGGCTGAGCTGAATAAAAAGTATCCAAAGCAGGCTGCAGTTGTTAAAGCAAAAATTGATGTAAAAGTGAATGTTGCAGTTACACCTCACTGCCTCCATAAAGGTTTTGTGCTCCAAATTATGTGCCCTCAGGCATGTCTGTGATCCCATTGTCTTCCAGTGCAAGTCTACTGAAAGCCAATTGTTTTACACAGGTGTAACAGGGAGTCTTGTGTTAGGGCAGCGTGATTGCATATGTGAGAGCAAGGGCATAAATTGCCTTGTAGCAACTTAATTAATTTTGGTAATATGTGAGAAGTGTGACTCGGGATTTGCAAGTCAGGCATACAAAAAGCAATTCTTTTTTTTACAAACAAAATAAATTAAGTTTGGAGTTTTGGAACAAAGTGGAACGACTTTCTACTGGAAGGAGGAAAGTGAAAGGATTTTCTAGCATGCACTGAGTAATGATGTGACAGTTGGTTCCTAGTTGTGTGTCTCTCACAATTTGCTGTGTGATGTTTACCTTTACTGAGGCACAGTAAGGTGGAACATAGTAGTATTCCCTGGGGGGGCGGTGTTTGGAGGATTAATGCTTCTAAGTTTTGTTTGAAAAGCCATTATTTATAGGAGTTTAAAAAAAACCCATCAGCATTCTGCATAAACTGAGTTGACAGACTCCTTAGGGAGGGGTATACTTGAACAGCTACCTAATGTATCAGATGGTGTCCCATCTCCCCCTTACCCTCCCCATTCTTCTTTTTAGATTGCAGATGCAGTAGGATCCTATTATAAGGACTGATTTGTACAACCAGCTTACCCTTTTTGGTTTTTTTAATTGAAAGGATGATTGCATGTGGATCCATGAAATATGGGACTTTTCCAAGGCAAACATACAGAAATGTTCATTTTGAATGGATGGAATGAGTCTGATTGGACATCTAGAGTGAAATTTTGGGCCTAGTGAAGTTAATTGGGTAAGAATTTCTTCCTTGAGGGCCAAACCATTTTCCCATTTAACCTTGCAGCTTACTTAAATAAGCCCCGGATTTGGCCCATAATAGTGAAACAGATCTGTCGAGTTTTGAGTATGTGTGAGTTCAGGAAACTGGACTTGATAGCCCAGGCAGCCCCTTCCAGCCCTTTAGTTCTCTGACTGGCTGTAATTTACGTTTCTATTTAGGTTTTGGACTTTAAGCATGGTCTAAAAGTCTGACCTTGAATTGGCCTTTAAAGCCTTCTTAAAATCTCTTTGAGGCTGGTTACTGCAACTGAAATGCTAGTAAACAGTAACAAACAAAGAAAATGAAATTCACGCCCTAGGTAAATGACTGAAGTGCAACTGAATGGAATTAAATGTATTTAATTTAGGCCTGAATTTGGTTGGTTCATTGTCTTTGCTGGAAGATGGCTTTTTAGAAAGTAATTTGCACCTCTGGGTATGAGGTCCTTGCACTAGCTAGTGCAGGATAATAGAGAAATGTCACTGAAATGCACCTAATCCAGTTCCACAGCATTTTCTCAGTGTCCCCTTTAGTGTGTGGGTTAGATGGACTTTGAGATGGGGTAATGAATTATACTCTTTCGGGTGTGAATGTTCCATTTCCTTCTAAGATGGTAGTCAGATATTTAATTTCTGTTATTTTCTTTAGACATCTTAACTTTTTGTGAGCTGTTCTGAATGTTGTTGGACTTTGAACAGAAGTTTTGGTGAACTGTTCACGTTGACATGGATGCCTTCTTCCTGAGTGGCAACAGCAAATTTAGAAACTAGCATTGGTGCAAATAATTCATTCCTTACAGCTTTGACTACCTTGCATTTATCAGTTTACATTTCACCCACTGTTGCATTCCCAGTTCATCTGGTTGTTATCCCCTTACATTTATTTAGATTTGTCACGACTTACCTGCAATTCTGCTGCCATAGGCAATGCGTAGGGGGGCATGTGCTCCCCCTGAGAGTGGCCACTGCTGGCTTCTGCAGGCAGTCACCATCCTGCGCCCCCCCACCCTGCTGCTGACGCAGCTGCCAGCGGCTGCAGGTAGTCCCTGCCTGCCATTCACCCCCTCCGCCCTTTGCCACTGACACTGCCTGCAGGCAGTCCCCTCTCAGCCCACCCTCGCTGCCAGCGTCACTGCAGCTGCCTGTGGGTGGTCTCCACTCACTGCCACCGCACCGCCACTGCCTGCAGGTGGTCGCCGTGCTCCCCCACAGCCTGAGGAGGCACACGTCATTCATGTCTGCTGCATTACTGTAGACAGAACCTTGTTTTCACAGGCTTTGCAAAGTATTTGGGCATCAAAATATTATAAAATTTGAACCTAGGAAGAGTTTTGGCACCTCCTGTCTTAAGAACTTGATACCCTTTGTAAATATTAAGGAGCTTAGCTTCAAATAATTTGGTAGGTATTGTCCCCATTTTGGAAGATAGGAGGCTATACCACAAAGAGATTGAATAACTGGATTTAGATGACTTGCTGAATCAATGGCAGAATTGGAATTGGATGCAGTTTCTGTTGATTTCCAGTTCTGTGCCTTAACTCAGTGTTTCCCAACCAGTGTGCTATCAGAAATGAACATGTGTGCCACAGGTTTTTGCCATGGCAATTAGCTACAATAGGTATGGGGATGGGGAATGCCTTAACAGGTGTGCTGCGGAAAATTTTTTATTAACACAAGTGTGCCTTGGACTGGAAGAAGTTTGAATACACTGCCTTAACTATCAAAGAGTCTTTTCTCATTAGGTAGGAGATTAATTTATTCAGCAATTTGACCCCTTACCCTGTATGGAAACTCATTTATATTCTGTAAATGACACAATCAGTTTATACAGGTATCCCATAAAACCAGATCTTTCTGTCTAGATTCTTGTGATGTCATTCCAAGTTCCTTTGTATTTGTTGGCTTTGACTTTCAGATGCAAGTTGCTGCACCAGGCTTCTTCACCAGCAGGCTTGTCTCTGGAGCCCAGCACTCCTACCAAGCTTAGCTACACTCGAAGTGCAAGCCTCCCTCCTGAGGGCCATCTGATGACCTGTCCACATCTCAGTAAGGTCTCCTGCAAAAGGCAACTAGATCAGCTGGCCTTGCTTTATTCATCTTGTATAGCAGGTGAAGAACTATGGAATGAGGAGACTGACTTTTCTGTGTTCTTTCAGTTTGAGTCTGTCTGGAAAAATGAATTTGTGTAATGTCATCTTCACATTATTGTTTAGAGTCCACTACAGGCTTAATGCAAAGGGGTGCCACTTAGAGAGCAAAAACACAAGACATCCATTCATTCCTTCTCAGGCAAAAGCCTAGGAAAAAAGATGGGCCTTACACAGTTCTTTGAATCTCAAGTTACTGTGGTGCAATTGTGGAAAGAAGTTCCAGAACTAAATATTTCTTTTCAGATAGTACTAACTAAGATGCTGCGTTATAGATAATTTGAAAAATCTTATGGCTTACTGTTGGGGAGAATGGAGGTACTAAGTTTACCCAGACAACATGCATGCTATGCCTGTGTAGTGGGACTAGGGCAGTGAGGAGGTTTTCAGCTGATCCTTTCATGTATCAGCCACTATTGGATGCTTGAGGTTTGGTTAGCCATCTCTTGGCTTATTGAAACAGGCCAGTGCTGAGTGTTTAGTTGTCATCTCATGTGTTCTCTTCCAGAAAACCTGGTTCCAAATATTTTCCTGGAGCTCTTTTTTGTTTTGCAACTGCTAACTTCCAAGGGAATATCTGCAGACGATGGAGAGAGTGATTTGGAATTTAATCAAGGATGTAAAGGTCAGCAACAGTTTTGACTGGATAGGTTGATTTCTGCAACACTAACGGGGTACATAGCATGTCACTTTTAACTTAAGGAGTTCACATCCCGCTCAGGGGAGTTAGTGGCTGGAAATCATTACCACTGAAGTCTTCTGAGGCTTACATGCAGTGAGTTGTTACACTCTGTATCACTCAGTATGACACACCAACTCATCAGTGAACAAATACATAACTGAAGCTTGGTTGCTACCCAGAAGCCAATACCTACCTTTAGTCATTGTACAAACCTCTTTCTCATACTTGGCGGGTGGGGGGGAGAGGGAATCTCAGTATTGGGTGAAGGGAGTTACGTTGCTTTACAACTATAGTGTGGACCCCAAAACATAAGTAAAAGTGGATTGTGGCTTTCCAGCAAATGAGCTTGACATCTTTGCTCTAAATGAATGCATAGAAGTTTTATAATCCATCCTCATTGTCTTAAAAGGCAGGCTATGTCAGCTTACTGCTACTGTACCAGAGTCCCCCTGTTTATCTCTCAAATTAGATTTTCAGTGAGAAGTGATTCACCAAATTTCTTCCTCATTCACTTTATCCAAGCCAGAATTAGCTCGAGAATTACTACAAGTCTAAAGCCAGATTCTACAAGGACACAGATGCACTGGGACCCTTCAGTATCTATGGGATTTGTGTGCATGCATTTTCTGGCAAATCTGGACAGTACTTGTACACCGTTTGTTCTCTAGTTAAGATGGACAGAGAATTGCTTCCAGCTAAGACTAGCTCCTAATACTTCAGTTAAGAAAACGCTTCTTGTTCTGCATCTTACCCATATATCCAAAGCCCCATTCTTGACAAAGGTTATGTGCACTTCAGCTGCTGGATAGAGGATCCTGATGGTTAGTTGTATTTGCTCTAGTTTTAGGCCTCAGTTGGCAAATTCAAGATACAGGCCCACTGATATGCCCGTCCTGCTTCAAACCAGTTGAGATTGGACTTTTCTTTTTGCTGAAGAGGGAACATGTTGGATTCTTTCGTGGTGGGTACTGCTGCAGCAGCACACATCTATCTTGGAAGGGCGTCCGTTTGCAAGCCCCTCTATATGCTTAACTTCCTTTGGTATCACTGGAAATACCATGACTGTTAAGAATGACCTTTGAAAGGAGCCTGTTATCTTAGGTTGATACTTAAGGAGAAGAGCTGGTTAGGAACTTTCTGATAAACTGGCTTTCTCTGAA
The DNA here is from genome assembly GCF_001723915.1 of Gavialis gangeticus. Classification (NCBI taxonomy): domain Eukaryota; kingdom Metazoa; phylum Chordata; order Crocodylia; family Gavialidae; genus Gavialis; species Gavialis gangeticus. The sequence continues at coordinate 86,223,879 of NW_017729025.1, read as the reverse complement.
AAGTTTTATCAAAGCTAAAACTTCTGGTATGCTCCTGTGGTCAAAACCAAGAGTGATGGCAAGCAAGCATCAGCCTAGATTAACCCAGCAGTTGTGGCATTCATCTGGGATGTAGGAGACCCAACTTTAAACCAGGAATTTTAATTTGTCTCTAAGTACTCTAACTCTTAGATTATGGGGTGAGATGTCTTTAAATCTCTCATATTAGAACCGTTTGATTTTTGTCTAAAAATATATAAATGAGCTGAGAGAGAAAGAGAGGATGTAAACATATATTACAATTACAGCTGTCTGGAATTATACCAATATAATTCAATATATTGCAGGGGTGGGCAGTTATTTCAGGTGGAGGACCACTTACCCAGTTTTGGCAAGCTGTTGAGGGCCCCGTGGGTAGCCCCACCCTTTGACAGGTGTCCCACCCCCTGGTCACCATCTTGGGACCAATGTCCCAGGGCCAGCACTAGTGGGGCTCAAAGCGGGGTGCAGGTTGGCAGGGGTCTGTGGAGCCAGGCTGGGTTGCACCAGCAGGGAGAGGGGCGATCTGGCCCAGCTCCATAGAGCCCCTTCTGGCTGGGACCCCATGCTCCTGCCACCCTGCTCTGGGCCCTGCCGGCATTGGCCCCAGGACACCAGTGTCAGCCCCGTGCTCCTGCTGGCTCCCACACCTGCTCACTCCCAGTGCCCCCCAGCCCCACCCTACAGGCTGAAGGGCAGCATGCAGCCCTGACCCCCTGCTCCCCGGCAGGGAAGGAGCTGGTGCTGAACGCGGGGGAAAAGCATCCCCTTGCCTGCCCTGTGGCCAGTGCTCCTTGCTGTAGCCACTCGCAGCCTGTGCGGGGCTGTCTTTAGCAGGCACTGGCGGCCCCTCGTGGTCTGCGAGCGGCTGCTGCAGGGAGCACGGGCCACGGGGCGGGTGAGGGGCCGCTTTTCCCCCCGCACTCAGCACCAGCCTGTAACCCATCCCCACTGCCAGACTGGGCCCCTGCCCGTTGGGGTTGCGCGCAGCAGCAGCAGCTGCTTGGCACAGAGGAAAGCGGCCCCCCGCTTGCCATGCTGGACGGTGTTTGCTGCTGCTGCCTGCCCGGAGCTCGTGCACTGGGCAGCCCAGAGGTGGCGGTGGCAAATGCTGCCTGGCATGGCAAGCGGGGGGCCCACAGCTGCTGCCACCATGCGCAGCCCTGACAGGCGAGCCTGGAGCTGGTGCGGGGCCCAGGGTGGCAGCAGGGGTGGGTTACAAGCTGGTGCAGAATGCAGGGGAAAAGCATCCCCACGCTGCAGCCTCTCACAGCCTGCATGGGGCTGCCTGTGCCTGCTCAGGACAGCCCCTCATAGGCTGCGAGCAGCTGCAGCAGGGAGCGCCGGCCACGGGACAGGGGAAGGAGCACAGGGAAAAGCTGAGCGCGGAAGAAAGGCGGCCCCTCGCCTGCCCCATGGCCAGCGCTCCCTGCTACAGCTGCTTACAGCCCATGTGGGGCTGCCTGTGCCTGCTCAAGGCAGCCCCATGCAGGCTGCGAGTGGCTGCAGCAGGGAGCGCCGGCCACAGGGTGGGGGAAGGGCCGCTTTTCCCCCAAGCTCAGCTTTTTTCCCAGGGCCACTTCCCTGTGCTCTTTCCCTGCCTGGGGTCCTCCCCAACCCCCCACTTTCCCCTCGCCCCCTTACCTGAGGTTCTGGTGCGGGAGCAGTCACATGGTCCCAGGCCAGAAGGGGGTGGAGGAGTGTCAGGCAGGCCCTGCTGTTGTGGGAGCCTGCTGGGGCTTCCCCTGGGTCCTAGTGCCCCTGCCTCCTGTCAGTTTTTACAGGAAACAAGGGCAGATGAATATTAATTTTCTAAATTTTTTAGGGGTCCCACGGGTCAGATAGAACAGCTTTGCAGGCCATATTTTTCCCACCCGTGATGTATAGTGATGTAAAGGGAGCAAATAAGATTTCATTCAGGGTTAGTTGCAGTGATTTAGCTCACTGAAGTCCTGTAGTTCTTTAGCAGCTGGGCACACTTCTTAGCATCAATTTCTTGTTCCCTTGTAAAGCAGTTGAAAGTCCACAGTCAGAGAGTCTGAATCTCTGACCCAGTAGTTATGGCACTCGTCTGGGAGATTCAGCTTTGAGTTTTTGTTTGGTCTTCTAAGTGGAGATCCTGGTTTTCTCTGTTTAAAAATCACACATCTCTGATAAAACCCCACATTCTCTGATTATAAACCCTCCATGTTCATGCTTTTCTGTGATTAAAGTGAAACACCACTATATATATATAGGTATCTGTTGAACACAACGGTTTATTGATATATTTACAATGTTAAGCCAATTTGGAAGTCTACCACTTCCTCAATGATTAAAATAAAATAAATTCTAAAAACCTGTATATTTTGGCATTTGATTTTGGTTTTTTTTATCATGGAAAATCAGAGCTCCCCCTGCCACCTTCACTCATTACGACATGGGTCCAGCTGTGCCCCGCCCCCCCACTGCTTTGCGGTGCTGAGCAGCCCTGATATGCCAATGCCCTGCCCATGCCGTTGCGCCTCATTCCTGACTTGCAACCCCCTGGTCTTACCAGTGCCTCTCAGTCCCAACCCATAGCCCACCCCCCCCATCCCTGCTGGTGCTGGGTCCTGCCAGTGCCCTTCACTCCTGACCTATACCCCGGCCCCCCAGCCCTGCTGGTGCCCCTCGCTCCTGACCCACAGGCCCCGCCCTGCTGGATAGGGTATCCAGCTATCAGGGCTATGGGACCAGGGCCCACGGCCCCCTGCCCCCAGCAACATGCGAGTCCTGGCTCCCACAGCCAGAGAGGAGTGCAGAGCCTAGCTCCCCCACCCCTGTGGGTGGCATGGCTGGAGCGGAGCCTGTCGTGGCAGGAGGGGAGAATGCAGTCTGCCCACTGCAGGTTTGGGGCTCCCCGCACAGCTATCTTCCCCCTGGGGGCCTCTGCTGCCTAGCGGGCAGGATCCAGTGCAGCAGGGCAGGGAAGATCAGTGCCGCCACCAGGAGCCCTGTGCTGCTATGGTGAGGCACCCCCAGCCCTCCTGGCAGCAGCGGCAGCTGGGTTGCGGAGGCCTCCAGGGGAAGGACAGCAGTGTGGGGACCCCCAAACCTGCAATGGGCAGCCTGCATCTGTCCCCACCCTGAGCACGAATCTGGGGGACGTGCCTCCCCCCCTCCAGTACCCTGCCATGTGTGTGCAGCAGTGGAGAGCTGGCCCCCCAGATGAGCTGCTAGTGGCTCCATCCCACTCCTCGCTCGGGCTCTGTAGCCGCACATTCCCACCCCAGGCCCCATACACTGCCCTGGCTGGGCAGTGACCCCAGCCCTGCCCAACTCCCTCCCTCACTGTGGGGGCTACCTCCCTTCCCTGTTTACCTGGAGGGAGCTATGGAAGCTGATCTCCATGCTGCCTGGCTACCATGTACATGCATGTGTGTGCGCACAGGTGCATGTGGCGCCCCCTGCCTGATCGCCTTCCTCCCACTGTCCCCAGGTCCAAGCAGTTCCCTTGCAGGCTGGAACTCTGCCAGTGTGCAAGGGGAAACTTATAGTTTCCTGCATTCTTTTCCTTTATAGGGGCAAGTCCACAATTTTCCCATTAAAAGGAGAAAATCCATGTTTTTCTCCTTAAAAAGGGAGAATCCAAATCTTTCTGTGGCAAACAAAACCCAGATCCCTGCTCATAAGACTGGATTTTGAAGCTGAGTTTCTCACATCCCATATCAGTGCCCTAACCATCAGGCTTGGTTATTCTGGGCTGGGGGCTTCTCTTGTTCTTTTTTGAGGAAGCTTGGATTGGGCTTGGTTTCACCCTGATCTAGAATGGAAGAAATTTTAAATCCACCAATTTTCAGTGTTGGAAAACTGTTTCCTATCCAGTTCTATTAAGGAGCTGGCATTTACTCTCTGATCTAGGGGTTGATTATTTGTGGTTAACTATGAAAACTGTGTAACCTTGTCTAGTGAGAACACTGATAGTTATACAGGATGAAGTAATGGCACTCAATATTGGTTTTCAGGGCAAGCTGCAGCTAACTGCCACACATCAGTGGAAAGGATTTCTTCTTGATCCAACATGGTACAATTAGCTGACTGTTTATACTGGGGTTACCTTGGGTGTCTTTCTCTGATGTGTCAAGTCATATGCACTTTAGGAAGAAGTGCTACACTGGACTGGATGTACTAATGATTTAGTTGAGCATGACAGTTTCTACTTCCTTCCAAGTTAACTGTTGTTTGGCTTGTGAATCTTTCCCCCACGGTGGTAAATGTTGTTCGCCTGGTGTATTTTCAGGTGCAGTAGAGCGGCAACATTTTCGTAATGTGCACAACTGTGTCTATTTTGCTGTGCAAGTCTTAGATCGTCAGTATGAGTAAGTTGAACCTTTTTCTTCCTTTGTGCATAGGGGTGGGTACATGCATGTAAAAGACTGAGAAAGGTATTCTTGGGTTTCAGGAGGGGGCAGTCTTATAGCCTTTTCAGTTTAGGAGCATGAGGCCAAGTCATTCTCCTGATTTCATGCTGAGTTGGTGACTCAGCCTGACCTGGAAAACTAGGATTTTCCTTTGTGCTTACACTTGTGCCTAGTGGAGATGTTACAAAATGATACATTCAAAATGCAGTTAAAATTTGGTGAAAATGTTCGGTTTCAGATTTCATTGCAACTGGGGAAGACTCTGAGGTCCCTTTCTTCATATAATTGATATTTGCAGTGGGCCCTGCTGATGCCAGTTGGATCCAGAAGCCAGTTGTGCAGTGGTTAAAAGTGATGTTTGAGAAGAAAGTGTGAACTTAAAGATTTGGTTTCTCAAAGTTATTTGTGTGTGTATGTATGTGGTCTCTTGGCAGAATTATTTCCCACTTAGAGAAGGGGACCTTGAAACTCTTGGCTGAGAATGAGCGGATTGCATCCTTTTCCCCTCGCCTGCATGAGAGGCTGAGGCAGGCTTATGAAAGCAGCACAGCCAAGGTAAAAACTGAAGACCCCATGGGAATTTAAATGTGTGGAATCGAGGAGTTACAATAATCTAATGTTTTTCTTTATCCTCTCTTTGTTGTTGTCTTTACTGATTAACAGCCTATCTTCACCCTGCTGGGGGCAGGGGTCACTTCTTGCTTACTATTAAGACAATACAAAAAAACACCTTTCTCCATTCATATTGGGTCTGTGGATTGTTAGGACTAATGATCTGTAGCCAGAAGTCCCTGTAGTAACTAACTTGTGTTGGTTTGGCAGCGAGATCTTGACCTCACTTGACTTAGTTAAAAAATTAACCTTGACTTCCAGAATGTCACTATCAGACTCTTGCCTATAGTTAATCTGGAGGTAGGAATCCCAATGTAGTGGATTGGGATTTGAAACTTTCCCACTCGGTCTCAGACTTGCCATACTTCAAGCAAACCATTGAATCTGCTTTAGATTTCATCTTGCCCTCTGTTTAAAACTTGGGGTAATGCTTCCTTTCCCCACATCAGTGTTGTGTGAATAAAACGCATGAATGCTTGTGAAATACTTGGGGGATGAGGAATGTAGAAGAAATCTAGACAGAGAGGTAAAATCTATGGCATCTTTCAGAAGAGGTGAGGGTAGCGGATCAAGTGGGAACTGCCAGCTGCTAGTCCTGCCATCCCAGAAGTCCTGTGTTGAGCTTATATGCCTTAAATGATTGAGTCCATGGCTTTCTTTCCTCTCCCCAGGGCATATTATTGCCAATTCCATTCTCGTAGGAAGGTTCTTTCAAAAGCAATATAAAATGGCTTGTTGTACCAGTGTTTTCACGCCAGAATTTAGCATTCCCCAACCATTAATGATTAAGCATTTAAATCACCCAACTATGGTAATATCTGATTTCACATTAGTTTAATTTTGCCTGTCTAGCTGTTGAACTGTACATCAAATCAGGGAATTGTATTTTGCTAATGAATGGTTTTATATATTCAACAGGTTTCTCTCCTGCTGCCTTCATCTGTACAATCTGTTTCTTTCCAGCCAGAAACTGATAATCGCTCTAATTTTCCCAGTGACAGGGCATTTCATATTTTTAAGAAGCAAAGGTGAGTATTGTCCAATTTTAATGCGTTTGTTTTGGGTCAAAATCTATTCGTGGTCATTAATAGTAAACTCTGTGGCCATATCCAGACGAGTGCAGCTATGTGGTATGTGGCACTGCAGATGCATCTGTGGCACCACCTACTGCACATTTAGATGTTTTCTATGCTGCAAGGCTGTGCTGCCCATAGGTGTGCTGCTTCACTTTTTTCCCCCCACGGGTTTTTTTGACCTCTGGATATCTAGGGGTCAGAAAAGCCTGTGGGGGAAAAAAAAGGCAGAGCAGCGCATGCATGAGCAGCAGTGCTGCTCAAAAATGGAGCCAGGTTACCCGGAGCCATGCTTTGGCTGCTGGTCAGGCTCTGCGTGGCAGAATTGCCACTGCTGCAGCCCTGGGAGGCCTCCAGGACCCCAGGTAAGGCTGCTGAGGCCAGTCCAGTGCTGGCCCCAGGCCCCCCTATTCCACCCAGGGTAACTTGCCACATGCCAGAGTGCGTGCATATGGCATTGGTGTTCCCCAGGGACAAGTAGTGGTGGCACAAGGTGCACCACCTCTGCTTGTCCGTGCGGAACCAAATGTCCACATTCATTTGGACGTGGCATCTAACTAATACTATACATTTGCAGCAGTGTGGGAAAAAGACTTCACGATCTTTAGCTCTAAAAACAGGCCCCCACTATTTGAATCGGTCAGGGGGGTGAGGACCTTAACTCAGTTTAAGAATGGAAACCACTGTATAAGTAACAGAACAGCATGCCACAAGATGGATTCATTTCTGCCTTTGGGGTTATTCATAAATTTCATAGACATCAGGGCTGGAAGGGACCTCGCAAGATCATCAGGTCCAGCCCCCTGCCCAAGGGGCAAGAAGTCTGCTGGGATCAAATGATCCCAACAAGATTAGCATCCAAATGTATTTAGATTCCTTTCCAGATTCCTTTTGGTCTTTCCCATGTTGGGGTGAGATGGTGAAGAAGGATCTTCTGTTTTCTTGGGTTTTTCCTTTCTTCTAGAATTGGTTTCATATCATTTCTATTCACTTTTGTCTGCTGACAGACTCACAACACATCTTCCTTCTGTTTTGTATCCCCCTGCTTAGTCTGATAATGGGAGGTGGGGCTATTTTGATAATTTTATCTAAACTCAGGGAGAGCAAACAAGAACACCTGTCAGTAACGGAGTGCAGAATAAAAACAGTCGTATCAAATCAGTAATCTCAGTGGCAATTAACACTGCTACAGGGTAGTAGAATACATGGGGACTTTCATCTGACTTTAGTGTAGTTTGAAGTTGATTTCTATAGGAGAAGTCTTGTGCCATATCGGCTGGGCATCCAGTTACAGTTTGTTCAGAAACTGGAGGCCAAGGAGTTGACCCATCTCTATCTTTTGCTCACTAGGGACATCTTCTATGAGTTGCTGCGTGAATGGGAAGATAACCATGAAAAACCAGCTTGGGATTTTGAAAGAGTCCTGGGCAACAAGATCAGGTAAGAATCTGGTGATTCAGGTAGCCAAGAGTTCAGTGATTTCATATAACTTGCATAAAAAACAGACCAGATTTGCAGTATGCTTCTGTATGCCATATTCACTTGCATATCTTGTGCACCTTTCCCCAAAAATCAGCCCTCTGAATTTGGGGTGCATGTCTTAAGCAGAGAAGCTGGTCTACCTTTGCTGGAATAGAAGGAGTAAAGGAGAGTACCTGTAGACAGTGTGCTCTACTTGCTCCCAAAATGATTGCCACTTCTCTGGCCTCAGCAAGGAGAAGAGGCAGACTCCTCTGTTAATTGTCTGAGGCCTGTCCTTGTTGCTGTCCTACCATATCAGGAAGTTCCTCACCCAGGCTGTCTCCTAGCGTGCCAGACTTTCTGGGTACTCTTATTTTTCCAGGAGGACCTGCTCTGTTATAGTCTGCTGTTACTCTGGAAAAATATATTTTTGTACATTTTTCCTTCCAGAAAGAGATTGAGTGTCTTATTTGGGGGCCTGTGGTATATGAGAAAATATGGTAGATGTGTGCTGCCCATAGAGCCTATTGATCCCAGCTCCTAATTTTCTCTGTAGCTCCAATCAGCCTTTTCTTCAAATCTTCTGCTCAGCCTTCTTGCTTGTTGGGAGCAGAAGATTTTCTCCATATTAAGGATGTTGGCTAACACATTACAGAACAATGAGCTGTACCTGAACCATTTGATTATTCCTGCTAGGGACTTGAATGGGTTAAATGATTAATTGTTTAACTGATAAGTTTAGTGATAAGTGGTTATAGCTTAGTGGTGCTTGTTTAACAGGGGCTGGGGGCAAGGAGCAGTCTGGCAGGGAAGGGCAGGAAGGAAGCCACACATGCCCCAGATGGTGGCAAGGAAGGTGGAAGGGAGGAGTGGGGGAGGGTGGGGAGGAGGAATAGTGGGGAGGGGATTAGTACCTATAGTTAGGCTTTGTGGTCCCTGGTGCGGTTACTTCCAGCCTCCCTGCCTCCTGCCACGAACAACTCAGGCTCCAAGTAGGCCCCTCTCACCTGCCCCAGAGCCCGGGCTGCTTGAGGCATGCAGTGGAGATGCTGCAAGCAGCTGCACAAGGGTCTGCATAGTTTAGCAGAGTGGGCAGTTATTCGGGCCCAAGGGCCACTTAGGGAGTTTTGGTGAGCTGTTGCAGGCTGAGTCATTTCCCTTTCCTTCACCCCTCCCCAACAGCTCACCAAAACTCCCTTAGTGGCTCAGCTCCGTGCTGGCCTGGGTGGGTGGGACAAGGCTGCTGGTGAGTGGGAACTGTGATGGGTGGGGCTGGGTTGGGGGCTTGGATCGTGGGGCTGTGACAGTGTGGGGCCAGATCTTGGGGCAGAGATGCAATCTGTTTCCTGCATGCACCTGTAACATATGCTGGTTCCACAGGCAGGGGCATGCGGGGAGTGGGGAGTTAATTGTGGCTCTGCCCTGGGCCCCAGCCTGTGCTGTCACCACTCCACAATCGCAGCCCCAGCCCCACTTGCCCATCCTGCTCTCAGATGCCACTCCCCGCTGGCCCAGGGCCCTATGCCAGCCACGTACCCTGCCCACACAGGTCCCACCCCCAGCGGTGGGTGTGGGGCAGATGGGCCCGTGTGCCCAGTCAGCAGGGTTAGGTCCAGTGGCTGCAGCAGCTGGAAGGAGCCACCACTGCCAGGAAGTGGAGTCCAGCAGCCAAACTGCCCCAGTCCCACAGTGCACCTGGGGGTGTCTACCAGCCACACGTGCCATGGTCTGGGCTGCCCTCTGTGTCTGGGCCGGGCGGGGCAGAGGGACCCAACGCAGTCCAGACAAAATCCCTTGGTGGGCCAGCCAGAAGGGATTAGGTGATTCACAGAACGGTAATAATTAGGTACTAGTTCACCCTCCTCTCCTCGCTTCTCCCTCCCTTCTGCCTACCCTGGGGTTGCCATAACAAGTAATTGTGTTTAACCATTGTAATTACAACAGGTTAAATGGATATTTTTAAAATTGGTACTTGCATCCCAAATTCCTGCTGTAAACTTACCAACTGCTCATTCCTAAATAGAGTCTATCTGTCTGCACTAGAGAGTAAGACCCATTTAACCTGTGCGTTTTTTTGCATGTGTTTTTTATACAACTGGACCTACATAACAAGCTCTCTACATGTTCAGAGATTATTAATTGTGTTATTTCACAATAGTTCTGATATATTAGCTCTGGGAAGAATTTGAGCTTGGGTATTGCTGGGAAGCACAATGCTTCTGTATTGGCACTGCAAAAAAGAAAATAGTACTTTTAAATAAACATTCATCTTTGAAAAGTTACTGTAAAATGGCTGCTGTGTTTGCTTCTGTTTTTTATTCTCAGTGGGTGCATCTACACATGCCATTAAGGCGAAATGAGAAACTCCAGCACAGTTCACACTGGAGTTAGCTGTTCCCAGGTGCAACATCTACACGTGTGCCCAGGACTACAGCAATTTGAGCCGAAGCAGAGCAGTACTGGGCTGGTGGAAGGTCCAGGGGGTCAGCTCTAGGCTCCAGATAGCAGCATCAGGCAACAGAGGATCTGGCTGGGGCACGAGGGTGCTGAAGTACAGGGCCAGGTGGCAGGCAGCCCCTGCACTTCAGCATCCTTATGTCCCCTCCAGCTCCTGTCTCAGACCACATGTGTTTCAGCACGCATAGTTACTAACATTAACGGTCAGGGACATTAACTAACTCTGCCATAGGATAGTACCATCAGGGACAGTGCTATTGTACAACAGTTAGTTAATATACTGTGTCCCAGTTTCAGCGCACGTGTAGACTGTGATGCTTTACTGCAGAGCTAATTAGTCAACTCAGTAAAGTGCATATGTAGATGCACCCGGTAATTTCAATATTACACCTGTTCAATTTAAAAGCATGAACATGGCTTGTCTAATTGCTACTCTAACAAAAAATGTCTGAAATGAATTCCTCTTGCATGTTTTGCACAGGTCATCAATGAGAGAAACTAATTCTGCAGTTGGTACTTGGATAATGGCTTTGTTTATGAGAATGGGCATAGAGTCTAGCTTTCCTCTTGCATAACTATACTGGCTCTTTACTAATGGAAAATCTGATTAAAAAATTATTTTTGTGTCTCTAACCAACAGATGCTGCTTGAGATGCACAAAGCATGAACTAGATTGTAAATAAGACCTCACTTATTTCTACAAGTTCACTTTTCAAAGTAGAGTGGCACCAGAGGGTGTTTTTTGTAAAGAGCTCCCTGTTAGGCTTTTACTGTAGTTGAATATAGATTCTGTTTGACTGGTTCTTTGATATCAAAGTTTGTTTTTTGTTTGTTTTTGTTTTGTTTTGTGTTTTTTTTAATAGAGCTATGATGGCTCACCTTACAGCAACTTGTAACCACAGCCATTTTGCCAGACTCTTTCAAAAACAGCTTATCCAGGTAAATAAATAACTTCTTGTGTTTTCCATGTAGAAAGCAATTTTGCTGACCTTCAGTAAAATGTGAGGTAACATCTACATATTTCTGTTGTTCTGAGAAGAACGGGGTGGAGAAATCTCCCTCCCCTGCCCCCCACCCGTGATCTTTCCAAGTTAGAATTAAGGATACTGGGAACATAGGAATCTGTGGATAAAAAGGCCTTCAGTCTCAGGCTACGTGGCACTTCTTAGCAGCACTAAAAATAAAAAACACGTATATTTGAAAAAATTAAAAAAGGTCTGAATGATCTTCAGGTCTACCTCAGTTTACATTTTCTTGAGGTCTATCTCAATTTACATTTTCGCTGATTGGCTTTTTTGCATATGTACTAGCGTCTGGCTGCTTTACTATTCCATCCAGGAAGAGCACAGACCAACTGCAGACGCTTCCTCAGCCTAACCTGAAAGCTTGGAAAGGAGAATTTTTCAAGCTATTTGAGTTGGTGTAATAAAATATCTTGGATTTACGCAAAGAACCTTGTCTGCCTTTGTCCTTAGACCACCATGGCTACAACCTATACCCTTGAATGGTCTTGACACACTTATTTATGATTATGTACCTTAGTGGAATTAATTGGGTTTTTTTTAAATCTTTGAATGGATACAGTGGCCCTGACTTATTTTTTTCAACTGCATATTCTCCAAAAGGATACACAGCAATACTTATGAAGCACTGTTCTATTTCTGTGTGTTTTTGCCAGCTATAGTTCAGAATAACAAGATTGCTATAACCAGCAGAAAATAGGCAGAAATAGTTCTGCTTTGATTGTTTGTGCTGTTTCTTTGCATGATTTCTGCTGCCCTTCTTTCTAGAAGTCTCCTTTAATACAGTACAATAAAGAGAAGCACCTTTCAATTTTAAAACTTTAATAGTTGGCAGGGAGAGCTGTTCAGTACTAGAGCCAGAAACCCCTTGTAATGCATATTATAAAATCAAACCAGTTGGAAGTTGCTGTGCCTTTTGGAGGGTATTTTCTAAAGAGACCAGGGATTTAGATGTTCACATGGGGAATGAGACGCACCTAATTCCTTTAGTCTCGTTTGAAAATCTCCACTTTATAATGTAGTTCTGATTTGAAAAATTGCTGTATAAAAATATTGTCATCTTACTTTGCCATTTGTCCTACTGCGTATCCATGCTGATACCTATCAGTCTTCTTGAGGGAGAATAAAGTTTACTGTTCTGCTTCTATTTGCTCTGTAGAGCCCATAAAGTTAAAAAAAAAAAAAAAAAAAAAAAA
>NW_017729025.1:86174400-86211523 GCF_001723915.1 Gavialis gangeticus | reverse complement strand
AAAAAAAAAAAAAAAAAAAAAAAGGAAAACAGAATCTATTCCAGCATTGACAGAACTGGTTAACAAACCTACAGGTACAAGGCTGAATTTCACCCTCACTCACATCTGTGCATTCCTGTTGAAGACTATAGGGTTTCACTATTCCACTACAATACAATTTGAAAGCAAATGGCTTACAAGTAACAACGAAGCACAGATGTAAATAACTAGAATTTGACCTCCCTAATCTGTGGTTTGAGACGCAAAAGGAACTTGGGCTCAAGAATATTCAGGGTTTGCAGTCATAAAATGATTCTACCTTCATAAGATGACTACTATTTGATTTGGTATTGTTAAGACCCCTATCAGTGTTAACCTAACTATACCATATTTTAAGGTGTTTGTTTTTAGTGGGGTACTATGCTTTGAAGTTGTATTCTTTTGTTGTCAAGGTCTCTGGCTAATTTTAAGGGCTTGAAGCCTTCTTTCTTTGTATTTTGAGCAGTAGTTCTGTGTATGTGTAAGTCCCTGCAAATTCTTCTCATCTTTGTAACACTGAATAACCCTACAGTTTTTAGTTGGGTCCAGGTAGTAGATGACAAGTCTTCTCCTTGACTGCCAGGCCAAAACATAGAACATTGAAACAAAGTTGTTTATGTAGATGGTATAACTATGCTTGATAATGTTTTTTCTGAGTGGAAAGAGGTTCTAATGCCTTAGGTTTAATATGTGGGGTCTGAATTTCCAGTCTCAGGACACCTAGGCTGGAAGAGACTGAGAGTGTAGCATATTTTGAGAAAAAGGAAGCTTGTATGCTTTAGCCTATGCTGGCCCTCTGGCTGAAGGAGGCCATATTTCACAGGCTTCATAGGCAGCTGAGTCCAATCCTTTACAGTGTATTGAAGGTTCCTACCCTAAAAGGCCTTTCATGGAGAGAAGTGATTGTGTGGGACAAATTATTTCTTTCATCTGGGATGCCTTATGAATTTCCTCCCTCCCTCCTCTTTACCCTCCTGAAGATGTGTAAAGGTCCCGTTGGTGGTGGCACAAGCTGGGGAGACACCCCAGACCAAGACGTCCTTAATATGTTGGGCTGTGATGATCTGAGTCGGCTGAAGAGGCTGCAGGAGAGATTTGTCGCTCCTCAGAGCATCAGAGGGCCTTGCCCACCCCCTTCCTTCCCAGGGTGCCAGCAGTTCTTCAGGGACTTCATCCTCAGCGCAGGAAGGTTAGCTACTTGTCACTGCTTCTGCCTCTGCTAAGTTGTGGGGTGGTTAGCTAAACTCATTGGCTTGTGCCAGTTGGGGGAACTAATTTGGAGACTGGTCTTGAAATGCCAGCCCTGTGGGACATTGAAGCCAAAGCATGAGACAAAAGGGGAACTTTCAAGCCCTGAGGGCAGTTGCAGTATGCACTGCCCATTTTATGCTAGTTGTCAGCAGTGTTCCAAACTTCACTTGTATCTGCTGACAAGTACAGTCCATCTTCCTCTCCAAAGAACTACATCCATTCAGGTCTTAGCTCATTACACGTGAAACTCACTAAATATCTTGGCAGAAGCATGTTGAGTTGCCTAATACTTAGAGGTAACACAGTACTGGACAGCAGGAATGCTGGATTGCTGAAATTTTCCCTAGACTGTTCTAGATGGCCAAGAAGTGGGAAGAGAAGGACACTCTATGGCTTAATAAAGGGGCCTTTTATAGTTCACAGTGTAGATTCACATTTCCCTTATGTCTCATTTGAAATGGGTAAACTTATTTTGTAGCCATGTCCTTGTAACAGTGATCCTAATGGAGTTTAATGACTAGTTTTTGCATAAAACTGAAATGGCAAAGGGGATGTTAAGGGGTACGATGCACTGGCAGAGCTGTGGAGAGTGGAGGATGCATTAAGTCTGCTGAAGTTCTGCTGAGGTTCTGCATGTCTGCTTGGTTTTTGGATAGTGTTGTTGTTGGCCACACAATATCCTTTGAACTTATAAATGAGTGACATCTTGGATGTTTGTTATAACTTTGGTAACTAAGGCTTGAATTATTGAGCATATGTTAGCTGAGATTATACTGCTGCTTTCCTCCCAGTCTGACATTCCCATCATGTTTTTTCTGAAGCTATCAGTTCAACCAACACCTCATGGACAACCTGTGCCTAAAAATACTTGAGCTGGATGGCCTTACTTTGGTAGAGCATGAGCCTAGCGATGGTGAAGCAGACATGGAGGAACAGGTGAGTTAAATGTTCTGGGCGCCAGCTAAGGATTTGTTTAGTGATTCAGTCCACTAACTAAAGAATTGGTTAATGTCCATGTATAATTATGATATAAACACTACATTAGGGTATAGACAGTAGTAGGGCTGTGCGAAACTTCGGCAGCCATTTTGTTTCAGAGGTGTTTCAGTCTAGTTCGGCAGCTGAATCACTGAATCCGAAACAAAACAAAAGCATCTGAAACGTTTTGGAATTGTTTCAGTGGGCTCTCCTTCAAGCAGAGGTGATGGATGAGTCCCACAGGGCAATGGAGATCATGGGGGCCGTGAACCACATGGTGCAGGGGGTGGCTCATTGGGTAGGGTGAGCTCACCTGTGGGTTCATGGTCACTGACAACAGGGCCAATATGATCAAGGCAGTCCGTGATGCCAACTTTGTTGGCATCCACTGTGTGGCGCACAAGTACCGCCTTATAGTCAGGGACGCCTTGGGAGGGGAACAGGGCTGCTGGTGAGGACGCCTTCGCAACCAGCCAACTCATTTCAAAATGCAGGAAGGTGACGGGCTGCTTCTACTGGAGCATCAAGGCAGGCAAGATGCTGCGGGACAAACAGGCAGAGCTGAGCATCCCACAGCACATAATGCAGGATGTGGAGACTCGGTGGAACTTCACATGCCTGATGCTCAGAAGGCTGATCAAGCAACAGAAGGCCATCCATGAGATGGCTGCCATCTTAAGCAGCCCCCTTAACAAAGATGAGTGGGATACCATCTCCCAGATCTTGGTGGTCCTCAAGCCATTCCTCGAGGCTTCTGAGAGCCTCAGTGCTGGCGATGCCCTCCTTAGCCAGGTGATCCCCATAGTGAGGGAGCTTCAGTCCTCTGGAACTTCTTCATTTGGTTCTAATGTTGAGGTGCAGGCACTGGTGAAGCAGCTGAAGGAGGGCATCAAGAAACAGATGGATCCGTTGCAGTCCAGTATGGTCCACGTGCTGACAGGCATGTGCGACCCGAGGGTGAAGGGGAGCATTTGCAGCAGCAAAACCCTTGATCACTGGACGGAGGTGCTGGTGAACAGAGTCGGGGAGGCAGAAGGGCAGAGGTGAGGAGAAGTCAAAGAGGGGGATCCATTTTCCCATGCCAGCACTCCATCCACCAGCCAGTGTCCTCTACCACAGGTGCTGCCAATGTGGGCCGAGGGCGTGGCTTCCATGTTGGGGTCCAGAGGCACCAGACTCCAGCATTGGGCAAGTAGTGCCAAGGCCTCAGTGGCTATCTGTCTCACTGAGGATGTGGAGCTGCTGCTCTGCAACTCCTTGGCTTGTTGGGCAAGCCACAGCTACATGTGGCAGGGTCTGGCCATGGTTGCCTAGGAACACCTGTCCTGTCCACCAACCAGTGTTCCGAGCGAGAGGGTGTTCAGCATTGCTGGTGGTGTTGTGACACCTCACTGCACTTCCTTGGATCCTGGTTTCATGGAACAGCTGGTGTTCCTCAAAGTGAACCTCCCACTGCTGGGGTTCCCCAAGTTCCATATGCAGACGGAGTGAGTGCCACCTCCTCACTCTGTCCACACCTATTTTCTTTTTTTTATTTGGTTTGGTTTCACAACCATTTAATGCCCTGCTCTCAGAGCTGGAGACAGCACTTGCTGTATCACCAGCCAGCAGGGGAAGGACATCTCCCTGCTGAGCTGCTGTGCCAAGACAAACTTAGAGGTATGGGCTGGGGCTATGGGAAAGGAGGAGGCCCCAGGTCCTGGGCTTGACCTAAAACTGCACCCTGCCAGGGTTGGGAGGCCTGGTGGGACTGCCAGTGGCGTGGCAGCCCCCAGGAAATGCCAGGACCACAAACCGCCCTGGTGAAAGGCCGAGTAGGAGGTGCCTGAAAACCTCCTGCCACCTCACGCACACACAGTCCTGGCTAGGGAAAGCCCAGACCTGTAAGATCTTTAAGAGTCCTGAGGCTTGCTGGTTGCAGTGGAGTTGTGAGGCTCCAGGTGAGCTTAGCTGTCTGGGATCCCATCTGTGTGGCATGGACTGTAGGAGAGGTATGGAGCTGCGGAATGGATATCGCTCCTAGACATCAAGGACCTAAGTGGGCATCCTCCCACCAAGGTAACATCTGAACTGGTTTTCCATCAAGGTGTGGCAGCTGAAAGAGGGGTGGGCAGTTGGCCCAGAAACAGGTGGGCGGGCCGAGATCTAACCAGCACTGGGAAGGACCCCTGTTACAGACTACCATCCCTGCTGCATTCATCCCATTCTGGCTAAACCCACACAAGGCAGACAGGGTTCTTTGAGTCAATCTGATACCTTTTAGAAGACCAACTGAGTAGTTGGAGAAATATATCTTAGCAAGTTTTTGGGTTTAAAAACCTTTCCTCAGGCTGAGGAAGCATCTGCAGTTGGTGTGTGTTCTTCTTGGATGGAAGGAATAGTAAAGAAGCCAGAGGCTGGGATGCAGGCAAGTAAGTCAGACAGTGAAAATGCAAATTGAGGCATCGGGGGTGAGTGACAGGCTGGGAGGGGGAGAGGGATGTAGCGGGTAAAAGTGGAGAGGTACCTGGGGAGTCAGATGAGGGGCAGGTTATAGTGTGTCATAAATCTAGTCTATATTGAGTCCATGAGTTTCTGTATCTAGGAGGTTGATGAAATGAAGTTCATAAGCCCATCTGTGAAAAGTGGTTTGTAAATTCAAGCAAGCACTGAACCTCACTAACCTCATCACCAGAAGCCAACTTCCTACAGTCCAAAACACACCAAATGGATCCAGACCATGCCATGAGAAGAAAGGCAAAGCCTGCCAACATATCTCCAGTACCCCCCACAGTGACTACACCTCACAACAGAACCAACACCATTCCTAGATCTTACACTTGCACCTCCAGAAACGTTATATATCTCATCCAGTGCACCAAATGCCATGATGGAAAATACGTCGGAGACACCCAACAGCAACTGTGCACTAGAATGAATACGCACTGGAAATCTATTACAGACAGGAATACCCAACTACCTGTAGGGGCACATTTCTCACAAGAAAACTACTCTCTCTCCAGTCTCTTAGTCCTGATCTTCAAAGGGAATTTACAAAACTCTTTCCAAAGATGCGCTTATGAACTTCATTTCAACAACCTCTTAGATACAGAAACTCATGGCCTCAATATAGGCATTGCATTTATGATGCACTGTGACCTGCCTGACATCTGACTCCCCAGGTACCTTTCTCCACTTTTACCTGCTAGATTCCCCCCCCTCCGCCCCTCCTTGGGTCACTGCTAGTTGTCCTGGAGAATGCCTGTGCCACGTGTGACGGGTTTCTTTGGGTGGAATAGAGGTGGCTGGAGCCAGCACTGAGTTGGGCCCAGCAGCCATTGACACACAATACACGGAGGACCTGAGGAAGTTGTCTTCAATAAGTCACTGTTCTGTGAATGTTCAGAGATAAATGTGGGCTGATGTATTTGAGACCTTTTGCTACATTGACAGAAACAGAGGAGTGAAGGATGCTCTAGTTAAAGACAGTACTATGAAAGTGTGACTGTTTGAGCAGCAGCTTTTTTTTTCTCTTTCTATAAAGAGCTTCAGTTTGTTTATGATCATTTGGGACCATCTCCCAACTAGACAGTGCAGTAGTGGAAGCAGGAGGGGTCATATATGTTTGTACTCACTCACTCACTCTCTTACTTCCAGCGCACACATCACTGCAGTATCCAATTGTCATTTTGCTGATTAAAGGAGCCAGCTCTCACCTTTGACTGATTTCAGATTGCTTTTATGGGCAGGTAGTTCTTAATGAAGTGCCTCTTGGTCATGGTTAGCATTGAATGGCAATATGTTTAAAGGGATGCTTTCTAAAAGAGGGGAGGGATGAAATGTGTGAGCGGGACTTAGCTTCATTTCTTGTGGCAATGAACTCTACAGTATAGTAGTTGCTGAAAATGCTGTTCAGGCTGTAACCTGGGCTTTGTCAGCTGAAATATTATTGTAGAATGCAACTGCCCCTTAAAAGTGTGAAGAAACTTGAGATCTTTTTCCATAACTCAGTCACCTGCTCAGGACTTTTAAAGGTAACTTCCAGATAAGCACCTCTCTCTTGAGCTCCTTCCAGTACTTATCAACATGAAACCTGTATCTGTCTAGATTGGAGTCTCCTATGGTTGAAGGGCTGTTCTTACTTAGTATACTGCTGTCATGAATGGAGCTCTCCAGCATTCAAAATGGTCTCGGGAAAGAAGTATCTGGAAAGT
Source organism: Gavialis gangeticus (assembly GCF_001723915.1). NCBI lineage: Eukaryota > Metazoa > Chordata > Crocodylia > Gavialidae > Gavialis > Gavialis gangeticus. Next base: position 86,205,083 of record NW_017729025.1, on the reverse strand, counting down.
GGTGCAGAGCAGCTGTGAGACCTAGTTTTCCATTCTGGCAGTGGAGACTTTAGGTAGGTTGTTGCTTCTCAGTTCAGGGTTGTGTTGCTCCAATCAAGCTTTCCTTCTCTTGACTTCAGGATGAGAAAAAACGTTTCACCGTTGTCCTGATGAGCCTCCGGCTCCTGGCAAAATTTCTTGGATTTCTTGTTTTCCTTCCATATCGCACAGTGGAGCCACCAACAAGAGACTTGCACGAGTCTGCAGTGGCATTAAGAAATCAAGTAAGTAACCAGAGACCTGATAGAAAAGTCTGGGACTTTCTGGGCTCTTTGCTTGGCAGGTATTTTTGGTTTGTTGCAGAGTTGTCTCTGGAGCCATCCTTTCCTAGAATGGAAATAGTTCCTGGGTTGGTGTTCTGCACTATTCTGTGCTTTGTATAAGTATACCGTATTGAAGGCAAGGGGGCAGTGTTTGTGATAGAAAGGAGGGAGGGGTTATTGACACTCATGTGGTGCTTAACCCACTGATACTATTTCTGAATTGTGGTTAGTGTTTCAAAGTCCTGAATTACCTGGACAGACTTTTGCAAGATTTTTTGTGGGTGGTCTCTTTTATTGGATTAACCGTCTGGTTGGGTTTAGACTTAGACAGGCTTTTGGGTATCACAGTACTTTTCATTGGGTCTCTGAGAGACCCAGCCATGCACTTGGTCCAGTACAAGACAATACCCACAGATTCTTGCTCCTCATACTTTCTGGACCACAAGATACAACATCACTTCAATTCTACTGGAAAGACTGTGTATGTAAGGTGTGGCCCTCAAAAATGTTTCAAAGAGTATCTCAGCTCAGCATTCAAATCCCTACTACTAATGTATTGCACTGAATGCAAATCACTTTTTGCTGTCCAGGACAACAGGAACTGAACCCAAATAGTCTGCTGTCTAGTCATAGGAGGCGGAAGGCTGGGGCTTACAGGACTTAGACCCCGCCCCCCCTTGAAACTAATTTTGCGGCAGCTGGCAACAGTGCTACTGCTGCACCCAGTGCCCCTGTCGTGCGCTCCGCTGCTGCTGCACATCCAGCACGCGCCAGCCCCTTCAATAACTGGGGGAGGGAGGGATGGGGGTTAGGCAGGCATGCCCCGCACCGCCCAGCCCCCCATAAATAATATTTTCTCCCACCGCTTATGTGTTTAGTCAGGGTTCATCCTTCTCAGCACTATACTGAGGCGTCTTGTAGCTATTAATAGCTGAACCTCTAGCCACTGAAGGATATTGTTCATAATATCTGGTACATAACCACTTAACTGGACAAAGAATTAAATTACGTTAAAAGAAAGGCCATAGTGTAGATATGGAACTTTTCTTAAAGTTAGTTGGAAGCCAACTTTCCGTATCTCAAATTGATTTTAAATGTTTTGCCCATCAAGAGCCTACCTGTACTGGATGTATTGAAACTTCTGCAGCGATCTATCCAGGGCCAGCGTACTATCCTCACTATACCTTGGATTGTGGAGTTCCTCTCCCTCGTAGATCATATTGCTCCTTTTCTTGACTACTATGGGACAGTATTTTCCCTCTTGCTGCAAGTATACAGGTAAGCCCATGAAAGAATACCTGCATCATTCTTGAGAATGTCTTCATTGGGATTAACTGCATCCCACTTTTCTTCCAAGACAATGTATGAGAAGCTGGACATCAGGTGGGAATGTTATAAAACTCAATTTTGTGCCTGTATGCTACCGTATTTAGTGAAATATAAGATGACCCTGAATTAGATGTCCTTCCCCCCATAACTAGATTCTATATATTGAATATTTATAATTTTTTTTATAATTTTCCAAGTATAGAATCTAATTATTGCAGGTTTGCCTTGAATTGTTCCCTTTCCCACTGCTACAGCAGGAAAAAATAAATCTGGAGGGTCAGGTATCCCCCTTGTCCTCTGGCACCTTTCCCCCAACTTCTTCCCTCTGCAGCCCCTTCCTCCCTTCCTTATTGTCAGACCCTGCTGCCCCTGAGCATATGCGAGTGAGAAGCAAATTTGAAAGCACTAACCTAGAAATAAACATACCTGCAGTAACTTGCATATAGGGAAATTACTGCAGGTACCCATAGACTTAGTTCATTCAGAATTGATGCAGTTTACGTCTTTTGAAACTGCTGCAATTTTTAGCACCAGTACTCCATAAACACACTTTTAAGCAGCATTTCTATACCTACTTGTATATAGCACAAGCTGAATGATGTTAGTTCAAAGCCAAAAGGCTTGTGGTTTACCATATAGTTCATTGGGTTGTGCTGCAGCAGAGATGACAGTGTTTCATGCCATTGTGACCCCACAGCTCAGTACTGCCCAGTATGCGTTTGTACTCCAGATAGCACATAGATCTTTTGTGGGAGTTAATTGGCCTCCGCTCGTGACTGGAACTGGGTTCTCTTGTCACAAGTCCTAGGATGCTCCAAAAAATTTTGTAGAGATGAGGCACAGGACAACTTGATCTGGTTCCACCTCTTGGAGGGCAGGGCCATGCTAATCATACACAACAGACTGAGAGAGGAGGTGACAGAGGGATTCTTGGTAAGTTGTGTAAGGGCCCTGTTCAGTGATGATTGCCAGACATTTGTGGCTGGTTAAAAAACAGGACTCATTGGAAATGGGAAGGAAAGGTATAGCTCAGTAGGAGTGAAGAGGAAGTTTAAATGTATTCAGTACAGTGGCTCACCATAACTGAAAAAATAGTTCACACTGAGGGGGACTGAGCTCATAGACAGTTACCATATATCTTATTCAGATGGGCGGTGCTACTAACCTGGTATGTTTGCTGTGGCATCAGCATTCCAAGACCTCCGGGCTTGGGCCTGCATGTAGGATGCCTGAAATCCCAGGGTGAGAGTCTGTGGCAAAGGATGCTTGCCGGTTGTAGCGCCATACATGTTGTTTAGGACAATTGAGTTCTGCTTGCTCAATTGATATGGTTTTTGGAAAAATTGAGTTCTGCTCAATTGATATGATTTGGAACTGATTTGGCTAATTTGAATTGGAACATAAAATCTATAATAATAATTAAAAAACAAAGTTTGCCCAACATGGGTCATGTGTTTTGTAGTCACACTCAGTGTTAGCTGCATTTTAATCAACTTCATAGTTGGCTTCCATTACTGAGTACATGCTGCTTTTAGTTGCAGTTTAATGATACAATGTATTTAGTGGGGCTTCCTTGTATGTGAATGTAAGATGGGGCGAAAAACTTTGTCTTCTATTTGAGTAAATATGGTAAGCAGTAAGAAACTCACAGACCTGAAATGTAGTCCATCCCAAGCTGAAGGGGTTAAAGATGCATTTTTTTTTATCGACCCCTCCCCACTACAAAAAAATGCATTTTCCCAAATCACTTGCAAAGTGCTTGTGCCCTTGTAACTGCAGAATTCAGCCCTGAGATTAAGCCCCTCCACAACGTTTTCCCATTGCTCAGATACTCCCATTTTGTTTGTTCCAGAAAAATAGATGCCACCCAACTCTGGCTGCTTCAGTTCAAATGCACAGTACAATATACAGATAGACATGTGCGCACCTACACAGAGAATGAGAAACACTTCCATAATGGCTAAAGTAGACTGGTTAGAGGACAAGTCAGAACAATAGAGAATCTTAAAAGAAGTTATAGTGTTACTGGACATACCTTTTTAAAATAAAGTAGCTGCAGTTTAACTCTGTTTTCCACTACCCTCTCTGTATGGCAGGTCCATGGTACCCTCTGAAGATAAGGAGATGAGTTTCCTAAACAAGCTGTTGATCTTTGCAGTGTTGGGTTGGCTTTTTCAGGTATCGTACCTAGAGATGGTAAATGGCTGAGCTCTGAAGGTGCAACTGTACTGAATTCAGTAGAAAAAAATGATTAAATTTTGAAATGAGGTAAAAATAGAAAAATGTGACAAAATAAAAAGAACCAAAATCCTTTGCACAGTATCAAACATGCTGTAATTTGAGTTATACTCCTGCTCTGCATCTTGTATGTTTTCCCCCTAGAACTCTTGTAGAAGATTTCACTGTCAAATACATCCCATAATTAATTTCTGTAAAACCTTATAGCTTTCATCCTTATACTTAAGGTGTTTTTCCTTAAGGACAAAACTTCCCAGTTAATTCCCACTAAAGCTGGAAGTAGTCTAGTACTGAAAATTTACTGTATTAAGTGCTGTAGGAAAGTGGCAGTGCCTTGCTTTAATCAACAGAATACTTCTTTGGCTGAATAAAGATAGGAGGAGGATGGAGACCTCAATGCATTTTCACCTGGGAGAAGCATGTCTTGATTAGAGTGTTTCTGTAAATTTGCTGGAGATAGATATAAATTAAAGACTCCAAGTGTGGGGAAACTGGGGTGGCTGGGAAATGCGGAAAGATGCTACATGTGGCCTTGGGGGTTGAGGTCGTGGTGGGGTGACAAATATAGGAGAATAGAAGGTCCTCAGTATGCCAGGTTCTATATAATTTTTTAAAAGTGGAAAATTTTCTCTGACTACTGTTTTTGAGATGGGTGTTTTAGTCACCTGATGGAACGATAATTCTTCATGGTTTCTGTTCCAGATCCCCTCTGTCCCAGAGGAGCTGTTCTTTACCAGTGAAGTCAAACAGGATGGATTGATGATGGATGCTATGTCATCTGCTCAGGCCTTGGTAAGCTGGTATGAAAATAACTGCTTTGATAGTTGCAGTCTCATGGATCCAGCAAGGAAGATTTCGGGGCAAATGAAGCCTGTAGATTGCAGCATTGTATGCAGCGATTTGTCTTCAGTGCAGATGTGATGAATATGGAAACTATATAAAGCTGCAGTTTGCTTGAGCAGTCAGACTGCACTGCAGACTAGACCTCAGAGGTTCTTGGTGCACTGCCAGAATGACACTAACTGGAAAAAGCATGCACCACCTGTAATGAGATGGTGTTTTACAGAGATGAGGTGTTGCTGGAATATGATGAGGTGTTGCTGCAAGCATATCCTCAGTCCAGAGTTACAGCTTGTTTCATAATGCTAGGAATGATGAACAGAACAGAAACAGAGTATAGAGAACTCAAGTAAATCTGTGTTGGGGGATCAACTCCTATCTCATCCTCCGTATAACAGTCCTACAGGTATTTGAAGTCTGTTACCCTCCTTTGTTTTCTCTTCTCCAAACAAATAATCCAGTTTTCTTCAGGCATATTTCCCTGCTGTCTAATGATTTTTTAGTCACTACTGGACTCTTTCCAATCTGTCCACATCTTTCTTGAACTGTGGGACCCAAAACTGGACACTGCTCCAGGTGAGGTCTCACCAACGCTGAATAGAGTGGAAGAATCACTTCCCTTGATTTGTAAGTGACACTCCTGTTAATGCAACCTAGTATCCTGCTGGCTTTTTTGCAGCAAGAGGACACGGTGGCTTATGTTCAGCTTATGGTTCACTGTAACCCATAGATCCTTTTTTGCAGTACTGTAGCCTAATCAGTCATTCTGCAGTCTGTATTTGTACATGCCATTATTCTGCTCCAAGTGCAGGACTTTGCACTTGCTGTTGAATTTCATTTGATTCATTTCATACCATTTCTTTAATTTATCAAGATCATTCTGAATCATGGCCCTATTCTCAGGCACTGGTTTCTGGAGCCAGGGGCTGTGGGTTCAAGTTCCATCTGAGGTGAAACTGCTTGAATTTAGATTGATTTACAAAAGGACCTTTGCTACACTTAACCCAGAGTATCTGAGGGTATGGGAAAATAGATTAGTCAGGAACTCCTTGATGTATTTGACTTTATTGAGGTTTTCTGAAAAACTCTCTTCAGCACACAAGCTCATCAGTAAGGTATAGTTAAAGTGATGACTTCAGTGTCATTACCCTCATACTGACACCTTGTAGCCTCCTCCAATTTCCTCCTAGTGATTGGTTTCACCTCTACCCTCCTCTCAGGGACAATGACCCATAGCCACACTGCATTTGTGTCCCTACCCCCAGCACACTCTGCTTCTCCCTGTACTCTGGTAATAACTGATCTTCCTGTGTTCCCCTGTTAGCAGACAGTTCTCACGGGGCAGTGGGGGCAAGGTCCTATTGTTGGGCATTATAAAAAGAGCAGTAGCTTCAAGACAAAAAAACCCATTCAGAGTAAAAGTAATACTCCACATGTTTGTATTTGGCAGGTCTCCTCCCTTCCCCTTGCCCGCATTTGAGGGAGCTTCTAACTTGTCACAGCATTAGGGGTTAATGTTGTTTCCACTAGAGAAGGTGCATGCTCCTTCTCCCAGAATCAGGATGAACATGCTAGCCAGCATATATGTGCATCCTGTTATTAAGCAAGTGCCAGTTGCTTTTCCAGCAGTGGGGAGGAAATAGTCATGAACTTCAGCCTTTTTGAAATGTGTTCAATATATACCAGCTACACTGACAAAAATCTGCAGTTTCCCCCTTAATCCCCATGTTCTCTGGCTAAGACATAACAATGGGGCCCATCACTCAGTAGTCCTCTGTCCTGAAAGGCTTGACTGAGTCATGGTAGAAGTATCCATGGAGCTGTAATTCTTTGTGTGGGCCATGTCCTGTTTATCCTCTTTCCCGTGTCAACTCTTCCCCAGTCATTGCTGGTAGGGTGGCATTCCTATACTGGGGTTTCTTTTTCTCTTTTGACAGACATCTGCTCTCAGCTGAGTCTGGAGTTTATAACTAAAGGTCATGCAATACCAAATCTCTGAAATGCAGAGCTGTTCATCATGCATCTCCAGGCACAATTGGGTCCTTAGGTTTTAGAATTTGTTTTGCTTCAAAAGCACTTGATTTGGAATTTAACTTGGCTGCATTATTTCTTTTGATGAAGTGCCTTGAGATATCTGTGAGATGCATAAGATTTCTGATCTTCTAAAGATGATGTTCCTTTTGCAGCTGTCCTTCAACCCTCCTTTTCTTCATTTGCCAGGATTCTGCAACTTTGGTGGATCAGCAGTTACTTTATACCTGCTGTCCATATCTTGGTGAGTATTTTATAGATGTTTATCCCAGCCCTTTTTGGTACTGTGAGTCCTTGGATCACTTTTCTTTCCCATCCCCATCCACTTTGAACCTCAGTCATATCACTGACCTTGGTGATAAATCAAGTCATGAAAAAAAAGACATAAGTACCTGCAAAGGTATTTGTTGCAGCAAGGGAAGCTTAGGTTAAATATGAGGAAAGACTGTCTCATTAGGAAAGTAGTAAAGCACTGGAACAGGCTACCTGGAGAAGTTGTGGCATCTCCATCCTTGTAGGTTTTTAAGACCCAGGTAGACAAAGCCTTGGCTGGGATGATATAGTTGGGGATGGTCCCTTCCAACCCGAATTTTCTATGATCCTGTGAAAGGAGATAAGAAGGCTGTGGACTGGCTGTCCTGCCTTTGCAATGTGAATGGTATGCAGGGAGACAGGGACCGTGGTTCTCTACCATGGAAGGAAACTTGAATGCCAGACTTCCCTATGCTGTGTGTCAAAGGAGGAAGGGTTTGGATGAAGAAGGTGGCTCGATCCCCAAATGGATGGTTACTGAAAGGCCGTCAGGACCTGATGTGGTGGAGGATGCCCATTTGGCCAATGTGAAGAGCTAGGGTTAGTTTGGAAGCAAATACTTAAAGCAGAAGGAGAAGCTTCCTGAGGCTGTGTTGTGCTTGTGGATCTGGCTGGAGAGAAAGTTGTATGTCAGTCCAGTGACTCCCACTGCTGATGAGTCTTTCATGCAGAAGGACTTGAAATCCTTTTTGCTGTGCTCAACCCCTGGCATTCTCTTTGTAGCCCTGTTGGAACTCTCCATTCCCACCACCATGGTGGATCTTGCATAGCTGCCACTTTCATCCCACCATTTGATGAATGATTAGGCTGGGAACCTTCAAAGCCACTGCTTCGTAATTCTTTTTATGGGTCACTGTTGAGTGATAGGAAGAATTTTCTGTTTTCCTGTCGTCTGCTGCCTCCAAGGGTAGGAAGCTTTTGTCTGGCCTTCCTCTGGGATATGCTGGAATTGTGCAGTCTCTCCCTGCTCCCAACTTTTACTTTTGTCAACTGTTACTAAAGTTGGGGTTTTACAGAGCCTGCTGTAGACTGGGAACCTAATTACTTGACTACTTGACTTTTTCTGCCCGTCTGGATCTGTTACCCTGTAGTTCTGACTTTGTATGTCAGAAAGGGTGTTTACACCTGTTTCTTTTTACAGGTGAGCTGCGGAAGCTGCTAGCCTCCTTTGTGGCAGGCAGCGGAGCAAAGAATGGTGGCTTTATAAGGAAAATAACCCCAACAGCTGCAGAGTCCTTGGCACCCAAACCTTCTGTCACACAGCAGAAACTGCAGGTAGGTGAACAGGGAGGGGCAGTGTGCTGGCTGCTTGCCCAAGACAGATGCCTGCTCTCTGTTACCACATGGTGAGACTGCTCTGAGCATAGTCATGGCTTTTCACAGTGGAGTCACAAAAGGAGAGAGTGTTTATAAAATGGCAAGATGCACAGTGATGGCCTGAAACTATGGAAAGAAAAACACAGGCATAGACAGCAGGGGTTCTCTTGTTTAACAGCTAGAAGAGGAAGGATGACTGACCCTGCTATCTAGCTGTTAAATCCTGTGATGTTGTGTGCGCACTAAATTGCAGAGAACCTGAATACACATCCCTGCGAGTCTTTTGTATATGTTTAACTCTTGAACCCACAGATGATTCCTTCTGCCCCATCCATATCTTTTCTTCCTGTCTCTTCTTTAGCCCTGACTTTCTTTCTCTTTGCTCTGATTCCACTGTACCTGTCCCTTGAAAGGACAAGCATTCTGTGAGTGTGTAGAGGTGTCCATCCTGTAATTAAAGGGTATCTTTTACCTCAGAAAGCAGCACTCCTTTTGAACAGCTCATTAAAAGTTGCTCATTAAGTCTTACAGTAGCCTGGTGTGAAAAGGTGCTGCTTTCTGAATGGAGAAATAGCCACATTCCTTTCTTCCTCCTTTACCAGTCACCTATTTTTTTACACCTTCTTACAAGACAAAATCTATAAGCTGTGCACTAAATGGTGAGCATAAAATTGGGCATAGGTATTTTACAGGTATTACCAAAGGTTGTAATAGCAAAATGCTTGGTAGAGACAGAACTGTGGGCCTTTGGCCCTGTTGTGCATTGTACACAGAACTAAATTTCAGGTCTGTTTCTGTGTAGAGAAGATCATCTCTGTAGAGAGTCCTGGTCTCTTCATAGCTCTTGTTCTTCCTCCTGAACAGGCAGAGCTGGAGCAGGCCTTCTTCCACAATCAGCCCCCATCACTGCGGAGAACAGTGGAATTTGTGGCAGAGAGGGTGGGATCCAACTGTGTTAAGCATATCAAGTAAGTGCTTGGGCGCATATTTCTGAAAAATGCTGTCATCTTAGCTGGTTTTAATCCTTTGAGGCCAGACTCAGGTTTTCAGTTGCTTGGGGGACTATTGTTCTGGCCTCCCTAGTAGACTGTGTGCAGTCTAAATTTGATTGATGCTAAAGGCTTTAAGTCATTCTGGACTAATCTAGTCTTTGTAGAATTCTCATTTAAGCTTGTGAAAATGGTGCCATTTGTCTCGGATGGAAGGGGATTTGTAGTAGTAAGTAATAAGTAGAACAAAAAAGGCCTGTCCACTAGAGATCTGTGCTGCTGCTGTCTCCTTTCTGCCATCCTCTGACCTCTGTAGACAATATTCGCTCCCTACTGTGGATATCTTTACAGGTATCTCAAAACTTGAGCGAGTTATGCCACATGTTTTGGGTGACTCCCATGTCCTGCGTTGTGAACACAACTTGCTTAATTTTGCCTTGTAGATGTAGCAGAGATGGTAACAGTACTTCCCAGATGACTGAGTTGAAACTCCCACTATTTAAGTTCTCAGATTCTAGGCAGATGGTTTTATAAATCTGGACACCACAGTTCAGCAGCTCAGACAGACTTTTTGGACATAGCTAGCAGAAATTATATCTCCTAGGGGTCCCACTCATGGGCAAGAACCCCACTGTACTAGGTACTTTGCGAAAAGCAGCGATGATCCTGCCCTAAAGCTTCTTCCTCCCTGCTTGATGGAGTCAGAAATGATTCAGTTTCCTTTCACGTAGACCATGTTAGCTGGTATATTCCTACACGATTGTAATGCTTTGTCTACACTAAACTGACTCTCCTGTTACTAGTCTTGGTGGTAACAGTAGTGTGAATGCTACCATAGCCCAGGTGTACTCAAGTATATACTCTCCTTCTCCAATTGAAGGGAATTGTTAGCTGGCAGGTGTGCTGTAGGGGAACTGAAGACTGCTCGGTTTCCCTCTGTCCCTAAAGAACCAGGCCAGGACAGTCAGGGGACTTAACTATATACAAATTTATTTTACGTTAACTTATTACAAGGAAAAGAAACATGGATATAAACATGTGTACTATATAGATATATAGTGTATGTGATATCTAAACAAATAACATAAACAATACCCTCTGGGTAAATGCTATAAAACCTTATACCAGTGCTCCAGATACAGGTATGTCACAGGTAAGTATCTGATCTGAAACAGATAAACCCCAAAGTAAACATAGATAGCCAACAGATAAACTATAGATAAATATAGGTGAACAATAAGTAAGCCATAAATAAATACAAATAAACAAAAGATAAAATGATAGCAAAAGTGGGTCCCAGCAGAGCCCTAGGATTCTACTCGTCTACTAATTTACAAACATGAGAGTTCACAAAATATAAGGCACAACATCACACCACTTTATGGCACTGGAACCTCAAAGATAAACTTAATCCCAAGGGGAAACCCCAGTGCCCTGGGGCTTTTTCCCAATCCCTTCAAGGAAGCTGGTAACTTCAGGGGGGCCCTCCCAGTGGGACCTCCACTTTCAGGGGCCCTTAACTAACCAGGGGGGACTCCCCCTCCCCTGCGGGAATCCTTTTTCCCTGCAACTCAGCAACCAGGCCTGGAGGGTGGCCCTTGTCCTCTGCACCAAGCTGGTCTCTCACTTGTGGGCTTCGGGGGGTTGCTGTCCCCTGGAACCAGGCTCCACTATGCAGGGCTTCTGGGGCCTCTGGCTCGGCCCTGTCTGCTGACTCAGTAGCACAAGCACCATCTGGCTCCCTGGACTCAACCTTTTGCTATGGGTTGGTGGCCTGGGTCATCTTGTGCAGCACCAGGCTTGGTCTGCTCCCAGATCCTCCGTGCCACGCCTCCTGCACTGAGCTCCCAGCATCATGTAGGGGGTTGGGGACCTGAACCGCCCAAGTGCTCCAAAGATCCTGCTCCGTGCACTGGCCCATTCACTGTCTCTGGCCACATGCCAGAGGTTGCAGACCTGGGCCACCACACAGCTCCCAAGGTCTCGACGCCATGCACCATGCTGCACACTGAGAGCCTAGCTGCTGGAGCTGTCCGCTGTTCCCCACCGATGGAAATCTTCAGGGGCACTTCTGGACCGCTGCTTTGTCCTGCTGAGCAGCTCTCCTCAGCTCTTCTAAACCCCACTCTTCCCTCTGCCATTCGTGCTGGGCATGCAGCTCCTTTTATACTCTCCAGGGCTTCGCCCCTGAAGTCTTCCAGACCTGATAGTGTTGCAGTCTACAGTCAGGTCTAGGAGAGCTCTTCTCCCCCTCCCCTCAGGAAAGGGGCATGACTTAACTCCTCTTGCTGCCTCCTGATTGGTAGATGGGCTCCACCAATCAAAACAGGAAAATCTCAAGCCTGGGACTCAACCCAAGCTCTGAAATGCAAGCGTGCTGTACTAGCGTTAGGAGGGTGCTCGTGGCTGTCTGAAGCCCTGTCTACATTAGTTTTCTCAGTATTACCAAAGCAAAAATAAAAAAGTTGGGGCAGAAAGGCATTTTAAGTGTGTTTCTATTAGCATCTTCTGGAGAAAGCTGCTTCCCTTTTCACTCTGGGTTACATGCACCTAAAACCATAGGATATAGGCACTTCTGTATTAAGTCAGACTTGCAATCTCTTATCCAGTGTCGTATCTCTAATAGTGGCCAGCATCTGATGTTGGTACAAGTAAGCCTGCATTCTAGACAGATGTGTGATAATGTCTGTCGCAACAAATCTCATCCTAAATGCTAATAACTAGAGATTGCCTTTACACCTGAAACACTAGGCTGAATATGCTACCTAGAATGTGTCATACTTATCCAACTACAAGTTTTTGTTACTGATATAAAAGCCCAGTCCCTTTTGAATCTCATTAATGTTTTTGCTTCAAGCACACTTCATGGTACTGAATTCCAGTGAACTTCAAGAGGTTGGGGATAGTGAAACTTTGGCAATGCAGAATAGTTAGATTAGCAAAATATCATGTGACTGGTTCTTTTTAACTAAAATGTTCTGTTTCTTTCATGCTCTAAAGTAAAATGGGGATGAAAGGGTTCAAAACAGGTTGCATGTTTGTATTTCAGACTTGTTCAATCTGCCATCACACTGTTTTTTTTCAGGGCCACTTTGGTAGCAGAGCTTGTCAAAAGGGCAGAGGTCATGCTGCAGGAAAAAGTGAAGGAGGACAATACTAATCATGACAAACTGCTGGATGAGGTGTGCACTCAGCTTTATGAAGAAGGGGCACAGGCTTTCCTCAAAGGCAGAGAGTAAGAAGGAAAAGCTACTTAAATTATTCATTTCTCATCTTCCTTTTTGCTGTGCTATTCTTAGTGCTGTGCTGGCTTTGTCTTGTGACACCTGAGGTGCCACCAAGCACTTCAGTATTTTCAAACACCAGCCTTTGATTTGGCTCAGGACTGATACTTAACTGCATTTGTAACTGAAGCTGTTTCCCTGCTGACTTTTTAATGCCTCTTAGGGATGGGTAAGAGGGCTGCTTAACATGTTTTAGTGAGGTGTGGAGGGCTGCAAGGGTAGCCCCTCCCCTTGGCAGGTGCCCTGTCCCCTAATCCCTGACCTTTGCTACTAGAAGTCTCTTCTCTTGCCCAGGGAAGTTCCCCTTTTGGGAGGGGAGGGGCTTGCTTGTGTATCATGGGGGGGTGTAGCATGTTGTGGGGGTGTGGATCATAGAATCAGAGAAAATGAGGGTTGGAAGGGACCTCAGGAGGTCATCTTGTCCAATCCCTTGCTCAGAGCAGGACCAGCCCCAACTAGGTCATCCCAGCCAAGGCTTTGTCTAGCCAGGTCTTGAAAACCTCCAAGGATGGAGATTCTACCACCTCTCTGGGTAATCTGTTCCAGTGTTTTACATCCCTCCTAGTGAGACGATTCTTCGTAATATCTAACCTAAACTTCCCTTGCTGCAACTTGAGACCGTTGCTCCTTATTCTGTTATAAACTCCTGCAAGACCAGTTCAGGCTGGACATAAGGAAGAACTTCTTTACTGTCTGGGCCCCCAAGGTCTGGAATAACCTGCCGCCAGAGGTGGTTCAAGCAACTGCTTTGAATGCCTTCAAGAGGAATATGGATGTTTTTCTTGCTGAGATCCTATGACTCCAGCTGACTTCCTGCCCCTGGGGCAGGGGGCTGGATTCGATGATCTTCAGTCCTAGTGTCTATGAAACCCACGAAATCTTCCACCACCAAGAAGGGTCTAGCTCCATCCTCTTTTGAATCTCCCTTCAGGTAATCGAAGGTTGCTATTAAATCCCCTCTGTCTCCTCTACTAAATAAGCCCAGTTCCCTCAGCCTCTCCTCATAAGTTATGTCCCTCAGCCCCCTCACTGCTTTTGTTGCCCTCCTCTGGACTCTCCAGTTTGTCTACATCCTTTCTGTAGTGGGGAGCCCAAGACGGGGGACAGTACTCCTGATGTGGCCTCACCAGTGCTGAATAGAGGGGAATAATCACTTCTTTTGACCTGCTGGCAACACACCTACCAGTGCAGCCCAGTATGCTGTTAACCTTCATGGCAACAAGGGCACACCTCTGGCTCATATTCAGCTATTGTCCACTATCCTTTTCTGCAGAGCTGCTGCCCAGCCAGCCAGCCCCCGCCTGTACTGGTGCGTGCGATTGTTCCATCCTAAGTGCAGGACTTTGCACCTGTCCTTGTTGAACCTCATGAGATTTCTTTTGGCCCAATCCTCCAATTTGTCCAGGTCACTCTGAATCCTAGCCTTAACCTCCAGTGTATCTACTGCTCCCCCAGGTTGGTGTTATCTGCAAACTTACTGAGGGTGCACTCTGCCATCTTCCAGGTCGTTAATGAAGAAATTGGACAAAACTGACCCCTGTGGCACTCCATTGGATACCAGCTACCAGTCAGACATTGAGCTATTGATTATTACACTCTGACCCTGATGCTTCAACCAGTTTTCTGCCTACCTGACAGTGCATTCATCCAGCCTGTACTTCCTTAGCTTCCCTACAAGAATGTTGTTGGAGACGATATCAAAAGCCTTGCTAAAATCAAAGTATACCACATCCACCTGTCTCCCTGCATCCACAGAGCCAGTTACCTCATCATTGAAGGCAATCAGGTTGGTCAGGCATGACTTGCCCTTGGTGAATCCATGTTGACTGTTCCTAATTCCCTTTTTCTCCTCGAAGTGCTTAGAAATTAATTCCTTGAGGATCTACTCCATGATTTTTCCAGGGCCTGAGGTGAGTCTGACTAGTCTGTAGTTCCCTGGAGCAGCCTTTTTTCCCTTCCTTAAATATGGGCACTATGTTTGCCCTTTTCCAGTCATCCAGGACCTTTTCTGATAGCCATGAGTTTTAAAAGATTATGGCCACTGGTTCTGCAGTCTCGTCAGCCAAGTCCCTAAGCACCCTTGGGTGCATACTGTCCTGTCCTTGGACTTGTATATGTCCAGCTTTTCTCAGTAGTCCCTAACCTGTTCTTTCACCTTCTCCCCAAGCTGTGCTGCCCAGTGCAGTAGTCTGGAAGCTGATCTTGCCTGCGAAGACTGAGGTGAATAAGGCATTGAGCACTTCAGCCTTTTCTGCATTTTCTATCACAAGGTTGCTTCCCCCATTCTCCTGCCCATTAGTTCCCTGAGTTAGTCAAAGTCTGCTTTTCTGAAGTCCAGCATCCTTACTCTGCTGCTCTCCATCCTTTCTTTCCTCAGGATCCTGAACTCAGTCATTTCGTGGTCACTGCTGCTCAAGTTGCCATCTACTACTGCATACCCCACCAATTCTTTCCTGTCTGTGAGCAGCAGGTCAAGAAGAGCATGGCCCCTAGTTGGCTGCTCCAGCACTTGCACCAGGAAGTTGTCCCCAGCACTCTCCAAAAAATTCCTGGCTTGCCCACACACTGCTGTATTGTCCTCCCAGCAGCTGTCAGGGTGATTGAAGTCCCCCATGAGAACCAGGGCTTGTGATCAGGGAAACTTCCACTAGCTGTTTGAAGAAAGCCTTATCTGCCACTTCTGGTCTATAGCAGACCCCCACCACAACATTGCCCTTGTTGCTGTCACCTCTAACCTTAACCCAGAAACTCTCAACAGACTTATTTCCAGTTTCATACTTGAGTTCTGAGCAATCATATGGCTCTTTTTTGTAAAGTGCAACTCCTTCTCCTATTCTCCCCTGCCTGTCCTTGCTGACCTGTTTGTACCTACCCATGACAGTGCTCCAGTCCAGCGAACTGTCCCACCAAGTCTCTGTTATTCCAATCATGTCATTGGTCTGTGACTGTGTGTGTGGTTGGGGGGGCTCCCCCTTCCAACCCAGCTTCCCCCCTGCCCACTCTGATGTGGCTGAGCCCAGCCCCTGCAGGTGTGGGGAGTGGGAAGGGGATCAGCACTGCCTGTCTGGCTTGCAGTGTGCTGCAAAGGGGCAGGAAAGCAGCTGCCACCAGCAGGCAGCAAGGCAAGCCCCCTAGGAAGAGTTGTGGGGGGCAGGGAGCTGTGCCTGGCATCGCTGGCTCTCTTGGTCTCTGTTCACACCTGCCCAGCTGGGTTGCAGCTGAGCCTGCACTGGTGGCTCCTGCAGCTGTTGCCTGTCCCATGCCTACCTGGCAGATCTGTAACCAAGCCCATGCTGGCTCCTGCTGCTGCTGCTTCCACCCCACCTGCTTGTCCCATGCCTGCCCAGCAGGGTTTTGTGAGCAGCCGAGCTTCTTCACACCCCACCCCTCCATCCAAGTTCTCTCCCACCCAACCATTCATGAACAGGACCAAAGCAAGCTGTAGGCAGAGCCTGCCCCCCACTCCCTGCAGCGCTGCAGCTTCCCCTCCCTACCTGCTGCCTGGAGTGCTTCAGCAGGGACAGGAGGAGGATTTGCTGGAGCCCAGGGGTGTCTAGCAGGTCCCTGGGCAGCTACAACAGTGGCAGCCTTGCCTAGAAGCTATGCCCGCTGACCATGGCTGGGGCCCTTCGGTGGGGAAAGATGGGGAGCGCAGCATGCACTGCCCCAGGTGGGAGTGGGCAGGACTCGGCCCCATGCAGAGCGCAGCATCGGCAGCTGCCCATCAGGCCAGATGCACTTAAATGGTGGGTTCCCCGCCTGTGGGACAGATCCAGCTGCAGGCTGTATTTTGCCCACCCCTGCACTTACTTATTGGAGGGGGTTGTAGAGGATGTGTGGAACAGTGTGCCTCGGCTCTATTTCTTGTACTTTTCCCTTTTCTGGGAAGGGAGCAAAGAATTTTGAGTAGTGTTAGGTCAGCTGCTTGGAATTCAGTCTTGCTTACGTGGTTCTTGCCTACCTTGAGTTTTGGCATTGCTATGCTGTCCCAGGCAGTGAAGCATAATGGAACATATAGAAGTTCGTGCAGGAATAAATGTCCTTGACTATCACTGTAGAGCCTTGACACTGCAGTACACATTCTTTGCCATTTTTTTTGTTTGCAGATTTTGCAGGAAGAAAGGTCCTGAAGCTGTGAGAGTTCTGCTGCCAGAAGAGACATCTGCAGCTGTATGTACCACATTTAATAAAGGCCTTGACTTCAGGTCCTTATTAATATCCCTGTATATCTATTGTTGCCACTTGTAAACTTCAGTGATATGATCTGTGGACACACTGACCTAAAATCATTTGGAAGTGGAGGAAGGGTTCAGAACACTATTCCCATCAGGTCATTTTGGCATATTTCTGCAAAATGGGTTAACAGCAAAATAGTTTACTGTTTGCACATACAAACTGGGTGGCACCTGGCTGGATAGCAGCACTACAGAGAAGGATCTGGTAGTCTTGGTAGATCACAGAGTCAGTATGAGTCTGCAGTGTGATGTAGCTGAAGTTTTTTTGCATCAGCACAAATATGACCCGGGAGGTGATGGTGCTTCTTTACTTGGTACTGGTTAGGACTCATCTAGAGTACTGTGTGCAGTTTTGGGCTCTACTTTTTAAAGAGGACATGGAAAAGTTAGAGAGAGTCAACAATAATGATAAAAAGCTTGGAAGGCAAGTCATGAGGAAAAGTTGAAGGAAATAGGTGTTTACAGCTTACAGAAAAGGTACTTAAGACAGGACACGATAGCAGTCCTCAATTTTCTAAAGGGCTGCCATAAAGAAGAGGGAAAAACACCTTTTCTCTCTTGCTTCAGAGACCAGGACACAGATCAAGGGCTTAAAGTTGTAGTAAAGTAAGTTTAGATTGGATATCATGAAAAACTTCATTATTACAATAGTGAGGCAGTAGAATAGACTGCCTAGAAAAGTTGTGGAGTCTCCATCATTGGAGATACTCAAGAAGAGGCTGGATAAGCATTGGTCATGGATGATGTCTATGCCTATGCTCTACTGTAGATATTTCCCATGCGTCTAGGCTTTGCTAGTTTCCATGTAGGGTTGGAAAAGATTTTTGCTTTCCCTCTTGCTACTGCATGTGCTCCTCCATTCAAGGTAAGAACAGCTGTTGTATTTGGAGTCGAGAAGGAATTTTGCCCTACAGTCAGATTAGTAGAGACTGTGGGGTTCTTGCCTTCCTCTGCAGTGGGTAGTGTGGCCCTCTTCCTTGGATGTCTCAAGTATAATTTGATGAACTTTGCGGCAGCAGGATATTGACCATGGTGGTCCACCTGCTTTACCTGTGGCAGGTTATGATGTTATGTCTTGTAGTTGTGTTGGGGTTGACTGTGTAGTTTTACTAATAAGTTAGACAGTGGATTTGTATAAGATGGTTTGGTTAGGGATGGTCCTGCCTCATGCAGGGTTGAACTAGGTGACCTCTGGAGGTCCTTTCCAGCCCTGCTTCTCTGTGATTCTGTGACTGTTGTCTTTGACTTCAGAGTTAACAAGCCCCTGAAATTAGTGATATATTAATTAGAATTAATTTATATGACATTCATGTGATTAAATTAGTGATGTGGTGGCAGAACAGGTGAGGTGTCTTGCTATGACAGAAGTGCAAATCTGATCTTCACTCTGGTCTTATGGCAAAGGCTGTCCCAGTTAACCCATTGTAGACTGATACTTGATCCTGTGGGCTAAGGAGACTCAAAAATGGTCAGATGTGATGCTAACTACATAACTCCTTGTGTGTTGTGGACTACAGAAACAGACATCCTCTAA
Organism: Gavialis gangeticus; assembly: GCF_001723915.1. NCBI lineage: Eukaryota > Metazoa > Chordata > Crocodylia > Gavialidae > Gavialis > Gavialis gangeticus. The sequence continues at coordinate 86,186,672 of NW_017729025.1, read as the reverse complement.
CAGGCTTATCCCAATAAGACATCTAAGATTGGGTTCAGTCTTAGAACTTTTGGAATGAAGCTTCTCTTTCTAGTACCAGATTCTGCCAGAATGAATGGGATTTACTTGGAGCTGCTAAAAGTACTTAATTTTTTCCCTTCATTTTGAGATGTTAGTTTCCAGTGAGCATGTTCCTATTCCCTTTGAGATCATGGGGAGAGATGTGAGCTTACTCTGAGTGTTGTTTATTGAATGAAGTCGCTTCCCTAGAAAGTTTTATTTTCTTGTCTGTCTTGGCCCAGTATCATCAGGGGTGTTAACTGTAATGCTGCTTGTTTTCCATCCCAAAGGTCCTGAGCAGTGCAGAGGATATTGCAGTGAGGCTGGCTACTGAAAAGGCATGCACCTGGCTCTCCACCAACATCACAGGTCAGTCTCTAGTTTCTGCACTAGCGCTGCACCTCATTTGAGGATGGGGTCAGGTGCCTTTCTGAGATCAGGGGAAAGTCTCTAGTCTAGTATTGTGAAGTTTAGGCTCTTGCTGGCATACTTGTCAGAAGCATGCACTTCCTCTTTTCTTGCCTGATTTTCAAGCTTTGGGTTGATGTTGCAGGGTGTTTTAGGCTGTTAAGTTACTTCAGGGTTGCAGGTGCCCACAATATTGGACACTTTTTCCAAGAGCATCACCCAGGCTACAGTCTAGACATTTTTAATGCTAAGAACTGCTTGGATCCCCCCAGCCTGCTTATAATTTGGGTCCATGCACGCAAGTTATCTTAACGACATATGCAAAATACCACGTGGATTGGATTTGCTTTCAGCAGCCCTGAAGATTGGTTTAATTAGAGCCATTTTAGTTTGTATGGGTTTAGTGCTGATTGGATTCAGATACTTTCAGTCAGTCTCACAGTGCACTGGTGGCCCTTTGGAATTTCCTAGAAGCCGCTGATTCTGAGCTGTGACAAATACCCAACAACCTTTGCTGCTAAAGTGGGTTAAACTAACTTTTAGTTTGGATGCGGGACAAAATTCCCTTGGTTCAGAATATGTTCACAGATACTCTAAAACTGGTGGTTAAGCAGGTACAGTTGCACTGGTTCAGGTTCCTAATGTAAGTAGTACCAAACAGTGGTACTAATTTGTCTCCTGGCTGAAGTCTTTTGATAAAGGGCTAAGAGATTGGCTAGATAGTGATTCAACATACTGTGTCCTGGAGTATCCTTTTCATTTTTGCCCTTATGATTACAAGGAGGCGTAGGAACCTGAAGTGCAGGTGTCAGCCTAAACTTCACATTCCTTACTTGTACTGGCCCCGAGGTACCCCTCAGTGGAGGAAGTTGTAGAAGGAATACTTCAGGCTTTGGTGTCTGGGAACCATCTCCCTGTGGAGAAGATCTGAGTTAACCACCACTGTTCTCTTTTTTTGTGCTTTACAGTACTGATCAAAAGGGAAGTGAGGACCACATTCAGTCGAATGCTGAAAATCCAGGGTCCTTCCTTACCTAGTGAGGATACACAGGAGATGAAAAAGGACTGCCCTCCAGGATGCCAGCATCATGCTCCATTTCCCTCTGAAATAATCAATGAGATCAAAGTATGGAACCTCCATTGTCCCCTGGTGCTTTTATTTTTTACTTCCCCCCTTGAGTAAAACTGAACTATTACAGTTATAACAAAGAAGCTGTGCTGCTCAATTCCTTCTAGTGGTTGCTTAGGGATCAGCCTAATGGTTCCTGGAGCCCTTTTAAATATAGCGCTTATTGTGGTTTGTTGGTAGGGTATGAGAAAGAAATAGAATGTAAGTGGTGGGGGAATCCTCAAATGACTTCGCTTGCTTGGAGGGTGTGAGAGCTGGTGTCTTTCTTCAGTTGGATCTGCTGACTTGAGTGACTAAAAAAATAAGTATTTCCTGTTCTTTAGTCCTGTTAGCCCTTCATAGCTAGATGGATTCTGTTTTACCTTGTGTGTCAAGAGAATGTATTCTGAGTTGCAGTCAACTATGTCCTGCAAATCTGTTGTGGAGTTTTATCTTCCTGCCTCCCCCACTTGATTCAATTTAAGATTGCAAGCAAAGGAGGAGGAAGGATAGCATGATTTCAGCCTGGGGTCCAGAGTGCCTCCTTTTCAAAACAAATATAAAATGCATCCTGGTCCTATCACTCCTCTCCCAAGCTTGAAAGGGTGTGGTTTTCTTAGAAATCATATAATGCAGGAGTCAACAGCATATAGCCCATAGGTTGGATCCAGCCTATGGAGCCTCTGAATCTACCCTCCAGAGCCCAGGACTTCGCCTGTGCCTGCACTGGGGCTAAGCAACAAGGAGCTGCACCAGAAATGGGCAACTCCCAGCTGCCCCCTTGCCCCAGCTGTTTCTTCTCCCCTGCGCTCTAACCTCTCGCCACTGGCTGTGTTGCGGGCACAGCTTTCAGCTGGTGGTGGAGAGCAGGGCCAAGGAGCTGGAAGTTGTATCCATGCTGCCTTTGCTCTCCCAAACCCCCTCTCCCTGTCACCCACAGCTGTGGCACACAATCAGAAGCAGCGAGGATGCAGCTTCCAGCTGCCCAGCCCCAGCGTGCAGGGGACGGCCCCGCCACTGACGCACCATGGAAGCCACCATGTTAGGAGCCAAGTTCTTCTGTCCCACAGCTTGCAAAGGTTGCTGGCAACTGTTATAATGAAAATACCTAATACCAATCTGTATCACCAACACCTGAACTTAGTCAAAATGAAGTAATTATAAAATTCTCTTTTTATGATTTCTGCTTATTTAATTGTCCAGTTTGAAATTTAAGTACATGAAACAGCTGGCTGTCTGGGGTGATTCCCATCAGTTTGCTGCTTAGTAGTACGATTTCTGCAATACTTAGATTGCAAAATCTGAAGCAGAATGTGTTCCTTTCAAACAGTGTTTTTCTTCAATGACATTCTAAAAAAATTATGGGAAGTTTTCTGAATGCTTAATTCTTTTCTAAAAATCTTTACCTTGCATAGAGCTGAAATTGGAGTTACTTGGTGCGACAGTTCTTTTAAAGTTCTATTATACAGCTCTTTCTGTGCCTCCTACGTGGTGTGCTGCCCTATAGTTTTTTTATTCCAGGTTTCAGCTTCTGTTTGAAAATCACTGTGACATTATGCAATAATCTTGTTTAGCATTAGAGAAGTCTGGATCCTTGGGACCAACCAGTTAATGTTGCATCCTTGCTTTTTACATGTGGTCTGAAACTCCTTGTGAAAATGGTGTGTTCAGTCTAATGGCAGGGCAGAAAGTATAACAACCCAGGGCTGGCAGTCAGACCTGTACCTGCTGTACTATTGACCGACTCTGGGTGCCGGTACACGTGCTCCTGGGTAGGAGGTGAGGGGGGTGCGTTTTAATTAGAGTGGCTCTTGGGAGACACTCTAATGCAAAAGCCTGCAGCGTATTCAGTGTCCTGCATTTCAGAATGGCAGTAGGGGCACTTTAAATAAAGCTTGTTTTGAAACATGGGACACTGAATACGCAAGACGCTGCAGCACGTTGGACTGTTCTGATTGGAACACTTTAGCTTATCAAATCTGTTCTGAGATGTTCTAATCAACGCATTGTAGCACGTGGAAAAGTGCCCTCTGTGACCTTTGGCAAATTACTTAGGCCTAAACTTTTTAAATTTGAGTGATGATTTGCAAGGGTGCTGGGAGCCTTTTGCCATATTGCCCAGTGTTCACTTGCAGCTCTTTTTGATGTTGCTAAACTTTTTATGTAAGTGGCACTCAGGTTTGAAAACTCTGACCTTAATATATCTGCTTCCGTTCCCCTGCCTGTAAACAGAGAGGCTTCTAACTTCATGACTTTGTTTTTGTGAGATTTAAGAAACGTTTGTAAATCAGTTTTTCTGCAGTCTTTGATCTCACTGTTGAAGTGAGAAGTATCCTGTGTTGGATGAGTCACTGTTGTCCTTTTACCCTAGGATGTTCTCTGTGTTGCTGTGGGACCAAGGGATGAAGATGAAGCAATTCATTATGCCCATCTGGAGCGCTTGTTGGAGAAGCTGAGTCAAACACTTCAATGCAGAAAGGTAAAAGTAAAAAAGCATCACTTTGAGTCAGCTTTGTACCTACTGATGTAATGAGCCCAGTGTAGCTTTAGCAGGATATGTTGGGTACCATTTGTTTGAGGTCAGATGCAACAAAGACAAGTTTCATTTTCTGACCCAGGGTATCTTTGTGACGTGTGGGAATGCAAGGTTAATCCTTTCCATAGAGAATCTCTTCTCAAGCATACATTTTGTGGCCCCAAGTCAGCAACTGTGGGGTTTCTGCTGTCATCTGTTTGCACTTCTGTAATTATTTTTAATGAAAATTTTTTCTTAGTAGCTGGGGGTTGCTGGTTATGAGAAGATTTCCAGATGGTGACATATCAGTTTTGTGCTTTCAGTTCATGTGTCCTACCTCGGAACAGCAGCTGGCAAAGTGTACCATAGAGTTGGCTTCCCTTCTAGGTAAGACTGTTGCGATGCCCCTAGGACCCTTCCTGCTTTCACTTCAGAACTTTGAGCCTCTTGTAACAAAGCCCCAGTAGATCTGCAAAGACTTCTCACAGGTCTCTTAAATGCACCCACAACCAGCATGCTTCTGAGATGGCCTTCCTTCAATTCCAGTTTGACCTGCTTTGTTCACTCTAAGTGTATGCGCATTCTTGTGCAATTGCTCTTTGTCTCAGGCAGTGAACTTTCAGGGAACCTTGTCTCTGGATATCAGAAACTGATAAATATAACATCTTGGTTACTTTCATGGCTCTCTTGCAAGACAGTCAGTAGCTGCTTTCATGTCTCTGCAGGTTCAGAGTACAATGCTAATAGGGACTGTTACAGTGGTTAATTGCAAAGTATGATTTCCCTTCCTGTGAACTGTTAGCATGTAGTGTCTCACTACACCTCATGAGCTTCACATGCTTTTTAGTTAATAGACCTAGTTGGAGATCCCTCACCCCTTCTAACCATCCCTGCCAGTTTGATAGGGGCAGGGGTTGTCAAGTGGGGGTACGTGGGAAGGCCCTAGGGGGTACACATGGGTGGGCGGGGACAGAGTGCTGCCACCCACCGCCCCATGCCCCCGCCTCCCAGGAGCAGGGCTGGGGTGGGGTGAGGGTAGCAGTGCCCCTCTGTGGGCTGCACAGGTGCCACCCGGCTGGCCAGATGCAGAGCAGGGCCTCAGATGCAGCGGCCGCTGCCACCCACCACCTCGTGCTGCCACCGTTCCGCATCCAGCCATGCACCATCCGCTTCCCGCTCCTTGTCTGGCTGCCAGAGGTAGACTTATTAAAAAAGGTTGAAAACCCCTGTCACAGGGCATTTGTACACATGTATGTTATGCAGTGCTGGGCACACTTGTATAAATGGCAAAATGCCAGTCAGCGCTGAGACAATGGTGGCAGTGCGCTTGCGAACTAAATTGTATCACAAGGTGTTTTAGTTCAAAAGCACACTGCTGCCATTTTCTCAGCACTGACGCACATTTTGCCGTTTATACAAATGTACGTGACACAGTGCCAGGCACATCAATTCACGTGTTCTACAGACTCAGTTAATCGAGTGTGCTCCAATGTGCTGGATTTCTGGTGCGTCAGAGCAGACTGCATGTGTGTGTGTAAGTGCTCCTAACCTCCATCTGGAGCCTTTAAGAATAGTGCCGTAGGTTCAAAGTGTCTTTCCCTTTTAGAATGCAGCCTGAACCTATATATTGCAAAGTTTATGCCAAGATGCAGTGTTGCCTTCCTGTGAGATTACAGAGAAGCTCTGTGTGTCTGGTATGGGCACATGTTTAGCCATGTTAAAAATTCAATATCAATTAAAATAGGATGATGTTGTAGAAGAAAATTTCAGATTATAAAGTGAGAGTACTGCAACATGACATACACGTGTGAACTACTAACTTGCTAGTTCAGTTACTAATGCAGAGTTTAAAGTATTTCTTTTCAAAGGTCCCATTCTGTAGGAGAGACGGATGCATCCTACTCTGTTAAAGATTTTCCAAGCTCACAGCATTTAGGTGAAAAAAAAACATTGCCCAATGAAGCAGATCATCTGTGCTGAGATGGGTCCCACCATAGCTGATCAGCGTTATTAGACGAAATGTGTCACTGCTTGTCCCCCAGCATCAGCGGGCAGAACAATGGGTGATGTGCTGGGGCTTGAGGGGCCTGGTCCTGCACTCCTCAGAAATTCTTGTTTGGGATCTGGCCCCTCAAGCTCTATGAGAGCCTGTCTGGCTTTCCCCACTTAACCAGATGTGCCCCTGGGATCTGTGGGGCATGTCTAAATAAGCGGAGCGTTTCCCCGCTTACCTGAACACACTCCAGAGATCCCAGGGGCATGCCTTGGTAAGCAGGGAATGCTGGGCAGGTTCTCACAGGGCTTGAGGGGCCTGATCCTGCACAGCCTTAGGCCCCTTGAGCCTCTGCCCAGAGCAGCTGGAAAATGAGCAGCTTCAGGCTGCCCATGTTCTCCTACCACAAAGCAAATAGATATTTGCTGCAAGACGGCAGCACAAATTATTACTACCTTCTGTTGCAGCCACAAATCTGGGCATTTGTGGCATGACAAAAAGTATGGAGATCCATTTGTTTTTGCTCTGGGCTGCCTATTTCCACCCTTAGTCTCTTTTATCCCAAACTTGGGGGATGATGAGCCTGCTGAGCAATGTTAAGTGTCTGGTCTAAAGTAGATGGTCTGCTTTTTTTCTCCTATCTCTGAATGTCTTCTAGTTCAGGTTTGAAGCCCAGAATTTTGAGTGTAACCACTGAGGTCCACTTGGTTGCCTGTGGCACTTCATGATGTTTCTGCATCACTGTTCTCACCTTGTCTTCTGCATTGCTGTTACTAAACCAGACTGTCAGCTTGCATACTGCACCTGTTAAGTTTACCGTCATCTTGATAAAGCCTCCACCCAAAACTGCAGCAAGTAGGTTCTCTCTCTCGTTGTAGTTTCAGACCACATTCCAATCCGAGGACTTGAGCTTCAGACCCAGAAGTACCCTGAAAGACAGCGATCCAAGAATCATCCCCTCTGCAACCTTCTCACATCGCTGCTCTCTGTCTGGAAGGAAGATTTTGGGATGCTTGTTCCAGTGCAGCTGATCTTCAGCAAGAAGAACATTGGCTATGTTGCAGAAGCTAAGCAGCGAGAGGTGAGGCTTTCTGAACGCTTCAGAACCAGCTGCCCAGTCTCACTTTCCATACTTGTGCAGGTGTTCTGACTTAAATGTGACTGACTACCTGTGTGAATAAGGCCAGCAAGATTTGACTCTTGCTGTTAAACTAGCACTTTGTTTCTTCAGGGACAAAAGGAAAGAGCAGCAAGTGTCATCGTCAAGAGGATGTTCATGTCTGGGGAAGACAGATGTGACACAGAGGTTATTCAGCCTAGTGCCAGACCAAACCACAGAATAGCCAATTAGCCTAAGAGATCAAAGGGCTAAATGTGCATGGGCCTATGGTTAGGGCTGCAAACAAGGCACTTGCTAGGGAACTTGACATTTTTTTATTTTTGGTTACAGTGGGACTTGTTCCTGTTCATGCTTCATGGTCTGGTTGAGTACAATCTGATGGGAAATGCAGAGATAGAGAGCTACTTGCGAAGTATCCAGGAATTTGCCTGGCCCTCAGTAAGTATCTGCTTAGATGCGAATATGAATCTATACTTTGGTTTGAGAGCCTTGTTTTATATATTTTTTCATAGCTCTTTAAAGGTCCAGGTCTGGATTCTTATCTGTACAGAATTTCTGCTTAGGACAAGAGGAGGTTGGACAGAAGGGGACTTATCACTGTTTCTCATCCATGGCTGCTATGACTTCAGCCCTGTAAAATATCGCCACCTTCCCAGCTGGCATGATACTGAAGGAATTATAAGTCAGAATGGGATAACTGGAGCATAACTCGGTCTGGTTATGCTCTGACAGGTTGTGTGGAGGGATCTAGAATAATAGTACATCAGGGCCTGGGGGAGCACCTGTTCACCAAGGCACCCCAGGGAGAAACAGAAACAATGGTCACAAACTGATTGAAGATCACTTCAGATTGGACATAAGGAAAAACTTCTTACAGTTTGAGTGCAGAGGGTCTGGAACAGACTCCTCCCAGAGGTGGTACAGTCACCCATCCTGGTGATCTTCAAAAAGAGTCTTGACACCCACCTTGCTGGGGTCATCTGACCCCAGCAGTCTTTCCTGCCCCAGTGCAGGGGGCTGGACCTGATGATCTTGTAAGGTCCCTTCCATCCCCTAAAATCTATGAATAGTAGGGTGTTTGGCGCTCTCCCAACTGAGAACTTCTCCATGCCAGGAAATTCTCAGCTGTCCAGCTATCTAGCTATTTTTCTAACCCTTTCATTGCGACCAGAACTCACAAGAGAATCTAATCTGCTGGCCAGAGTTATAAACTGAGGGTGGCTGTGGCTGTGGTTGTAGCTGTAGCTATAGTAGTAGGCTGAACACCCACAAACGCCACTGATTTGTGGCAAGCGTAGGCTCCCTGCATCTTTGATAATTGGGCAGTATTATATTTTCTTGCATAGAACCAGCACCTTTCTCTCCAAAACCAGCTGGTGGAAATTGGAGTGCACATCATATTTCCTAATATAGTAAGAGCAGGTTCTGCCAGTGGTATTCAGAGGGCATGTAGGCTCAGTTTAACCCATGGGACTCCATGAGTTGTGAAATTTGGCAGTAGGGGGGCATGGCAATTGTTAATTGTTGTGTTTCTGGGAGCCATGGCAATTAATGCCACTGCCACTTCCCAACTGACACATTCCCTGATCAATGTAGAGACTCCCAGTTGGATGATACAGTCCCACATGTAGGATTGTGCTGGCACACAGTCAGTCTGCAGCCCGACCCAGTGCATGGGGGTGGTCTGTGGCCCCATCTGGCACACCGGGCGGGGAGTGGACTCAGCTCCCTAGCTGCTGCTGCTGTTCAGCTACTACAAGGAAGGGGGGTTTTTAGTTGTGGTTTTTTTTTTCCCTTTGCTGCTGCCTTTCCAAAAAAAGGTAAGTTTTATAAATGGGAGTCTGCTGTATGGAAGAAAATATGGTACTCTTTAGGTACAGATATCAGGTGACAAGTCAGTTTAATGTGGGAGTGAATATCAAAAGGAAGTTTCAATATGAAAATCTTTCCCTTATCACTATGGCAGCTGCAGTCTCTGGGTCTGGACAAATGTACATGTAAAGTGCTTCAAATTCCACCTGTTCTTGAAACATTTTTCATTTGTACCGCTTCAGTAGTGTGTAGAAATACAACCATCCGTAGGGTGAAATGTCACTGTGAAGTGCTTCAGAATTATCCCTGTTTTCAGGGTCCTTTTTATGCAGTTTAGGCTTACTTATCATGCTCTAGCACTGTGCCTCATCTGTCTGCCCCATTTTATATGCTTGAAAGTGACTAAAGTCCATCCATGCCTCCGTTCACCTTTGCTTTCACAGCTCGAGTTTATATTAACTTCCCCAATGCAAGTCTTTGACTCAGTGTAAATCTGTGAAATGTTTGTTGTTCATTGTTAATGCTTTTTAAGGTGGTCTTTGGTTTGTATTGTCTGTTTCAGGACTTCTTAAAAGAGCTGGAAACTCTGTCCAGAGTGTTTGAATCTGAGCTTCATATAGAAGAACCCAGGACTAATCCTTGTGAATTGGTGAGACAATCTCTAGGCACTGTGACAGCGCAAAGCTAGTGCAGGTCATCTTGCTACAAATTAAGGAACTGGTGGACTCGAGCTGTGGAACTATATAGTATTGTTAAATGCATTCAGTGAGTCTCTTGCTGGGAGTCCACTGCGTTGAAGGGTAGTTTGTGCAAAAACTGCACCAACCTTTGCCTTTCCAGGTGTGACAGGAATGCACGTTCTTCAAACCGTTTTGAGGGATTTACATATGCAGATGAAAATGTTTCCCAGAAATTGGTCTCCGAGTTGTAAACTCTTAAGCACCTTAATGAGATTCAGAGCAGATGATCTTGACTCAATGAAAACACCTTTCACTCTCGTACAGCAAGAGGCTCTGAGCAGAGCTGGCCATCAGTTTGTATGAACAAAACCCACTTCATGGCTCAAGTGATAGATTCCTGTTGGCTTCCCAAGGTGCCGTTCTCTTAATTTAATGCTCCAAACAGCGTGATTTCTCACTGACTCTGTTAGAAAAGACTGCTGCCTGGGAGCCCAGATGAAATTTCATTTCAAGGAGATGAGACTCTATTTATTTTTCCCCAGGTGCTCAAGCTTGAAGGTTCGTTTTTTCAAGTTTTTAAGATTATATTTTAAAAGTGAAATCACCTTAAAAATGCACCAGAGCATTGGATTGGAAAGTACTTTTAAAGGACATGTATGTCTCACTTAAGAGAAGCAGAACTTCTATTTCATGGTTTTTATAGAACTGAGGGGGAAATTATCTGCTTATTTTTTTACTGGGGAGAGATGACAGTATTTTATAAAGCATTGTTTTTATAGTAACAAATTTTAAATGCTGTTCAGCTGCTTTTCACTGTTTTCATAACCCCGTTTGCCTTGATTTTGGAGTTTACACACCGACACACACCTGCTCCAGTGTCAACTGGAGCAGCACTAGGCTGAAAGTGTCACAAAAAATCCCAGCCCCTGCTGGGATCACAGGAAACAGTTGTTTTCCTGGCATAATGGTGGGCACTGTCTGCCTTCAGAGATCCACATTGACAAGGAAATTATCAATAAGGAGCGTGTCCGATTTCCATTCTCTTCCTAAATATAGTGTTCTATGTGCTGAGAACTGTTTGGCCCTTTTTAATCAATATAGAGAAGTCGCTTATCAGAGAGGTTGCATAGGATTCCCCTTTCCATATAATGAAGTGTTTTTTACTGTGCCTAACTTGTAGATAGTGTCCCTTTTTGTCAATAAACGTGGTTTAGTTACAAAGCAAATACTTGTGTTAACAAAAAATGCAGCTAGCCAAAGTGAATCCCAGGGCCATTTTGGATTGATTTCCCTTGCTTTTATGGGATTAAAAAAGGCAATATCAAGGAGTTAGTTTCTCCTTTTTAAAAAAAAAAATTAGGTTAGACTGGCTGCAATTAAAACCTAATGCACACAGACAGACAATCTAGAAAGGATCATGCCCATCTTGTTTCAACTGCTCCAGGTAATTTTGTGATCTACTGAGGTTACTGAGTACTGGGTTGAAGGAGACTGCAGATACCAGGTATCTGTCTTGTTATAATGTGTGTGGATTTGGGTTTTTTAATGGTTTGCATCATGTAAAGGTTGTTGCCCAGTAATACCGTATTGTGTGTACAACAAGGCTGCAGCAATATGAACTGAAATAACTAGTGCTCCATGCTGCAACATACTCGCTCCTTGGAGTTTAGTATTAAAGGACCGTTTCACTGTTGATATCTTAATGAGCCTGTCAGTTTGCCATAATAAACAAGTATTGAAATAAAGTTGTTTTGTGTCTAACCTGTGAAAGTTTAGATCAGAGAATGTGCACACACTCAGTGTGCCAGTTTAAAAAAATACAAAAACAAAAAACATGAATCCTCATAGGATGTGCGTTACCCAGGAAAGTGTAGTAGGGCAAGTGTAGCCAAACTGGCATGGGTGCTATTAGTGGCACTCAGCAGGTTGCAGAGGGGACAAAAAAGCAAAGCAGTAGATCAGGCTGGGAGCACAGGACAGGGAGCAGAAAGCTGAGTGGCAGATCAGGTAAGTGAAAGGGGATATGGGGCACTTGAAGGGTGTGGAATACATTTGTGGCATGTGTGCCAGAAAGCTTGGTCCCCATTGCTGTAGGGGATCTGCTTTTGTTACAGTAATGAAGCTTCATGTCTCTGTTTCAAGCATTTCAAGTGTAATACTAACTGGGGACTGCTTTTGCGGATAGAGGTGAGTGCTTTTGTTCGTGTTACTTTTACTCCCTGTGGACCCAGAACTCTTCAGTGAGAGCTGGAGATGGAGACGGTACAATCTACAAATGAGATCCCCTTGGGACAGTGCAGAAGGGGAGCTCTGCCACAAGTTGCTTCTATCCCATGAACCCTCACTATGCAGGGAGCAGGGGGGAGTCTTGTTGCAGCCTCTTCAACTTTAAATGTCACCTAAAATAGTCAAGACACCTCCACCCAAAGGGAGACCCAGCTGTCCGAGTGCTCAGACCTTCTGATCTCTCTCCCCTTTATAAAGAGCTGCAGTGGAATGGCAACAGGGAAAGGGTTCACAGCAGTCCAGCTGATTTAGTAGTTCTTACTCCTGTCAAATCCCAATTTGACCACCTTCCAAAATCTGTGCGGTGAGGA
>NW_017729025.1:86166174-86169400 GCF_001723915.1 Gavialis gangeticus | reverse complement strand
GCCAGCTGATTTAGTAGTTCTTACTCCTGTCAAATCCCAATTTGACCACCTTCCAAAATCTGTGCGGTGAGGAACCTTCTCTAGCACAGACTTCCCCATCCACAAGAGAGGAAACTGCAGCCATCCAAAAAATGTGGAAGCTGTATACTTTCTAGCTCAATGCCACATCAAGAATAACTTGAGTTTGGCCCCCAGACAGACATAGCAAGATGTCTGATCAAGATTCAGTTGCTTTGTTCCTGTCCTTCTATAAATCAAAACTAGCTGAGATGGAACTGTACTCTGCTTGGGAAGGCAATGAATAAGCTGTCACAAGCTAAAACTAAAGCAGGTTGAATAATTTAGTAGCTAGTTTGCAGCAAATATTGTGCGTGCAATGTGTTTTTCATACTGATTGAGAACACACATGACTTGTACAATGTGGGAAATGATTGATGTGTTTGGGAGATGTAAAAATCTTATTAAGTGACTTTGCCTTTTTTTACTAGTTTCCTAATTCAGTTTAAGTAGTCACTTAATAGTTAATAAATAAAACATTTTGTGAAGGGGAGAAAATATTTGCCTGAGTAAATGTAGGTTGATGAATAAATAAATATTTGAGTATGTTGAGTGAAAGTAATAATATAGCCTGAAGCTTTTTTGTGTAGAAAATACCATTTATTGTGGATATGAAAATAGCAATCTTGGTTAAGACCAGAGATGCAACAATAGGTGATACAGTACAATTGGTTTGATTTAACCATCATTCAGATCTACTGCTCATTTGTAAAATATTGACAAGAAGTTGTTCTGCAAGTCTTAATAACAAAAATATCAGCTAGCTTTGTTTCCTCCTTCCAAACAAACCAATCCCATACATTAACAGGTACCATAAAATGTTATATATGCAAAAGAAAACTTTTGTTACAAATAGGGATTTTAGTATCAATTGATTTGTATTTAAAAAAAGCTTACATTAATTCAGTACGGTAAAAATAAAAATTGGCTTCAACAGGTTATAAAAACACTTCAAAACAAGCATATATAGAAATAACTTAATCTGTAAACATAGAAAAACAATTTTATAAAAATAAACATCTGATGCACTGTACAATAAGACATCGTCCTTCAGTAGGCACTGTTACTGTTGAGTCGTCCTAGATGTTGTTCCTACAAAAATACTTTTTCATTAGTGCCATGTCCAAAATAAAGAGAAAAGAAAATAACCTTCAGGTAAACACTTAGCTAATCTTCTGTGGGCTGCATTGGGGATGTACTGTACCTTCTGCTAAAGTCTGTCTAGCTGCAATGAAATAGCTTATTGGCACTGTCCCAAATGTAATGTTTTTGTAACAGTTGTGGAGTCTGAATCAAAGGGTTTGGGGACAACTTAGATGCTGAAAGAGGACTTTTGCTTTGTTTACTTTATAGGATTTCCTCTACCCCATACTCAGTCTCTTTTTGATAGGAGGAAGGAAATGAGTTATTCTTTTAAACACTGCATTTCTGGGGAATGCAGCTGTTTATTCAGTTGCTGAAAACTTATTTCTGCAATTCATTTGCTATCTTCTACAGGGCCTCTGGGAGCTGAGCTGTATTCAGTAAAATCCAGATCATGGTGGTCTGTTTGGCAAGCACTGGGAAAACACTTGCGCCTGCCAAAACTGAACAGATTTGGCCTGGAAGTTTTACTTGCTTCTCTTAAACCCTTCCTCACAAAGTGGTCAGGACTGCTGACTGGGGGTATGCTTTAGAGCTTTACAGCCAAAAGCTACTCAGTTATGCATGTGCAACCGCTGTCAAGTTAGTGTGGTTACATACATAGGTATTACTGAGGGTAAACTAGATACTGGTAAATTTGCTGAAGGAAAAAAAATCACTGCTAGTTTCTCAATTATAATTTGACTGTAGAAACTAACCAGCCTTCATTATTTAACATACTAAAGTTGGATGCTTGATAAACTCATTTGTCACACTTAAAGTGCAGCATTACCATGAACAATGGTTAGTCTTTCCCTTATTAAGTAATAAGGTGATTTTTCTTTGTGGCATCTGCTTTGATTACTAAGCTGTATATTGAAATAGCTCTCTCCTGTGGCAGTGCTAAGGAACTTGAGCCAAACAATTTATAAATCTGTCACGCATATGCTTATCCTTTTAGACTATTAATTAAGCTAGAGCTTGTCAATGGATGTATCGCGCACAGTTTATAGTAGGATCTTCATACAGAAAACTTGATTGTGAATTCTCTCCCAGGCTTTAGCTGGTTGTTTTGAAATGCTATAAGGTAACTATGAATGGGAGAGCTCTGTACTAGCTGGACTGAAATAGCTGCTAATACTGTGCACAAATAGGGAACTGCCAGACTTGATAAACTGATCACAGCCACTAGGAGCAGGTAAGGAAAAGGGTGTTGATGAAACAGCCATCAGGAAAATGCTTAAACTTCAGGTTTGCAGGATTTTAATTCTAGAAACAAGCTAAATAGTCAGATCTAAGCCCAATAAAGAAAAATATTCATGCTTAAGTACTATCAGTTTGGTTTCTCCACTTGAAAGCACCCAATTCTGCATTGCAGTAGTAAATTGTGTGTCCTGAGGTGTGTGGTGTTCTCCACTGTGGCTGCATAGTGATGTTCTGGCATATGCTGTACCGGGTTAGATCTGCAGGTTGGGTATCCATCCTGGGTGGAGTGTGACTATGAGCTATTAACAATTTTCCCCCTCATCCAGCTGGATAAAGGTGACTTATCTACAGTTGACTATGAATTCTGCACTAATAATTACCATTCTTGTCCAATACTAAAGAGCGTACTACAGTGATTCGGCTACTTTTTAAGGGCTTTTAAAACATCTCCAGCCCCTATGATATACACATTTGTTTCAGTATTTATAGTTTCATAGTTTCTAGGGTCGGAAGGGACCTGAATAAATCATCTAGTCCGACCCCCCTGCCATGGCAGGGAAGAGTACTGGGGTCAAACCCCCCCAGCAAGGTGTTCATCTAGCCTCCTCTTAAAGACCCCCAGGGTAGGAGCCAGGTTATGCATTATTGCCACCTTGTCTTTGTAAGGGAATCCAGGCAGTGGAGAGGAAGGATTGCACTTTAAAATTGCTGTTAACCTGCCTTTTTGCTCTCCAGCACATCTCAGCATAGAGTTGGTTGCTGGTAGGAGGAAGTCTTCTGGGCTGGCTGACTTTCTACAGTCAGCAGTTTGTTCTCCTTTCCTTGCCTGCCCCCCCCCCCC
>NW_017729025.1:86155252-86166031 GCF_001723915.1 Gavialis gangeticus | reverse complement strand
GTAAGGGCAGTTGCAGACATTTTCTGCAAGGGCATCAGCTTGGTTGTCTGAAATAGACGCCCCCCTCCCCATTTTTGTTTCTGTGGTTGCTTCCCTGATATTTTTGTACAATCCTAGCTAGCCACTGGCTTTTCAACCCCAGATCCAAACTGGTGCATGTCTGTGTGTTTTCTAAGCCAGTAGTTTACTTTGTCCACTAGGAGAATAAAGATAATTACATTGCTGCCCTGGCACTTAGCTGTTCTCCTCAACTATCATGCCAAACATTAACTAGCAAGAAAGTGTGCCAGCCTAGCAATCACCAAAGGTTGTCTCTTAGCAATGGAACTCAGAAGCCTTGCAGGGATCGCTGGGGCCCCAAGGTCCACCTATAGAAATGAGAAGAGATGGGGATGGTTTGGTTAATGCTTTTGAGCCAAGAAACCTTCTCCAACCTGCACGTCCAAAAATATCTATGGTATAGAAATATAGAGCAGATACAACAAGAGGCAATAGGCCTATGCCACAAAATGTAGCAGTTTACAAGGACTGCTGAAGTGGTATGAAGAAACAAATAAGCACAAATAAAAAGGTGTTTTGGCTTTGGACCTACCATTATATATGATATATTGTCATCTCCTTCTGACACTTGCTCTACTGCTTTGTACTCAGGTCTGTATCTGGCAGGTGAGGAGAATGACAAGATCTTAAAACTTATTACCTCCTTGTTGACTGGCATTTGAATACTAATGAGCCCAACTATCTTAGAAGAGGGGACTAAAACAGTAATTATCTTTTGGGAGATTGTTTGCAGCTTGGTCTGTCTTGAAGGCTTTACTATTGAGTGTTGTTTTTATTGTGTGTGTGTTTTTCATAAAGATACTTTCATTCCCTTCTCTTATGTTCTTTATGTATATTAGAATTCTATTTAATATAATGGCCATAAGAGAATTTGTAAGGATGGTGGTTTAATACTTTGAGAATGATTTTATTTTATTTTTAACATGAGCACCTGAAAGCACCTAACAAACACTTATGAAGCCAGTCTGAGATGCCCAGATTCTGGACTATTTAGGATAGAAGTAGACATCGTCAAAGGAAGCAGATCAGTTGTGCAGGGACGTCTCATAGCGCTGATCCACTCCACTGGGCAAAATACACATTGCCCATTGCTGTGGGGAGATCCTGGAGATGTGTTTCAGTAAGCGGAGGAAGCTGGGCAGACACTCCCAGGGGTGGAGGGACCCAACTCTGCCTGGGAATTCCCGAGGTGTGCAGGACACAGGCAAACCCCTTAAGCCCTTGGAGCACCTGGCTGGGGCCACTGGAGAGTACAGGCATCTCTGGGCTGCCTGCGCTCTACCACCATGAAGCAAATAGACACCCATCACAAAGAAGTGGCACAAATTATTACTACCTTTTGGCACAACCACATTGTGGTACAACAAAGGGTATTGATATCTGTTTGCTTTGTGCCACCATAATGATTTTGATTGCAGCACAAAGGTGTTAAAAGGCAATGTCTCTCTGTCCGCCCTTAGAATCAAAATCCTTTCTAACGCTAGATAGATAGCATGCATAGAGCTCAACATACTGTGAACCAAGTGCTGTCCAGACATTACAAGGCAAGGTTTGGTAGTGATGGTAATGCCTTCACTAATCCAGTCTCTAGATGCTCTAATAGCACTGAAAAACCTCTACATATGGAGCCAGGTGTCTGGACATAACTGTAGAAGTTGTGCCTGGAACACTGCCCTGTATGTACTGGGTACCAAAGTGTTCTGTAATTACTAATCTGTCAAACTGCAAGACTTCCTGACAGTGCTCACCACGCTGTATTGAGGTTAAAAATTTACTTGTTGCCTAATGCGTCTGTAGTGTGATTGTTTAGGTCTAAGCACAGCTGTAGCTGAATCAAAGCAAACACTTGCATAGAACCTCTTACCTGCGTCATGTAAATGACTCTGGTAATGTCTTTCCCATCCAGTACGTCAGGTTCCAGTATCCAAGCGCTTGGCAGAATCTCACCTCGCACCACTTCTTTACAAGGACGAGGCATGGACTCATCATACACAGACTGAATAGCCAAAATGGACAGGTTCTCCTGCATGTGAACATGGGAAACAATTGTTTAGCGAGTACAGCGCAGACTGAAACCTTTAAGGGGCATGGACTAACTAACCTTTATTAATTGGTTCAGATACAATATACTAGAGGAAAGTCCAGTCTGAGTGATACCAATCCCTTCACCCCACTTCCCTCAAATCTTATCCACCCATTTAATAACAGACTAGGGAGGAGTTCTCTCTTGTTACATGAGTCACCCTAGATCTCTTACTTCTTTGTGTCAGTTTCCCTGGCTCTAAACCAGGGCTCTCAAACTCATTTGGCCCCACTGGCTAGACCCAGACTGCAAGGCTTGTTGTGGGCTAAATGACACACAAGCAGTGACATTAACTCTTGCAGCTGCTGAAACTGCTGTACCATGTAGCTGTGCAAGCCAAGTAGAGAAGGTGGCTGCCACACCTCACGCCCTTTTTTGTCCTGCCCCTGGTTAGTCACTGTTGCTTATCTTCTGCTTTGGCCCTGACCCTGACCTGGTCCTGCTGCTGCTTCTCCCTGGAGCAGACCTGCTCAGAAGATAAGCAGCGGTGGGGGCAGCAGGTGAGGGATGCAAGGGGTAGGCACAGGCATGGGAGATGTGAGGGGCAAGGTGCAGTGGGGGGAGCAGTCAGGAAGAACAACAGGTGTGGAGGCACAGGCAGGGGTCCGTCCCAGAAGCCCACTGCTGCTTTCCCTGCCACAGCATTGGGAGAAATTAATTTTAAGTTAACCCTCCAATAATTAGATTCTATACACAGAAAATTGTAAAACTTATCATTTTCTATGTATAGAATCTACCATATTCCATGGTGTATAAGTCAGGTTTTGAAGTCCAATTTTTGTGTCTTAAAAATCAAACTCAACTTATACACCTTACCACTGTCCCATGCAGTGGCTAGTACAACCCAGACAGCGTTGCTCGCAGGGGATGGGGCAGTGTCAGCCAAACACCAAGCCCAGCGCCACTCAAGGGATAAGCCCACATCCGCCGAGCGCTGAGCCCAGCCCCATCCATTGCGAGTGGCGCTAGGTTCAGTGCTCGGCTGGTGCGGACTCATCTCCTGCAAGCAGTGCTGCCTGGGCTGCAGAAGCCATTCTCTGCGAGCAGCGCCAGGCTTGGCGCTCTGCTGGTGCGGCCCTGTCCCCTGCGAGTGGAGAGGAAAGCAGTGGTGAGGTACTATACCACTCAACTTCTGGTACTTTTGTAAATCTAGCTAGCTCCATATGTTCTGTTACTAATGGGGTAATGAAAATCTGCTGTGTCCCCAGCTATTTAAATGCCTCCCTGTTTACTGATGCATTAATTTAAGTGCACATAATGAGCATAGACACTTCTTGAACTACATTCCTTCCGCAATGCTAACACCAATTCTTCGGCTTCATTTTTTTCTACCCCTTGAGAATCTTGCAAATGCTAGGCTGGGTTAACCTACAACCTATCGCCATTCTATCAACATGAGAACGAAGAGTGTACACAGCTGTTATCTAGCACAATAATGCTCTGCTCCCTTCTTCCAAATGGAAATGGAATATCTTTCATGATATTCATTTTACAGCTAAAAAAACCCCCATCTTACAAAATTAGTATACAAAGGTGTTCTCCTGTTCAGGGAAGGTATGCATGAGTAGTCTTACTACACGTACTAATGAATCTACTTAATAACATAAAGAACCAGTTTACAGTGTGAGGGTTTAAAGCTTCATGGTTAACACTGCTCTCGACTCCTGTAGCATAGGAAAATGTCTTCCCAAGAAAACTATTAGCAAAGGCTAATAAAGAAATAAGACTGCAGCCCCTCTTTCCTCCACATTCTTACTATCACCTTAAATTGTGAGCAAATACACCAATATCATTAAACAATTTAGACTGTATCTTGGAAAGCACTGATAAATTTACCTCTTTGGCCTCTATGGTGATGCAGCAGAAATCCCGTGGTTGCTTTAGGTGACACAGTGAAGTATCACTCACCAAATACACTATAAGAAAAGTGGGGGAAAGTCACACTGCAGCAACTCCATCTCCTCCCTTGTTTCTTGAAATAGAGCTTGCTACTGAGTTAGGCAGATCTTACAGAAGCTGCATGTTTGTAAATGCCCTTGAGTTACTTGACCCATACTGAAAAGACTGAAAGCTGGTAAGTGGGTAAGACTGCAGATCTCTTTACACCACTGTCCACAGTTAGGCCAGTCTCTTGAGTTCAGTTTCACTGCTCACTGGTTTTAAAGCTGCCTCTCAGTAATGCTGATAAAGCTACATATTATAACTGAGGGGAAAAGGCATCTACATGAGCAGCTGGTGAATGTGAAACTGCAATAAGCCAAAAAGTAGCTGCTTATTTTAAAAGCCTTTCACTACAGCTATTATCCCTGTGACTCAGACAAATATCGTATTTTCTCTGTCATGCCCAAGGCATTGATACTAGCATATATTTAACAATAATAATGGCTCTGTGGCTCTTGTAATATGTAATAGCATGCATTTTTTGAAGTAGCAAAATTATTTATTTTTCCAAATAGTGAAGCATTTCCATAGAAGCCAATAAAATATTGAAAATTATGAGCATCCAAACAGTAAGACCATTTTTTAGGAAAATGTTAAATTAGCATTTAGGGTCTGACTTTGAATTTTCTCATTGATGAGGGGCTGAACTATAGCTGAAATAGTTTCCTTTACATATTCAAATAATTTGAGATACTTTACTCTGAGATTACAGTGCTGCACCAGGGCAGTATAGATGTAATGAGGCATACCATGCCCACTCTGCACACGTGACCTCCCAAAGCAGGAGTCTAGTGCAGTACTGAGTTCACAACAAGCTTCGCTGAAGCAGTAAGCATCAGTATGTGCAATGTTGCATGAAGGAACCTACCTATACTACTTCTGGTCCTGGAAATAGCCTACATGGAATGGACACAGTGTGTTGGAGCCTGGATACACAAAAAGTCTGGTCCAGTGGCCACTGGTTTGATTCACTAACGTAAATTACAGGAAGATCCAGAGTGGCCAGAGGAGCAGGTTAGTTCAGCCTTAACAGACTGTAAGCTGCAGAAGCTGTAGCTTGCTTCTAGGTGGTGGTCAAAATACAAATAACCTGCTTGCCTGAGCAAATAGCATAAAGCTCACTCCAGGGCAACTATGCTACCACTCAGACCAGCATAATAATTCTGTAGCAGACTAAGCAGAGTCTTTTGTATGATATTATCTTCTGGTTTGCACTTGTGCTAAAGTCAGTTACACTGGTATAAATATACTGTAGGTCTAGGCTCGTAGGATGAAACTCCCTGGAGCTGCAGATGGATGGGAGACATATTCTGCACGATAGGCTCAAATTAGTGGCAAAGATTACGTACTGTGGGCCAGAGCCTCTACTGCTGAGGCTAAGCCCACCTTCACCACAGTCAGTGCTTCTAGGTGGTGGTAGAGCATATAGAGACGCATCTCATTTACACTCCCCAAGGTTCTGGTCCACCATGGGCAGTGTCAGGGTCCCTATTTACCAAGAGCATCCTATTTCATGTGCTTGAGCTTATTGCTTGTGGATTGTTACTGAGGTACGTTCAATTTTATTCCTTCTTTGGCCTTTTAACTTTGCCACCTCTAATAAAATGGCCAATATCAGGAACAAATACAACTTTTTTCTGCAGAGAGCAGTGACATCCATAAATCAATTGCTAGGGTGTTTGCTTTCCCCACAGGAAGTACCATTGATACTTACCCAACTGAATATGGCTGGTTACCTTCTTATGTACTCGAACTGTAGTAATAGTTTTGTCGTACAGATACCTCTTGCCAGGGTCTTTGACTACACACCACACACTTGGTAGAGGTCTTTCAATCACTCCTGCTCCCAGAAACCCATGCTTAGTTGCTGATGGGAAGACTTTGTAGTAGATGAGTACCTCTTTTTCTATACACTGGTATCTGAATGAAAAAAGTTCCAAGGATTTGCTCTGGGATAGCACAGATATATGGCCAAGAAGGAAAAAAATCTATCATGCACTTACTTCCAACCAGCTGCTGCCTGACAGTTGTAAAAGTTCCTCAGGTTATTTGAACATGCTGCCATAACCTTAGAAAACAATTACAAGATGTAGTTAGGAGAGTTCTCAGCTCTATTTATGCTCAGTTTTCTCCCACTGCTGTGGTTTGCCTCAGCATCTGGCTGATGAGGCACCTTAAGCATTTATAGATGAATGCTAAGTTAACTTTGTACATCTAGTCATCTTTCAGTGGTAAGACCCCCAGCTAAGGCTGATTTCCTTCTTGCTCCAACTCTCCACCAGAACAGACTCCTATAAGTAAACACAGTTATTTGTCATGGGAGGTGGTTTGATAGGAGAATATAAACCTGCAACAGAGATGTCAGTGTGCTCCTAGGAACAGAGGCATGTAATAAATATCTGGGTTTCCTAGTCTCTAACTGCAAACTATAAGACCCCTTCAAAAATATACAAATATTTTGAGAGACCCAGATGCTAGGCACTTTAGAAATACCTTAGTGCTACAACAAATGCACTAACAGGTCCTGTGTACAGTGGACATACACATTTGTTACGGTGAAAAATTAGCCTTAACATTCTCATCCCAGCAATGCTAAAATGAAGGCATCAGTCTAGAAAACATTATTACAATTGTTTAGAAACCAGCATGGTACAAAACTCATTAAGATCATTGCTGTGGTTATTTCTTCCCTGCCCTGGTGCTCCCCAAATAAAGTTGTGGAGTGTTGTCTATTTAAAACTTCTGATGACATATGACAATTAAATATTTTTGAACCCTGCTGCTAAGACCTGTTCCCATTTCCTTTTGCCATTTAAATTCCTCCAAGCCTCCTCCTGTATTTGACCTTCAAAACCAGAACCTTGATAACTAAGCAAGGAGAAAAACAGTTGCCCTGCAGTGCACTGCCACATACCAACCAGGGCTTCCACCTGAGTACAGTATTATTTTTCTTTATTTCCCTTTACTCACCTCAGTGATAGCATTGGTCAAGATGTGTTTGGACAAATCCTGGTATCCTTTGGTTGAAGAGGAGCTGACTGAAATTGTTAGTCCGTGCGTGAACCTACAGCTGATACTACTGGATGAGGGTGATGACTGAACTCTGCTGCTCTCTGTAGAGGGTGAAGAAGACAAAGGAAAAGTCTCTGAATTGAAGGGGAGAAGAAATCATATTCTGTTCCTCTTGGGCCATTGTTCCTCCTCCATCACCATGGGTTCCAAGCAGTTTCAAGTATGCATTAATAAGCAATGTAACTGTCATGTGCAGCTCTTCCCCTTCCCCTCCTCTTACCACCTCTTTCTGTCACTAAGAGAAAACCCAACTGAATATTTTAAAACCACACTGCATTGCTGTGTGGTGCTATGTGCTTATATTGAAAAAGGCAAAGCTGAAGAAGTGTGTTTTGCTTTTGGAACAGAAGGCGGTGGGGAAATAAGCCGGCCTTCCAGCATTTTGGGTCCAGTAGCAACAGAACGTCTCTTCCACAAAGAGACAGCTAAGGGGGTGGAGATTATGGTAGAAGTCTAGAAATAAAATCATGAAGGGTATGAGAACAAGTAAGGGGCACCATTCTGAACTCTCTCATAATACAAGATCAGGGTGCACCCAGAGAAATTATCTGACAACAGGTTTAAAACAAAAGGAATTGCTGTTGTTCACAATGCACAATTCACGTGTGAAACTCATGGCCACAGGACACTGTAGAGACTAATAGTATAACTGGGTTCATAAAGTGAGTAGACAAATGTATAGAGGATAGATCTATTAGAAGCTATAAAACATAACAATTAGGGATGTAACCTACCCAGCACTCTATCTTATTTTTTATATCCTAAGGCAGGGCTATCCAACTGGCAGCCTGCAGACTGCATGCAGCCCCTGGGCTGCTGGCCTAGGTACTGTTCCCTGCTTCGCAATTTTGCTGCTTCTACCAGAGTCCCTAGATTTCTCCTCCCTCCTCCAGCTTCTGCTGTCTGCCTCCTCCAGTGTCCATTGCCTTGGGGGCAGGGTGGAGAGCTATGAGGCTGAGGGAACCCATGGCCAGAGGGCTTGGAGGGCCCCTGGGACCCTATTATGTACACAGACCCTACACGTACACATTCAGCGCAGTCCCAAGGGGAAATTTAAGCCACCTTTCCAAGCTACCCTCTGATTTGTACCCTGTACATTTGTCTCAGACCTGAGGCTTTCATCCAGGCTGTCTGGACCCTCTTTGACATGGTCTCTTCTCCTTAGACAGGGTGCTGGCTTCTGTGCTTGGCTGACTGGACATGCATAAGGTTAGTCCCTAAAGCTAGCAAAAATACTTGAAATAGCAGATGGAGCTACTGCTGAGCTGGCAGAGATACTGAGTGGACTGTGCTCAAAATTTAGTCCATATTAGATTGTTTCTTTCAAAAGTGTTGCTTGTTTCTATTAGGACAGCTTAGTGGCATGAACGTGTTAAGACCAGGTCAGCCAGAACAACCTCAAGCAAAGCAGTGATGCAGATTCTGCCATACTTAGTATTAATGCTGGAAGCTAAGGTAGAAATGATCTCTTCCAAGGTAGTTTTTCAAATGAGAGAATTAAATTGTAATTGGATGTCGATCAAAATCAGGAATTGAAGACTAGGTCAAGTAGGTCTGATCAGAAATAACTATATTACTAATATTTTTTAATTTATGCAGAGCCTTTCCATATACAGTTACATATCATTAAGTCTATTCTGCAGATGGGTATGTTGAGGTAGGGAAGATCAAATGACTTATAAAAGCCATTAAGTCAATGACGAAGCCAAGAATAGAACAACTCTAACTCCTAATCTTTTAACTATATGACCATGAATGTAAGCAAGTCAATGCAGAAAAACTACCAAATTTATCCAGCAGTGGGGGAGGGGCAGGCAGAAGAAGAGGCAAGTAGTAGGGGGGCAGGTGCCAGAAGGCAGGCAGGAAAGTGGGGGGGGGGTAGGCAGCAGGGTAGGGGAAGTGGTGGAGAGGACACGTGGCAAAGGTTAGGCCACTTGATTATCCTGTTGCCTGCCCCCCTGCCGCTGCTTTTCCCACTGAAGTAGTGGGGAGGGACAAATTTAAGATAAGCCTCCAATAGTTAAGATTCTAGATTATAAAATTTTAATTTTCCATGTATAGAATCTAATCACTGGGGAGTCAGCTTATATTCAGTCATCTTGAATTTGGATAAATGCAGTAATTTATCATATTACTTTATAATACGTGTGTCAAGTGCATACTAAAATTGCAATCTGCAAGCCTACAACTTTGAAATTCTGGGCATAGGCTTGTATGGCCTTGCCTACACGTACCAACTCTGCTGCCAGGAGTTTCTGGTGACAGCAGACAACAGCTGCCACTACCAAGCCACTGGAGCAATTGTACCTCAAGAGCTTCTGCCAGCTCTGCATGGCTCTACTGAAACAGCTGTGCTGTCAAGGTGCAGCATACATCTTGAGAAAGCACCCACTGCTGAAGAGACTGTCAGGTGGCAGGAGGCACAGGTATATCTACTGCTGGACTGCAGCAGAAGCTGCCATTTGTTTGGAGAGATAGTATAACTGCTGGCAGCAAGAAGAGGGTTTGCTGCCAGAGCCACCTTGAGTGTAGATGCACATAACTGCTGTCAGGAAAACCAGACAAGGTTCTTTGGGTAAATCCAATATCTTTTATTAGACCAACTCAAATAGTTGGAAAAATTATTCTTAGCGAGCTTTCTGGCACAAACACCCTTTATCACCCTGATGTGCTGGTGTTTGTACCCAAAAGCTTGCTAAGAATAATTTTTCCAACTATTTGAGTTGGTCTAATAAAAGATATCGGATTTACCCAAAGAACCTTGTCTGCCTGTACTTAGACCAACATGGCTACAACCTACACCCATGAAGCCAGGAAAACCAGGTAGCGTAGATCAGGCCTGTGTTGCAAGGCATTTATATCCATACCTTCCCTTTTGCCGTACATGTTGCTATGTTACTAGCATCAAGATACTAACATGAGAACTAGCTCCTACGAACCACGATGCTATTTTAGTTTTCAGTTAGCTAAGCCTAGCTTCTGGGTGTTAGTGCTCCAGTTTTTCCCAAAGCTGCATAGTGAAGATGCTTTTTAGAGTCCAATCAAATCACATTTGGATAATTATAGATAAGAAATGATTATAGATAGATATATAGATAGATAGATACAGATATATATAGATAGATAGATATAGATAAAAATGATTATAGATAAGAAATCCTACACCAGTTGGTGACATGGACTCAGGTATAAGAAAATACATTTTTAACTTACCACATGCTGAATCCTTTTGCAGTTGCTCTAACACATAAAGTTGACTATTTCTAACAGCTGAGCGACCTCTTGTATCGCCTCGTGAAAGATCTACACTTCCAGGAGGAATCTAATGTGCAGAAGAGGACAGAACTGGTAGTGAGGACTGGAAAAAGATCAGTTACCTAATCCAACAACTACTATGTACTTAGCAAGAAACATTTCAGAAAGTTGGCAGGCCTGTTGATAAGGTAACTGATTTTCTTTCAAGTTGTTCTGAGAAAGCCTTGGCTACAAAATCTAGCAAAATAATAAACCTGGAGCTATTACTTTCTTTTACTAAAACTGGAGGAAAGGTGAGGGCACATATACAATGTTACAGTGTCTCTAAAACACACACACACACACACACACACACACACACACACACA
>NW_017729025.1:86087991-86155060 GCF_001723915.1 Gavialis gangeticus | reverse complement strand
CCCCCCCCCCCCCCCCAAGAATTTTAGACTCAAAATTACTTTCCAACGCATGCAAGTCTGCTGTTACTTAGCTTCTAACCAAAAAACTTGTGGCCAGCAGGAAGGGTGTGTCTGAAATGGAGTAATACAAGCGCAGTCCATATTAAGTCAGTCAAGACTTGGCATGTCAGTCTCAAGTCTTTTGCAATTGTGTGATATCCTTCATTTAGTATCTCTAGACCAATGACAAACTTGGACCTGAGAGCTATTATCAAACATCAGTTTTCCCCTGAGCAAAGCCTACTGCTATTACATCTCTCCTTTCATTGCCAAGTAATCAAAGTTATTACCTTTACTGGCAATCTGCCAGCAATGTGCTCTCACCTGTCCTTCCCATTTGCTGAATTTACTTGCAGTATATGTAGCTGTGTTGCTGCTGTTATAACCAGATGTTGGGCCAGAAGAAAGACTAAGGCTGGAATCTGTACATAAAGTGCTTGTGCTTAGAAGAGTCTTCAGCTTGGCTTCTTCCTGAAAAGGATGCCACAGTGTTAGGGACATTCTAAAAAGTGGAAGTCACCCGCATGGAACAGCATCTAGCCAAGGCAATGACAAAGCCACCAGCCCTGAAAAGTGAAGTAGGACTGATCCGATTGGGTAATTTAAGTCCTTTGCCCCTTGAATAAATGTGGACATTGTAAGAGTGACCACTGCAAGCAGCACTATCAGGGTGTTCCATTACTGATGGATTTGGTTTTTTTGTTGAGTCTGCCCAGGTCATGGAGACTCAGCAATTAAAAACCTGCATGGAGCTATCCAGGTCAAAGGGTGGTGATTCAGGGAAGCCTGAATAATCACAACCTGTGCTGCTTTGGTCCTGTAGGGATAGGATTTCACTTTCTAGTCTGACATTTGCCAGAATACAGTGCTGTTCTGACAACCTATCTTGATTGCAAATGCCTCCTGCAAGTTACTGGTTTGACTTAACTCTGGTCAAAGACAGCTACCAAGGTCTGAGTATTTTACTTTAGCCATAGCTGCTCAATATTAACCTTAAAAAGAGAATAACATTGGCAGTAGGAAAACACTTAAAACCCCAGGATGATTTTTACTTGGAAAAACAATTTGAAGTTTAGTTTTTCAGCTCAGCTGGCGCATTTTTACAGACTTCAATAATAGAAACCGAAGTGGATGTGGTTAATGCACAGTGATCAAAGAGGTGCCAGGCTGCTTGGTTTGTTAAAGGACGCAGGGGCAAATACATGACTACTGCATTACCTTTTGCATATGACAAACGGCTTCCTACAGGTTCTACTTATAAGAGATGACAAAGTTTTCTGCAGGGACAATGCAGTCCCAAACTGAGCAGTGACCCAAAGATAAAAAGGTGCTGTCCCTACATTGGAACCAACCCCTCAGCCCTCCTCCGAGCTCAGGAATGGAGGAAAGGTGACAAAAGACAAAAAAACCCCAGTACAATAACAGGAAGAGGCAAGTGACCCCACCCCTCCAGACTAAAGATGAGAGTGGAGAAAAAGGACAGAACTAAACCATAATAAACCTACAGAAACAGAATTACTCTATCCATCAGTAAGCTCTGCTAGCTCCCATTTTATAGCAAAAAGGTGTTGTCTCCCACAGCAGATGAGTGTGAAGCCTCTTGGACCTAATGGCTTAGTCCAGCAGCACCCAAAACTAAATTACTTCAATGCTGTTGGTGGGGTGGGGTGAGGAGGATTAATCCAATTTAGCATGTTCAGTCTTTATTAACTTTGCCTCACACCATGGGCTTAATAACTATCAAGATTTCTTTAAAGCAAATGAGAAAATCTCAGTATATTAATCTAAGAGGAAAAGGACAGACGTGCGTCCTGAGCAGCAATAAAAGGTGAGGTGGATCTCAGTAGTGTGCATCAGTTGCTGCAATCTAATCATTACACCTGCATGATCCAGTAGTGATACGAGTGGGCTAAATTGCCCTTACTTTGAATGAAGCAGGATTAAAGCTAGAACAGTTCACTACACGTGGATCACTACAGCATGTGTGGTCTCCTTTGATGGTTGAGACAGGTGTTACATCAGTCTATATCCTGTATGGCTTCAGTACCTACAGAGATTTAATGCACACCTTCTGTAGCTGAGAAAATATTTGCTCCCGGATGCGCCTTTTTTCTTGCTCAGCTCTCTCCCGAAGTTTGTCCCTCGCCCGTGCAATTTCTGTCTTGGCCTCCTCTCGTGCTCGCTGATAATCTTGGAGCAGGAGCTCGATCTCTGATGGAGGCTGGATAGTCCTTCTCTTCGGTTGTTGCACTCTGGGGATAGGGAAGAGGGAAAAGGAAGTGGCAGGTGTCTGACACCATGTCACGCGGCAATAGTAATGAACTACGAAGAGCTGCTTTCTTGTTACACTGAACAAGGAACTTCGAGGAGGGAAAACAGCATTATTTGTAGAAGAAAAGATTTTCTCTATTTTACTGAAGAGCTTCTGGAACCACTTTGGCTTAGCTTCCCTTTCCCTCTGCTACTAATTAAAATAAAGGCTTTATCTAAATGCAGCTGTCTCCTGAAGAAGTCTATCCTGTATCAGTAACAAAACTCAAAAACTAATGATGCATTTTAACCACACCTGCTGCATATTACTACTGCACTATACTGTCATCTTGCTTTCTGGTTATCCACTCTTACTGTCCTTGTAAATATTATGCAAGTTTGGCTATGGTCATGTTTATAATAGTAACTTTGTGTATTCTTTATCTGCATGCCTTCATTAGTATGCAGGTTCAGAAGTTTGAGGGCTACTTGTGCGTGTTTTTACTGTTTGCAGGCTTGAGTTTACTGACTGGGATTAAGATCTGCAATTGTAAAAGGTAGCATTTGTGCCCATTCCCCCAGGCTTCCAAAACATGAAGTTTGTAGGCACACAAATGTGGCTAATGCAAAATAATGCAAAGGTCAGTGAAAGGTCAGCACTCACTGTTTGCTTTGCAGCTCTGCAAAGCAGTCTGCAGTGGAGCAGCCCTCCGTTTTAGTACATGATTGGGTGTGACAAACAGGAGGAGAGATTCTAGATAGGAGTTACAATCTAGACCAGCATTTCTCAAACTGTGGGTTGCAACCCAAAAGTGGATCACAAGAATATATGAAAGGGTCACAAACAAACTTTAAAAATGGATCAGCCAATTTAAAAAATGGATTCTCCTTTAAAGGAGAAAAATATGGGAAACTGCCTTTTTCCTTGCAGGCTGTCATAGTTCCAGCCTGCAAGAGGCTGCTTGGGGACCCCCATGCCCCACACGCATCATCCCCACCCCCTGTCCCACACACCCACCCCCTGGCCTGCATGCTAGGGCCTGGGGGTAGAGGGCAGCAGGTCAGGAGTAAGGGGCACTGGGTCAGGACTGGCCACTGATGTTTACAAATAGGTTCTGGTACAAAAAACATTGAGAACCACTCGAGATGGCGTGGTGGTTTACCAGTTCCTCAAAGTAAAAGTGCTTCTTTAGCACAGGTCCTTGAAGTGGGTTCAGATGCAAGTCTGATGCTCACTGTAGAAATCTTTGAACCTACCACTTAAGTAGGCCAGAAGAACTGGACATAACAATCAGAAGAGGACAGCAGGAAAAACAGTGTTTATACACCCAGAGCATCACATGTATCAGCACCCCCCCACCATTTTTCAGCTTTAAAGTACCCCGCTGCCATTTTTCAGTGTGGGGACACTGATGCACGTTATGCTGGAGTCTGCTGGAGTGCAGAATTACCACGTTCCAGCAGACTCAATTAATCGTGTCAGAGCAGCCTTGCTGCACGCGTATAGGCGCCCACAGTGGCAAACCCTGGTCATGTGGAGGAACAGTGGCAGAGGTGCGGAGAAGCGGTGACCTCTGGAAGCAATGGCTAGACCAGCACTCCCCAGCATCAGAGGAGCAGTGTTGCAGACCTTCCTACCCAGCACTTGCTACTCTGTTTGGTGTTGGTGAAAGAGCCCTGGAGCAAAGTGGTGACCCCTGACAGTGAGGAGCAGCTAGGGCCCTGGGGCAGGCCTCCCTACACAGCACTTGCTGCTTTGGCTGGCATAGCTGGGTAGAGCCCTGGGAAAATCTTCCTTCCCAATGAGTGGGCTTGGTGGTAGCTCCTGCTCCGGTGGGTTGGTTTGCCAGTGACTGGGACTATGAAATGTTTCAGCTTCTAGTTAATCGTCAACAGTTTATTTTCTTCCTCCTGTAATAAATCCTATTTAAATCCTGTTGCTTGCAAGTGGGAAAGTTTGTTCACTTTAGGACACCCAGTTAAGATTTATCTTCCCAGTTTTCCATGTAGGGGATCAAGCTACATTTGAAAAGCTGTTGGAAACCCCCTACTTTTGAACCCAGATCTTGCTGCTGCTATCCAGTGCCTGACAGAAGGGTTACATCCCTGTAACAAACACAACTTATTCTCTCTCTGAACAGGGGAGAGACATTCTGATGTTGTATCAAGTCAGCAACTGCTTTCAGGCATAGGGACATGACACGCTTTGGGATCACCTGCATTATTGATCCTCTTGTTAATATCCAGAACTTGGATTATCCAATTGTCAGATCCTCAGTATCCTTTGCAGGCCTCACATTTACTAAACTTGGAGAATGGATTCATGGTGTGTGTCACTGGCAGTATACTGACACACAGGGCTGTGCGAAACAGCATCGTTTTGTTTTGACTTCCATTTCACTGTTTCGAAGGGACAGTGTTTCATTTTGTTGTCTTGTTTCGTTTTGAAGCACTGTTCCATTTTGTTTTGTTGAAACCGTTTTGACGTGTTTTGACGTTTTGCCCGTAGGCTATAATGGGGAATCATGAAAATACCTAAAACTTTGTCATTTCTTGCCTGATTCGGATGAAAATTGTGGGGATAGTAGCCCCTTCTCAGGGCATGAAGCCTGCCAAGTTTCAAGGAGATAGGTGCAGAGGTTTCTGGGAAACCGCACTTCAAACAGTTGAAAGGAAAACTCATATCACTTGCTGGCAGCGGCAGCCTCCTGTCATCCCGTGTGCAGATCTGGGGGCCCGCAACCCCAGGAGGGCTGCGGGGCTGTTCCAGACTCGTCCTGGGGAAGTGGGCCCCTGGATCTGCACATGGGATGACAGCAGGCTGCCACTACCAGCTGGGACTGGCACTGGGCGCAGCCCATGCCAAGCACCAGGAAGCCTGGTGCTGCCGCTGGCCCCAACCAGCAGTGGCAGCAGCACACAGATCCAGGGGCCTGAGCCCCGCATGGGAGGGGTGCAGGGCTGTGCCACACTCCTCCCGGGGGGCGCAGGCTGACACCAGGCTGCTACTACCACCTGGGACCGGTGCTGAAGCCAAACGAGCCCGGCTTTGAAACTCAAAACTTTTGGAGTGCCCTTGTTTCATTTCGAAGCTGTTTCAAAGCCTTTTGTTTCATTTTGATATCGCTGTTTCAAGCTCGAAACATGTCGAAAAAGCTTCAAAACGAAACACCAGGTGAAATTTCACACAGACCTACTGACATACTGCACTGACTTCCAATAGTCATACAAACTCAAGGTTCTGACTTTCATCCACTAAACAGGGAAAACCTGGAGTCCCAACTATCTAGAAGAACATCTCACTTTAAATTACCATCAGGGGCAGCTGGGAGCCACCTCTAGATTCAAATGAAATTAAATGAACAGAGCTTCTCAGCAGAGAGCCACCAGATTCTGCAATTCCCTGCTCCCACAGGTCTGGCAGAATCCAAGTCTGTTGATATTTAGGGCACAGTGCAGAGCCTGTTTCCCCTCTACAACATTTTAAATAGGAAGGAATATGAAAGATAAATACAATATATACAGTGAGATGAGGTTGTAGATCAGTGATTCTCAACCCGGGGGGGGTAGGGGCTGGGGGGGGGTACTATGACAGCTGCTGAAGGGTGCCAGCAAGAGATAAGTGACATAAGCTGGAGGAGATAGATGCAGGCAAGGAAATTTGTTTTTTAAGTCATGAACATTTTGTATTGATATTATAATACCAATAATACCAGTTGATACTATGAAAAGGGAAATAAAATGTCACAAAATTTTGTATGAAAATTTATTGCCTTCTCCAATGGAGGGTAACAATTAACTTCCCAATCCCACAGTTTGCTACTTTTGTAATTGACATTTAAGAGGAGAATCTCTGTACTCAGTTCTGCTACAGAAACCTCAATGTCAGAAGTTGACGTAAATTGCACAGGTACATTTCAGAGCAGCATGAAGCCCCAAAGCTGAGGTTTATGTGACCCTACCTAGTATTTTGTACCACATCTCTTCTCAGTTGCTGTAGGTATTCTCGGCGTCTGCTGGGGAGATCCAAATCCCTCTGGCTTGTGTCCAGTGTCTGCAACAGGCCCGCATGCTTTTGTGGACTGAGACTCCTGCTTCTTCGGTAACTCTGCAGCCTTTCTGCCCTGTCTTTTCTCAGGGCTTCGATGGTCCTCATGTGTCTATCAGGGAAACACAGCCATAATCACAAAGTATACATCCTGCAAAACTAAAAAGCACAATTTTCCATTGTGTTATAAGATGGTGAGTACTAAAGAATGGAAACATAACATTTGCAAGTCTCTAGTAACTCTAGGACTCCTGCACAGCTCTCTTGTGTCCCACAATCAGAAATTCTAAAACATGATCAAATTTAAACAGCAGGAAATGACTGCAAAGAATGAGAACTCATTTTAAGCCTTTCAGAGCAGAATTTTATTTCCTTTTGTATGCTGAAATGGCAGTTTTCTACCTGTGTAAGGGGCTTTTTTGGCACTTGCACCCAGACTGTGATTATGTTACAGCTGCACTGTGGACACACAAATCTGTGCATATCAACTGAATGTGTGAAGTAAGCTATGCGTTGGCTGGGCAAGTACACAGTTATGTACACAGTCCTATTCTAGGGGTATGAGTGCATATAAGTCACAAAAATGCAAGTAGCTAGACCTGGGGAAGCAGATCTGGTTTCAAGGCTACCCTCATCCAGAGCAGGTTTGAATCTGCATTTCTGTGATTTGCCACCACAGTGGTCTAACCACCACAGGTGTTATCAGGTGCTCCCCCCACTCCACCACACCTTTTAAAGCTGCTCCCCTTGGCCATCAAGAGAAGGGAATATGGGAAGCCCGGAAGGAAGACCACAAACCAGAAGGTCTGTGGCTTAGCAAGATGGTTGTTGCCCTAGATAGGAGGCAGGAGC
Organism: Gavialis gangeticus; assembly: GCF_001723915.1. Classification (NCBI taxonomy): domain Eukaryota; kingdom Metazoa; phylum Chordata; order Crocodylia; family Gavialidae; genus Gavialis; species Gavialis gangeticus. Next base: position 86,147,871 of record NW_017729025.1, on the reverse strand, counting down.
TGGATCCAAGCCTAGGGGCCTGTCCCCTGTGGGGCAGAAGCTTCTGAAGTGTACTGCTTTCCACCCTTTTTGTCCAAAGACTATTAAATGTTAAGGATGATGGATCAGATTCAAAGGGTGCACTGGATGGGTGAGTGGATAATACCTAACTTCTGGTGTAGTAGTTAGAATATTGGGCTAAGAAGTCAGAGAGATGCAGGCTCAAATCCCCTCTTGGGGAGGGGAAGGTTAGTCTAGAACATAAGTCTTCCACTTTCTAGGCACATGACCTATGTACTCAACTACTGGGGCGAAAGCATGAGAGGGTTGTTGTCCTCTTCTGCTAATGTAGATGTGTACATGGTCAGTAAGTAGCCTTCTATACATGCAGGCTTATGCGTCCACAGCACAGAGGCGAATGCCAAAAATGATCAGGTACATTATTAGTGCTGTTTAGGTACACAAGGGAAATGGACTTCCATCCCTAATGGCTGAGGGACAAACTGACAGATTAAAACAGATAAAATATATTTTAATCCTAACTGTTAAGTTAGAACAACTGCCTGATTTCAGATGCAGCTTGCTCTACTGCCTGAGGTAGGTTGTCCAGCCACCAAGAAGTCCCAAAGTCTAGACCATCAACCCAAATGAGCCAGACAGCGCTATGCCAATAGAAGCAAAATACAGGTACTCCTCACTTAACGTCATCCCAGTTAATGTTGTTTCATTATTACATCACTGATCTATTCGAGAACATACTCGTTTAAAGTCGTGCAATCTTCGGTTATAACACTGTTTGGCCACTGCCAGCTATTAGGTAACTACTGTGATATAACTGGATTCATTTAACATCGTTTCGCTTAAAGTTGCATTTTTCAAGAACATAAGATGGGCGTCAGAGGGACACCAGCCTACCAACTGTCGATGCTGATTTGGTATAGAGCCACTTGGATGGACTGGATGTGTTCAAGTCAGCAGGCCCAGATGAGCTGCATCTGAGAGTACTGAAGGAACTGGCCGGTGTCATAGCAGAACCACTGGCACGGCTGTTTGAGTGCTTGTGGTGCTCAGGTCAGGTCCTGGAGGACTGGCAAAGGGCCAATGTGGTCCCTATTTTCAAGAAGGGAAGGAAGGAGGATCCGAGTAATTATAGGCCAGTCAGTCTCACCTCCATCCTTGGAAAAGTCTTTGAAAAGATTATGAAGAATCGTATTTGTGGGAGTCCTGAGGGAAAAATAATGCAGCAGGACAACCAGCATGGATTCGTAGCAGGTAGATCATGCCTGACTAATCTGGTTTCATTTTATAACCAGGTCACAAAACGCTTAGACGCAGGAGTAGAGGTGGATGTCGTTTTCCTGGATTTTAGGAAGGCCTTTGATACAGTATTTCATCCCATTCTCATAAATAAATTAAGAGACTGTGACTTAGATGTTTACACGGTCTGGTGGATGGCAAATTGGCTTGGGGGTCACACTCAGAGAGTGGCAGTAGTTGGGTTGGTATCAACCTAGAAGCATATGGGTGGCGGGGTCCCACAGGGTTCGGTCCTTGGACCTCTACTTTTCAATACCTTCATCAGTGACTTGGATGTGGGTGTGAAGTGTACTGTGTCCAAATCTGCAGATGACACTAAATTGTGAGGTGAAGTGCACACTCTGGAGGGTAGGGAACGATTCCAGGCAGACCTGGACAGGTTGGAAAAGTGGGTAGAACACAACAGGATACAGTACAAGGACAAATGCAGAGTGCTGCACCTAGGGTGTAAAAACATCCAGCACACCTACTGAATGGGAAGTGACCGTCTCAGCAGCACAGAAGTGGAAAGGGATCTCAGAGTCATAGTGGACTCTCCAAGATGAACATGAGTTGTCAGTGCGACGAAATCATCAGCAAAGCTAACCACAATTTATCATGCATCAGCAGATGCATGTCAAATAGAACCAAGGAGGTGATAGTTCCCCTCTATGCAGCACTGGTCAGACCACAGTTGGAGTACTGTGTCCAGTTTTGGGTGCTGTACTTTAAGAAGGATGTGGATAGACTCCAGAGGAGGGCGACTCGTATGGTTAAGGATTTACAGGCCAAGCCCTGTAAGGAGAGGCTAAGGGACCTGGATATTTTCAGCTTCCGCCAGAGAAGGCTGAGAGGTGATCTTGTGGCCACCTACAAATTCATTAGGGGGGTGCAGCAAAGTATTGGGGATGCTCTGTTCACCAGGGTGCCTCTTGGGGTAACAAAGAACAATGGTCATAAACTGACAGTGAACAGATATAAGCTAGACATCAGGAAAAACTTCTTCACGGTGAGGGTGACCAAAATTTGGAATAGGCTTCCAAGGGAGGTGGTGCTCTCCCCTACCTTGCCAGTCTTTAGGAGAAGGCTGGATAGGCATCTGGCTGTGGTCATCTGACCCCAGCACTCTTTCCTGCCCAGGAAGGGAGTCGGACTCGATGTTCTGTTGAGGTCCCTTCCAACCCTAGGATCTATGAATCTATAACTATGATGTTAAGCGAGGAGTAGCTGTAAGATATTTCTATAAATAAAGAGAGGTGAAACTCTCCATTGCAGGCTCTCATCAATGGAATACACTCAGAGATTTGCATACAATCATTTCCATATCTGTTAATGAGTTTTGTTCATTTAATAAGAGGATACACTTAGAATTTGATAATCCTATAGTTTGTAAACCTCCCTACTTCCTTCAATCATGCAAAAACCTTGCTCTCAAGTTATCATTTACCTTGTATAAGAGAATCTTAATACTACATCTTTTTACACACATTTCACTGTTCTTCAGTTAAACAATTAAAAAATATGAGCTCTTATGTTGTTCATAAGATCTATGTTACATATAAGGATCCACAAACAAATATACCTTTCATAGAGTTGCTGTTTTATCGGAATTAAGGTCAGATCCTCCCCAGTCCCATTCTGAAGAATCCTCAACATTGCATCTGTTTCTCCAATGCCATAATTCAGCTTTGCTTCAGTAAGCTCTACAGTAAGAGGGTGCTGGTTCAGATCCAGATGTATGCCAGACATAATCTGGGCACGCTCTCTCTGAAGCCTCTCAATTTCTCTGGTTCTACTATCAGAAAGCTGGGATTTCTCTTGAGTTTCAGCTGCTTGTTTACTGATTAGCTTCTTTTCTACCTGATTTTGTAAATCAGCAGCACTGCCACTCAAGCTAATTAAGGAAGAAGAAGGACTGCCCTTCACTCCACACCAATTGCTGAATTTATTGTGCATGGGCAAGTCACGAAGACTATAACTTCGAGGCCTGTGGGTTTTCACTAAAGATGTATTCTCATTTAGAAGAATTTCTGTATTACATTCACTTGTAGTGATTGATGCTGTATCATCATCTTGAAATGGTATTTGCATGTCACTTGTGTCAGAAAGTGGGAAAGAGCAGGTATTTTGATTTTTCCAATAGGAATTGTGGAACTGTGGAGAAGAGGCTTCTGCTTGGTGTTGTGAGGATTCATCAACATTTGTCTTACTTGACCAACATGCGCTAATTCCTTGACTAAAAAGCAAGTCAGAATTTGGAGATGAATGTCTACATTCATCAATACAAGAAGTCTGCGAGCAGTCTTTAATCAAAGATATATCAGCATCTCCAGTGTTTTTTCCATATCCAATTCCTCCAAAGGAGCCTCTTCCTCTCCTGGTGATATACATATAGTGAAGTGATTGTTCCACTGGAACGTGCTCTCTGTCAACTAAAGGCTCCCCATGGCCAGAAACCTCTAGAGTGCTACTTGAATTATACAGTCTTTTTGCTTGAATTGTGGTACATTTATCAACTGTGAATCTGTGCTTTTGCCTTGAGTCTTTTGATACATTTATTCCTAAAATCTCTTTGGTTGTGTGTGAGAAGTTTCCAGATTTCTTGCTTAATTTTTTGTTGTCTCTAGAAGGGCTAGATTCACTATCTGCTTCTGTTTGTGAAAAATTATCGACGTGAGGCTCTGAGCCAGATGAGGGACCTGGCCCATGCTTTCTTTGATTAATAAGGGAACCTGAAGTATCATTAGGATGCTCCACAGAACCCTTGATAGAACAAATCGACTTGCTACAGGTAATCTGACTATTTGGAGTGGCACTAAGTGTAAGAATAGGTGAAGAAGCTCGATCAACTAAAAAGTTGTTTTTATAACAAAGTTTTCTTTCTGCTGTGATATCAAGTTCATCTGCACCTCTTTTTTCCTGAGTGTAGCAGGTGGTAGATTGAAAGTTACTAGAACTGGGACTACTAACAACAGTGTAGGAAGATTCATCATGTCCTGAACTTGGCAAAGTTGATGCAACAGATGAAACCCTGGTACTACCAAAAGCAACACTCTGTTGTGCATTTAGTGGTGGTTTTAGAAAATCTAAGATGGGAGTGGAGGCTCTAGCTAACATAGGCAGATGCATAAAGGAATCTTCCAAAATGTTATCAGTACTCTCACTGAAATCAGGCACACTCTGCCTTCTCGATTCATTGCTTCCTCGAGTTCTTCCTTGAAGAGCTAAAATTACATCCTTCTTTTTTGGGGACTTCTTTACTGCCTCAGAACTTACTCCTTTTCCGATCACGTTAACTTCCTGCCTCTTTGTCAATTCAATTCCCATTTTGGCTTTGATCAGGTTTTCCTCATATTTGCTTCGTAGGTATTCTGAAATATCAGTTTGAATGCCAATATCTGCTGTTGTTTGAGTATAGCTGTCCAACACAGTAGCCCTTACAGTATCTACATCAATTAATCTTCCTTTGCTTTTGGCTTCCTGTTCGCTATCTATGATGTTGTGTTGAGAGAGGTTTCCCAGCAGCTCAGAAGTGTTCTGAAGAAGCTGTGACAGATGCATGGACAAGTTTTGCATGCTTCCCCAAGAAGGTTGTGGAAACAAACTTGGCTCTTGCTTTCTTGCAGAAACATCTGTATAGCTTCTCCGGTGCCTTCTGTGTCTTTTATATCTTCCTGTACCCATTGTTTGTGTTCCCTGTTCACAAGTACTTCCTTGTGACTTTTTGGAGGCTATTTCTGATTCAGATGGGTAAAGTAGTACAATTTCATCAACTTGCATGGAAGTGTTAACAGGTTGTTCAGAAGGATTGTTTAACTTAATTATTCTGTTTTCTGGATTAGTCTCCAGTGTCTCACTGGATGCATTACCATAATGTTTGGTGCTGTCACTTGAATATGTAGATTCAAAATCTCGCCTCATGTCATCCCATCCCTGAAGATCTTCAGCACTGCTTAAAGTGCTTGATAGTACTTTTGCAGTAGCATACGAACTGAGATGAGAATGAAAAGGGGAGTTGTGTGAATTTAATCCATTATCCACACTAGAGCATCTCATAACTTTATGATTATCCAGGGTTAGAGGAGGTTGATTGCAAGAGACATCACTTGCACTCCCAAAAACATACTGCTTCCAACCAATCTTGCCAGGTCCATCTTGCTGCCATGGGTGAATATATGGGTTGATATCACTTGAACTAAAATGCATTGCATCTTTATTGTCTGGTAAAAACAAATCTGTTTCTTCTGACTGTTCTCTCAGTTCTTCCTCTTCACTGCACTGTGCTACTGAAGTATTATTTGCATTGGTATCTATAGAATTATCAGATATATGTGCCAGAGCAGGTGGACAATGAACAAGAGAGGGATCTCGGGAGTGGCTGCGTTGAGTTCTCTCACCACAGTTTTGCAAATTTTTTGGATCATAGTTTGCAAATCTCTTAGTTTGTACTGATCTCTGCTGAAATCTGGGTTTGTATTTAGCCTGCATGAAATTATCTGATGCCGGCTTTGAAAATCTTTCAATTCCATGAAGATCATCATCTGTTGGAGATGGAGGCTCTACACTCATATTTAACTCTTGCAGTGACTTAGAGGCTGGATACAAAGAGAGGTCTGCCTTTGCAGAAGTTTCTGGACTGTATTCAAGATCAGAGATCACAGCGATTGCTGGGGCTGATAGCCTATGATGTAAACATGATTTCTGTTCCTCTTGTTTGTTGGTCTTTGTATTTTGTGTAGCAAAACATGATTTTTTGCTCCTAAGTAGCATCAATGGGGATTCGTGTGGAAGCAAACAGTTGTCTTCTGGCAAAACACCAAAAGAGGTATTTTCACTATTCATTCCAGAAAGTTTTAGCCTTTCTGACTTCAAAGTCTCATTTGCCACTGGTGGATTATAGTCTGTATTGTCAGTATGACTTTCAAAGCTCGAACTTGTATTATTTTTGCTATGAATCAGATCTTTTCCACCATTTATATTAGGTCTACCTTGATCCTCTTCACTGGCATGTACAGGCTGCCAGTTGTCTTGTAAATCTGTATAATCATATTCATTATCTGTGGGACATACTGGCCAATACAAGTTGCATATGTACATAGAATCAACATCAGCATCTCCTAAAGATAGGTTTTTTGATGCTGTAATTTGTGGGTCCACAAAGTCATTGGCAGAAATTGATGATGCTCTGGTTTGATTTTCCATGTGGTCTTTCCTTAAAAATATATTTCTTTGCTTTCTCTCTGTTACAGGAATTTCTTTCTCAATATTTGAATGCAATTCTCTCTCGTTTCTGCTCAGTGTTTGTCTAACATTAGCATCTCTATTAAGAGTTGCTCTTGCAGTATCCCAAAAAGGTGATAATAATGGCATAGAAACATTTTCATTATGTATTTTCTCAAGGTTTTCTAAACCTTTTTGAGGTGGAATTTTATCCCAGTGCTCTTGAACATTGTTGAGTTTGGAATTATTTTTATTGATTGATTTTCTGTCTGCAGAAGGGTCTGCATCTGAGGTAGATTCTGTATGAGACATCGGAACGTGCCTGTTTTCCTTTACAAGAGAATACATAATATTTCCTGAAGTAGATGACTGCTGGTCAAATACCACCGAATCGTCAGACTGACTCTCTTGCATTTGTATTTTAGCAAATCTTGAACAGTTTGAAGTAGCTATATGTGACTTGTCAGATCTGCTAGTTTCATTGTAACCAATGTCACTAGTAAGAGGGCATTCTGAAAAAATTTTTAAAGATGAGTAACAAGCTTTTGGAAATCCTTGAAGAAAAGCTCTCTCCCTTCCTTTTTGTACAGAGTGAGGTTCTGCAGCAGTAGATGACAGCTGGTCAGTCAAATAAGTGTCTTGCAATGAGTCTTCAAGTTGGTTAAACGTCAGAGGTTTTGAGTCCTTTGGTGAATTGGAGGTGTCAAAGGTACTGAGACTGTTGTAACTTGGATATACAGTGCATGTTGAAAAATCCTCTACAGAGCAGAAAGGAAGAGGTTTTGTCTCCTTACTGCTCATTTGTTCAAGACTTTGATATTTAAGACAGTTTATCTCTGGTACTTTCATACTAGAACTGCTACCAGAGTCCTCTGACTGTGAAGACTTCATATTTTCTTCTTTATCGTGGCAGTTCAGGAAAGAATCTTTATTTTGCTTTTCTACTTGATCTGTTCCCACAACTTCTTGAGTGAGTTCAACATGCTGCATGTCTGTGTTTTCTCTACTGGTAGAACAATGTTTGCCTTCATCTTCTTTCCGACTGGTAGCAAGATCATCAGAAAAACATAATGGAACACCCAGATCGGCTGATTCGCTTTTGAAGTACTTTGCTTTTTCAAAACAAACAGCATCAATTTTGTCTTCAAAGGTTTCTATTAAATCTGGACTATTCAGTAGACTAGTGGAAGTTTTAGAATTGTAAGAATTAATATTATATCTTGGAGAGTCCTCAGCACAAGCAGCAGTTTTCCATGGGGGCTGAATAGATCTTTCTAAAAGACTCAATGCATTCTCAGAAGCAAATGCAGAAATATCAGGATATCCTACAAACAGCTCTATAGGAGTCTTGTATGCCTGAATTTCATTGTGCTCAGTTTGATATGTAAATACATCAGGAAACCTTTTGCAAAGACCTTTACAACCTGTTTTAATACAGTTTGCAACTGGACATTCCTCTGTCCGATCACATTGTGCCAATGGGTGAAGTTCTTTCTGACTTAAATTAATATCATCAGAAGTTGCCTGCAAAGAGGCCTCAGATAAATACTGCTTCATTTTTTCTCCTTGATCTTTCAATACTGTAGAGATAAGCAGATTTGAATTTTCTGAACTTGGTGAATCAACCACAAGTCTTGATTCCACAACATCTTTTCCTTCTTGAGCTGCATTTTCTGAGAAATATAAACAGTCTTCTGATTGTTTACCCACACTTAACCCCATTCTGTGGACTCCACAAGAATTGCTAACATTTTGAATTATAGTTTCAGAAGAATCTAATCTTCCCAAGAAAAATGAATTATGTTTTACATCTTGGCTTACTGCACCTGCTACTGAATTATGACAGTCTGAAGTATAGGCAGTAGAATGCATGTCATCCTTACCAAATTGCCCAGGTGCCGCACAATTGGAAATGCTCTTTAATGCAAAGAGTTTTCTCTGTCTCTCCTCCATGAGCATGGTTTGCTGAAAAACACTTTCTTCATCTTGCATTTTATCAGAAAATGATTCATCTATACACTCTCTATTAGGTGTACTGGGTGTTTCATCATGCATATCACTGCCCATTAATGTTTCATAGTAAGGAAGAATGACTCCACTACCAGCATTGCTGTAAACTGGCTTTGCATTTTCTTTTAAGACTGTGGGATCAACCTGTGCACATTCTGCACTATTATTTATTCCAAGATATAACAGGTCATTCACAGATGGACATGGAAAAACCTCAAGTGAACGCTGTTGGATTTCTTCAGAGGACTTGTCAGTTGCTGCTATACTCTGCTGGTCACTGGGAACTGAAGAGCCACTGGTGTCATTATTTCTAGCAAAATCTTTAAATAACCACTGACTTTCTTTTAAGATCTTGTTTAATTTGCTATCATCATTTGACAGGTGGCAATTTCCTTTATCTTCAGGTGAAAGTTCATTTTGATTTTGTGCAGTAGTCAATTCTAGCCCCTCAGTGTTGTCTGTGAAAGTCTTCCTTTCCCTGTCTGTTCTAAAGACAGGTACTTTACATGATTTCACATTTTCTTTTAGTACATCTATTTTAGCCTCCACTACCAGATTTATCAGATATGCCTTCTCTTTTTCATGTACTACGGAGTGCACTGGATCAGTATACACAATATTAGAACTGCTTCCAACAGTATCTGTATCCAAATTTTCTGAGGCATCATTCTCAGGATATTCTGTACAAGAGCTTGTAAGTGTATTGCTATTCTCTTTAATTACAAGTCCTTTAGATTCTTCTCTGCTTCTATGCTGCTCAGTCAGAGCACTATCATCAGCTGAACTGTCACATTCATCGATATCTTTCATCAACGTATTCATTATGCCCATACTGATCCAAAGGTCAGGTAATCCACTATTTTTTTTAATTTCGATACCATCTGAGTTGTCTACTGTGAAAGCATCATGTTCTTCTGGTCTAGAAGCTGTCAAATATATTTTTGGAATCTCATATTCATTTATAATTTCTTCATTGTGATATTTTTGTCCTAGAGATGGAGTCTCTTCTGTAAATAATGCAATGTTCTTGCTGGCATGTAGTTCCCCTCTCCTTCTGCTGATGAACCCCTCATTCACTTTTACATTAACTTGCTCTTCACTCTCAGTTACTTCTGAGTTAATTCTGCTTCCATCAACTTTGTTTTCCTGAGAAAAGTTCTCATGGGCCAGCATCAAGCAGCCTGCTGTGCAAACTTCATGTTTATTGCTAGAAATAATTTTTTGTTCTTTTCCATCATCTTCTAAAGACTTTTCCTGGCTGCCTTCTGTTTGTTTTGCTGTGGCTATTTTGTCAGTATTCAGTACATTTTCTATCATTCTGTTAATTCGCATCAAGTCCTCATTAGCATCAAGGAAGTCAATAGTATTCTGAGTGAGATTTGTTGAGCTGGAACACTCAGGTGAAGAAGTGATTTCAGAAACAACATCAGTGTCTGGTAACAAAATACTTATTTCCATGTTTTCTTTCCTTTGAGTTTGGTGAAAGGTACTTGTCTGAAGACAGCTCTCAGATCCCACTCCTGCTTTTAATTCATGAGTGTAGCCCACCTCAGCAACAGTCACTCCAGATGATGCCTTCTCTGGTTCTTTGTGTAGTACTGGTGTGTGCAGCTCTTTGTATATTTCATAGTGATCTTTGCAAACTACAAGTTCACTTGGATCCTTTGGTCTCTGATCTAGACTGCTACTTTCTAAATTAAAGCTTCTATCTGCAATATCACGTTGGGTTTCCACTACAGAATAATTACTTAACTTCTCACTCTGTCTAGATTTCATGTCTAAAATACTGCCCTCTGGTTTCAATACACTGTCGATCAATTTTGCTATTTCTTCATTTTTATTTATTTTTTTACTCTGATGGGGAACTGTAGTTTCTTCTGGAATAACTTGAATTTCTGCAGTAACTTCTTTTTTTAAGCATTCAGATTCTTTATTACTGTAGGGACTCCCTTCTTCGAAAGCACTGGCTGATCTAGTTGTATTGTATTCATATACTTCTCTAGCATCTGTTTTCATATAATTATTAGTCCCTCCAAAAAGCAAGACCTCTCCTGAACAGTTGCTTTCATTGGGATCCTTACAAAAAAAAGCAGCCTCCTTCTCATGTTTTGATTCACATAAAGATTTGTTCTGAATTTGCATATCAGAGAAAATGTCTACATCAAATCCCAGAGAAATTTCTTCCTCTTTCTGCACCTTATTTTTCTGTTCTTGACATTCTAAATAACACTTTGGGCAGGAACAGTTGGAATTTATTCCAGAACAACTTTGTTTGACATTGGGTTCTATGTTGAGATTAGATGCAGAGATCCAAGATTCATTAACTGTTGTAAAGCCTTGGCATTGTTCATTATATTTCTCAGATTCAAAAACACTTTGAAAAAGATTAGATTTTGTTGTGCTGTGACCAAATGCACCTGAGTTAGATTGCACAGTAGATGCTCCCCTAATATCATAAGTTTTAGCAGTTGAGAATTCAGTATTTTTTCCTTTAAAACTCACATTAAGGTATCTTAATTCATCTTCCTGGCCTAAAGAGAGAGAAATAAAATTATGTTCTTTATTTTCATTGCTTTTGTCTCTTCTGTTTTTAGCACATATCATAGAGTTTCCCCGAGTATACTGTGGTAAGCAACATTCAGGATTGTCTGCTCGTAAACATTCATGGAAATCATTTGTTAAATCAATTTTGTTTTCAAATTCACAATGATTAAGTGAGCACAGTTTTTCATCCTTCTCTTCGCAATCCTCAGTATGTCTAAATGAAGTAGTTTCCAAAGCCATTTCTGTTAAGATCTCTCTGCTTGTTTTTGTACAGACTGTTTCTTCTGGAGAGGTCTGTATTGGTGTTGCAGACTGGTCATAACTAGTATCCTGAAGAAAGGTTGCAGGATCAGTTTGACAGGGTTTTTTTCCAGAAGAAAAACCTTTGTCTATGGTTATTTCTTCAGCAGACATCTCTTTGTAATCCATCTTTTGCATCAATACTGAATTAGTCCCCCCTACCTTACTAGCAGATTCTTCTTGTTCAACAGGCGTCTGAAGTGTATAACTTTCCTTTAAAGCATGGTTCCCATTCTTATTTATTGAGTTGCTAAGAAAGAGATCCTTATCACAAGATGTTGATATTTCCTTTTTTGCAAAAAGCTGACCATGATTTTTAACTACTCCTTGCTTTACTGCAGATGTTCCTAATACAGGCAAAGCCAAATCTCTAGAAAATCCACTAATACCCACACTAATAGATGCACCTCCAGCATTTGAATCTATTGCCTCTGATTCTGCTACTGAACTTTCACAGCTGTAATCTATGTCTGTTTTTTCAATTGTTCTAAAGAAGCTATCTTCTAATTCTCCATGTATAGGACTTTTTCTTGGTTGTGAAACATGCACAAGTGGTGCTGAAACTAATGTTTTTTCCTTAAAAACCGGATCCTTGGATAGCTCAGCATAAGTTGTGGGGACAGTGTCCTCTTCTTTTCCATGTACATGTGACAAAGTACCTACTGTGGAGGCTTTTTCTGAACAGCTAGATGTTTGTATGCATTCAACACTGGGCCCATACATAGATGGTTCACTTAGCTCTTCATGTTTAGGATCAGTTGCCCTAGCAACTTCACAATAACTATGTTTTGCAGAAGATGCTGAAATGGGGACAAATGATGCCTTTCGTCCTACTGAACTGACAAATGATGACTTCATATCTGAAGATTCTGAGACAGAACTTTCTTCAGACTTTGCATTTTCTTTAAGAGTCTTATTCAGTAAAGATCCACTCTCAGGAACCTGGCTTACAGCTAACTGATGATGTATTGCTGTTTCTGGTAATGGAATTTCTGATGGACCAGAGGTGAAAATTGAGTTTATTTTATTTATGCTGAGTGATAAATTAGAAATCCGGTGTAACTGCTTATAGCCAGAAACAAAAGATACTTCAGCAGCTGACTGCTTTAGCTCATCTTTCTTTGTCCACTGTTCTGGTTTGCTTGAAGAACACAGATAATCTTGAAATTCTAAATGTTCGTGAGACGAGGATACTGCTATTCTGGCACTGTTGTTTTCACTTTTTGAGTCATATGAAGACCAAGTATTATTGAGAAATAAAGGGTTTCCACCTGTAGAATAAGATTTTTGATGAAGAGCCCCTTCTTCCTCTACAAAAGAGACCTCTACTTCCTTCAACTGGCGAGTGTAAGCATTTTTGGAAAGAGATTGTATTTTAGTATCTAAATAAAAAGAACTGCTCAGATTTGGTTCATAATTTGTTTCTTTCATATCTTTGCTACAGGCTTCTGGCTTATGCAGTTCTTCTGGCTGTATGGTTGGTGCCCTAGGAGACTGCAGCCTCCAGAATATCTCCGCAGGCATTTCATCAGATGAGTCAGATTTGGATTCTTCTACCAGATCTTCCATTAACACCTCTTCTGCATCTGCTAGGCTATCTAGGGAAAAGCTTCTTTCAGCCTTTGCCAATCTCCTGCGTGACATGCAAGAGGTTACCAAGGGTGAAACTCGCTGCTCATTCCTGCCTTTGAAAAATTTAATTGGCTCTTGGTGAACCTTCAACTTATAAAAACGACTTTTATTTTGTTTTTTGGCTTTGCTTTCTTTTTCTGCCAGAGAATCCTGTGACATCTGACTATCATCACTTTCAGAATCTTCTGGGTTGGTGATGCATTTATTCCTGTCTGAATCTTCCTGTTTCAATTGCTCTGTCAAGGCTTTAGCATAGGCACAGGAAAGAGAATCCACAGAATAGGAACTATCAGTATCAGAAAACTCATTTTCTCCATCCTCTTGCCAGTTACCAAGCACATCTGTGACAGCTTTGGACACCCCAGTACTCAACATCTCAGCACTGTGCCACTTTTTTTCAATGTAATGGAGTGGTGTCTGGGTGTTCATCTTATTAAGGTTCCCTACTGAAGTTGCAGCCATCAGACATTCCTGCTGTTCCACTGGCTGCTTGTTATAGCTCAACAAGGATGCCTTTGGCTCTCTTTTCAAGTTCTTTGCAGTTTGGCTTAGATGCCCTGATGATGGCTTTCCACCCATTACTGATTTTTCCATTTCCTTGGTAAAGCCTTCTGGAAGTGAATCTTGGTGCTTTCCTGTTAAATCCATTCTAGTCTTTTTATTAAAAATCTGAGTGTCCTTTAGTTCTAGGTGTTTCTCTGCAGGCTGAGTTGAACTTCCTAACGCTTTGGATTTTGTCACTCTTGTCCCTGTAATAAAGGTTTCAGGCTCACCTTCCTTTCTAAAATGATCAGGCGAGCAGGTTGGAGAGGCCTGGCTTTGATATTCAGTTTGTCCTGTGCTATCACCTGATTTTTTCATCTCTTTGCTGACATGAGCTATGTTAACTGAACTACCACAGTCTTTTTCTGCTTCTTTTTTATTTCCAAATGACAATGTCTTTAGTTTTTTTGTTAGCTGTCTGTGGCCTGGGAACCAGCTGTAACTCTCATCTCGCCCAGAAATGCCTTTAGCTGTCCTGGGAAGATAATTTACAGACAACAATTTCCTTGGTGGATTGCATTCAGGGCACTGACAGGTATTTGGAGAGGTAGATAATTCAGAGGATTCGGAGGTGGTCTCCTTCTTAAGCAAAGAACTGTGAAAAGAAAAAGGGAAAAAGAAATCAGAAGCTCTTGTTACTGTTTGAATAGTATCTTTAAAGATGCTTCTCAAGTTTATGACTATGATAATATGCTATTGTTAATATAGAATGTAGAAGACATTGAAGTAACAATATCAATGCCTTTTAAAACAGTTTTTACCTGGGGCAGAATAAAATCTTATTTAGTCTTAGTCTTTATTGTACAGTCTGCTGCGCGTCCTGGAATATTTTTCATGATACTGGTTAGAGGGCTGAAATAGAAAGTAGGCACTGCATCCATGAAGACTCAGTTGCTACAGCCATTATTAGATATGGTGCAACTCTGAGTTACTAATGTAAAGGACTATACAGTAAAGATAAAATACATTTTCTTTTATTTTAAATAAGGCAAGAATGTACAGCTGGCAAAAAGCACAGAAGGAGATTCCATGCTTGGAAAGTTAAGGCAGGGTGCTGCACAGTACAGCTTCTTAGAACCAAAGGCATAGAGTTTGAATGTGAGATGCAATACTACGGGTCAGGTGACTTACAGGGTAGCAGGGTGAGACTGATTGTATAAGTTGAAGGTATAATTTTGCTTATACAAAAGCAAAAATTAGGCATGGAGGGCTATAAGCTGTACAGACACGACAGAGCAGGGAAAAGGAGGTTGGGGGGCATTGCTCTCTATGTTAAGGACTAATACATGTCCTCTATAATCACGATGGGATCAGAAGAGGGGCAAATTGAGGTACTGTGGGTCAGAATACAAGAGGGTTGGGGGAAAAGGGACTTGGTAGTGGGGGTCTATTACAGACCACTGCACCAGGAGGATGAGCTGGACCTGGAATTCTCAAGGCAGCTCTCAGAGGCAGTACGCTCAAGGGACATGGTTGTCATGTGTGACCTGAACTACCCTGACATCTGCTGGAAGGAGCAATCAGCTAGATATGACTATTCATGTAGGTTCTTAACCTACATACAGGGCCTTCACCTAACGCAGGAGGTATACAGTCCCACCAGAAGAAAAGCCTTACTGGACTTGGGGATGACCTGGTAGGAGATCTGCAGATACAGAGTAACCTAAGAGATAGTGATCACCAATTGCTAGAATTCACTGTCTGGGAAAAGGTGCGGAAGATAATCAGTAGGGTAAAAGTGGTAGACTTCAGAAAGGATAACTTCAATGAGGTCAGGAGGTTAGTAAGTGAGGCACTGAAGGATAAGAGCACTGGGGAGATGGGAGTCCAGGAAAGGTGGTCATTCCTCAAGGGAACAATCCTTCAGGCATAGAAGGAGACAATCCCATTGTACATAAAAGGGGGCAAAAGGGCCAAGAAAGCCTCTTGGCCAAACAGGGAAATCCAGGAAAGCCTAGGGATAAAAAAAGGGAGGTATAGAGACTGTGGAAGAAAGGGGTAGCCACCAAGGAGGAGTATACCTACTTGGCTTGCTCTTGCAGGGAGTCAGAAAGGCCAAAGCAGCAATGAAACTCAGGCTGGCAGCAAAAATTAAAGACAACAAAAAGTCCTTCAGGTGTAGAGGGAGCGAAAAGAATGTGCATGATAACATAGGACCTCTACAGGACAGACTAGGGCAAGTGGGGACAGATAAAAGGGATAAAGCTGATCCCTTCAATGAGTTTTTTGCTTCTGTATACCTGAGCATGGATCAAGACAAATCTCCCAACTGGACAACAGGGAGGCACAGGAGGGACACCAACCTACCAACAGTTAGTGCCAACCTAGTGAAGGGACACTTGGATATGTTCGAGTCAGCAGGCCCAGAAGATCTTCATCTAAGGGTATTGAAGGAATTGGCCAATGTCATAGAAGAACCACTGGCACGGCTGTTTGAACACTCATGGCATTCAACACAGGTCCCAGAGGACTGGAAAAAGGTCAATGTGGTCCCTATTTTCAAGAAGGGGAGGAAGGAGGATCAGGGTAACTATAGGCTGGTTAGTCTCATCTCTATCCTTGGGAAAACCTTTGAAAAAATTATGAAGGATTATATTTGTGGGAATCCAGCAGGAAAAACAATGCTAAAGGGCAACCAGCATGTTTCAGTTTCTAGGGTCAGAAGGGATCTGAACAGATCATCAAGTCTGACCCCTGCCCTGGGCAGGAACGAGTTCTGGGATCATAATGCCCCAGCCAGATATCTACCCAACCTCCTCTTGAAGACCACCCCCCCCAAGGTAGGGGAGAGCATCACCTCCCTTGGGAGCCCATTCCAGAACCTGGCAGCCCTAACCGTAAAGTAATGTCTCCTGATATCAAGCCTGAACCTGCTCTTAATCAATTTGTGGCTGTTATTCCTTGTTATCCCAGGTGGCGCCCGGGGGAACAGAGCCTCACCTATTTTCCGCTGGTCCCCCCTGGTTAGTTTATAGACAGCCACCAGATCCCCTCTCAGCCTTCTCTTGTGGAGCCTGAATAGATTCAGGCTCTTCTGAATAGGTTCAGAGCAGGTAGATCCTGCCTGAGTAACCTTGTTCCTTTTTACAACCAGGTCACAAAATGCTGAGAAGCAGGACTCAAGGTTGATGTCATTTACTTGAATTTTAATAAGGCCTTCAACACAGTGTCTCACCCCATTCTCATAAATAAACTAAGCGGCTGTGACATAGGTGATTACATGGTCAAGGGGGTGGAGAATTGGCTTAAGGGACACACCCAGAGAGTGGTGGTGGATGGGTCAGTATTGACCTGGAAAGATGTGGGCAGTGAGGTCCCCTAGGGCTCAGTCCTTGGACCAGTGCAGTTCAATATCTTCATCAGTGAAGATGAAGGATGAGGGCTTGGAAAGCACTCTTTCTAAATTCACAGACAACACCAAATTATGGGGCAAACTAAACACACTAGTAGGCAGGGAACAGATTCAAGTGGATTTGGACAGGTTGGAAAAGTGGGCGGAGCAGAATAGGATGCAGTTTAACAAAGATAAGTGCAAGGTACTGCACCTTGAGAGAAGGAATCTCCAACACATTTACAGACTAGGAGATGACTTCCTAAGCAGCACATCAGCAGAAAGGGATATCAGAGTCATAATCGACTCCAAGATGAACATGAGTCGTCAATGTGATGAAGTGATCAGTAAAGCTAAGCACGCTATCACGCATTAGCAGATGCATCACGAACAGGTCTAGGGAAGTGATACTTCTCCTCTATGTAGCACTGGTAAGGCTGCAGCTGGAGTACTGCATTCAGTTTTGGGTGCATGCTTCAAGAGGGATGTGGAAAACCTTGAGAGGGTTCAGAGGAGGGCTACTTGAATGGTTAGGGACCTGGAGGTGTAAAGCCCTACAAGGAGAAATTGAGGGACCTCAATCTCTTCAGCCTCTGCAAGAGAAGGCTGAGAGGGGATTTGGTGGCCATCTACAAATTTGTCAGTGGGGACAGCATGGAATAGGAGATGCTCTGTTTCCCAGGGCACCCCTTGGAGTAACTAGAAACAACAGCCACAAACTGACAGAGAACAGATTTAAATTAGACATCAAGAAGAACTTCTTTATGGTGAGGGTTACCAAAAACTGGAATGGGCTTCCAAGGGAGGTGGTACTCTCCCCTACCTTGGAGGTCTTTAAAAGAAGACTTGACAAGCACCTGACTGGGGTCACCTGACTCCAGCACTCTTTCCTGCCCAGGGCAGGGAGTCGGACTCGATGATCTACTAAGGTCCTTTCTGACCCTAAACATTTATGAAATCTATGAAAATTTGGGCCAATATACTCTCATGGGGTGTTTTTATAGTATCATCTGAGACTAATCTAGCAAATATAACTTACATTTGAAGAAATTTTGAAAAACATAGGGGGAAGTTTACTTACTTGCGTATATAAGGTGGGTGACAGTTACAGAATAAGCATCTTATCTGTGGCAAAGAACTTGAACCCAGTGACTTGCTTCTCCTTTGCAACTCATGATGCCAGGGGGTTACTGCAGCATTTTGGTTCAGGGTCTGAGTCTGCTTCAAGTTATCTTCACTGAGCCAGCAACTGGCTTCCAGCTGCTCTAGCTTTCTTTTAGCCTCCAGTAGTTTTTGTTTCTTGACAATCTTCTCCAACTGAAACTTGACCTTCTTTCGCCTTATGTTTCTTTCAGCTTTCTTTAAGGAGTATTTCTGCAAGAGCTCCAGCTGCACAAGTCTCTTCTGGTTCTGTTCTACCAGGGAAGGGCAGATTTCCAATTCAACAGTATTCTGCACTTCGGCTTCTGCATAGGACTTGGACTCTGTCTGCACTCCAAATTCTCTCTGCTGCTGCTTAAGTGCAACCAGTTGATTATGCTCCTTAATAAGCCACTGCTGGTCTACAAGCAAAGTAATAGGCAAAAGAAGGCAAAAATGTTATCATCTTGTTTTGGTTTTATCTGGTTCTTAAATTAAAACCAGTATTGAAGACCAATGATCAAGTGTACATGGATCCAGCAAAGTCTTTTTTTTTGTATCATTTAAATTGGATCAGGATACTTAACATGGATCTTATCATTTATCTCTTCTCTGCTACTTCCATATGCTGCTGGCCTGTGCTGCCCTGGTAGAATACAAGATCCCTTCTTTCTCCAGAGCACAAAATCTCAGAAGCATAGGAATGGCAGCAGTAAAATGACAGAAGAAATAGGTAATGGTATTTTGATCTGTATTTGCTGGACACAGAAGGTATTTATTGATCCAGTGGATTTAGAGAAAATGGACATATTCCATCCACTCTATTGTTAGCATTGTGCTGTATTAATAACTAAGCACATAGATGGATGACAGTGTAAAACACGATTTGGCAAACAACGTAAAGCCCTACACCAGATAACTTTGCCAGATCCAGTGAAGAACTGTCTCTGAAAGAATCAGGGATAAAACTAGAGATGATTGCATAACAGCTAAAAATGAAGTCTTACTTTTGTATAGTGTGGGGGAGTATGGAGGAGTGTGGGGTGGTAAGGGTGGGTGGATGTGTGTGTATGTGGGGTGTGGGGGAGGGTGGGTATGAGGCTTGAGGGGGGCGCTGTGTGTATGTGTGTGTGTGTGTGTGTGTGTGGAGGTGTGCATGTGTGCATGTGTATATTGGGGGTGGGGGTGTCATGGGTATGGGAGGTTTGTGAAGTAGTGTATGGGGATGTGTGGGTGTGTATGGGGTTTCTGGGGCTGCGGGTGTGTGGAGGGGCTGTGGGTTGTGTGGAGGGAGAGGGTGGCTGGGGGGTGTGTGTAGGGGGAATGTAGGTCCATGTGTATGGTGCAGTGTGTGTGGGGCCCCCTACAAACACCCCCCCCATTACGCATAGCCCCTGCAGTCAGTGGCAGCAGCAGGTGGAGTCCCCC
Source organism: Gavialis gangeticus (assembly GCF_001723915.1). NCBI lineage: Eukaryota > Metazoa > Chordata > Crocodylia > Gavialidae > Gavialis > Gavialis gangeticus. The sequence goes on along the minus strand of NW_017729025.1, from coordinate 86,128,448 downwards.
AGCGGAACGTGGCCCTGGCGAGCCCCAGGACTGCATGTGGCTGGGCTGCTGGTTCCGTCATGCAGGGCTCACATGCAAGAGCCCCGCAGCACTAGGGGGAGCCCCACACAATGAAGCTGGGGGTGCAGATCATGGGGCTCGGCAGGGAGTGGGGCAGAGCTGGCTTGGCCTCATCACATGGGACTCCCCCCAGAGGCACATGACTCAGGTAGAGAACCCAGGAACTGTATGCGAGCCTTACATGATGGAGCCAGGTGGACCCCCATGCCCCCACTGGCTCAGGCTCTGCACACATGCCACCTTGCCCTGGGTCCCCACTGGCCCTGGGGCAATGGTGCAGGCCCCACATTTCCACCCACCCAGCTGCTGCTTCATTTCCACCTGCTGCTGCCACCACTCCTCTCCCACCTGCCCACCACTGCTGCAGCTGCCACCGCCACTCCCCCCATGCCACTGCCATCACCACCCCCCGTGACCACCACCACTTGTTGTATTGCAGTGGCTATAATTACTGTAATTGCTTTATATTGCTATTTTTATAATGAATCTTGTTATGATTTATTTTTCATAATATTTTAATCAGTCATTATTATTCTGTATTAAATATTAAATAACCATGGAATTAACTATCTATTTTAAATTCCCTAATGCTTAGCATAAATATATTTGACCTGTTGGTCTCATGCTTTTAGAACTTAAATTTAGTATAGGAAAAATGTTTATGTAAGGCCTGTGGTATGTCTGGCATGTTTGAAAAGAGGTCATGAAAGAATAAATGATGCGGGTATGTGACAATGTGAAGACAGTCCTCTTGTAGCAGGTGAAAATATCCTTCTGTGGTTTAACAGTTAAAGGTTGCAACCATGTTGAGTCAGCAGTTAGGATTACCCAATACTACTAAATAATGCCTTCACCCTGACAGCTGACGACTACAAGCAACGATCCCCACAAAGATTGCAGACCGCAAAGCCAGAAGACCACCTCCTATGAATCCCAATCAGCCAATGGGACAAAGAGGATGACCTTCACGTCTGACTCAGCGGAATCCATAGGCTTGTACAGCTATCACTATAAAGAATGAACACAAAGAAAAGGCTTTGGGTCTGTCCACCTGCAAGAAGGAGTTTTGGGCATGTACAAGAAGCCCTGACTCCATTCCTCATGGTCAGTCTGGCTGGCCACCAGACTGACCTGAGCATCTTTAGAACTTGGTAACACCTTAAATTTTGCAGGACTGTCTAACTAGCTATGTGTGTGCTTGTTTCTTTTGTATGAATGAATGAATAAATGAGTATGTATGGGAATGAGTGAAGCAGATAACCTTATTGTTCTTTATTCCTTTTATGTTTTGTATTCCAATAAATGCAGCTTTGTGCCTTATCCAATAAGATTCCCACTTGTTTTAAGTATTCCCTGTGCGTACAACACATTTTCCTCACCCCCACTGCAGCCCTTCCCCCTGCCATTTTCCTGCCTTCCTATTACACCCTCTCCCTCCACCCACTCACCCACCCACTGCCATTCGTCCCCTGCTTCCTCTCCCTCCACCCACCAGCCTACCGTCACTGCCACCACTTCCCTTGCCCACTGCTGCTTCCCTACCTGTGGGGTGGGGATACAGCTGTCCCACGGGAAAGGGTGGAAATGCACTATGAGCTGCCTCTGCAGGGGTGAGTGGGGCTTGGCCCCATGCAAGCACAACAGGGGCTGCCCAGGACCAGGCCAGGTACGGTAAACTGGTAGGCATGCACCCACGGGCCAGATGAAATCATCTAGAAGGTCAGATTTGGCCCATGGGACATGTTTTGCCTGCCTGTGTCCCATGGGTATCACTGCTGCACAGGGTGCGTGTCTGCAAGCTGGAAATCCTTGGTTGCAGACATGTGCTTTGAAGCCCCATCTTTCCTTGCTTACCCAGAGGCATCCCTGGAGGGACACATCTGGTTAAGTGAGAAAGTGAGCCAGGTGATCCCAAGGCTAGAGAGGCCCCATCCTGCCAGAGAACTCCTGGAGTGTACAAGGTCACAGCACCCCTGCCTCAGGGCGGTAGGACACCACAAGCAGCTTCGTGCTGCCCATGCTGTCCTAGCATAAGCAGACAAACATGGCCTGCAATGAAGTGGCCCAATTTATTACCACCTTCTGGTGCAGCCACAAATTTGAGTGTTTGTGGCATAAAGGTACAGACATCTGTTTGTTTCAGTTTGTGCTGCCATAAAAATGTTTATCATGACACAAAAGTGATGTCTGTTTCCATACCTGGTGGCGAGATCCCTAGTAGTTGCTACTAAATGCAGCTACCTGGGACAGCTGCTCATCTGGATCCTGGTGTAATTTCTATCAGCACACTAAACTAATGAAGGTTACACCAGTGTAAACAGGTTTTCTGTCCAAGCCCTGAGAAGCCCCAGCTGCAAAAAGCACTCATGAGGCATAAATGGATAAGCTAGTTTGTAAGGCAAAGGGAGCTTGTGGGGGAGAGGCAGTTTTCTCTACTAAGTTACAATGTAAAAGAATTTAAACGGACTACCTGCCATTCACAAACTTAATTCCTTAAAGATCATGTCCAAATGCCTTCTCAATTTGACTGTCAGTTACAATACGCACTGGAAAAGATTTCCTATTTGCTCTAAAAGTGGCATCCAGTTCTAAGCACTTTTATTAGGGAAGTGCATGTGCATGATATGGGCAGATCTACAATAGAAATGAAGAGGAGTTTGTTGTAGAGTGATGGCGCCCGTGAAACTGCCTAAAATAAAGGGAACTGAATTTTACCTGTAGGTTGACATCACCTTAACTACAAATTGCCTGTATTCATATTTTGAGCAACTTTAACCTTCTTGCTACTCTACCTATTTATGGTCCCCATCAGTACGGTATTTGAGTGCCTTACAAGTATTTAAAAGTAAAAATATTTATTTTCACTTCTCTCCTCCTCCTCTTCCTTAATGAAAATGACTTGAGTATAACTTATCTTTTGTTTGTTTGACTAGTCATACACAGAAATAGCATTTTGTTTATTTTGTTCTCTTTAGCTAGTGTTTTGCATCCGACTTTCTGGACGTTTGCACCAAGGACTCTGGAAAACACACCAAGCTGCAAAGCAACATAAAAATCAAGGGCAGTTGTCTTTTTAATGTAGCATTTAGTTAACTTGTAGAATTCATTACCATAGGAGGTGGTAGAGGCAGATAGAAGAGCCAGGTTCAAAAAGGGACTAAACAAATTCACAGATGATAGATCTATTAGTAACTATTAAACAGAGCCATCAGGAATGTGTCTTCTTGCATCACTAAACCAATGATGGTGGATGCTATGGAGAGTAATGAACAAGGGATAGATCCTTTTAGATATACCCAGTTCAGCGCTCTACTTCTAAAGCATCCACTACTGCCACTGTTGAAGACAGGATACTAAGCTAGATGGACCATTGGTCTGACTTCTTATGTTCAGTAACAAAGAATTTTCCAAGGAGTTCAACTTCAACAACTTTTCATCCAGGTGCAGGTTTCAGTTAGTCAGTAAGTTAGGAGACAGAGGTTTTTATGTCTGATGTAAAGGGTAAAGAACTGGGTGTTAACTACTTAATGTAGCACATACCTTTTCACAAGCTCTCCCCACAAAAAACAGAGCAGAAATTTATGTATATGGAAATTTCCTTAGTTTTCAAATGGCAACAAATGTTGGCATTAACTTTGTAGGACACCTTTACTATCACTGACTCAATTACAGCACTTCAGTAGAGATACCACCAAACTGTTGCTTCCCCACCCTGTTGACCTCTTCATGGATGGATATGGCATATGTGTACAGTAAAAGAACCCTATCTCTGTGAATTATGGGAGTATGTGTGGTGGAGGGAAGAATTTACTTACACAATGGGGAACTCCCTACTCGAGAGCACAGACTTACACAATGGGGAACTCCCCACTCGAGAGCACTGAGGCAGAAAGAGATCTTGGAGTCATTATTGACTCCAAGATGAACGTGGGCCAACAATGCGAGGTCATGGTTGGCAGGGCTAACCGGACCTTGTCGTGCATCCACAGGTGCATCTCGAGTACAGCCAAGGAGGTGATCCTCCCCCTCTACGCGACGCTGGTCAGGCCACAGCTGGAGTATTGTGTCCAGTTCTGTGCGCCCCATTTCAAGAGGGATGTGGACAACATGGAGAGGGTCCAGAGGAGGGCCACCCGCATGATCCGGGGACAACAGGGCAGACCCTACAGTGAGAGACTGCGGGACCTGAACCTATTCAGCCTCAACAAGAGAAGGCTGAGGGGGGACCTGGTGACTGTCTATAGACTCACTAGGGGGGACCAGAAGGGTTTGGGGGAGACGCTGTTTCCCCTAGCGCCCGCTGGCATAACAAGGAGTAATGGGCACAAGCTGATGGAGAGGAGGTATAGATTGGACATCCGCAAAAACTACTTCACAGTTAGGGCGGCTAGGAGCTGGAACCAACTTCCAAGGGAAGTGGTGCTGGCCCCTACCCTGGGGGTCTTTAGGAAGAGGCTTGATGCCTACCTGGCTGGACTCATTTGAGTCCCGTTTCTTGTTTTGGGGTTTTGTTGTTCTCCCGCCCTGGCGGGGGGTCGGGCTAGATGATCTACTAGGTCCCTTCCGACCCTTAATCTATGAAACTATGATTCTATCCATGCTGGAGTTCTTTAAAAGCTTAAGGGTGTGTCTACATGGGAAGTAGAAAAGCATGATGCAGTAACTACCCCTACTGCACCATGCCCATGGTGCACGGTCACATTTCACCACTATGTTACCATAGCAGTGCATTACAACAGGGGAGTGTGCAGCTCCAGCAACATAGCTGCTGATCACATGTAGACTCACATGATTCCTACGTTGCCATAGCATGACGTATGGTGATGTAGCGTGTCACTACATCACTGTAGGGTGACATGTAGATGTGCCCTAAGATTCTTAAAATGGAAACCACTCTTACTTTATCCTTTCCATATCTGTCCCTACCTTGCACAGCCCCCTTCTAGCAATTAGCAAGGCAGCTACCAAATTAAAAAGTACTTTAGTTATGGAGCCACAAGCTTACCTTTTAATGAACCTTCACTTGAAACAGAACTGGAAGGAAACCCCTGCCTCATTGAGTGCAGTCTCCTGTGATCACAGACATGCCCATCGCATAATTTGTTTCATAAACTGATTGCTGTGTCCAGATGAGCATGGCCAGCCAGTATGTGGTATGGCAGACACGTCCGTGGTGCCACATGTTCAGCTGTTCTCCACGCTACAAGGGAGCCACTGAAAAAAGTGGAGCAGTGCATGCAGCAGCAGCAGCATGCACCACCCAAAGCTGAAGGCTTGTCAGCCAGACCTATGCTCTGCTGCTGGCCAGGCTCTGCGTGGCAGGAGCAACTCGGCTGCAGCCCCAGGAAGCCCCCAGAACCCCAGGTATGGCTGCTGGGGCCAGCCCAGTACTGGCTCCAGACTCCCCTACCCCATCCAGGGTATCTTGCCATGTGCCAGAGTGCATGTATCTCTTCTTGGTCTTTGCTTTGGCAGGCTGAACAAACTTAGCTCTTCAGGACCTCCCACTCTTCTGATCATCCCAGTAGCCCTTATCTGCACCTGTTTCAGCTTTAGTTCATTTTTCATAAACATGGGTGACTTGAATGGTACACGCTATTCCGGATGAGGTCTTACCAATGCCTTGTACAATGGTTTTAGATCTTCCTTGTCTCTCTAGAATTGCTTCTCCTGATACATCCTATAACTGAACTTGTCTGTCACAGCAGCATCACAATGGCAGGTCATTCATTTTGTAATCACTTAATACACCCGTATTATCCTCCTCATCTGCTTCCTATTGATGAGCTCCTCAATTACAGCAGAAGTTTTTGCTGTCATTTGCCAAGTACATAACCTTGCATTGTGTACTATTGGATTTCTTTCCATTTTTATTTTGCCAGTCCTCAAGGTCATTTAGGTGTTTCTATATGGTACAGAATTCCTCCTCTGAATGGATGCTACCTCTCCAACTTTGATTCAACAGCAAATGTCATCAGCATGCTCCATTATGTGTACTATGATTATTAATGAAAATATTAAACAAGATCAGTCACAAAACTGAATTTTGAGGAACCACACTGATAACTTCCATCCTACTTGTTACTTCCCCCTTCACTGCTACCCATTGTTGTCTCCCCTTTGGCCAGTTTCTTACCCACTTTAGAACTTTTCACTTGACCTGAGTTGACATTCATAAGAGTCACTACCTGAGGAAAGGGACAGAATAAGAAACTAAACATGAGAGGCTGTCTGAGGTGTGTGGGCCCAATTCAGCTTCTACTGAAAATAATGGTGAGACTTATTTCAACGGACTCTGGATCAGTGATGTATAGAGCCCAGGAAGGAAGGCTGCAGACCATAAGTATACATGAAAAATAGAAGTATATAGCAGATTCTAAGAGCTCTCCCACCTTTTCTTGGCATAAGTGAACATATTATTGAAGAAGGGAACTCTTTTTTCTCTTTAATTTCATTTATGGCTTACATCTGGCATAAAGATACTGTGTGAATTTTGAGTTAGTGCTAATTGGTTGTCTAGCTAGAGGGAAGTAAGTAAGAAGTGAAATCCTCAAGGCAAAATTCTAAAATTTCCCTCTGGAAAAGTTAGAATACAGGCAGTCCTCAGACTTACGACACGGTTATTTCCTGAAAACCTTGTCTTAAGTTGAAACATTGTAACTCAGAACCGATTTTCTCATAGAGAACAATATTATAAATGGGAGGTTGGTTCCTGAACCAAGGCCTGATACCCTATTTTCACCCAAAATAACACAGAATGTTGTACTCAATCAATTATAAATGAATAATATAGCTACAATAATGTATTTATTTTGTAAATAGCAATCATATTGATTTGGAAGTACTTCTCTGAGGTGACTTTGCTGGACTTTCTGAAAGGCTCTTGGTTGGACTTTTTGAAGGGCTATTGGCTGGAGTCTTCTCAGGAGTCTCAGCTGCAGGTTTTTTCTAGAGTTTTGTCCGCTTTCTTAAAGAAAGTGTCCAAGGAAGTTTGGACAGATGTTCTCCAGGGAGATGGGAGATACAGCGAACTTGTTCGCTGGTGTGGCATGGCGTGGGATCAAGCATTGTAAAGTCAAAACCGAGGTCAGAAAGTTGAAACTGGGTGTCAATTTATAAACGCTGTAAGTGCGAAACGTTGTAACACAACGTTGTAAGTCAAGGACTGCCTGTATTATTCATAGTTTAAGAACATTCAATTGCTGTCTGAAAATTAAATTGGGAGACTGAAGTTCATCAATCACTGAACTATGAAATATAGGAGTTTTACTCTTGATTGATAACTACATTGCCAATTTTTCTAAAGCTAACAAAATTCATTTTCCAATACAGTACTCTTCAAAACATAATTAATTTAACTTTAAAAAAACTGTTTAGTGCTTTGTTTTTTCCTTGTTGATATTTATAAAGCACTTTTCAGTTAGTTTCTCCCTTGCTAACTTACTGTTAATGCAAGCAGTCAAACTGCCTGCATGCAAAATGTTGTCAAATACAGGATTTCTTTCCTACAAGCATTTCCCAGGTAGAATTATGTTACATTTATTGATAACAGCTGCAAGGTACACAATTTTCAGATAGAAATGTTATTTCCATCAAGTTATATGGGTACCTACAAATCAAAGTTCAGTGCAGCCTTTTTGCTGACCCCTCCCTAACAACAGCCTCCCATGGTAGAAGATTCGTAATTATCACTATCATCTGAAGATTAAATGTCTGAGATGCACTACTCTAGTCTAGTCTTGCCACCTTGGTAAGGCTTTTGATACATTTAGCAAACCCAGATCCCATAAGTTTTGTCCTATGGCATTTCTGCTTGAGACTGTTCATTTCTTTGTTTTCAAGAGACCTTTTTCAATGTCGCATTTTCTTCATTATCTTTTATTCCAATTGATGAACAATGCCAAAAACTGAATTCTGTGTTTGATATAACCAGGTTCTTCCAAGTCTGTGCCAATGCTACATTAGAGACAAATGAGGCAGATTTCAGTCCTCAGATCAGTTTCATCAGTAAAATATATTCCCTCTAGTGACTTCAGTTATTTCTAGCTGAGATCTAACTGGGCACATTTAACACGTTCATTAATGAGCAGTAATAACAGCACATTAAGTTTAGTACCTGTGATTACAGGTACTACGTTAAAGTACCAAAATTGGTGCTACTGCGCATTAGTGGCAGTGCATGTTTTTTTGGTGATACTAATGCATAAAAGACTAATTCTACTGCACATTAGCGTGGCGGGCAAAACCCGTGCTAATGTGCAGTAGAATTAGTCTACTGTGCTCAAAGACATCAGTGATCTTGCATATATGTGGCTGCTGAGGACCAAGCCTTTTCTGTAAAAGGTTTCTCTTTAGGTTGGCCAGTGTGCTACATTTGCAGTTCATTACAGATTATAATGCAGTCTGTGAAGAACAGTAAATCAATATGCTAGAAACCTAGCATTTTTGCCATAAAAGCTTCCATTAGAATTTCCAAATAGACCAAAGATCTTAACGTAATAACAATCATAGAATTATAGAAAATGAGGGCTGGAAGGGACCTCAGGGGGTCATCTAGTCCAATCCTCTGCTAAAAGCAGGACCAGCCCCAACTAGATCATCCCAGCCAAGGTTTTATCTAGCCAGGACTTAAAAACCACCAAGGATCGATTTTCCACCACCTCTCTGGGTAACCTGCTCCAGTGCTTTACTACCCTCCTTGTGAGAAAGTTTTTCCTGAATATGTAACATAAACTTCTCTTGCTGCAACAGCTCCTTGTCTCTCATCTGCCACCACTCAGAACAGTCTAGCTCAGTGCCAGGCAAAGTCTGACCTGCAGGCCAGATCAGTCCCATTTCCCAGAAAACCCTGCCCACACTGTGCTGCAGCTGGTTTCCATTGATACACCAGGAGACCCCAGAGCCTCAGCACAGAGAGCTGTGACAGCATGAGGGCAAGCTTTCCATGAAGACCAGCCTCAGCAGCACTGGTAAGGGTGCATAGCTGGTCAGGGAGCTGCTCGGGAGCCAGGGCCGGGGCCGGGGCCGAGGCCGAGGCCAAGGCTGGGGCCTGCACCAGCATTTTGCAGTGCTGACAGTGCAAGCTGAAGCCTGGGGAGAGCTGCAATCTGCTGCTCTCACATCCTAGGCAGAGGCATGCAGGCAGCGGATTGCAGCTCTGCCCCAGCTCCGGACCACGCTATCAGTGCTGCAAAATCCTGGCCCTGGCCTCAGAGCAGCTCCCCACTGGCTGCACACCCTGCCAGTGCTGCTCAGGATGGTCTCCACGGAAACCCTGGCCCCGCACTGTCCCAGCCCTGCTGCTCCTGGAGTCTCCATAGAAACAGACTGGAGTGATGCAGTCAGGGGCTGCTGGGAAATGGAGCCCATCTGCCGGCCAAATCCACCATTTCGCCTACCCCTGCATTAGCTCCATCATCTTTGGATCCCCACTTCAGATGGTTGAAGGCAGCTATTAAATCCCCTCTGTCTCCTCTTCTCTAGGCTAAACAAGCCCAGTTTCCTCAGCCTCTCCTCATAAGTCATGTCCCCCAGTCCACTCACCATTTTCATTGCCCTCTGCTGGACTCTCCAATTTGTCCACATCCTTTCCGTAGTGGGGGGCCTAAAACTGAACACAATACTCCAGATGTGGCCTCAACACTGCTGGATAAAGGGGAAGAATCACTTTCCTCAATCTGCTGGCAACGCTCCTACTAATGGTCCTACTAATAATACTGCAGCTTTATCCTACAATCAATTATAACCTTCTTCAATTACTGCAAGACAGTTCTTGTTCAGAACAAGGCAGAGACATAAAAGTATTTGCTTAAAAGGGGAAATCACACACACAAGTTAATAATTAATCACTTTTGAAATCAAACAGTAGTGTAAGGGTTACACCACAGACATTTCGAATAAATCCTATCCCTATCAAAAAGTCAATGGCAAAACTCCTTTTCATTTCACTGTTGCTAGGATTTCACCCCTAAACATTAGTGTCCCATCCTATCTGAGATTATGAGGTGACCAAGTTTTTAAACAAATTGTCTCTTTTATATTAGTTTCTTATAATTTTTCTCTCTCTCTGTTTTCCTTCATTCCTCTGTCTAGGCTTACAAGGCAATAGGGGATTTCAGTCTGAGCCATGGTCACGTGCAGAGTGAAACTGGTTGGGGTGTGTGAATTTGGTCTGTGCCATTTTATAGATAACGTCTGGCCGAGTTGTCGGGGCACAACACCAAGAGCAAGCATTACCTGTGTTGGATGGTATATAGAACATATTCTCTTCAGAGAACTTCCCTCATGCCTTTTGCCAGGACTTTTATCGGCTTTGAAGAGCCATTTTGGCCTCCAATTTCCCAAGGTAAATTTAAGAGAGAACTGACAGGCCATTAAAAAAAGGAGAAAAAAAAGAGCAGTCCAAATATTTGGAAACAGACATTGCTTTTGAGGTACCATAACAATTTTTATGCTAGAACAAAGCAAAAGCAAAAAGATATCCATGCCCTTTGTTACACCACAAATGCCTTTCTTTGTGCTGTGATAAAAGGTAGTAATAACCTGTGCTGGATGTTTGTGGTGGACATCTCTTTGCTTTATGTGCGGGGGAGCACAGGCAGTCTGGAGCTGCCCACACTCCCAGGGGTCTGGTCCTGTGTGCCCTGGGAATTTCTGGGCAGGATCAGGCCCCACAAGCTGCAACAGTGCCTGTCCGGCTTTCCCTTCTTACAGAGACATACTCCAGAGATCCCCAGCAGTGCATCTCTGTAAGTGGGGAACATGCTGCCCTGCATGTTCAATGGATGGGACAATGGGAAACATGTTTTTGCCCAATGAAGCAGATCAGCTGTGTTGGGACACATCTTGGCAGTTGATCTGCTTTGCTTGGCAACATCTATTTACATCCTAAGTCATTCTTAACTGCCACATGGAAAGCTTAAGAAACTCAAACAGAGGAATGATACAGAAAATACAGAAAACACAACAAGGAGTATCTATAGAGGTAATGGGCTCAGTGCCATGATGCAAGTAGTACTTTGCATCACATGGCAGTGAGCTCCAAAGCTGATCAAATGGTGCTGCTCTCAACATGCAACAGAAATACTTGTTATGTCCTATATTAGCCTAAGTTTGGTAACTGTCCTTAAAGGAAAGACTACTATAGGAGAAAAGTAACAAACAGCAATAGACCTTTCATCAAATGTACAAAAAGATACAGAAGGGAAAACATAGCCAGTGAATAAAGTAAGCAGTAACAGAAGAAAAATGAGAAAGAAACTGACACTTACTTTCTCTAATCTGCTGGTTGATTAGTGCTTGGTCATTTTCTAGTTCCCTCTCTGCTTTGATTTGTCCTGAGAGGATCTGCTGTTTTAAATCTTCAACAAAGAGCTGCTGTCGTTGAATTTGTTCCCTGTGGAAAGCTTCCTGTTCTCTCAGCTTCTGTTCATACTCTTCATGCACAGAATCTCTCTCTCTGCTGTTGGAAATGTTGACAAGGATTTTAAACCAGGAAAGAAACAAATAATTTTCTGTTAAAATAAGATTTCTTATGTTAGACAGATTCTTAAATCAGACAAATTTCAAGCAATTGTTTGTAAAATAAAGCACATAGTGGCTAATGAATGATGCCAGGAACATATAGTGTTAAAATAATTGTGGCCATGTATGATGTCACAGTAAGCTACACTCCCACTTATATCAGCAAAAAAACCTAGCAAACATTAAGCTTCTCATGGTAAAACAGAAAATCTGGCCATCAAAAGTTAACAGCAAGGGGAATTTTTTATTATCATTTTGTTTGATGTTGTCCTATAAAAAACCTATATTCTATAAAAAGAACATTTTATAAAAATAATATATAGCAAGACTCAGTGAAGATTGTTAAGCATCTCACACCTGATGATTTCAAAGTGCTTTACAACAGTGACAAGTATCATTATTCTGTTTTACAGACCCAAAAAAAAACCTGATGGGTTAAGTTTCCCAAGGTCACACAGTCTCTAGCAGAGTCAGGAAAAGACTCGGGTTCCTTGCCATATCCACTAGATAAAGTGGCTTCTTCTGTAATGTAGGTACTGTTTTGATTATAAATGTTACCAAAGCACTTTTCTAACAGTTTTGCTCCCCAAGAGTGCTCCAAAACACATAAATGCACACTAGGTACCATGACAAAAACCAAGCTTTTCCCCCCTGGATCCATTTGGATCCATACTGGGAAGCCATTAAAGTTATGGAAGAAGGAGCAGGATTTCATTGCTTAGACAGCAAGAGCACAATAGTTTAAAGTTCCAAATTCAGAACATTTATAAATAGATCTAGCTTAATTCTGTGCTTTTGTAAGCTGTACTTTTACTTGTATATTCAACCAATAAAATGTGTGGGTCATTGAAAAAGAGTAAACATAGAAATGCTGTCTTTATATATTCTTTTTAGGAAAGATCAGAACCATTGTTTTCTAAATTGTAGCTAAGATTGATGTTTTGGGGCTTTTTACATGAAACAGCAAAACCTGAAAGACCCTCGAGACTCCAAAGAAAAATAATAACAATCCATATTGAAATACTGCTGAAATGTCATCTATTTTTACAATTACTACTACCAAGAACACCTACCTGAAAAGAGGATTGGACCTCTACTATTTTAGGGGTTCATCTTGGTTACAGGGAGATGAACTATTAAGAAATGAAGGCCTGCAAATGCTACAGATACTAAAAAACCCCCAGAAGAGATAGAATACAGAAAGCATTGGTATTTAAGTACATATATCTGTAAATAGAATATTCAGATTAATTTTAGTGGTATAAGAAGGATTTTAATATGTGTGTGATACTTCTTATACAGTATTTTGATGACTACTATTTCTTTTATTCACCTGACAAGACCAGAGTTCAAGATTCTGGAATTTAAGTTTTGTTTGTTTTTTTAATGTTTATGTGAATTTAGAGCTCATGAACTGAGATCCTCTGCTGATATAGCAGGCACAGCAGAAGCAGCAGGAGTGCAAATTTTCCAACATCACCTTGGGAAAATGGCTCAGCTTGGTCCTGTAAATATTTCTAAGAACATTCTCCATGTCAGTTCAGCCCTTGGCCTCCTGTTAAGACTGTCAACACCTGTAAGAATTGTGGTAGTTGTTCTTCTAGGATGGGCAGTTATTGGTCCACTGGAAAGTAGACTGATAGCACCATCTCACTGTTCATCTGGCCTGAATAGTTGTCCTCATCTCTTTACCAATTCCCTGAACAATCTACACTCCTAGGAGTCCATATTTGACCTTCAGAAATGGATGACGTCACATAAAACAGACCTCTTTCTCTGACTTTTGTGATGTCATCAACTCTTGGGACATAGAACTCAGAACCTGAAACTAGGTGGACGAGATGAAAAGACTTCTGAGTGTCTTATTCAGAAAAGGTTTCGCTGAAGTTCCATTGACTTTAATAGAAGATTTACCTGAATTGGACCTGCAGGACTTGGTCCATACTTTCAAAAGTAAGTACAATGGAGAGACAGCATGATCTACAAGATAAATCACAGGACGGTGACACAAAAAATCTGGTTTTAAAAATATTTGTTGTAGATGTATTCTGTGATTTTAGGCAAGTCACCATCTCTCCATAACACTGTTTCCTTTCTCACAATATGTGTGTCCTGTTTATTTAGATCAGAATCTCTCAGAGCAAGGACTGTTTCATATCTGTGCAATATCCAGCAAAAGGGGCCTTGATTTCAGCTGAGAAATCTAGGTGCAAACCAGTAATGCAAAAAAGGAATGGTTAATACTAAACATAACACTACTGGTTAGTTTTAATCTTGCACATACATTCTGGCAATACACAAACTATTTTTTTTATTGGCTTATGATATTTCTTCTTCCAAAGGCACAGTAGTGTAGACGTCAGGAGACTTGGTTGAGAAATCTACTTTTCTCATTGATTAGCTGTGTGACCTTGGGTAAATTACCTAATCTCTCTCCCTTTGGGACTCCATTTTTAAAAAAAGGACAATTTCTTCATTCAGGGGATTCTAGGAAGACTATAATTGGCCTAGTATTCTAAACACTCTGTGTTATTTAAGAGTGAAGTACTATTAAGTCAACTCTTTCGTATTCCTGTATAACTAGCAATAGTACTCCACATAAAACATTCTCATAAAGTCTAAAACAATGAAAAAATATTATATTATATAGAAAAATAATTTTCACATGGAAACCATGTTCTAAAGATCAGCAAAAATGTTTTCGCCTGATCTTTTCAAGTTAGTGCTTGACTGGAACTTTTGGCATATAAATTCTCAACCAGCCTTACCACAATGTAGCCAAGGAATTAGAGGTCTCAGATATTCTGAAGTCAGAAACCAAGGACACTAATGTAGTAAACAGTTATACTTTGCATTTTAAGCTGAACACCTCAAGGTGTTTCACAGGGGTGGGCATGAATCATCTTCTATTCACAGATAAGCTAAAGCATGCTCGATAAGTTTTTCCAGCAACAGCTACATGACAGTAAGTATTGTGAGTTAAACAATTCATCTATGTGCTTGTTTTCCTCAGCAGCACTAGTACATTTTTTCATATGGGAGTTTCTTTTTGCTGAATTGGGACAAACCTATGTGCTTCTCTCCAACAGGAGTGTAAGCCTGTATGCTTAGCAGGAAAACAACTGGCCAAATCTTCTTTACTATGGAAAGGTCCACATTGGTAAAAGGCAGAAGAACACAAAGGAATAATTCTAACTCACAGGATTCAAAATTGTTGGTAACATTTAAAAATACAATCACAATTGCTGTTATTGCCTATGACTTCATTGCGGGAATAGACAGCTATCATTATTGACCCCTTGCTATTATTTCTGTAACAGAGGTACGAAATTTTGTCCTGAAATTGCTGAAAGGGCAGGAAACACATGTTAGCTGCAGTTCTGCTATTTCAGTGCCTCTGCCTCCCTTCACTTTTTAATAATGCAAGATAAAAATTGGATATAGAAATGGAGAAAGGTCTGTGCACCAAAAAGTCTTAACACACTGAAAGCCTCTTTGCACACTGCTCCTTCAAGCAGAACAGAGATATAATACAATTCAAAGGCCACTGCTTACATAATATAGGTACAATAGAAAATGGAGCCCCTTTCCACTGACAATGAGGCTAGTGATCTTGAAAATGTGATTTGCTTAGAT
This sequence comes from Gavialis gangeticus, assembly GCF_001723915.1. NCBI lineage: Eukaryota > Metazoa > Chordata > Crocodylia > Gavialidae > Gavialis > Gavialis gangeticus. Next base: position 86,113,229 of record NW_017729025.1, on the reverse strand, counting down.
TTGGGATTCAGATGTGTCACTCCACAGTCAGCAGAAACCAAGGATGTGAATGCAAAATGTTTCCTTTTTGCATCTGACCATGTTACAGTCACCTCGACTTACCCTTGCTGGTTTTTGAAAAATGATGGTGCAAATTGGAGTTGCAAATGAAGAAAAAAAAGCCAAATATGAAAATAAAATACTAACATACTTAGTAGTAATATACCAAAATAGACAATATAGGGATCAATTAATCAGGTAAGTATAAACATAGATAATAACTAAAAATAAGCTAATTCTATGTTACAAAAAACAGATGAACATATAAATATGGAAATATGAATAGTTAAATGAAATATGTACAGGTGGTTTCATTATTTCACTGAAATATGCCCTGAATTGGACAAACAAACAAGATTTGGACTTGATCAATAGGTTCTGAGTCTCTGTATTTCAAACAGCAACAAACTCCCCCTATGCTTCTGTCCCTTTTTTCCTAGTAAATAAAATATTTAACCCGCCCCAAAAAACAAAGGAGAGTCAGCTTCATTTTTTGCAGAGCAGAGCATCTTCCTCAAATACAGAAACCTAAGATGACAAGACTAGCATGTAAAAAGAAAAAAAAAACAGGCTAAAATACTGAGAAGCAGTGTCCCTGTATAGAATTTCATATATACGCAGATTTAGCAAATACAATAAGAATATTAACAGTTCCCTTTCCTCTAAGTAAATTTTTAAAATTATTAAGAAAACAGGCAAAAAAGATACCAACCTTAAACTAAATATAATAACAACATATTACTGAGAAAATCTTCATAGTATACCAACATAGCTGGGTTGCTTTACTGTCTCATCTCTCTATCCACAAAGTTTGCATTGGGCACACTAAATGAACCTTCTGTGGATCCACGGTTCCTCCAGCCTGTTTGTCGTCAGCTTTCTGGGATCCTATTGTGCAATTCACCTCCCCTCTTCCCCAAACATTTCAAAGACTGATGCAGAGGCTGGCGGCTTCTACAGCATAATGCAGTTTTCAGTAACTATGGCAGCGACAGCCCAGTAATGAAGCTGAGTGCTCCCTGACATACAAGAGTACAGTTCTAATCAAGAAACTCAAGCAAAAAAGCATTTTTTCTACAGAAAGAAAAAGTCCCTTAACACTGCAGTTTGACCTATGTAGTAAAAGAAAAAAAACCAGTCAAATTAGAATATTTTCCCTTCTCTCTGCCTGCCTAGATTCCAGTTATATTTTTCTTCAATTAATCATTGACTTCTGGCTTAAAAAAATAAAGAGAAATATGTTTTAAAAAGCCACTATTATATGTTTGCAAAGGAAGGCAGGCTTGCATTAAAAGCATCATAAGTCAGGATTCCAAACCCATTCACTGATTTGCATTTTTCTCCACTCTATCCACTCCCCTGAACCTCTGCCCAATCAGAAGGCTCCTTTTACATACCACACCATAGCCTCAGGGTAATACACAGCAGACCAGGACTACGGCAGCTGCAAAGGACCAGCATAGGAACAACTATACAAATGTTTTCATGTACATCATATAATGTAAAGCTCTTGGCTCTTAAACCAGTCCCCTAACCACTCACTAACAGAAAGGGAAAAGTGAGGAAATGGCCAATCACGAGGCAACACAAGGTAAAACTAAAAGGAAAAACAATTTTCACTATAAATGGGCAGTACTTCCATATGCAAGTCCCTGGAGACAAGTACACAAAGAGAAATCCCTTGAAACATATAAGTACATAAGAGATGTACATAAGGACTTGGGAGAATGTCTGTTCACCAGAGCGCCCCAAGGAAAAACAAGGACTAATGGTCATAAACTCCTACAAGACTGTTTTAGGCTGGACATAAGAAAAAATTTCATTACTGTTTGAGCCCCCCAAGACCTGGAATAGACTCCCTCCAGATGTGGCGCAGGCACCTACTCTAGACTTTTTCAAGAAATGCTTGGATGCTTATCTTGCTGGGGTCCTTTGACCTTAGCTGACTTCCTGCCCCTGGGGCAGAGGGCTGGACTTGATGATCTTTGAGGTCCCTTCCAGCCCTAATGTCTATGAAATCTATGAAAAGTACAGAAGGGGAGCCACCCATGATGCAACAAAGTTGTTTAGGTATTTAACAAACTGGTATGTCTAAAAGGGAAAGAAAAAATCCTACTGACTAATGTGATTGCATGGTTAAGTGTACAATTAACTTCAGCTACTTCCAAAAAATCCAACAGCAGTAGTCAGGAGCAACAATTCCTCAAAGCATCCCTATAAAACAGGCCTACCTCTCTGGTCAGCAATCAGAGATGTGCATTGTTTAGGAGATTAAGTTTATCCTGCTTCTTCTGTCTCAAGTTCAGAATGAAGACTCCATTGACTCAAGACACAACATATTTTTGCTGAAGACATAACACCGACTTCCTTAAAAACTCCTATGCTAGTTGGAATTACACTCTATTCCCAACATTTCCCCCTGTGAGTTCACCCGGATACAGTGTTCTTCACTTCCTCCACTAAATTGGTCTGTTTAAGCATTTTGCAAGCTATACTGTTCCATTCCATTTTAGATGTGACTGAATTTCAGAAGTTATCCTTTAAATACTACAGAGATGCTGCAAGGCTTATTCAGTTTATATTTGTGAAGCACACTTAGATCATCAATTGAATGCTGTTATTAAAAAGCATTATTTTACAAATACTAATAGGAAATTCTCCACGTTAACCACATTGCAACAGAGTAAGACACAAGTCTAGGTTACAGTGTCTGTACATAAGCCATTTATTCAGTTTCTTTCCCCTTTTAAATTAAATGAACTAATGCCACTGAAGTTTTCTATGAAGTAAAGGTCTTATTATCAGTTTTAGCTTCTTTTTTTTGCAACAGTTTGATAGCGGTACTTTAGAAGTATGTATAAATGTATTATTTCTGCAGGAAGCTAAAAATGCATCATCAATGTATGTTCACAGATCTTACCTCAGTGGTATGTGGTTTCGTTTGGTGTGTAATTCTTTTTAATTAGGTCCAATCTTAGTCTCCCACAAGCTTTATGTTGCTATGGCTCCACTGGCAATAATACAGGGTCTTCATGAAGTCCCTGTGCACAACCTAAGTTATTAAAAGTGCACAAGGACTTCATGAAGACCCTATATACTATATTTACTTGGATACAAGAGGAGGTTCCCCTTTCCAGCCCATCAGCATGGGGGTAAAAGCTCCTCATCTTACATTCACATACAAATAAAACCTCATTAAGTACATTGTCTATCATTAAACTATTGCCAAAAGCAGCACAAGCTCAATAATGGAAAGCAACTATGAAGTTGCCTAAATGCAGTCAGCACTGAACATGACTATAAAACACACAGCCCACGTTGGGCAAATATACTGACGAGAATCCTCTTTTTTTGTAGTCCTTAAAAAACAGGTGGGTAATCCCCCCACAAGGAACTGGCACCAAGCCTTCAGGACCAGACAACCCAGATACCGTCTCCTGAGTACCAAAAATGCTACAATGATTATGCTGATGGGAACCCACCACAACAATATGTCAGTACAATCCACTTGAGTAAGCTACAAGGAATGCAATAAAATAGCTACATTCACCCCCCTCAATACCAACTCTTTTTCACATCATGGTGAGCCACTACACTGCATATATTTTTACTTCCTTTTCATTCCCACAGCTGAGCTCCATATTTCTCTCCCATTTCCTATGATTCCTGTTTCTTTACCAGCCTTAAATATCTGGCAAACATCACCAAATGGGCCCCCAAACAGATCACCCAGAATCCTTTTGTGACCCCCACCTCTCAGACTGTCGCATATAATTAGTGTGGCCCCACCCTCTATAAGGTGGAGCCAAACCAGATTGTCCAATAGCTCATTTTCATATAAATTTTTGGAGGATCCCAGGACTCATGACAGGAACGCCCAGTTCTACTCAGGAGTGAAGGGACAATTAGCTCATGAACCTTTTTTTTGGTGTGGGGGAGGAAGGCAGTATCTGGAGTACGCACACATACTGAGCAGTTCTGAGCTGTGGGGTCACTACGGTTTGAAATGCTCAAAAGTTTGTTTATAGAGTACCTATGCTAAAACTTGCATCAGTTTCAAAAATGCATCAATTCTGGACGAACTAAGTCAATGGGTATCTGTAGTAATTTTATGCAAATTACTAGAGCCATGCAAAGCTTCAGTCCCTGATTCGATTCAGTGGAGATCTGGCCCGATTTGGTGGCTGAATCTCCAAATCCAAATCAAATTAGGAGACCCTTTAATCTCTCCAAATCGAATTGGAACTCTCCGAATCGATTTGGAGAGATTCGGCAATTCGGACATAGACAGCTTTAAATGTTTTTTCTACATACCTCATGGTACCAGGTGGCTTGTCAATGCTGAGATGCTGGGGCAGATGGAGCATCCCACAGGAGCACAGGGGGATCCCCAGCATGCTTGGCAGCAGACCCAGAAATGGACCAAAAGCACTTCTGGTCCACTTCCTGGTCCACCGGAGAACACACAGGGCCCCCCCGCCCCGTGTCCACTTGGCAACTGGTGCCTCCTAGGTCTAGGGTCCCCCTGTGGCCGATAGCTGAACCAGGGAGGGGGCGTGCCCCCCCCACTCTCAGAAGTGGATCGGAAGTACTTCTGGTTCACTTCTGGGGCCACTGCCGAGCATGTGGGGGACCCCCCCCCATGCTCCTGTGGGACGCTATATCTACCCCAGCATTTTAGGGTTCATGAGCTACACCTGGTATCTTGAAGTATATAGAAAAAACATTTAAAGCTGCATCTATGTCCGAATTGCTGGTTCTCTGAATCAGCATGGAATCTTCAGATTCAGATACGGCTGAATCAAATCAGGGACAGTGATCCAAATCAATGAGTTGAATCACTGTCCCCAATTCGGGCTGAATCCAAATTGAATACAGCCCACTTTGCACACCCCTACAAATTACTACATATATGTTTATTTCTAGTTCAGTATTTTCAGATTTACCCCTTACTTCCATGTGCTCAGAGACACCAAGAAGGGGGAAGATGTTGGAGGTGGAGCAAAGGGCAAGGGGACTACCTGATCCCTGAGATTTATAGTCCATGTTGTAGTAGTGTGATGGGGGAAATTCAAAGCAAACCTTCAAATATTAGCTTCTATACCTGAAAAATGGTAACAAACTTATAAATTTTCTATATATAGAATCTAATTATTGTGGGGTTGTCTTATACTCAGTGTCATCTTATATTTGAGTAAATACAGTATTATTATTATTTTCAAAACTGACATAACCAGAATCAGGTTTCATATTTACATGTAACATGGGATGAAGGGTATCAGCATGATCAAGACCTTCTTTATAACCCCTGTTTTAGTAGTAATATTGTTCAATGATCTGTGTCCATTTAAAGACTTTTTTTTTTTTTGTTAGCTGGCTCACAATTAGGGATACAAATCTGAGCTGCAGAATTCCTGGTTAGGTCAGTAGTGCAGCCAAGCAAACAGCAAGGTAACAACGCAACTCTAAAGAGAATTTGCAGATTAAATCCTAATTTTGAAATTTGAATTTAACATTAGAAGCAGTTTTGCTCTCCTCCAAGAGAAGCCTATATAGTGCTAGAGATCTGGTTGAATTTTCAAAATAGAACTTAAAGAAGACTTGGTGCAGGATGAATTTCATTTAGCAGGAATGTTTTTGTCTTACACCAATTGGAATTATTTGAGGACTTGAATCCATAGCTCACATCATCTGGACTACTGCATCCTTTCCTCCCTGTCCTCTAAAGCAGTGTTTTCATTTACAGTTTGACTAAAAAAGAATCCTGAGAACACATGGCCAAGATCTGTGGGACCAGTTGCAATAGGTTTGTACTTCCAGCATGAAAAAATACAAAAACAATTGGTCGGTACAGCTTTGAGACTGGAATCATTAGAACAGTGCTGTCCAACGTCTCGTGGCTGGAGACTACGTGACCCGCAAGTCGCACCAGGCTGCAATTGTGTGAGCCACAAGCTCCCAGGCTGTAACTCCCACACACTGCATATGTAGACACCACCTGCTCTCTCCCCACCCTGACACCACTGAGCTATGCCACTCACTCTCCCGGCACCGTGGGCTGCACCACCCCACTCCTTGGGGCAGGAAAAGGAAGTGAAAGCTGATGGAATGGTAGGGGGAGTCGAGACCCCAGCTGCAGTGGCAACAGCCAGAAAGATAAGGGGGGCAGCAGCTAAATAGAAGCCTCTGAGTAGGAGCAGTTGCACATGAACTCTTACAGGCCGCCAGTTGGACAGCTCTGAATCAGAATGTTAGATTAGTCTCTCTTGTAACTTGAGTTTAATAAACCTGGTAAGCTTAGAGTATAAAATGTGAAATAAGAATAGCATCCTAAATGTATTATCTCATCTGTAATTCAAGTGTAAATGATCCTTATTTCAACATGATGAGGTCAAATAAAAATCCCACCGTCCAGATTACCTTCTGCTACAGAGAAAGCCCACGGGGAATGTGGGGTTTGCAGAGCTAGTAGGGCCAGAAAATGAGCACACTTTTGACATGGACCTAATTACTCTAATTTATGATGAAGATGTTTAAGAAACCATATTAGATGATTACAATATTTTGTAAGGAAACCACAATGTTATTCCTTTGAGAAATTTGGAGCATTCCCACACCTAGCTTATATATAGCAATTCAGTTACAAAGGGAGAAGCTGGATGAAAGTATGCCCACATCTATTTCCCTAAAACTCATAGATCTAGGTTTGCGTGAGTTTTGCATACACATTTGACCTGTGCAGGCCTCATGACATAAGGAATTATCTTATATTAACTTTGAATTATTTTCTTACCTCACTTCTGCAGAACATTGGTGTTCCTCATGGTCTAAACATTCTTGACTGTGGAAATAATTATATTGAAAGAATGTATTAGTTTATACTGTTATCTCAGATATAGTCTGTAGTGTCTAATGAGGTCTCACCATTTACAGTGGACCATTACAGGACCTATAGAGTATGTAAATTTCATTTACTTCTGTATTATAGATCTTGCATTGAATCTCTAGCCAGGGTTGTATTTCAAAGGATATGAGCAATTTCACTTGTTTGGAATAAGATGGTGATGATGATGATGATTATATTACTATCCTGCTCTATCCAGAAAGGTTAAGTGACATACAATGAATGACAACAATAGCAGGGCTTATTATTACCTACTGAAAAGGAAGAATAATGAGAGCAACTGCTCAAAAGAAACAAGAGACTGATGGTTTTCTTCAGCAAACACAGCTAGTAACAGAAAATGTGTTCACAAATAAGAAGGACATTTCCTCCTATAAAGGAAACCTATGGAGGATACCCTGACCATCTTATATGATTTCAATGTAAATTGGAAAAAGAACATTACTTGGTATAATACTACACATTCCTGTCTAAAAATTTTAAAGTCCAGTGCATCAGTTAAAGACTGTGCCATAATGCATACTCGCAAGGAATCAAATTAAGCTTGTCTGGGAACTCTTTATTCTAGCATTTCCTAATTTTTCAGTGTTTGACTTTGCAACTGTGATGTTATCTTTTTACATCTTTTTGTATTTATATTAGTAAACTAACTAGTACTAAGTCATAGAATGATAGAAAGTAAGGGTTGGAAAGGACCTCAGGGGTCATTTAGTCCAACCCGCTGCTCAAAGCAGGACCAGCCTCAACTAGATCATCCCAGCCAAACCTTTGTCTAGCCAGGTTTTGAAAACCCCAAGGAAGGAGCTTCCACCATCTCTCTGGGCAACTAGTTCCAGTATTGTACTACCCTCCTAGTGAGAAAATTCTTCCTAATACCTAACTTAAACTTCCCCTGCTGCAACTTGAAACCGTTGCTCCCTGTTCTGTCATCTGCCACCACTTGAAGACTGCTATTAAATCCCCTCTTAGTCTAGACTAAATAAACCCAGTTCTCCCACTCTTTCCTCTTAAGTCATGTCCCCCAGCCCCCTCACCATTTTTGTCAACCTCCGCTGGAGTCTCTCCAATTTGTCCACATCCTTTTTGTAGTGGGGAACCCAAAACTGAACACAGTACTCCAAATGTGGCCACACCAGTGCTGAATAGAGGGGGAAAATCACTTCCGTTGACCTACTGGCAACACACCTACCAGTGCAGCCCAGTATGCCATTAACCTTTGTGGCAGCAAGGGCACGCTCTATTATTTTTCCAGGGACCGAGGTGAGGCTGACTGGTCTGTAGTTCCCTGGATCCTTCTTCTTCTCTTTCTTAAATATGGGCACTGTGTTTGCCCTTTTCCAATCATCTGGGACCTCTCCTGATCACCAAGAATTTTCAAAGAAGATGGCCAATGGCTCTGCAATGACATCAGCCAACTCTCTCAGCACCCTCGGGTGCATTCCTTTTAGCCCCATGGACTTGTACACGTCCAGCTTTTCTAACTGGTCCCTAACCTGTTCTTTCACCACTGAAGTCTGCTCACCTCCTCTCCAAGCTGTGCTGCCCAGTGCAATCTGGAAGTTGTCCTTGCCTGTGAAAACAGAGGCAAAAAAGGCATTGAGCACTTCAGCCTTTTCTGCATCCTTTGTCACAAGGTTGCCTTTCCCATTCAGTAAGGGACTCACTTTCTCTGATTCTCCTCTTGCTACCAACCATACTTGTAGAAGCCCTTCTTGTTACTCTTCACATCCCTTGCTAGCTGCAACTCCAATTTCACTTGGTCCTTCCTGACTTTATCCCTGCATGCCCAAGCAATGCTCTTACATTCTTCCCATCATCTTACAGGAGAAAGCTATACAGATGAAATGTAAGAAAAGGAAATGCAGTAATATAACCACCTAGCTAGACAGCAATTTCTTCAGCAAGTTAGAATTTAAAAAGGAATCCTATAAAAGTAAAAATTGGGTCATATTCCCAGGAAGAAGAATAAGCATATTGCAAGGGCAGACAGGGGGAAAATTAGGAAGTCCAAGGCATGATTTGAGATGCAACTGGCAAGGGACATAAAAGGCATTTAAAAAGGGATTCTACAGGTATATCAAGATGAAGACAAAAAACGATAGGTCCCTTATGGAATACAGAAGGCAATCTAGGTATGGATGCAGAGAAGGCTGCAGCATGTAATGCCTTTTATTTCTGTTTTCACAAATAAGGTCAGCTAGCAGATGATGAGTGCAGTTGTCAGCAAAAAAAAAGAGACGATGACAAACAGACTACAGTAGTGGAAGAACAGGTTGAGTATTATTTTAGAGAAGCTGGATGCTTTCAAGTCAGCAGGACCAGATGGGATGCACCCAAGGGTAAGCTGAGGTAATTTTAGAGCAATTGGCTATCCTATTTCAGAACTCATGGAAGCCAGGTGAGGTCCTGAATTACTAGAAAAGGGCAAATATAGTACCTATCTTTAAGAAAGGGAAGAAAGAGGATCTGTGGAATTACAGACATTTCAGTTTATCCTTGATATCTGAAAGATCATGAAGCAGGTCCTCATGTAATCTGCACTGAAGCACCGGGGGGAAAAAAACAAGCGGCATTTATATACATGCTCTGGGAGTATGGGCAGGTGCTTTAATCAGAGCAACTCCAAGAGCCACTCTAATTAAAGCACCCAGAGCATCTTGAGTATTCATCATCCCTATGCTGAAAAATGGTGGCAAGGGCACTTTAACTAAAGCTCATTGAATAAGCTTTAGTTAAGGCACCCCCACCTCTATTCTTCAGCACGGGGATGCTGATACATAAGATGCTGGAATCTGCTGGAGCACAGTAATTATGATATTCCAGTGCACTCAGTTAATCAAGTCTGCTCCAACACACTGTAATTACAATGCATTGGAGCAGCCTCGCTGCTAGTGTATAGGTACCCAAGGCGATCAGAAACAGCCGGGTTCACCAAGAGCAAGTCATGCCTGACCAGCTGGATTTCCTTTTATTGGAAGGTAACAGACTCTGTGGATGGGGAGTGAACAGAGGATGTGATATACCTTGACTTGAGCAAGGCTTCTGACAGTCTCCCACAACATTCTCATTAACAAGCTAAGGAAACAGAGATTAGATGAAAGTACTGTTACATGTACACAGAACTGAATAGATCATGATGCTCAACGAGTGGTCATCAATGGCTCAATGTTTACTTGGGAAGAGGTATTAAGTGGTGCTCCCTGGGGGCCTGCCCTGCATCCAGGATTGTTTAACAACATCATTAATGATTTGGATGATGGAACTGATTTATATTTAGGAAATTTGTGGATATCAGGTCAGCTGGAGTTGCAGACACTCAAGAGCAGTGGTGCTCAACCCCCAACCCATGGGTCAGAACTGTGGAGAGCCCTGAGGGCTTTAGCTCTTTATGCTACATGGGGCATGCAGGGTGGTATGGGGCCCAAGCTGGGTACACAGGGCCCTAGAGCCTGATCCTGGATAGGCAGAGATGGTGTAGGCATGGTGCCTCTGTAGTCTGAACTTGGCCAGGCAGGAGTAATATAGGGCTCCCAGTGCCCAATACCAGTCAGGTGGTGGTGGCATAGGTCCCCAGAGCCCAAACTGTGGACTGGTCCCAGGCCATTTATCTGCCTAGCAGGGCCACAACCATAAGCACCACTCCTCTAGAGTCCAGGGTGAGGATCCAGAATGACCTGATTAGAATGAAAAAAATGGTCCATAATCAATGAGAGGAAATTCAACAAGGACAAGTACAAAGTCCTGGACTGGGGATGGAATAATTATATGCACAGAAACAGGCTGGGGGATTACTGGCTAGGTTGTAGTACTTCAGAAAAAGATCTTGGGGTTACAGCATACCAGTAAAGCCAACATTTTTGGTAGGTGTGCCACAAAAGCCCTGTGACCTCTGAGTACCACTCCAAGCCCCTTTCCCTGCCTGCTCTGCTTTCTGCTTCCTGTCCTGTGCTCCCAGGTAGAGCCAAATAGCATAGACAGGTTCAGAACAGGACTGGACAAATTCACAGATGATAGATCTATCATATGCTGTGCTGCTTGACCTTCCCCAGCCTGCTGCATGCCACATACAAAAGATGCCTGGGCTACTCATGGCAGATATGACATAGGTTGACCACCCCTGCAGTAGACTATAAGCTGAATATGAGCCAACAGTGTGTTCTTGTTCCAAAAAAACCAAAAAAACCCACAAAAACCAAAAGCATACCAAGTTGTATTACAAGGAGTGTCACTTGCAAATAAAGGGAAACGATTCTTCCACACTATTCAGCATTGGTAAAGCCTCACTTGGAATAGTGTGTCCACTTTCAGGCCTCACACTTGAAGAAAGTTGTGGACAGACTGGAAAAAGGCTGAAAGAACTAAGGTTATTCAGCCCAGAGAAGAGGAGACTGAGCAGGTATTTGACAACAGTCTTCAAATACCTAAAGGGCAATTATAGAGAGGATGAAGAAAGATTTTTCTCTGTGGTTGTATGGGACAGCACTAGGAGCAATGGCCTCAAGCTGTAGTGGAGGAAATTTAAGTTGGAGATTAGGAAGAATTTTTTGACTATGAGGGTGGTCAAGCAAGGAACAGGCTGCCTAGCGAAGTTACAGAATCTCCATCCCTGGAAATTTTCATGAACAGGTTAGGCAGACACTTGGCTGGGATGATTTAGTCAGGGATGATCTTTCCTTGAAGTCTCTGCTAGCCCAACATTCCTATGATCTTAATACTGTTATCTCTTTTTTTTTCTTTCTTAAAAGTTGTTGGTGGGATGGGTATGCATGGCATTCAATAAACTATTTTTTAATGTTGCTTCGTGATTTTTATAATACTATGGTAAGATAAATTAATTACCCTGTAGTTTCTTGGTGGGTATCATTATTTAAATGTAAGCAAAAAAATAAAATTATGATGGCTTTTGCTCTATACGCATCTTATTTCTTGCTCAAATGGATCCTGGTTTTAGACATGTTCCATCTAGGTGAATACATCTTCTAACTTACCTTTCTTTTTCAAGCGGAGAAAAGATATAGGTAGAAGAAGAAATGAAATCTCTATCCAAATTTAGCCAGTCCAGAGCTCCATGGCTCAAAATGGGAGAGCCCTCACTAATCTATAAAAAGCACAATATAGGATCAGGAAGGAGAAATATTAAGACAACCTAAGAGGTTTTAACTTAGCGTCATCATTGTCACTCCTGCTAACCATTACCTATTATGCTTTAGAATAAAGACATGGCACCTGTCCCAGCAAGCCTACCTAGATAAGTGTCACACAATGTTTTGGGCCTGTGGGCCAGATGAGCATCTTGGGGCTGGTCCACAGATTACACTGAATCACACACACCAGGATTGGATGCACACATCCTGATTGGGCCCTGTGTGGCCTCAGCTGGTCCCACACGCACAAATCATGTGAAGCCCCATGCCATCCCACCCCTGCTGGAATCGGGACCCGAGGCCCCATGCTGCCCCCACCCAGCCAGGATCAGTCCCCTGCCCTACCCTGTGCACTGGATTCAGGCCCTTGGATAGCCTCTCCCTTACATGTGAGGATCAGGTCCCCGTGCCATCTTGAGTGCCTGATCTAGCACACAGGGCCAGACTTGTGGGGAGCCCTGTGGGCTGTAAGACACATGGCAGGGGCCAGATGTGGCCCGTGGGCTGGGGGTTGATCACCCCTACTCTAGGTTATTTCAGTTTGGGTAGTACTTCACCTTGATTTTTTTGCAAGCAATGTAGTAAAGTATTTGTTATAAAGGACACTTTCCATAATAATAGCTATCAGGCAGTACTTTAAAAAATTCATCAGACAAACATATAAGGATTAAAATAATTTAGTTTAATCCTTTATCCCATTTACAAAAATGATTAGTGTAGTAAAACCCCACGATGTATATTTGTATCTTAAAAAGAACATTCTTCCTGTTTTTAGCTGGTAATAACCAAATGCCCCAAATCAGGGGACTAAAATTCATTTAGTTTAGTATACCTGTAAATCCCAATCATATTTAAAAAAATTCAAATTCCATTTCAGTGTCTTAAAAAACTACTGGCCAAAACAATAGCTTGCAGTAATGAGTTCCTAGTATTAATTATACAGTCTTTCTTTTATCAATCTTTAATTTCAATCTCCAGTTTTGGTGTAAAGAAAATGAATACATTCATAACTTGAGGGATAATAACACTGAGTTTTATACACTAACTCTATAATTTCTCCAACCAGTATTTTCAGTGTATTGTCAATGTATTTAATTCTGGATGGTGAAGTAATATGAATAATTATTTATTTATTATAAGATACAATATTATAAAGGGGATAACTTAGAGTATTACAAAATGTGGAAAAATTTTAAACTGGTCTCCATGGCAGTACTCTGCCTTTAATTGCGTTGTTTCAATTCCACTGAAGTCATAACTACAAACAAGGAAATGTTAAAGTATTAAGGGGGTCTGCATCTTCTTTGGCTAAGCACATCTACAAGATGCAGCAGTATGTCTGCCCATAAAGGTTTAGAGTCACTACAGACCAGGGATGGGCAAAATATAGCCCATCAACTGACTGGATGCAGCCCGTGGTAGGCACCGCCCAATTGATTGCAACTGGCCCACGGCTGCCCCTGCCATGTTCCACATGGGGTTGAGCTCCACCCGCTCCCAGGCAGGGCAGCCCACACTGCGCTTCTGCCCACCCCACCCCTGGCCAGTGTGTGCAGCTTTCTCATGGGGCTGCTCCCCATGCAGCTGCAGCCATCCTGGTACTGCTTGGCTCCCCTCACCTTCAGCAGTTTCTTCCTCCTCCTCTTTCTGCCCCTGCTGCACCGCTCCAGGCAGCAGGTAGTCTGGGGGAGTGATGGCAGCTGTGGAGATGTGTGACAGTACCAGGTACCCAGCTGGGGGGGGTGGGGGAAACTGCAGCTGGGTGGTTCCTGCTCCAGTGTGCGGAGCTCCAGCTTCAGCTCCCTGCTGCCTTCCACTCACTCCATTGCCTGCAGTTGGCTGCTCATCACACCAGGCGGCTGAGTCGGTGGAAAGCAGCTGGGAGCTGGAGTGGAAGATTCATGCACTGGGGCAGGAGCAGCCTGGCTGCAGGTTCCCCCCAGCCTGGCTCAGCATATGATGTTCAGTGCGCAGCCCCCTATACTGCCAGTTGCCCAGAGCAGTGCAGCAGGGGCAGGAGGAACTGCAGCTGGAGGCGGAGAGAGTCTAGCGGTACCTGGGTGGACTGGGAGCACCCCTGCCAGGAAGCTGTGCACACTGGCCAGGGCCAGGACTGGTGGGCACGGGTGGGAGCATGGTGTGGGCTGCCCCAGGCAGGAGTGGGTGGGTCTTGGCCCCATGGGGAGCATGGCTAGGGCAGTCATGAGCCAGATGGGTGGGGGGATGGATTGCATCTGCACTTGCACTGCACCATCTGGGCAAGCTCTGCTGCACACAATCCCTGCCCCACCATCCCTCCCTCCCTCCCTCCCTCCCTTCTCCTATCCTTGGCTGGCTCCCGGGACCTAGCACCCAGGCAGCCCCCAATATACATGCATACACCCATGCTCTCCTACACACCTGCCATGGCCACCCCCCACACACCTACCCCCATGCCTACTCTCCCCACAGCCCACTCCAACCCCTCCACATGCTCACACCCCACACACACACCCACCCCACCCTGCATGCACACACCCTCATCCCCCCCCACAGTATGCAAGAGTAAGGTTTTATTTTGAGCTATTACGCAATTGTCTGTCTATCACTACTCAAAAATATATAAATCAGGACAAAAAATATTTTTTGAAATAAAATTAAAATATGTTATAGTAGACATCTGATTTTTAGTATACAATTTGTTTTTTTATCTATAATTTGTTTAAATGACATCTGAAAGATTTTGTGTGTGCAGCCCTCAACAGCTCATGAAATCACATTAAGCAGCCCTCCTGCTGAAATAATTGCTCACCCCTGCTATAGACTATTAGAAGAGGAAAGTGAGGGACATGAATAAATGGCTGTGAAGCAAGTTTATATTTTCAAATTCACTTGTAAAATGAAATAATAAGCAAAACTGAGAAAAAAAATGTAGGAAAGGAAAATACAAACTTTCATGACTTACCAATCTTCTCTGTCGTAAAATGGCAGCTTCTGCTGGGTGGTTGAATCTAAATTTATTAACTTTACCCAAGACAACAAGAGCCCCTGTAAAGAAAAAGAAAAACTGTAGAAGTGCAATTCATCAAACATCTGGTATTTGATGCGCACTCATGGGACCTACAGCTTAATTCTTCAGACCTTGTGAGTTTTGTTCCCAGCATTATACTGCAACATTGGAGGGAAATAGAAAACCCATTATTAGAAATTTGTTTTAATTCAACTGCTAAAATATAACAGACAACTTTATCCCACAGACAAGGGCTAAAGAAGAGGAAATAATTTAGTTCCAGTAATTAATATACACAAAAATAGAAAATGTAGTCCAAGGTAAGTTCAACCACACTGTACAGTCAAAGACAAACCCTTCCACATTTTCAGTTAAGCATCTCCTCCGAAGAAAAGAGCAAAGTTGCGCTCAGGTTACATCTAAAATTGCCCCCCACACACCAGTCTTGATTCCTGTACTTGCAGTATTTTTTGTACATTTAACCCTTTGGGTCCTTTTCTTGATTATCTGATTCTCTTGAGGGATTTTCTAAGAGCAACAGAAGTTCAATATGTTTATATCTAGTGACAGACTTATTCAGGGAAAAAAATACCTTTCCTAAAATTGAACCTGAAAACATGGGGGTGACTTATAAGCAGGTCAACTTATAATCACAACAAAATTGTACATTTCTGACATTTAAATTCTAAAGAAATAGAAACAGGATGCTAAGGAATGGATTTACAATAGTCATTTTCATACTGTTTTACTGTTCTTCTCCAGTTACACTTATATCATTGGCAATAACACCTCAGAAAAGAATGGCAAAGCTCACCTTGTGACAGTCGGCAAGCACTGGTGACTTCCTGACCATTTACTGTGCAGTGTGCTCCCTGGACTGGCTGCAGTGTCACAATCCCACAATTGTTGCTGATAATGCAATGTTCCCTTTCAATCCACTGACCCTGCAAAACTACAAATTGTAGGTTCTTTTTACTTGATCATTTTAAGTTTAATTTCAAACTCTGATCCCCATTACACTGTCTAAAACAAAGAACCCACTGTATTTAAGTGACCTAAATGCACAGTATTATGGTCAAAGAACCACATACAGTGTAAGGATCTAATATCTCCCCTCTGATTAAGAGCCCAAAACAAGGTCTTAGAAAAGCTTCCTAGTCTGCCAGTATTTGCACTGTTCTTCCCAAATGTTTCTAACCTTTGAAAGTTAAAAGCTACCAGATCTGCAAATTACTATGATTTTTTTTCAGTTATTACATTATTTTTATAGCTTATATTTCTCTCACTGGTAGAGCCAGAACATAAAATGTAACCGAAGTCAAGATTCTAGGCTGTTTCTAATTAAAGTATAAGTAGTTGTCAATCTCTACTACGTTTTAGCAGTTTTTCAAATTGTTGCTACTATAATTAATGCCAGAGATGAACTCAGAGAGGAAGGGAATAATCAGAATGATGCGATTAAGATCCAGTATGTCACGGCCAGACAGTCTGGAAACACATACATCAGACCACACAAGAGCTTTTTTTGGCACCAATACAAGACTGAATATAGCAAATTTGAGACACTTGATTAGAGTAATTTTCAATCTCTAATGTAAATTTACTCCCATGAGAAAACCCAAAATAGGTCCCAATTACCTTAATGGTTTTCTTGAAGCTTCAACAAAAGTTAACTCTAGAAGTTTAGGTTATAAAAAGCCTATAAATTTGTATTGCCTTCTGCTTAACCTCTCACACAAAGACTGCTGGTAAGCAAAAATTATTATTAGATTGTTAAAACAGACAAGTAAAAGCAACAGGATTTTAACTGAACACAACATAAAATCATTTATTATCTCTCTGTCTTACCAATATCCTGCTCCTGGTCAGAATCAATTCTTCCAATTTTGGTTGTTCCTTCCTAAAACAGGAATATAACTTTTTTACATGAGGCAAATTACAAGCAACCTATTAAAAATGAAAGACACAAGCTTGATAATTCTACCATAGTATTTTAACAAATATAGTAACCATGGTCATTTAGAGAAGCTGGGTCATCCATCCCAGTGGCGAGCAGCGCTGCTATTTGTCCTGCTGCAAAATTTCTGGACCTATGGGGAGCCCTGCAGACCAGCTGCGGGGTGCAGCGCTGTATTAACTAGCCCATGGGGCTGCCCCTGGGGTCAGACACTTGATGGCAGGAGGACCAGCAGCAAGGACCAGCCACCACCAAATTCCAGACCCACAGGCCAGATAATGGGGTCTCATGTTCCAGATCTGGCCCATGCCCCAGCCATGTACCACTCATCCAGCCCTGGGGACACCAATGGTGTAGATCAGGCTACAGCCACTAGCTACGTGCTAATGATGCCTTAATCTGTACTGTCCACTTTTACGTTTGCTTCCTTATCTCACTTATTGCCATGTTTGCTCCTCCTGTTGTTATCTTAGCAGAAACTGCAACCAGCTTGGAAGTGATTTTTTAAAGTTGTTTGAGGCAGATATTTTTGCATAATTACTTCCAGCGGTTTGAACTAGTTTTGAACAAATATATGCCAAATTTTGAAAATAAAAAATGTCTAGGTAAAAAAATCTCAAGGGACTGAAACTAAAAACAAGCTTTTGAGTAAGCGGTGGAAAACAGCTAATATTCTTATATTCCAAAGGGAATGTTGATTAAGCATAAGTTCACAATCAATAGCCTGATGAATAAAGTACAAATAAAGGCGCTCAGCTTATGTCCCAGCTTTTATCAAAGTATTTCAATTTTTCCTTGGGACAACAAGGAGGATATTTCTCAGGTCTGAAGGGGTACAATATTTATTTATTGCATATAGTTATCTTTAAGTCAGTAAATTGATGAAACATTCTAAAACAAATTTATTTCAATACTATAATGCAATCAGATCTTACTATTATTCATTTGCCTAGATTGTGCTAAAATAAAGAATGATTATTTACACCATCTTCAAAGGCTGCTTTGCTCCTATTAGAAGCCAATTAGAATCCTGCTCCAAATAACTTTCACTATGCTTAAAATTAAGTTGTAACAGGGAAGAGCAGCAATCCATAAGGTTGGGAAAAGGCAGCCTAAGGGTTACCATATTATTATAGTGTTAATTAATTAAATGAGATATAATTATAAGTATGTCTTTCTGATTTCCTAGCATCAAAGGGGACTGTCACCACCACCCTTTGGAGCTAGGGTCCTTACATATGAATGAATGTAGGACAGTTGTGCTCAACTTTTTTTTTGTCCACCAGGCTGGATGGGCAGTGCCTGGTGCAAATGTGGGCCGGATCTTGCCAGTCGGGTCAATCTGGCACCTGGAGCACTCGTAGCAGGGCCCTGTCTAGCCTAAGGCAGCCATTGGTCCTGTTTTATACCAGACAGTCCTGTTTTTAAACCCTTTGCCCCCTGTCCATTCCTGAATGAGGAACAGACTAGAAAAAGTCTTGCTTTTCAATTCATTGGTGGAAATGCATGTCAATCATTTGTCCTTGCAATTCTATTGGCAGTACCTAGAGGTAAGGCAGTGCACAGCCAGGAGAAGCAGGGTTCCTAGCCAGCCAGGGAGGGAGGGAGATGGGGGATTCCAGCAGTTGTTCCCTTTGCATCTGTGCAAGAAGCCCTGACTGCAGTGCACATGCAGGCACAGCAAGAGCCGAGACATTGTTGCATGCCTGAGCTCCCTGACCCTGGGCTGGGCATGTGCAGGTGGACCTGGGCCTTGGGGGCAGCTGAGCTGCCAGGGCCAGGCAGTTGGTTTATACCAATCCCACCCCCCCATGCACTGCCTCAGCACAAGGTAAGGGCTTTGAGATCAGGCAGGTGGAGCACTGTATTTGTATCTGACAGAATGCCGGTGGGACTGGGAGGAGGTTCTTAGAATCGCAGAACATTAGGGTTGGGTGGGACCTCAGGAGGTCATCTAGTCCAACCCCTTGCTTAAAGCAGGACCGGCCCCAACTAGATTATCCCAGCCAAAGCGCTGTCAAACCCGGCCTTAAAAACCTTCAAGGATGGAGATTCCACCATCTCTCTAAGTAACTTGTTCCAGTGCTTCACCACCCTCCTAATGAGGATGTTTTTCCTAATATCCAACCTAAACCTCCCTTGCTGCAACTCAAGACCATTGCTCCTTGTTCTGTCATCTGTCACCACTGAGAACAATCTAGCTCCATCCTCTTTGGAACTACCTTTCAGGTAGTTAAAAGGCAGCTATTGCTATCAAATCCCTCCTCAGTCTTATCTTCTCCAAACTAAATAAGCCCAGGTCCCTCAGTCTCTCCTCATAAGTCATGTTCTCCACCCCCCTCACCATTTTTGTTGCTCTCCACTTGACTGTCTCCAACTTGTCCACATCCTTTCTACAGTGGGAGGCCCAAAACTGAGTACAGTACTTCAGAGGTGGCCTCACCAGTGCAGAATAGAGTGGACTCATTACTTCCCTCAATTTGATGGCAATGCTCCTACTAATGCAGCCCAGTAATCTATTAGCCTTCTTGGCAACAAGGGCACACTGCTGCCTTGCATCCAGCTTATTGTCCACTTCAACTCCCAGGTCCTTTTCTGCAGAGCTGCTGTTTAGCCAGTTGGTCCCCAGACTGTGGCACTGCATGGGATTGTTTTCTCCAAAGTTCAGGACTTTGCACTTGTCCTTGTTGAACCTCATGAGATTTCTTTTGACCCAATCCTCCAATTTGTCTAGGCCACTCTGAATCCTAGCCCTACCCTCCAATGTATCTACTGCTTCCCACAGCTTGGTGTCATCTACAAACTTGCTGAGGGTGCACTCTGTGCCATCTTCCAGTGCATTGATGAAGATATTGAACAAAACCAGCCCCAGGACCAACCCCTGGGGTACTCCATTTGATGCCATCTGCCAGCTAGACATTGACCCATTGATTACTACCCTTTAAGCCCGACAATCCAGTTGGTGTTCTATTCATCTTACAGTCCATTCATCCGACTGCATATTTCCTCAGCTTGCTTGCAGGAATGCTGTGGGAGACTATATCAAAAGCCTCGCTAAATTCAACGTATATCACATCCACTGCTTTCCCCACATCCACAGAGCCAGTTATCTCATCATAAAAGAGAATCAGGTTGGTCAGGCATGACTTGTCCTTGGTGAATTTATGCTAACTGTTCCTATTCACCTTCTTATTCAAGTACTTAGAAATAGATTTTTTGAGGATTTGCTCCGTGATTTTTCTGGGGACTGAAGTGAGGCTGACTGTAGTTCCCTGGATCCTCCTTCTTCCCTTTCTTAAAGATGGGCACTATATTTGCCTTTTTACAATTGTCTGGGACATCCTCTGATCACCATAAGCTTTCAAAGACAAGGGACAGTGGCTCTGCAATCACATCAGTCAACTCCCTCAGTACCCTCAGATGCACTGCATCTGACCCCATGGACTTGTACACATCCAGCTTCTCTAAATAGCCTCTAACCTGTTCTTTCACCACTGAGTGCTGCTCACCTTCTCCACAATACAATAGTCCAGCAGCTGACCTTACCCGTGAAGACTGAGGTAAAAAAACTCATTGAGTACTGCAGCCTTTTCCTCATCACCTGTCACTTCCCCATTAAGGGACCCATACTTTTCCTGATGTTCCTCTTGTTGCTTTTCTGAAATCCAGGGTCCATTCTCTGCTGCTCTTGTTTCTCCCTTTTGTCAGGGTCCTGAACTCAATTATCTTGTAGTCACTGTTGCCCAACCTGCCATCCACTTCTACATCCCCCACCAATACTTCCCTGTTTCCAAGCAGTAAGTCAAGAAGAGCACAGCCCCGAGTTGGCCTCTCCAATTGTTCTCCAAAAATCCTTTCCTGGATTGCTTGTGCACTGCTGTATTGCCCTTTTAGTAGATCTCAGGATGTTGTCTGAGGAAAGCCTTATCTACCTCAGTTCGTCTAGAGCACGCACCCACTACAACATCACTTTTGTTGCTCTCCCAGATCAATGGCCCAGAGACTTTCAACAGGCCTATCTCCAGTTTCATATTGGAGCTCTGAGCAATCATATGGCTCTTTTACATACAGTGCACCTCCTCCTCCTCTCCTCCCCTGCCTGTCCTTCCTGAACAGTGTGTACCTATTGTGGTAATAAATTTAGTCCGGCTTCTGGCCTACTTGACTAGAAAAACAGACAAAGACCAGAAGAGCTGATACTGTTTATTTCAGTTACATGTTTTAAAATAAGGAATCCTGCATGTCTTATTACCCTGTGCACAGATGTCCAATTAAGTAAACTTGTTTTAGTTTCTCCAAAGTCATATTTTTTTCTCTTTATCTGTCTTAAGTATAAAAATGCTTGAAAACTTAGAGAGGGAGAGGATTCCTTTGAAACAGACAAGTGGGTGATTCCCCTTGCTGTATGAAATCCTCCCTGTGATCCCAGTATAGCCCTAAATAAAGAAAAGCTGGCTCTGTCAGTTCTGATTCAACCACAACGCGAAGTTTGATTTCTTCCACACTATCCATGACCATGGTCCAGTCACACGAGCTATCCCAGCGAGTCTCTGTTATTCCAATCATGTCACAGTTCTTTGACTGTGCAAGGACTTCCAATTTTTTCTGTTTGTTTCCCAGGCTCCGTGTATTTGTGTACAGACACCTGAGGTGACTAGCTGATTGCACTACTTTCCCAGGAAGAATGAGATGGCCTCCTCTGCCTACATCCTTTTCCTCCTGGTCCCCCATTTCCCTGCTTACCAGGGCTGTGTGAAGCTTCTGGAGCTGATTTGATATGAAGGAGATTCTGCCTGATTTGGGAATTGAATCTCTGAATCCGAATCCAATCGGGAGACCAGTTAAAAGCTCTGAATTAATTGGAAGCATCTAAATTGATTCGGAAAAGCTTCAGAAAAGATTCAGCTGTTTCAGAGATTCGGCCATAGACTAAATAGGCAGCCGACACAACGGCCTCCAGCTGGTAAGTCTGTTAGGGTTGGGGGAGGGGGTAGAGAGGGAAGGGACATAGAAGTGGGAGGGACTGGGGTTGGGGCTAGGACAAGCTGTCCAGCCGGGGTGGGGGGCTTGTTACTCGGGGAAGGGGACAGGGGGGCATGGGATGCGGCAGCACTGGGAGCATTGGCTATGCCCTGCTGCCACTTGCCTAGCCGGGCAGGGGCTGGCAGGATGCGGGCGCAGTTCGCTCCAGACAAAAAGGGGCAAGTGACAGCAGGTCATAGCCCCCGCTCCCAGTGCTGCCGTGCCTACATCCCGCACCTCTCGCGTCGGCTGGCAAGCCACAGCAGGGCAGAGCCCCCACACCCAGCGCTGATGCAGGTGCAGTGGCAATCCCTGCTGCCTCATGCTGCGTGCGTGTGCCTGGCGGGGCCGGGTGATCCCCACTTCCCCCCACTGTGTGGAGGGCTCTGCCACAAGTGCCCAGAGGCCCCTGATCACTGCTACTGCAGCTGGTGAGAGCGTGGCTTTTTTTTTTTTTTTTTTTTTTTTTTAAGTTCCAGGACTAGGCTAGGACTGGGCGGGGGATGGGCCTGGGCAGGGCAGCCATGGGGCCTTGTCCCGCTGCCTCCCCCACCCAGGGAGAGGCAGGCACAGCCAGAGGAGCTGTGAGAGAACCTGCAGCCGCCCGGCTGTGCTTGCCTTTCCCTGGCTGATCCGAATCACCGAATCTCTCCGAATCTTCCAAAGTTAATTCAGCCAAATCAATTCAGGACAGTGATCTGAATCTCTGAATTCAATCACTGTCCTCTGAATCAGCTGAATCCAAATCTGAATTGAATACTTCCCTATTTGCACAGACCTACCACTTACCTCAGGGCTTTGTTAGTTAAAAGTCCTCCTCACTAGGTTAGCAAGCCTGTCTGCAGAGATACTTTTCCCTCCCTTTGGCAGGTGGATCCTGTCGCTTTCTACCAAGTCTTCTTGGAAAAAAGATCCCATGATCAAAGAAGCTGAATGCCTGCTGGTGACACCACCTGCACAGCCATGCACTGATTTGGAGGATGCGTCCGCTGTCACCAAGGTCCTTACCTTTGATTGGAAGGACTGAGGAGAATGCCATCTGAGCCCTTGTCCCCTTCATCCTTGCACCCAGGTCCCTGTAGTCAGTCTTGATCTGCTCAGGGTCATCCCTGGCAGTATCATTGGTGCCCACATGGATGAGCAACATGGGGTAGTAGTCAGAGGGTTGGATGACTCTCGGTAATCCTTCCATGACATCTCAGATCCAGGGTCCAGGCAAGTAGCAGACCTCCCCGGAAAACAGGTCAGGCCAACAAATGGATCTCTCTGTGCCCCGCAGAAGGGAGTCTCCAACCACCACTACCTGTTGCTTCCTCTTCATGGCAGTGATCTTGATCCTCCTCACCTTGGGGATTCCTGGCCTGGCCTCTTCCATCAATGGAATGCACTCCTCCTTCTGTTCTTGTCACAGTCTGCACACCCACAGAGCAGTGTGGTGAGTCCCTGGGGTGTCCTGCTGTGCAGGGAGGGGGAGCTTTGGGCAAAGGGACCTCCAGGCACTTGGGCAGCTGGGCCAGCTCATTAAGCCATTATTTCTCCTTTAGGACAGG
The DNA here is from genome assembly GCF_001723915.1 of Gavialis gangeticus. Classification (NCBI taxonomy): domain Eukaryota; kingdom Metazoa; phylum Chordata; order Crocodylia; family Gavialidae; genus Gavialis; species Gavialis gangeticus. The sequence goes on along the minus strand of NW_017729025.1, from coordinate 86,089,624 downwards.
CAAACCTGTCTGTCTCCTGGGGAAGGAAAGGAGGGGCCCAGTGAGCAGCTGGCTGCACTGCCACAGGCATCCAATGCCTACTGACCCTACTTAGCTCAGCTCTGACCGGAATGTGGCCCGGGCAGATTTCCAGGTGCCCAGTGTCTATGCTGAATGCTGATGTGGGGAGGCGAGGTCCCTGTGCAGCACGTGCCCCTGGCTGCCAAGAATGGAGCTGGGCTGGAGTGACACCAGATCCCAGTGAGGGGGTTGAGTGGGGCTGAGCCTCACACCTGCTATGTCACATTCTACAACCATGATGCAGGGGGAGCGACAGGGGGCTCTCTCCTGGCTGAACGGCCTTGCAGCTGAAACTAGCGCTTGCTTTCCCTCATTGCACAGGGTGCCATGTGTTCATCGGCATGGGGTTCATGGATGGAATAGCAGTTTTTTTGTGGTCTTTTTTGTGGTGTCCCCACCCCTTGCTGCTGACTTGATAATGGGTCTGGTGGCCCCACCCCTCCCCACTGATTGACTGAGGGGGCTGGTGGTCCTGCCATTCACCCAGGGGATGACCTGTATTCTGGCGATGCATCAGTGGCCACTAGTCCAGCTGTGCATAGTGTGGCAGGGGGCAGATCCGCCCTGATCCAGTTGTGTGGGGGAAGGTAACCTGACCCACCCCTGCAGCAGGGGGCATGACCAGGCCCCGAGCCACAATGCAGGGGAAGGGAGCGTGGCCCAGCCCCTCAGGGAGAAGTGTGCATGGCCCAGCTCCAACCTGGCCATGTGGAGGGAAGGGAACGCAGCCTAGCTCCTATGTAGCCATCTGGGAGGAACCGCGCATGGCCTGGTTCCAACATGCTGCACGGCTCCTAGGAATTTGAGAGTGGGGAAGGGTGGCAATATTAATTGCCACTGTTTCCCTGCCACAAAAGTTCCCAGCCCACAGGGAGCCCATTGAGTTGGATGCTGAGACTTCGCAGGCCTCATTTGGTCTGAAGGCCAGAACTTGAGCACCTCTGATATAGGAGAACAACCTAAAATTTCCGTGCCTACAGAATCCTCTACTGAGGAGTTTGAGATGGACAAATTCCACAGACAAAGCCCCCTGCGGGTCAAGTTGAAGGCTTTCTATTTCTCTTGGACAGGAACCCAAGCAAATTAGAGCTGTGACTGCCCATAAAACTTTTTATAATTTATTTAATAGTCTGGATAGAGATTTTCTTTCCTAGCTTAATAATTATTGTTTCTTCTACCTTGAAATGGGAAACCTGGACAATGAGAAGTGATTTAGAAAATCAAAAAATCATACCTGTAAGTGGTTCTCAACCTTTTTAGACTCAAGGCACCCCTCAGAAAAGGCCAACTCTTCATAGTTTCATAGTCAGTAGGGTCGGAAGGGACCTGAGCAGATCATCAAGTCCGACCCCCTGCCATGGCAGGAAAGAGTACTGGGGTCAAACGACCCCAGCAAGGTGTTCATTTAGCCTCCTCTTAAAGACCCCCAGGGTAGAAGCCAGCACCACTTCTCTTGGAAGTTGGTTCCAGAACCTAGCCGCCCTGAGCGTGAAGTAGAGCCTCCTGATATCTAGCCTAAATCTACCCTCTGCCAGCTTGTGACCATTATTCCTAGTCACTCCTGGTAGTGCTT
>NW_017729025.1:86078185-86087926 GCF_001723915.1 Gavialis gangeticus | reverse complement strand
TCTCCGCCTTGGCCTCCCTGACTGCCCCCCTGCATCCCCGAGCAACCGCAGTATAATCCTCCCTGGTGATGGCCCCTTCCTTCCATTGGGCGTGCACCAACCTTTTAGCTAGGAGACATTCCCGGATGCTTCTGGTGAGCCATGGGGGCTTTTGTGCCCTCCTGCCCCCTTTGATCCATGTTGGGATTACCTCCCTTTGGGCTTGGAGGATCGTCTCCTTAAGGAGCGACTACTCTTCTTGGACACCTGGCTCCCCTCCCCTCAGTGACCTCAGTGCTTCCCCGACTATTCTCCTTAGCTCATTGAAGTCCGCCCTTCTAAAATCTAGGGCTGCTGCCTTGCTGTAGACCTTTGCCACCTTGCACTCTTAGGTGGCATTTTTTGACAATGCAAAAATAATAGAACAATTCTTCTGTTGCAAAGAACTCAGCAAGACTGCAGCAGGTCAGAGTGTTTTTTGATACTTCAGATTCCTATTTGAAATCTTTGGGTTTACTTTGAGAATCATGTGTAGGTGTTGCATACTTAGCAGTGCTAATATTGCATGTCACCCTTAGAAAGATCTCACAGCACCCTGGTTGAGAATTATCTAGGGGTTCACTATAACACCTTAAGAACTTCCATCTACTGTACAGAAATAGTGTTTCACAGTGTAAATGTCCTCATTCCAAAGCTCCATGAACAGGAACAGATCTTCCTGGAGACTACTACGGAAACAGCAGCACTTCTCGGTGAGGGAATATTTCTTTGCTTCATTCTTGGGAGCATACTGAATCTTAAAAGACTTCGCAATGTAAAGGCACTAATCCTTTCTCAACAAATAAAACAGATCCCAAAATTTATACTGCAAATCAAAAAAGGGGGGACATATGTTTATTAGTTGTCTTTTGTTATCAGTGTGTCACTGAGCTCTTATAAAATCTTTTGAATATAAGTAGTAAAAATATCAAAATTAAAAGAGACTTCTCTCACTGAAGAGAGGCAAGGATTCTTTTTGAGAATATCTTTTATGGGTTCAACTACATGGTTGGAGTAAAGTTAGATAAGCTTTTGAATGAAGTGCATTTCTAAGAATGCTGGTGGGAATCAGTTGATTAGAACACACAATGCTAAGAAGCAATAAGAATAACAGTTAGATTCAAAGACAGCTGTTTTTACACTAAAAAAAAGTACAAGATGACAGTGCAAAGCCATAATACATAGGAGCACAAAAACAGAGAGACACAATATATTTTACCTTCTTGGTGTTCAGATGAAGGAAACAAAGTCTAAAAGATGCAAAGTACAAAGAAAAGAAAAGGCAGCATCTAGGAGCAAAGAAAGAGGGGACAAAGATGTTAGTGTATGTGAGAGACTTAATAAGAGACATTGATAAGAGCCCTGCTGGCGATCTTTATAACTATCTTTTCTTCACTAAAATGGATATCATTAAGCTATTTTAGGTAATGTGGAATAGTTTACAGTCTCCAAATGAGTACAGAATAATATGGAGGAACTGGTTAAAAAACATGTTTTAAGTAGTAGTGTTTACTTTCTGTGAATAAAGTCAGGATTAATATAGTCAAGATTCAATAAGAATATTGACATACTGCCTTCTTCATCACTTATTTTAAAACAACTGAAAAACCACAATGTGGCAGACTATATGCTGGTGGCAACACCTCTGCAACCTGTGCCATGTGATGACACCTTTGGTTGAGTTTACCTTGGTGATATCACAGCATCACAGAAGTAATTAATCTTTTTTTGTGAGACTAATATGCTGAAACTGTGCAAGTGCAGTTTGGCAAATCTTTTTAAGATGACAGGGAAGGTTATTGTCTACATATTTAATTCAGCTAAAACATCAGGCACTTCAAACTCAGAGAGAGGTTCACTAAAAAATATATCCACAAGCACAATTGTCTGTCTAGGCTACAATTTCCAAGTGTGAAAAAAAGACAAATGAAAATGCAAGACTAACTCTTGAAACATGCATCTTTGCAATGAATAAATCTTGGGCCAAATTCTCAAATGGACCTCTATTCTGCACCTACCAACTATGAGGCAAAACCCCTCTGTGCTTCCAGCTATGTATGGTGTGTGTTCATATAGAGGATCATTTGAAAGCTCAGCCCTTTAAACCTGAAGTCAATCCAGAAAGATGACTGTGTGGGGATGATTTAGTCATTAAATGTATAATTTCTTGAAATACAATGTAGAGACCTAAACTGTCTTGGAATTAGCAGACATTAGCTGAATACAGAAAAGTGGAAACAGAGAGGAATAAATTACATTCCTTGTGCCCCACAGATGATTGACTCCAACGGAGTGCAAAGATGTTTATACTGTAGCCATTCATGTGGTTGTAAACACCTATTACATGTTCAACAGAGCAAAGCTGATGGGAACTACTGAATCATCCTGCTCACTAGAGTACTCTGCCCTGCTTCATTTCTGTTTATTACCACCCAATTTTCAGGCATCTTAGCCCAGTATAACTGAGAGCATAGATGCTTTTGTGTAACAGCAACCTGAGTCCCAAACAAATTTTTTACTACCCTGAAACTTGCTATGATTGTGCCCCAAAGCCTTTTATGCACTTGATGATATTAAAAGCCATTTAATTTTAATTTAGAATGGCTTTGGAGGGGGAGGGAAGCTCACAGGCATCTAAAGCAAATTTTGCTACATCAGACTTTTTATTCTTCCTCTGAGGCAGTTAACACAGATATTAAGATAGAATAAATGTAGTCTCAGTATGTGAATGAAGCAAAGCATTCTCACCATTTAAAAGGTGCTCGTTACTCAAAGACTAATTAAGAACAATGGAAGAGTTAGTGTAGAAATGGAAATGAAAGAATATAAGATGCAGGATTTGCTCATTCAAATCTTGCACGCTTGTCTTGAATTGAAGCCATCTCAACATATAGCACTGTTATGGAAGCTTTCAAGAACAGTTGGCTTGATTTTACAACTGGGTTAGTAAATTTATATCAAGAAAATAAACAGTCTATAAACATCAAATAACTTAAATGTCTGCGAAAATGTTACACCAATGAATAATATAACAACCACTGCGGTTCTCATGATTTTGTTCCTATAATGTCAGACCTTGAAATGACTGAAAGAGACAGAAAACTAGTGCTACAGAGCACAGAGCTCACACTGATTTTAGTCAGAGTTAGGCATGTCAGCCCTTCTGAAAATCTCACAAAGCACTGTTTTATATGTTTAGGTGCCTGGTTATTTTTAAAAACCTGGCCCTAACTGGTTTAGAAGCCCAAAGTCTCATTTTCAAAAATGGACAACAAGAGGGAAACTGACCTGTAAATGCATGACTCACTTTTGAAAATCTTGCCCTATAAAACTTAACTGATGTTCGAGTGGTTTAAAGCAGAATGAAGCATAGGGAAGTAGTATTACTTTTGGCTTGAACAGTCCGACTTTTTTTAAATGGAACGCAAAAAACCCAGTTTTCCCAAAACAACATAAAATGTGTGTTTATATCTGGATTAGATGTTTATCTCTGGATTAGGGTCCTTCTATTAGCAGAAGCCTGAATATACCATATTTTCTTGCATACAGCACATACTGAGTAGCAACAGCTAGGGAGCAGAGCCTGCTCAGTGTTCTGCTCCCTGTGAATTTCTTCAGATTTTACTTTTGGTTTAGCTAGGTAAGTGACAGAACCTGCTCTTACCAGACTTTTCTCATATAATGAACACTTGAGTTTTCAGCAGCTGGTTTACAGGGAAAAGGTGTTTGTTGCATGTAGAATTTCATAGGCACCCAAAATAACAGTTACCAAACACTCATTCTATATTAAGGCTGAAACAGAATTTTTACAGCAGAACTTGACTTTATTAAAACAGTGTAAGAACATTGGAATCCAACTTCATCTTGAGGTGGATTAAAAAAAGAGTTCTGTTTTTTTCACCTCCCAAACCACACTTATTTGAGCTTTTATTAATCTTGATATGGAAGAGACATAGATTTGACATTATGGAAACAGATGAGGTGAAATCTTGGGTTTACTGGGTGTGTCTACATGTGCAATTAATGCAACTGAATAAACTTGGGTGCAACTTGAGCCAGAGTAAGATAATCCCAACATCACTGTCTACACGTACATTTAAGCACACATTGGATAGTACTCTAGTCTAATGCAACTATTTGATGGTGCTGTAAATTAGTTTATGTCACCCAATTGCTGTGCATGTGCAGAAAATGATGCTTTACTGCACGGTAAATTAGTCTACTGTGCATTAAAGTACACAGGTAGACGTGCCTACTGAATGGCTAAACTCAGATCAACTTCAGTGGGCTCAGAAAGACCCAAAGGACACCATTCATTCACTGTAATGAAAAACTAAGACTTAATTTAAACTGCTCATCTGAGATTCACCCTATGGAGCTGACAGAAAGTTTAGACTGTGAAAATGTAATTATTTATAGGGGTTATCTACAACACAAACGTACCAAGCCCAGCAGCACTACCATCACACATGCTATACTGTTGTGATGTGTAACTTGGAAGCAGGTAAGCCATGTTTGCAATGTACAGAGAATGATCAGCCTAGGTATGGCACCATGCAAACACAGCTACCTTACTTCAGATTTGGGAGACAGCATATCTAGAGTAGCACAGCATATCTGAGGAGATCACTGCCTGGAACAGTAAATTTTTGGTGCATATGTGCCCATATACTGCTACTACAGTATCAGTTTACCATTCTATTTACCTATACTGTAAGAATACCATATACCACATACATAAACCAAACTTTAAATTTCCTTTTCTAATTTTGCAAGTACACTTTGGCACATACACAACTGACTGGACCTACAAGGGAGTCATGCACCCGTCTAGGTGCCAGTGGCTATTTCAGTATCTATTTTGTGTAGTCGAGCACCTAGTTTGCTCATGCCTATCCGTGGAGATTTTCCAGCAAGTTTTGCATGTGCACTGATAGAAGTCAGCTTAATACTTAGACCAACTGTCTTGCTTGTTATAGGACAGGTGGTGAAGAAGATCTGATTTCCCCCTTCAGCTGTACTGCTTTCATTGTTTTCCTGTTATCAGTATGACTTATGACACAGCTTCTTGTTGTTTGATAATTAATGGTGTTTGGCCACCAACATGTTCTCTATCCCAAAAATAACTGTATCTGATGTAAGTTAAAAAAAATTAAATGGCAAAGGTGACTTACCCTGAGATGATAGAGCACAACTCCAGTACTGAGGATATCATCATCCATGGCCATTAAATGAGGTAAATTGGAATCTATTGTCACTCCAACCTTTTCTTTGTTGATATCAACGCTATACTCTTCCATGATGGCTTTCCTATCAGTCCATTTACTGGTCCAATCTTTGGTCAGTTGGTCAATCTTTAGGAAAGTCAGAAGAAGTTAACTTAAAGAGAAGCTGAGCTGTAAACCCATTCAAAATGCTTACCTTATCCCCACAAAATAAAAGGATACAATGTCAGCATATTTTCCTAACCTTTAAAAAAACCACTTTGTTTATTCTTATATACTGTTCTAAAGCTTTAAAAAAAAGATCTTCAAATACATACAAGTCAGTGGTGATCAGCTGTCATTTCCATCTGATAACTGCATGGCTTTTTTTTTGTGTGCGTGAGAAACATGTTAGTTATCTCAGTTCGTATTCTAAAGGACAAATTTCACAAATTTATTTCCATGTCTGGCATGTTGTTTCAGCAACCTTACTAGACAGGTCTCCAGCTGAACAGGATAAGCAAACTTAATGGACACTGTTGACTTATATTTTTCAGAATGAACCAAATTGTTTAAAAAAATCATTTTCTCACTAAGCTCTTTCTAAATAGTGAATGCTATTAAATATTTCTCTAAAACAAATGGTAAAGATTTTTTTTGCTCCCTTGCTGATGTTTATAGAGTTTGCTTTCACTAGTTAGTTTCTTCCATGATTATGGGCTGGCAAGTGAAAAGAGCAAAACTGACTCATTCTGTCAAATTCAAGTGCTACTTGTGACAACAACGGGTGCAGACAAAAATCTAATTTCTATCTTATTTATGTTAACAGAAATAATGCCCCCGCTATCCTAGATGGATCCTTCTCAGTCAGGCTGTAAGGTAATTGATAGGGTAGTGTGTAAAAGCTTGCACTGCTACTGCCTAGGTTGTCTGTTCAGTGAGAGGCAGAGTTTTCAGCAGAACATCATTTATTTAGGAGTTTTACAGGACCATAAGTTGCATGCATTCTTGTGGAGCACAGAAGCTAACATCTTACAGAAAACTGACAACACAGAACAGTTCCACTTTTAATGTTATATTCTTCCTAATGATGCCAGAGAAAAGGGTAAAACATTTCTTCAAATCCACTCATGACTTTATCACATATATCTATTTTATCTGAAAAGCACTTCGCTACTACAATGGGACACTATAAACAATCCTTAAATAAAGAGGTGTGATTGATATTCCAGGTGCTACTAAGAACATTTTAAATGCTCACTGCAATAGTGAGAACTGAAGGGTGGGCACCTGGTATTTAACAGATTGAAAGTTATATGAAAAACTGTCAATGAATGAAACAGCAAGCAGGAAAGGTTAGACACGGGATAATTTTTGCTGCTGTTTAAAAGTATGTCATTAACCCTTACCAAACTGGCAGAAGGAATTAAAGAGAATATACTTACCTTCATTTCATTCTGAAGAACTAATTCTGTCAGATTTCCATCTCTGTCATCACTCCATGAAGGACTGGAGTTCCTCTGAACAAACAAACATTACAAAGATCTCTGTGTCTGTTTCCTTATCCATAACTCAGGCAAACATATATGTCAAAGACTGATTTCAGGAAGGCAAAGCACAGGAACATAAAGACAGGTATGCAGACATTTGATTTTACCCTCCAAATTTATTCATTGAATTCCTTCCACTAGTTACTACCTATAAATCATTGTGAAAGAATGGCTTAGAACTGCTTCCACAATGTCACTTCCATGTGGCAGAGCTCAAAGCTAGTTAGTTTCTATCTCATCCAGCATGGAGGGTTTTACTGTAAGATGTAGGGTTAACAAAAATGACAAAATTCATATCCAGTTCCATGAAGGAGGAAACACCAGAAACAGTAAAGAATGCTAGCTAGATAAAGGCTCAGAAATCTTCTCTAAGTGAGTGTAGCCTTCCTGGGAACCTAAAACTACTCACGGTCTATTAGTTCATTTTCTTGGAAGAAGATTGTGACAAGTGTGGCAGTGGTCTTCAATAGTTATTAATATTGCATCTCTGTCTCATTAGTGGGGTGCTTCTGGACCACATACTGGAGTGGAAATTTCATTCCAGGGATTTATCTGGCTAGCACAATAAGTTTATCTACCTAAAAAAAGAAATGAAATCCCTTCTAATAAACATTCAACAGCTCACACTGAGGATTTGTTAAGAGATGATGGCAGAATGCAAGTAGCCCCCCTAGACACAACAGGGGCGTTCTTCAAAGAATGAAGAGGTTCCATTTAACAGATATTTATCAAGGTGTAATACAGACAATTGTGCTTCTGCAACTACTGAAAGCATCACCATGGGTCCAGTTAGAAAAAGAATTTATACACACCAGCTCAAAGCTTATTAGCATAGTTTTTAATCTGTCAATTTCTTCTCGCAGTTCTCGAATCAGTTTTACATTTGCATCCTGCAATATAAAGAGACAAATATTAAAAATCTACATATAAATAATACAGTGAAAGAAAGCAATGAATGTCCTTAAAAATTTTTGCTCCAAAACAAGTCTATTACTAAACATTACAAGGCATGCAGCAGTACACCCCAGGTAAGTACCCAAGGCACCATCCGGAGGGCTGAAGTGCCTCTATACTAATGCTAGGAACACGGGGAAGAACTCAGACTTCTGCTTGCAGATAATAACTTCGATGTAGTAGGGCTAACGGAAGCCTGGTGGGACCCTACCTATAACTCGGCGGTACACATTGAGGGGTACATGTTGTACATAAGGGACAGACTAGGGAGGAAAGGGGGCGGGGTTGCTTGCTATGTAAAGGAGCATTATACATCTACCCTAATCAAAATGGGATGAGAGGAGGAGAAAGTTGACGCATTGCGGGTTAGGATACATGGAGGTCGAGGGGAAAGGGACTTGGTGGTGGGGGTCTGCTACAAACCACCACACCAAGAGGAAAAGCTAGACTTGGAATTCTTGAGGCAGCTCTGAGAGGCCGTACAGTCTAGGAACATGATTGTCATGGGGGACCTAAACTACCCTGCCATCCGCTGGGAGGAGCAGTCAGCCAAATCTAACTGTTCACATAGGTTCTTAACCTGCATGCAGGACCTTCACCTAATGCAGGAGGTATACAGTCCCACTAGGGGGAATGCCTTGCTGGACTTGGTGTTGGCTACGGGGGAGGACCTGGTAGGGGAGCTGCAGATTTGTGGTCACCTTGGGGACAGTGACCACCAATCAATCAAATTCACCATATGGCATAGGGTGAGTACGATAACTAGTAGGGTGGAAGTGCCTGACTTTAGGAAGGCTAACTTCATTGCACTTACAATGACACTGACACACTGCAGGATAAGAGTACTGGCAATGACACACTGCAGGATAAGAGTACTGGCAAGATGGGAGTCCAGGAAGGGGGGTCGTTTCTAAAGGAAGCAATCTTTCAGGCACAGAGGGAGATTATTCCAGTATGAGGGAAAAGGGAGAAAGGAGCTAAAAATCTTCCTTGGCTAAACAGGGAAATCCAGGGGAGCCTAAGGGCAAAAAAGAAGGCATATAGGCACTGGAAGCAGGGGGAAGCTACCAAGGAGGAGTATACCTACTTGGCCCGCACTTGCAGGGAGGCAGTTAGAAAAGCCAAAGCAACTACAGAGCGGAGGCTGGCAACACAAATTAAAAACAACAAAAAGTCTTTTTTAGGTATGTAGGGAGTAAAAGGAAGGCGCAGGGCAGCATAGGACCCCTACTGAACAAAAATGAGCAATTAGTGACAGACAGGGGAGACAAGGCTAAGCTATTCAATGAGTTTTTTGCCTCTGTGTTCCTGAACAGGGCCCAAGATAAATCTCCTAATGGGTCCTTAAATGGGCATCAGAGGGACACCAGCCCACCAACCGTCAACGCTGATTTGGTACAGAGCTACTTGGATGGACTGCGTGTGTTTAAGTTAGCAGGCCCAGATGAGCTGCATCTGAGAGTACTGAAGGAATTGGCTGGTGTCAGAGCAGAATCACTGGCACAGCTGATTGAGCACTTGTGGCACTCGGGTCAGGTCCCAGAGGACTGGAAAAGGGCCAATGTGGTCCCTATTTTCAAGAAGGGGAGGAAGGAGGATCCAAGTAATTATAGGCCAGTCAGTCTCACCTCCATCCTTGGAAAGGTCTTTGAAAAGATTATGAAGGATCATATTTGTGGGGGTCCAGCAGGAAAAAGAATGCAGCAGGGAAACCAGCATGGATTTGTAGCAGGTAGATCATGCCTGACCAATCTGGTTTTGTTTTATGACAGGGTCACAAAATGTTTAGGCACAAGAGTGGAGGTGGATGTCATTTTCTTGGATTTTAGCAAGGCCTTCATCCCATTCTCATCAATAAATTAAGAGGCTGTGACATAGATGTTTACAAGGTCTGGTGGGTGGCAAATTGGCTTAGCAGTTGCACTCAGAGAGGTAGTAGATGGGCTGGTATCAACCTGGAAGGATGTGGGTAGGGGGGTCCTGCAGGGTTCAGTCTTTGGACCTGTACTCTTCAA
>NW_017729025.1:86073949-86076561 GCF_001723915.1 Gavialis gangeticus | reverse complement strand
GGCCAAAATTTGGAATGGGTTTCCAAGGGAGATGGTGCTCTCCTCTACCTTGGGGGACTTTAAGAGAAGGCTGGATAGGCATCATCTGACCCCAGCACTCTTTCCTGCCTAGGCAGTGGGTTGGACTCGATGATCTGCCAAAGTCCCTTCCAACCCTAGCATCTATGAATCTATGAATCATTAAAAATATTCATATTCACTATTACAGCAATAAAAAGGAATTTTTAAAAATAAAGGTTGCCACTCCTCCTGCTATAACCTATTGTCAGGACACCTGTAGATTGTTGCTGTCATGTGAACCTCAGTGAGGAGCCACAACAGGAAAAGATTCATGTTGGGTTCAAGCAGACAAAACAACTGCACTGACTGAAAATGAGGGAGGGACACAGACTTACAGCAAATTCTGTTGAACTATGAGAAACTGTTTTGTCTGTCTGTTCTATCCCACAGTAAGTAAAGTTACATCACAGTAATTTACCATTTCTGTTATTCAGGAGTACATCATTGCAATTTAGCTTCAGTTATCACAGGATAGTAGTAGGCAGACAAAACAGTTATAATGGATCAGCTAATACATATGAACAGCCAATCCTTCCACATACTTTCAAGAGATGCAATTGTTCTTTGGTTCATGCCCTTGGAGTTAAATCATTAAATCCAATCCTTAAAAGCCTGACTGCAGCTGATCTGTTAGTAGGAAGCAAAAGAGCAGGTACAAACTTGCACTCTTTGCTCCTGCCTTTCTCAGTTTGTATATCTTACTAAAAGGACAAACAACAACCTGCAATCACAAGCACTTCCTGAGACATACGCCACCTGGAAGACGATGTCACATAATCCCTACTGGGGATCTTTCTCTTAAAAGCCTTAATAAGACTAGGGTATTCAAGTGTTGTTTATGTGAAAACAAGAGCCAACTTTTACATTAAAAGATTTATCCAGATGAAGTCAAAAGAATAACAGTCTGCTTTATTATTCTGACAAATGCTGAATATGTATAATAAAAGAAAGGCATAAATATTCACAGTTTCCATTTCTTCAAAACATGTAGCAGTTTTCTATATTTTTATCCCAGTAAAATTACTTATTGCAGAATTTAAAGTGAGAAACAGAAATATATTAAAGTCATGTATCAAAATATCTTTAAACTTTAATGAATTTGGCCCATTTCATGCACATCCCACAAACAACTAAACACAATTTGATGCCTCTGTATTCAATATGATCTGTTCCATTTGTTTTATTGAATCCCTCAAGCAAACATATATAAAAAAATAATTTCTATGGAAGTTTTCATCTTTCCTTTAAAAAGTACAAAGAAAGTGCAAAATAAATTGATGTTGGCAGGTGCGATGCTCTACTTTTTGCATCAAGTCTACATCAGTACCATTCTGCTTGTTTCAGTTAAGCTACTTATGATTTATATCATTTGGAGAAGAATACTGGGGTTGTCTAAGACGCTTGGTCCCCATCACCATACTATCTGAACTTTTCACAATGATTATGCATTCATCTTTGCAACACACCATGAGGCAGAAAAGTTCTATCATGTCTTTTGTACAGATGGGCAACTGGAGCAATGACAGAGTAAGTGACTTGTCTGAGATTACACAGGAAGTCTACAGCAGAGCAGGGGATTGAAGCAAGTCTCCCACCTTAGTCACTGGATCATCATTCCTCTCCAACAGAAACAAGAGAGATTGTACTCAAAACTACAGCTACTGGTAAGCATAAAATATAAATGGGCTTCCATGAAAATGCCTGGTCTCAAATAGTGAGAGGATATGTGTAGAATAGTGAAGGGAAGAGAAGTTCACAGATGCATATAAATTGATTCTTAGTCAGGTAGACCCAATGAATTTGTTAAAACTATTCACATAGCTGAGTATTTTCAGAAGCAAGCATTTTCCTTTAACACATTTTACAGTATTGAAACAGACACCAATTCTGTGGCCCTAGGGTTACCATATTTCCAGCATCAAAAAAGAGGACACCTAAGAGGGGAGTGGCATATTACTGTGGGGGGGCAGTGATATGCCCATACCCTGCCCCTCACTCCGAAGCCCTGCTGGTGCTCCTCACTCCTGACCTGCAGCAGCAGCCCCCTGGCCCCCAGTCCTGCCAGTGCCCCTCACTCATGGCCTGCAGTCCCTGCCCCCCAACCCAGCCCTGCCACTGGCTCTCACTCCTGACCTGCAGTCCCTGCCTCCTGAGTGCTGCCAGTGTCCTGCACTCTGAACCTGCAGCTTCTGCCCCTCCAGGCCTGCCAGTGCCTTCCTTCCCTACCCGCAGCCCCTGCCCCCCCAGCCCTGCTGGTGCTCCTCCCTCCTGAGCCGCAACCCCTGCCCCTCCAGCCCTGCCGGCGCCCCTCACTCCCAATTCACAGTCCCTGCCCCCCCAGCCCTGCTGCCCAAGCATGTCCTGCATTGCATGCATGCTCACACACACACACATACACACATTCTCTCTCTCTGGCCCAGGCAGAGAGCACATGACCCCCAGCAGCAAATCACCTTGTCTGCTACTCCCAGCCCCAAGCAGCCAGCTTTGGAATGAGGAAGAACAGCAAAAAACCCAGAGACTTCGCTCTTATTTAAAAAACCCGGCCATAT
>NW_017729025.1:86028050-86068949 GCF_001723915.1 Gavialis gangeticus | reverse complement strand
ACATACACACATTCTCTCTCTCTGGCCCAGGCAGAGAGCACATGACCCCCAGCAGCAAATCACCTTGTCTGCTACTCCCAGCCCCAAGCAGCCAGCTTTGGAATGAGGAAGAACAGCAAAAAACCCAGAGACTTCGCTCTTATTTAAAAAACCCGGCCATATGCAGCACAGGGGACCAAAAAAGAGGACATGTCCAGGAAAACCCAGCCGTATGGTAACCCTAGCACCGAGAACTGCAGAATGTAGACTGTGCAACACTGAAGCATGGATCCAAGCACTGATAGCCTATCATTAATGCTGACCAGTATTTTTCATTATAAGACCTTCTTTCCAGGAGCTTATAAAACTTTAACAAACTTTAATCATTTAGGCTCAAATTTTCCATGGTGGGCAATTACCTGAGATTGATTTTTGGGGAGGGGGTTGGGAGGGGGAGGTGGGGAAAGAGGCATTTCAATAAAAAGGTACGGTCCTTTCTAGGACCAAGGTTAAAAAAAAATACATATTTTGCCCATATTAGACATTGAAGATGTTTCTTTGAAACTCTATCACTGCCCTGCTGAGGACCAAAGACTAGAAATTTGACAGGAGTGACTGATGTACTAGGGAGAAGTTATTTGCTGTCTTCAGAAAATCTGCCTAACAATAGTCAAGTTACAAGCCTCTGAAAGATGATAGTCTGCACATACCAAACAGAAACTTCCTCAGTTTCATCAACTAAAATCTGAAAATTCTGTCCTCTCTGACTCTTTCAAGAATTAATGTTGACCACACCGTGCATGTGCCATCTCTATGAAATGACTGAACATGCTCCAGCCCAGAGCTAGGGAGGCAAAGTCAAACTTTCCCTGCAATTGCTGCTCCCAGCTGCTGTTGGGAAGGGTTATACCCAGTTCTGAAAATGACCATTTGGAGCCTGTTTCTCTGATTAGGTCAAACAATGTGAAAGCAGAAACCATGTCATTCAAATGAGAGGGAATAAGAACTAGGTTAGTGGAGGAAATCAAGTAGATTAGGAAACGATGCTGAATAAGAGTGGGCCTGGTGGTGACTGGAGGAAGTAGGAAATGGAAGTAAAGATGGGGACTACGAAATAATGGAGAGGTAACAGATGGAGGATGGGAAATGGATCTGAAAAGGATCTGGGACGCAGGAGAAGGACTAGCACTAATTTTGCAAAAGGACTAGGAAAAGAAGGCAGTAATGGGGGTATGACTGAGATGAGATAAGGAGCTTGTAAGGACTGGGAGACAATGGGAGAAGAGGGAAAGAAGCAGATTAGATAAGTAAATTGGAAGGGGAGACAAGGATGAGAGTCCTGAGGTGGGGAGACTGAGACTGGGTTGGCAGGTAGAATGGGACAGGGATGAGAAGCCTAGAGGCAGGGAAGAGATAAACCCAGGAAAAACACAGACATTACAGCACATTCCCACTGCAGTATATTCTCCTCAGAGCCTGGAACGGTACTGAAGTTCATGTATCAATTAGAAAGAACATTAAGGTTGCGAAGTCAAAAGCTCAAAAGTTAAAATGTCAGGTTACATAACCCCCTTCCCCCTTTAATAAGGCCCCTCAGGCACAGAGTTTATTATGCAGTCTTAACATTACAAGGATACAGAAAAAAACGCTGTACCAGCAAGTTAAAAGCTGCACAGAATCAGGGACAGAAGATTTCTTTAAGATATAAGAATCAAAAATGAGTCCAGTTCACGCTGACCTTATTCACAGTTATGTATATAATATATGCTTAGAATGTGACTGTTGAGTACATTCAATAAAATCAAAATACATGCAAAAAATATAAGTGGGGGGGTCTCACCTCATTGACTCGGGGCTTGTTAATAATGTTTTTGGCATTTGAGGCATATCTCAAGGTACTCATGGTCTCATTGTAGCTGGAGCTGGCAGGAGAGATAGCTATAGATGAAGAACAAACACTGATTTAAAGAGATTCCTTAAAAAAAATAAAAACAGTAAATTTATTTTAAAATATATCTTTTATATTTCATACCACAGAAGTGAGGTAATTTTCTGTACAATGCAGATCACCAGATGTAAAGCCAACAGAAACATGAACTCACTGGCAACCATGATAGTCTTGGAGTTACCCCCCAGGCTGTCCTTCAGAAGCCAGGTGAGGATGGAGTCGCGGTATGGAATGTAAGCCTGCCTCCTGGTTCCACTGACGCTGCCTGTAGTGTGACTACCCATGGGGCTGCTGTCCCCTTCACTGGTTATGCTGTTTATACTCTGGCAGCTACTGAACATCTGCGAATTCTGTGCTAGAAAACAAACATACAACAGACAGCATGTGAAAGGGGTTATCTTCAATGGGCTCAGAGAGGAATCTCTTGTCTTCTCTGGTTGGTGTATCCTTATTCTCTCACTTCTGTATCCTAACTGACTGAGGTAACAAAGGCAATTTTAATTTTGCACTTTACACCATTGCGCTAGCTGCCCTCTAATACCAACAGGTCAAAAACATTATCAGTTCCTTAGCTGAAGGAGCTCTTTTCAACTCCTCATTCTAACTCTAGACATACTTTAAATACAGTCTCTCCAATGATGGGAATTTATGCGCTGCTGCCTCTTAAAGTAACAATATTATTACACATACCTAAGGTGGAGATGACAATTCCAAGAGTAACCAATGACTTGTTAATGTTGGCACCTTCTGTAATCCGATCTTTACAGTAACTGGGATCAGCTCTTTCACTAAAACACATCACAGGAAATAACACAGAAACACATATGCAATACCGTATGAAAATACTCAGTTTTTAAAAAAATGCCTGATGTGAGAGAGTCTGAACAATGCAGAATTGTCCTGAGACACAAGAATAGAGGAATTTTAGGTTTTTAAGAAAATAAAATGTGATTTGAATGTTTTATATTTTGTCACTCATTTTTAAAAGGAGCAGTAATGCTAGTTTTTCAGTGTGCTTTATCATAAAGAAGGTCATGCTATTATTGCCCGTTCACTGGCACAAACTGCTGCTAGGTACTCACTAACCAAAATGTAAAATTAAGGGTACATCCTTGCAGAAGATAGCACCATCAGATTGATCCTGGGCAAGAAAACTGTCATACATCACTCAATTTTATGGGAAAAATTTGACCTAACCAACATCATTTCATTCAAATGCATAGCCCATGTCTGAGCATCAGACTAGCACACCCTCAGATGTTATGAATGATTATGCATTGTCAGATACACATTTGAGAATGGAAAGTGTTGCCTCAGCAGCTGTTTCATAACAACTTGCGACAGCTACCAGAGCTACATGGACCTCAGTCATTTAAGTGCAGAAAGCAGCTGAGATGATGACAGGGCAATGTGGTTAGTGATAGGGGAATGTACCACACAAAGTCTTTTAATCTTATTGCATTCTGCTACCTTGTTTAGCACTGAGCACCAAGCTACCAATTTTTCTCCCTTCCATGCTATGCAATAACTGGGAAGAACAATGGTCTTGGTTCAACCTTTTCACATACAATTTTGGTAAATCTTTTCCTATAATTGGAACAGCCTTTCAACAGGAATAGTGCGGTCAAACAACCTCACTTGTGAGACTAAGATCAATAAGTCTATGAAACAAATTACATGATGTGGTTGCCTGCAACAGTAGGGGACTGGACCCAGTGACCCAAGAGGTCCCTTCCAGTCTTGTGCTCTTATATTGGTCTAATAATATCTAACTCCCAACACAGGAAGATACATGATAGAGCAATAATTTTAGCTTCACATTTTTCCTTTCCTACAGAGAAGCCAGATTTAACATTATTATAATGAGGTTTTTTAATATTTAATTTCCCTTTTAAAAAAAATCATCAGTCATCTTTGCATGGAAAACAGCAGCTAACATTTTAGCAGAGCTCTTGTTCCCCCTGGTACAGTATTACCTGCCTGCAAGGTCCACTAAATTGATCTTGCTTGCAATTTCAGAAGGGAGATTATTCTCCAGGATAGCCTGAAGGGAAAAATATGTATCAAAATATGATTCAGTTTAGTACAACAGACTACACATTTTTTATTGAGGAACTGTATTTCTGGAAATTCCACTGACTTGCTATGTGACCTTAAGCCATAGAGTATGTGCATCCCATCAATTCAACAGCTGTCTTAACTTGCATGCAAAACTTTCTATTACACTGATTTTTCTTGAAGAAACTTCCCTGTCAGTGACTGCGTGAAAATAGCTTCTCACAAACCTCACAAAGTCACTTTGTACTAGCGTATTCCAAGGTTCTTTTGTGAAACTGCTAAAAAAATCCTCCCGTTCTAAGATTACAGGATGGCAGAAGCTTGAAATAGAAAAGGTCTACTAGCTCACTGAGACCATTTCTTGCCAGTGAAGAATATAGTCCCCCCAAAGAAATGATGTATCACACCAGATACAACATAATAAGTGCCAAGATGTTAAGGAGGTAAGCACATTAGGAAATGCCAGAAAAACAAAATCCTTCAGTAGGCATTAAACTTACGCTGTTCTTGATCTCACAATCCTAACCAGTAAATAGTAACAATAGGTCACAAAATGTTATGAAACTGTAAAACACATTTCCACACACAGGTTTTAAAAATTCTCTTGGGGACAGTGCTGCTTTTTGATTGTCATTTTTCAACCTAAAATTTTCCTTTAGCAGCGAGTCTTTAGTTTAATCTCTTAATGACAAACTGGCACTAGGGAACAAGCATGTGAGGTGGCATATGAAGTGGAACAAATATGCAATGTGATCCACAGGAAATAGGTAGCAGGAAATAGGTTCCATTGTTATTACTAAAAGTAGCACAGAATGGTGACTGCAAAACTGGGCAAGTCTGCTGAACACTGTTTTTTGGAATGGAAAAGATAAGGCAGTTGGAATTTTTTAGCTAACCTGAGTGTAGTGGATAGTGAAGATGGCATGGGATCTGCTGCTGGCATCATGAATATGCGTAGCTGCTGTGATTCTACAAACAAAAATGCAAGGAAAATAAGTTCACTTGGGACAGTTTAGGTCTCTGTATTCAGAAAGAGTGCAAATAAGAAATGGAACTGATTAGTGAAGGCTAGAACTTAAGTACTGCAAATTTAAAAAAAACAGCAGACCAAACTCTTGGACCTGACCAAACTGTGCTTTGGTATGGGGGTCTGCAAATGTGGAGGACAAAAGTAAATTAAAGCTAGGTTTGAACTCTGGTGGTCCTCAGAATAGTCTAGAAACATATTAAAAAGTTATAGGAAGAAAATTTGGGGTCTTAAAGAAAAGCAAAATACAGCTTGAAAGTTTAACCAGTGAAGAAAATGTCACATCCCAACTTTCCTTCAACATTCTGGGGCCAGGGCTTTTGCCCCCATCCTGGCCTTTTGGCAGGGCCAGAAAACTGCACGATAGTATGAGCTTTATGCAACTGTTGGATGCATCTGTCTAATAGAACAATGTTACTCAGACTTGTGTATGCATAACTCTGGGAGTAGGTGGTGAACTTTTAGAAGATACACAAGAGGAAGGAAAGGGAAAACAGAAGGGGAAAAGGAGGAACAGAATAAAGTTTAAAAATAAAGAAAATCTCTGTAGGCTCTTTAAGGTTGTTGGAGAAGTTACTGTGTTATTGCAATGACAAGATGTTACTGTTTTTATTATCCATAACATGCAATCGTAAAGGTACACAGCAATATAACAAACATAAACAGAGAGCAGGATGCAACTTACAGAATGGGGGTCAGAAAATCACTGATTCAGGACCTGTTTGGGTACCTATCTCAGTTGCAGAAACAGAAGTGCAAGGAAACTATATTTAGTTCATTATATTCAAAGAAAGTTGAGATGAATAATGTAATGCATTAATTTATTACAGTTACATGTGCTTCTCCCCAGTCTTACATCATGGATACACCATAAAGTTGAGTTTCTCTGTCCATTTGTTCTCTCCTCATTACTCATGTTCAGGCTTTGAATCCAAAGATCCATAACTAAGCCGGATGACCCAAGATTGCTGTAGTTTGCAAGAGGTCTAGGATGCATGAGAGGGCTTTAGTGGAACAAAAAATGGGGCTCCAACTGCTGCTGCTTTTTTGCATAGTCCAGAGCTTTCAGTTTCCTTTCCAGTTAATGCCAACCTTTGTAACCATAAGGCCATGTGCTGGCAGACTGCCAGATAGCAGAAGGGGGCCTTTTTCTGTACCAAACTGACTGGTTCAGTCTTTCTTATTGTTCAGTCATGTCTAAGAGTCATATTTTACTTTAGGTGGGTATCAGCCAGTTCCCACATCCACTGCTTCATCACATTAAGGGCTTGTCTTTCATACAAAAATTTCCCATTGCTGACAATGGATAACAGCTATGTGGGCAATGCTGAACACACCAGAGCATCACTTCAGCCACACCTGAGGCTCATAACAGGCACTGCCACTGGCAATTTCTGTGATGCAATCAAAGCTTATAGCACTTTTTTTGTTGTGCCACTGACAACTAGAGGGTCATGGTAGTGATGGACAAGAAAGAGTGCACTGGATAGGAGTCAGCATGGCTTTCATTGAATTGATGAGTGTAAGTCACACTGACTGTGGGAACTGCAGTCTGCCTGTGGCTTCCTGCCCTTTACAACTAGCAAAAAGCCTCCACAAACCACCTGGCCATACA
Organism: Gavialis gangeticus; assembly: GCF_001723915.1. Taxonomy (NCBI): domain Eukaryota; kingdom Metazoa; phylum Chordata; order Crocodylia; family Gavialidae; genus Gavialis; species Gavialis gangeticus. The sequence goes on along the minus strand of NW_017729025.1, from coordinate 86,062,322 downwards.
ATGCCAAGAGTTACAACTGACCTAGTGCACCAATAACATAAACGGGAAGAAAATGCTCCTTCAAATCTTGCAGGAGGATGGCAACTGGTTAGGAGAAAGGAAAATTAAGGAACTAAAAGCAGAAGAAGAGAAGAGACAAAAAGGTCCTCATGGTTCTTGGGTAAGCACAAATAAGGATTGAAGAGCCCTACAAATTGGCTAAGGACAGACATTCAAAAAGCCTGAGCCTGAATTGATTCGATCTTTGCAGGTTAGTGTAACCTGGCTAGGCTAAACCAGTTTGTAAATCGTACAGACATCCCTTCTGGACTGAAGAAATGCAGACACATGCCTGCAGTGGCTCAGGCTAGAAGCTGGGGGGCCGGCGGCATGCTACAGCAGCCTTCCCTTTCATTCCACAATGCTGTGCTGCAGGGGAGGGCGTGGCCAGGACCTGGCAGGATGCTCTGATTAGGGAGCAGTTCCCTCTTTTGCTATTGATAACAGAGCATCTAGGCCATGTGCAGGTGAAACAAGAGGCATGTTTGCATGCATGACACTTTAAAGCGGGCTAAATGCTTTTGCACTGCTTTAATGGTGTTGCTGTTTGCATGCCCTGGTGTCATAATGTGCATCAATTCCAGCTGCTGTAGGAAATTTGGTGGCGTAATGCACCTTAAATGACTTGGCAAACAGCAAACTAAAACTCCTTTGAGGAGTTTTAATTTGCTGCCTCTACAGCAGTAGAGCGAAGCACTGGGCTCTGTGCAGCTCCACAGCTCTGCAGGAAGCCCTGCAGACAGCCTGACAGCAGCCCAGGAAAGCAGCTCCACCCAAGAAAAGCGGCGAGCCCAATCTCCCCCTTCCCCATCCCTGGAGCCTGCCTGAGCTGCACGGGGATGCAGTGCTTCCCTCCATAGCTGCAGTGCCACCTGGGACCACCCAAGCCAGGTGCCTGCAGGTGACTGCCGCCTGGGGGGGCGCTGCAGCTGCTGCAGAGGGAAGCACAAGCCCCCCTCCGCCACAGCCCAGGGAATGCTCTACCCTTTGGCAGCTCGCCCTCCCCTCCACACCTGAGAGGCAGGCACGTCATCGGGGTGTGTGCATGACATGGTGGTTTAATCAGCCCTAAATTGAAGCAGTGTTTTTCTAAAATCCACTGCTTTAATTTAGGGCCCCTATTTCGTCTACACATGCCTCTAGTTACACAGCAGGGTGTTACACAGGGAGTTGTTTATTTATCAGCCCATCAAACATAACAAAGCCTCTCTCATTAGTTCAAACTCTTCTTAAACAACTTTTTTCAAGGAAGGAACAGAGGGACATTACCAGCGACCTGTTGATTAGCTCCAAAAAGCCCTAAGCTGATACTGTTCTGTCTGCCTTTGTGCTGTCTCCCACAGCACAGACCATAGCCAGCATGTGGTCTGTGGTGGTGGGGTGGGGCGAGCAGGAGGAAGCCAGGCAGACCCTGCTGTGGCTGCAGTCTCAGCTGGAGCTCCAGTGAGGGAGCAGAGGGGCAGGGCCAGCCCTGCTGGCCTGGAACAGAGAGCAGAGCCCCCCCACCCAGGGTTGCAAAGCATCTAGGATGCTGGGGGACTCTGGTTTAAGTTAAACCACAAAGGGGTCCGGGACAGATATTGCATAAACCAGTTTGACCCAAATCAGTTAATTCTGATACTACATTCAACCAGGTTTATCTCAAATTGGTTTAAGCCATTTTCAAACTGGTTTATGTATGCTGAATATCTGTTCTGTTACAGGTTTAAACCAATTTCTGATCACTTAAACTGGTTTGTGTGTAATGTCTGTCCCTAGCCATGGGGACAAAAGAAAAGAGGGAAAGTACCTCAAGGTGTTGGCATGGCAGGCAAAAGAGGAAGAGGGAAAAGGGCAGTACAGGTTTCTAATACGTCTCCTACAACACAAGGCAGTACTGGAGGGGAAGGAGACATTGTCTTGGCAACTCTTATTGTGTGTGTGAATTTTTGTGGGAGGATGTTCATGCTAGATTATTTGCATAAGGCACATAGAATGCTCTTTATTATTTTTTAATGTCCTACTGTCATTATTTAGGTTTTTGTTTGCTTTGTTTTTCTTGGTGGGAACACCGTGTTTTTGGAAGTTTGTAAGTTGTGGTTTTTATACAAATATCACAGACCAAATTTAGCACGTGGTACATAATAAACATGTTAGCAACTAAAACAAGAAACAATTATATAGTACAAATTGTATAATTAAATTTTAGAACTAACAATTGTAACTCCTTTGAACATACTTAATAATATTTATAATATTAAATGTTCTGTAGAATAGTTTATGAAAATAATGACTTGTTAATGATTTGATGTCAAATATTTATCTAGAAATCGATTAAACAACCTACTTTTGTGCACAATACAAATTAATGCTGTGGTTTGTACAAGACACAATGAGCAAGGTACCAGCTCCTACATTTTTTCTACAACTTTTATTTGTATTTCAGTGGTGGTGAGCACATACTCTAATTGCAGAAACACAAAACTACAGAACCATTGGGAAAGGGACTTTCAATATACATCCAGTCCAACCCCCAACAGTAATGCAAGATGCACTTTTCTTACAAACCAGCTTCCACATCAACATTTCAATAATTAAAAAAATTGCTATAATTTCCCCTGCTTAATTTACTTTTCTCCAGACTAAGTATATTTAGTTCTCTCAACCTTTCCTCATCAGCTTGCATACCAAGCCTTTATTGTCTCTGTTACTTACCTGTAGATTTTCTGCAGTGACTCTGCGGCTATCCTAAAATGCAGTGCCCAGCACCGGACAGGATACTATAGCTGAGCCTAAGCAGTGTTATGTAGAGTGGTATTATTACTTCCCAAGTCTTCTACACAAAAATTTTGTTGAATGGAGTTCAAATGTGCATTTCCTTTTTTGGCAACATAACACTGACAACTCAGGTAGAGTCTGTCATGCACCATAACCCCCAGAACCTTCTTGACAGTACTACTACCTATATAATTATTTCTCTTTCTGTATTTGTGCATTCAGTTTTGCTTCTCAAACTGTAGCACCTAATACCTGTTTCTTTTTTAATTGAATTCTGTTGCCAATCATCCAGTTCTATAATTTATTAAGATCTTTTTGAATTCTAATTCTGTCCTTGAGAACATCTGCAAGCTCTTCCAAAACTTGTCAGTAAGCTTTCTATTCCTTGTATTCAAATCATTAATACAACAGTTTAGTATATAAAATAACATTTTGTTACTGAACTATTTAGTAGTTTGATTATGAAATTATATCGAATGATCACAAGTGCTGAGTGGTAAAACTAAAATGCACTGCATATAACTTGCCTCAGTGTTGATGCAGCTTTTCTTTAGTTTGTTTGTTATACACACATTGCATAAAATGTGTCCAGTGTCCTTGGTATTTTACCTCCCTTTTCTCCCTCAATGGTAACAGTTTAAATTTACATCAATACTGAAACCGTGATCAGCATCTTCAGGCTTCTCCTTTCCATTTACCTTCCTTTCCCCTGTTGTGAGGGTACCCAAGGCTGCCAATAGAAACAGAAATCACTGACTAACAACAACTCTCTCTCCTTCTCTCTCAGGGTTACTGGTCTGGCTACGGTGCGACTTTCTTAAAGCCATCTTATAGTACCTGTGCACTATATGTTGCATAACATTTGTTAAATGTTTGTAAAATATATTTGTCATAAAATTGTTTGTTTACTAGCAGCTAGTGGGTATTTATGAAATACAAAAAAGAAAATGTATGCATTAGAATCAGACAGGAAATGTACGTGAGTCACTGGTAACTTTATGCTGGGTGGTGGCCCTTTGGTTGGATCCAGGCCCATTTAGCTTTAATGATGCATTGGCTGTACAAAGATAAAGTGGGAATATTAATCATCACTTTCTGCTGCACCTCTTCCAAAAATTAAAACCGTGTATAGGGAGAAAAGATCAATGATTCTCATCTTCATTCTATGAATCCTAGGTGAAGTACATGGTACCCACATAAGACTTAGGATTTACTGAACTCTGAACTAAACTTTCAAAATGGAACTTAAATGGCTAGAGCTGGTCTGCATGAAGGCAACATTACACCTTAAATTGATAAAAATATTTTAGCCAAAATTTCAGAAAGTATTGGGAACGAATAACACATTTTTATGCCCCTAGAGTTTTGCAAATTAACTTTTGTTCAGACCTGTGCTTTTGGCTAGGGACAGACATTCAAAATGCCTAAGCCTGAATTGATTCAACCTTTACAGGTTAGTGTAACCTGACTAAGCTGAACTGGTTTGTAACTGGACAGACATTCTCCCTGGACTGAGGAAATTCAGGCACATGCTTGCAGTGCCCCAGGCTAAAAGCCAGGGGGCTCTAGAGCAGCCCTCCCTTCCCTTCTACAGTGCTGAGCTGAAGCGGGGTATGTGGCCATGCCTCAGCAGAAGCTCTGAGTAGGGAGGTCTGCCTGCAATGTCCCAGGTTTTTCCCCACTGGCTGCTCAAGGGATGGGAGTGTAGCCAGACCCCAGCCCCTGCTAGCACTCTGAGGCAAGGTAGGGGTGTGCAGTGCATGCATCTGCTGATGATATGGAGCTTTTCAATCTCTCTCCCTGCTTCTCTATACTGTCTGCAGCAAATTGACAGGCAAGCAAGCCAACAGGGGGATGATAATAGTGTTTATAATCCCATCACCAAAGAATAGCCTCTCTCCATTAGTTGAAACTCTTCTTACACAGCTTACCAGCTAACCTGTTGATTAGCTCCTAAGTGGTCACTGTTCAGTCTGCCTGTCCCAGTGAAACTGGGGAGACACACACACAGACACCTCTTGGCATTAGCTAGCATACCACATGCCTAGGGTCTGTGGGGCTGGGATCTGTGCTGTGGGAGATGGGAGGGAGGAAGGAAGGGGGGTGGATTCCTGCTTAAGCAGCAAGCAGCGAGGTGGTGGGTAGGGCAGGGGAAGCCAGGCAGACCCTGTTGTGCCTGCAGCCTCTACCAGGGCTCCAGCCAGGGAGCAGGTGGGAGGGGCTAGCTCTACTATGGAGCAAAGAGCCCAGCCCAGAGAGCATGCCGAGATGCTGGGGGAGTCTGGTTTATCTTAAACCAGCAAGGGGTCTGGGACATATTGCTTAAACCGATTTGACCCAAATCAATTAAGTCTGATACTACATTCAACCAGGTTTATCTCAAACCGGTTTCAGCCATTTTGAAACTGGATTATGTGCACAGAACATCTATTCTGTTATAAGTTTAAACCAGTTTCTGATCATTAAACTGGTTTGTGTGTAATGCCTGTCTCTAGCTTTTATGTCTATTTCTTGTGGAGGTTATGCACTGTTGCACAAGCGTTTCAAGTTCTTCTTTGTGCCAGTCCCGAGAGGTTATGAATTGTTACAGCTCCCAGCTGCAGAATAGGGCACCAAAGACTAGAAATCTCTGGTATGCTAGTCAGGAATGGGGCTGCCATATACATAAACTCCAACATTTACTCCTGTATCAGACAGACAGATGCCTTAATGACTGATCTGTGCACATTATCATAATCTAAGAGGCCCCTGTCAAAATATGTCCCCTGAAGAACTTAACCCAACACATTTTTTTAAGCTGCTGCCCTTTTGAAATGTTCCCTTTTGGAAACGGCTTCAAATGTACATGTGTCTAAAACCTCAGGATACAATCAGTTTTGTTGCAATGCAAATATCTTTTCTGTGGGCCTCTGTAACCACTATTTAGGGCTATACGATGCTATGCAGTATTTACCATACAGTGTTTGGGAGACTTGAAGTCCTCTCTTAGATAAATTATTCTTCATTTCTGATTAAATTTAAGAAAACATTTTCAACTGTGTCAGAGAAACCAATAATTGTACCATCAACATTGGGAAAAATAGGAGAAACAGAGTTTATTTTTATTTTTAAATACCTCTTAGCTATTCCTTCTTCCAGAAGTCCTACAACTTGTTTGTAGTCTGTAACTAAATGCTGAGACAAACCTGTTGGAAATTTTAAAAAACAGAAAAAAAAATCAAAACCAGATTTTATTCAGGAAACTTTGTTTAATTCTTATCTCTTGATTTTTCTACTCAGTGAAAGTCAGGAGGCTACAAACATTCTATTTAAGACTCAGGGATGGTCCACCCATAGTTTTTCAATCAGCATAACTCTTTTGATTAGGGAGTTGATTTTTTAAGCCAAAATAATTATACCAGTATAACCTCTACTTTGGAAGCAGTTGCAAAGAGCTTTTATCTCCGTACAGTTTAGTCTCCTTCTCATGCAAGAATAAGCTATAATGGTATAAATGCTGTTGCAGTGATATTACTACATTTACACAAGAAAGATTTTGTCCCTTTAATTATGCCAGTACATCCTTTTTGCAGATAAGCCCTTACACCTGCAGCTTTTACAAATGGAAGGTACTGAAAATGAGTAAGAATGACAATGCCCTCCATTGGGAGTTTCCAAGTACATACTTATTTAGCTAAATACCATGTTCTAAAACTGCCACATTTACCAGTAAACTGTACACGGACTTTAAAAGCCTTATACCTCCATAAAATATACTCTGGTTATGATCCTAGAGATAATATTAATGTAGCTGCCCACAAAAAAAAAAGAGGAGGAAGCCCTCTTGATAATACAGGAAATACTGCATTGCAGAGTTGATGGTAATAGGTCAGTACTGAAACTGATGTGGCCCCACTGGAGGGCAGTATGCTTCTATGCTTTTTGTTACTAGCAGATTATAAAATGTGAATTATAGCAAGAATGCTTAGCTGACTTCAGTGGACCTGTACTCAGGATTAATTGATGCTGTACTATTACTATGTCTATTTATTACATGTCCTGCAATAGCATTTAAGGGGCCCCAGTTGCAGATCAGGATTTCATTGTGTGAGGCACTGTAAAATATATTCTCTTCCTAAACTTTATCGTGGGGTAGAAGAGAAGTGCCATTTCTGAAGGTTTTTGTCCTCTTTTATTTCACTAACATAACAATCCTGAAAAACATTGTTGTCTTTTTGTATGCATACTTTTGTGACATGAGGGAGGCTGCAGTGAGAATGAGATGCATCTTGAAGAGTATAAAATGATGCATCTCTTGTAAGAATGTAAGTGAAGTTTAACTGTCTACCCTAGTCCATTTTAAAGCTCAGCTGGACAAGGTATGTACTCAGATAACAGATGGCTTAATTATCAATAAGGACTGAATCTGGGCCAGAGATGAAAGATTTATTTTAGTCTTGTAATACTTTACTCAAAATAAATGCTTTTACCTGGAACATCAGTGATTATACCTAAATGAATCCCACCAGTAGTCTAAGCACACACAAAAATATAATAAAGTTTACAAAGCAGAAAGCACTTATCCTACTGTTTGGTGTTTTACTACATGCTGCGCTCCAAAAGATGCAACGATAATTGCCTTTTATCAAATGGAAAAATATTGTCCAAACAGTTCTTGTGTCAGTAAGGTACAGAGTGTACAAAAGTACCATTGACTATTTCCCTAACTCACTCTTAAGGGTTTTTTTTAACCCCATAAGAATAACACTAATTATGTATTGGGGATGGTTAGGTTTAAAAATATACATTTTCCACAATTCATTTAAAAAGGCAAATGAAAATCTGTACATGTTCTTTGCAAAGAAAAACAAGTTCTCTCTGCTGCTTGGAAAAAGAAACACCATTTTCAAGTATCAAAGAAAGATCACAAACTCCTTCTAGTTCTGTCTCAAAGGCAGAATCTCCCTCAGAAATGTCTCAAAGTAACCAATTAGATTGCATCACTTCCTGATTTAAAAGAGGCTGATTCCTTAACAGTGCAACCATCTGTAAGAGAGAATTTTGAAACCATTCCAATCTGAAGTACTGAAATGCTTTCAGCATTTTAAGGGGTAGAATCTTGCAGGCTTTACATTGAAAAAAGATGGGCTGGAAATTATTCAAAATACTTAGTGCAGGGAGCTGGAATTTCCTGACTGCAAATGGAAATGCATTACCTCTAATATGAGAGTAATTAAGCATCCTTAGAAGGGTGAGTCTCTCTAGTTTTCTTCCCTGTCTATTTTTCATCCAGGTACTGATTTCAGTGTGTTAGAGACTACTGAAGTAAACTATGTCAGTGACAAAATAATAGGATAAAAGGGAGCCCCTCGTTACCCCTACAAGTTTTCTGTTACCCCATAACCTCTAAGTCCTTGCACACAGTAAGTATAATGCAAATACAGAGACAAGTCTTGGTATGCTGCAATACACTGTGGAACACTGTGGACATAATGGAACACTGATCTTTGACTTGCTCTCATCAGTTTAACAATGCTCATTTGTTCCATGCAGCAAACTGCCTAATAAAGGAGTGAAAAATATACTGCTCTCCTAACAACCAGGGCTACAGTTTAGACACTGATGCTATTGGCTACAGGATTCATTGAGCACGATCCCATGCAGATTCCACAAACAAACTTCCACAGGCAAGGTCATGTGAGTGCTGAAATCATCAATTACTGACTTCAGCAACATGCCATCATGGTATATTACAGAACACATCCGAGTTAGAATTTCCCTAAAATCAAGCCCCTTTACTGGGGTTGTCAAATGGTCCAGCCTCCAGTGCTGCCTGTGGTTCTGAGTTGACCCACTGGCCGCAGGCAGGGCATGCCTGACAAGTGGCACTGGTCCCAGCTCACATCCCACAGCAGCAGAGCGGCTGCTGCATGCAACACAGCCCCAGAGTGGCAGAAGCAGGACTGTGCCACAGGTGGTGCCCACTCTGGCCACTCCAGGACACGTGCTGGATCTGAAATGTGGGGCCAGTTTGTTGGTTTGATCTGGCCTGCAGACCGGCTGCAGGCTACTCATCCAGCCCACAAAGCCAAGTAAGTTTGAAATCCCTGACCTATACTGATCAGCAGTGCACGAAATGTGTGAACTGTCGTACCCATGCTCACCTGCCATGTGAGCTAGCTAATGAGCACCCTTTTGCAGGCATCAGAGCTCCTCTTTATCAGTCTTTCTCCAAAAACCAAATAAAAACAATATGTGAAGCACTGGCTCCCATGACATAAACAATTATAGTTTTAAGCACACACACACAGTACCATGCATTTAAGTCATCTGACTACAAACCCCAGGACACTGACTCATCAGTTGCAAATCAATTCTATTCATGCAGTCCCACAGCAATACTGAAATGTTACCACATGGCACCCTTCAACAGAGAAGTTACTTCATCTTCCATGCATGAAGCCAATTATTTCTAGTATTTTGACTTATGTTTATAACTATAAAGAGTTGAAATTTCCTTACAGGGATAAACACATACCACTCCCCCATATAGGCCCACGATGATATGAACAGCAGGGGAAGGGAGGGCTGCCTCCATGGAATTTCCTGATGTAACCTAAAAAAAGGCACTCCCTGACTGGCATAATGTGTTTTTATTATACTGTTCTCATACTACAAAATGAAAAAGAAAAAAAAGAAATCAGGGAAGGGGGCGGTTTAAGGGAAAGCACACAACCATGTCTCCACAGTCCTTGTTACAAGCAATACTGTAGGAAACATCTGGTTATCAAATTCCTATTTAAAAGGATAACAATAACTATACAATATCAGAACTAGAAAATAAAAATAGATTTATTTTATGAAAGACTACCTCTGGAACAACAGGAGTTTTCCCTACTACAGTGACACATTAAGAGACTTAGGTCCCAACTATGACTTGTTTTCACCCAGATCAAGGAAACTCTGGAATCAGTGAAACGAAGAACTTTAGATATGCAGGTTTGAGGGAAGCCTGCTGGCAGGAAAAGCAGCAGCAAGCTGTATTTCAGTGTGGGAAATGATCTTGAGGAAGTAAGTAGTATTTGCTAAGAGTTCTGCAGTGACCAGGGTCTGGGCAAGAGTTATAGTAAGGATTCCAGAAAAGCAGCAGCAGGAGACAAAGAACCATGATGAAGACCAAACATGCATGTTTTCATTTTTTTAAAGGATCAGCCCATCAGTTCTTTTTTATTTACACTCCAGGTGCTGATTCTATAGAAAAGCATGACCAGAACGTCACCTAGCCAAATGTGTGTGGGAAGGCATGTCTGAAATCTCCTCTCTGGCTCCAAGGTGACTAGTTCATGTTCTGATACATAAAAAATGATCATTATCAGTAACTGATATGTAAATAGTGGTTAGTGGGAGAAGCAGGAATCAGGATTCCAGGATTATGTTTTTTGCTCCATCACTGCCTTGCTGTGAGACCATAGGCAAGTCATTGAGCACCTCTTTGCTTCAGTTTAATTACCCTTAAATTGTGAACAACATATCTGTTTTGCACTGAACTTGTGAGACTTACTTAATGTTTGTAATGTATCCTGAGATTCTTGGAGGAAAAGTGTTATAAACTATTATATTAGCTTGTACAGCTAATATAATTGACTACAAACATTATTAATGGGTTTCAATGTATCCAACTATTTAAAAAAGACAACGCATTTAGCTTGATTTTCCATTTTCATTTCCCACCTGCTTAAAAAAATCATGCATAAAATTAAGTGGCATGATAATGATAAGCAGTCAGATGAAAGGACAGCTTGGAGAAAAAAGAAATTTACAAAATCAATGGAGACAAAGGCCTACATTTAAAGCCAGAGCAAATTAGTATTTGATCTAATGACAGAAGGAATACACTTCTCTTATGTGCATTTCACACATTAAAAGGAGTACTTCCCAGGTGTCGAGTATATTACAAACCACTTGGTGATCAGCCAAGAGTTGGCAGCATCAGTAATTCCAAAGGCAATTTGGAGTTTTGCCCACTGTGGAGACATAGTGGTTAGTAACACATTAAAAAGGAAATGGGCATATTTACTTTCCAAACAAATAAGACCCATTTTTAAAGTCTGCATTACTCTGGAAAGGTCTCTTTCCCTATTCCGCACCAGTAAGATGCTTTATACAGCCTTAAAAATCACTTGGTTACTGCTACTGCTAGTAGCATATTGATTCTGTAGGAATTATTTTATTTTCTGTCAGTCACCAAGTAGATTCTTTGGCTCTGTACAGGACAAACTCAGCATAGCATACTATCAACAAAATCACACAGCAGCAATTGGTATTTATGTAATGCTTCTGAAGCTCAGGCAGAGACAAAAGGGAAGTAAAGACAACAAATGGCAGGAAGAATTCAGAGGGGAAAAGATTGTAAGTAAAAAGATGAGGACTGTAAAAGGATAATTAAAAAAAAAAAGAATGCAAGACAAAATTCCAGTAGATTTTTTTTTAAATATCATGTTTTTCTTGCATACATCACATCTCCCTTATATAATATGCACCCTGTTTTTGAAAGGCAGCATGAAGGGCAAAAAATCTTTCTTGTATTAACTAAGAAGCAGCAGCTAGGGAGCTGAGCCTACAGCCAGTCCTGTGAGCTGGATGGGGCCCATGGACAAACCTAGCATGCTAGGTCCAGGATTGTGCGCCAGGTCCAACATGCTGCATCAGGTCTGACCTGACGTCCAGTCTGATCAAGCACACCAATTCCAGCTATGGACCAACCTCACATGCCAGCATGATCCAGTATATGAGGCCAGGTCATCTGGCTGGGAGACTCCCTCAGATCCAGAAATTTGGTGCTGGGGAAACAGTGAGTATTAATTATCATGGATCCCAGAACTATGGCAATTAACACTGCCACTGCTCCCATGACACCAAATTTCCAGACCCATGGGGACATGTATTTTACATATAATGTACACCCCTATTTCCACCAGCTGGTTTTGGGGGGAGGTGTGGGTTAGATGTGCAGAAAATACAGTAGATCTAAGTCTGGAAACTGCAAAGTTCTAAGTTTAATGTTCACGTTCTACTGAAATGAAATCATGCATCTGAAAATCAGGAAATTAGAGAATTGTAGTTCAAAAAAGAGTCAAGGGCTAATAATATGAAATTAGGAATCTGATACAAACCTTAACTTTATTACTATTTCCTATGATTTAACCTCCTCCTCTTATGATCTAAAAGCCAAGTCCCGTACACATTTGGTTGTTGTTGCAGGTATGATTTAATATGGCAGGATCTTTTGTTTGATGACACCTAATGCACCTCTGCTCCTCTGGCCTAGACCTATACCAGGTACAGATCAGGCTGGTCACAAAATGAAAAGTGTAAATGATGTCCATGACCTTACTGATCAGAGTAGATTTCTGAAAGGTAAATTAAAGTAAGCAGACCAAAATGTCTGTAATCAACATGCAAATCTGAACCTTCTCAGATTTTACAAATAGAAGTCAACTAAACAGCCATGTCAGTTTCAAGAAAGGCATTCTTCCTATTTCTTTCAGTGTGTTGCAAAGAAATCTCTATCTACCTAGCATGAGTCAAGACCATTATTATTTTATCTTCTAAGGAAACATTGATTTGCAGCTGCTGTGGGAAGCAGATTATCAGGCTCAAAAAATCAGTGGCTTGATCCAGTACAGGAAATATTTTATTCTATGTTTTATTAAATGCATTCAAATTACACACATAAAGCAAGTCCTTCTGATAGAATTTCGTATTTTCTGTTAAGAATTATTGGATTTCATATATCTTGCTGGGAGCATTTTGAATCCCTCAAACTGTTTCATATTAGCCTCTTAAGACCGGGAAAACAATGGGAATGACAAAGATCGTGCTGGAAATGCAACTGAACAAATATAATGGATATGTGTGCATTAATTTGTAATCCAAACTGAAATTCTGTCTCACCTTGCACATATGGACCTGTCTCAGGGTGCTCTCGGACACGAAGCGTATAAGGTTTCTTGTGGTCAGGCTGCTTTAACAGATCTCGGACACGCTCATTATAGATTTCAAGGAAACTGAAGAAAAAGAGGAGGAAGAATATGTCATCTTTCTGCCACCTGCTATTTAAAAAAAAATCACTAATAGTTCTTTGGACAATGAAAATCTGCAGTTGCAGCTTGCAGCCCTGGCAGGGACATTTCCTGTTAAAAAAAAACTAAAGGATTCCTCTTCATTGCCTCTCTCATCTTGTTTTCTTACATGTCATATAGACACTTAAAAAGGAGCTGAGAAGCCATCAATTGCCAAGAAGCAGGAGAAAAAATTACCCACAGCTGCTAGCTGTTTATAAAGACTGTCGACACGCTAAAGCAGTGGTGCTTAACCTTCTAGCCCCGTAGGTCAGATGAGTGACACGAGGCTGGTCCGCAGGCCAGATCCTGCATAGGGTCAGCCTGTAGATATGATTTGATGCACCAGCTTGGCCCCCACATACCAGATCTAAGTGCCCAACAACCACATGTGCTGACCCAGCCCTCCATGCCAGATGTGGCCACCAAGCAACCCTGTGTACCAGTCTGACCTCACACACTGGATCTAGCTATGGAGCACTCTGAGCACCAGATCAAGCTGTGGCCCATCTGCATGCAGTGGATCTGAATATAGAACAACCTTGTGAGATGGAACATATCTGCCAATTTGATTTTCCACCCCAAATGGCTGACATTCCAGAGAAAAAAGGATCAAATATGTTGGCCTATGGAAACAAACTTTAGAAAACATTTTAGCACATATGGCTAAAATCAGTGACTCTCCTACCTGACTTCTACTCTGCAAGATGCTGGCTGTTCTGAATAATCATCCTCTCTTGAAAAAAGGCCCTGCAAGAACCAAAAGATCTTTTAAAATGAGAAACCCCCCTCCCCACCCATTTAAAAAACAGATTAAACAAATGCAAGTTAGTAAAAGAACTAAATACCTCACATATACGAGGTGTCAGCCCAATGGATGCCTTTTAGGAAAACAAAACAAAAAAATTATATGTTATGATTGCAGTCCCAGGTTTTCCTGTAAAGGGTCATTTAAATAAGTGTAGGAAAAACTACAGGGAATGGAGCAATACAAAAGCAGTGATCATGGAGAAGGTCAAACAGCTCGCCACCTTGGAACATTCTCAGTGCTGGGTAAGTGACAGTTTACAGCGCTGCCAGCCACACCACCTCTCAAAGGAATCTGCTGAAGGGAAGAAATGTTCTACAGATAGAATAGGGGCTGTATCTGTGAGTACTTTGATACCAGTCTTACCCACTTTGGATATCATCTTGTAAAGCTGAAATACCTCCACTTGTCATAGCCCATGGCTGAGGTAAAGACTTAAGGCATGTCTACACTACAATTATCATTGTGACTGCAGTGGAGCATAGACCAGTGGTTCTCAACCCTCCAACCCTGAGGCTGGATGAGTTGGGTGGGGCTAGTCTATAAACCAGATCCCATGCATGGGGTCAGCACACAGGAGCAATCCCACACACAGGATCCAGCTGTGTACTGGATCTGGCCACACACTAGCCCAACCCTGCACACCAGATCCACCTGCACACCAGCCTGATTCTTCATGCCAGATCCCAAAAAGACCCACACACTGGGTCCAGCCATGCACTGACCCAACCTTGAATGCCACATGCAGCCATGTACCTACCAGATTGTGCTGACCCCACCGTGGCTTGATAACTTAGTGCACATGAGGAGCTACAACTGATGTTACTACTCCCCTGCCACCAAACATCCAGACTCATGGGGATCCCCACACTCCAGACAATGTGGCTCAATAACTGTGGCCTACGGGCTGGAGTTTGACCATCATGGTGTAAACAAGTGAGAGCTAGCACAGATATTTGGCAGCAATCCAGCCACAATCGCATGGAGGCTCAGGTTAATCATCTAACTTTCTCAGGGTCTCAAGTAGGTTTGCCAGCCTCCACTGAGTGTCATGTTCCCATGGCTGGACTACTAATTTAAAGCTGAAAGATGGCCTAAAGAATTATATACTTTTTTTCTTTTGTGAAAATAATTTACCTTCAACATGGGTTTGACTGTCTAAGCAGGAGAGATAACATTGTTTTGTGGTGTCACAAGGTAGTTGCTACAAATAACTAGAAGTTCAGGGTACAGAATATTTTCAGCAAAACAGATAAACCACATGTCTATAAAATAAAAGGACTAAGATCACCCAGAAGAAACATTTTTATTAAACCACATACTTAGAATTGTAGCTGTTGTTATATCATTCAGGTATGGACTTAAGCAAGTACTTAACTTTATGCAAGGATACACCTAAGTAAAACATGGCAAATAATTTGTTTAACTGGGGCATTAACCACGAATTTAAAATTTTACTAAACAGATTTTCTTTTCTGAAAAAGAGCAAGAGAATGGACTGGATGCTGTAACTCACTGGAGTTCCCATCATTGTGTATGTCTTTCCTGAACCCGTCTGTCCATATGCAAAGAGGCAGATGTTATATCCCTTAAAGGCCCCAGAGAGTACCGATGTGCCAAGGTCCTGGAATACCTGGAACAGTGAAAAAGACCATGCATTTCATGTACAAATTCTCATCCCCAAACACCCAGAGTCATTTGCAAATCTTTCCATTATTTTTCACAACTGCACAAAGTTAAGCATTGCCATTTGTCAGTTAACTATTTTCATAGAACCTAAAATAATGGAAATTGAACAAGGTAATTATTGATGATACACAAAAAGGGGAATCAAATTGTATGGACAGTACTCAACGTAGTGACACAATACAGAAAATTTAACAAACTCACTGGGACGTTAAACAGTAATCAGACTAGCCTGTCTCAATTTTCCCTATGAATTGTCATCTTGCATCAGACATTTGGCTAATTTAATCTAGTACCCATACTCTCTATTGCTTCATGAGTTAAAAAATATTTTCTTTTATCAATTAGAATTTGCTATTTTTTCAGGTCCATTGAATGTTGTCTCCTTTTGGGATGAGGTAGAGAAAACAGAATCTCAGTCTACATTTTCTATACCATAGGCACCTTGGCTAACTTCTAGTCAACCTAACTTCTTAATTTTCTTTATCTGAACTGCTAAGTATCTGTTCATAAAAGAACAGAACAAGTGTAAATATCATCCTGAAAAAAAAATTATGTTGTGCTTGCCGAAAGTTTTAATAGTGTTTTCTCTCTATTTTGCCGCCTCCTACTTGCTCTGCCTTCTCCTTTATGCTACTTAAATTCACTGTCAGGACCCTCCATGGCCTGTTCTCACACTATCTATCATCTTTCACTTTCAATATGTCAAGCATCACCTCCAGTCAAGCCAACTGCTCATCTGTTAATTTTTTATAACACATGACTTTGCGCTTCTTCCATGCTGAACCTTCACACTTGGGAGCAATTCCCAGTAAACATCTCACAGAGCTCTCCCTTGTGACCAGTCAGAGCCCCAGCCTGGACATCTGGAAGCTTTGGAAGACCTTTTCATTTGGGAACGTTTTAGCAGACAGGGTTAATTTGGGGGATATTGTTTGCAGCACTGTTTGTGGAGTTGTTTTACTACTATTTCATTTTAATATTTTATCTGGCTTTTATAGTTTGTCTTGTTTTTATTGTAAGATGCCCTGACCTTTTTTGTGGAAGATGAGATATGAATCAAACAAGCAAACAAATATCTTCCTTCAAGTCTCTTCTCCACAGTCTCCTTTTGTTACTCTCAAAAAAACAAAAAAACTGACATAGTGTAGATGTGTTGAGATCATGCCTATTGTGTGGACCAAAACTGCTTTCTTGTACTTGTGCAGCCCATTTCTGGGTACCCATATCTTGTCCCTGTTCTTTAACTTAGATAAAAAGCTCTCTAACTAGGGACCCATCTTTTTGCTTTAAATTTATACAAGGCTTACAACTAATAAACCTAATAAAGTGCCAGGTTATGAACAGGCTCATAAGCAGTGAGGAAGAGAATGATGATGATGATGATGGAGTGAGGCTTCAACATTTACAGGGCCAAAAGCAAATGAATCATAGAGAAGTAGGGCTAAAAGGGACCATCAGAGGTCATCTAATCCAGCCCCCTGCTTGAAGAAGGATCATCCCTATCCAAACCATCCTATATAAATCCATAACCTAAACTCTTACTCAACTACTGCCAACCCTGACACAATACAAGATATAACACCCTAGCTTGCCACAGGTAAGGCAGGAGAACCACAGCGGCCAACATACTGCTTTTATAAAAGGGTGTTAACATATGCGCAAGAGATCTCAGGTAGAAGGCCACGCTAGGGATGTAAATATAATTTTTAAAATTAGCCATTTAAACTCTTCTAATTATATATATTATAATGGTTAACCATTTAACCAAACTTCTTCTCATGTCTCTACCTCACATTTGACCATTTTGTTACGCATGCTTGTACTCATTTGTTGTACTTTGTGAGATCATTCATTGTACATGTGCCTTTGAGCAGCAAGCACTGAAGCAGGTGTTGCATAGTCTGAGGTTTTGTGCCATAGTCACCGGTGGCTGAACTGATGGTATAGTCCCATTTCTTCATTAATTCCTTGGAATGTCTGACTCTGGTACACATGCAGTTGAGACAATGCCATCGCCACCTTTGTCATGATTTGTCAGCCCCTGGTGGTCAGGACTTAGCTGCTGGAATGTACATTTTTTCACTGTCAGGTATTTTCTTCAGCCTCTCATTCCACATCTGTAGTTGCATCGCCTTGGGTGTGACATTGAGATGTTGGGTGCTGGTGAGGAAGCTCCTCTGTGACTTCAGACATTTGTGTCCTGTGGGATGGTTATACAATGAGCATCTCATATCTTTAGGTTGTCTCGATCATTCTATACTGCTGGCCACTGCTCTTCTGATATCAGGCGGAGCAATGCCAGCCAACAGATATATGCTGCTTAGGCTGGGGGCCATAGCAGAAGGGTTCATGTCACGACCCATCAGCTAATACCTGATGATACCTGTGAATTTTTTTAACACTCCAAATCACGATTTTGGTTAACCAATAACACATATCTATGGAGTAGCCAGTACAAGATCTGCTTGCCACAGGGCAAGACACATGCAAGAGGCAAGAGGCGCTCCTGGTGCCGGCCACTGCATCCTGTCCTACCTCCCCTTCCTCGCCTCTCTTCCTCTGGGGAGAAGGCTCGCTTGGCTCGGCTCCCCCAGCCCCAGCGCTTTTATTTATGCAGGCAAAACTGCTGGTGGAAGAGGCAGGCAGTGTGCAAAGGCAGGCTGGGCTGCCTCAGGGAAGGGTAGTCTGGAAAAGTAGTACTGGTAAACCATGAGATAATTCACACAATGTAGTCTGTTTTAAATGTTAACTGTAATGCATTAATGGTTTAAATACATTTATAACCTTTTAAATCCCTAGGCCACACCCCCCCACTATAGTGGAAGGCAAGAACTTCCACAGTCCATATCACTCTGACTATGGGGGAAAATTCCTTCCTGATCCCAAAGATGACAATTGAGACCTTCTAGCCAGGAACCTCTGCCTTTAAGTCCCAGCAGGAGACTTAAGTCCCATCTAAGGAAAGGCTTAGAACATCTATAAAGTGCTGGATATGGCAGAAAACAGCAAGAGATCACTTTGTGGTTGGGTCTTATTTTGGTTTATTCTATCCTTTTAAGGATGTGGCTGCACTCAAATCAATTGGCCATGTTCCCAATGCTTCAAATACACATTGCACTATGAAAACCACTAGTAAGGTCTTCTCTGCAGCATACACTGGCATGTAGAATCCTCTTATATAGTAAGCTGCTAAGCCCTCCAGCACAGCAGAAATGAGCTCAGTTCTTCTAGTCTTTCAAAATAAATACTGTAAGCATAAAAATCTTTTCTGTTCACAGAGAAAATAAGGCTGTTTATATACACAATTGCATACCATGTTACTTGAAAAATGTTGTCCATTGCCAGTACATTAGTTTCTTAAAGAGACTAGTTAATATATTAAGATTGGCAATGGTGAATAAAGAAAGCAAACATATTACAGAGACACCATCAGTCTTCCTCTGGTCCGAAACAAGAATAATAACCAGAGGCATTAAAAATCATCTCTTGAAACATTACTTTTCAGACAGTATTTCAGTTCAAACTGAAACAGATGTCAATTCTCAGCAGGAATATGAACAGACTTGTTTCCACTGAAAACTGAGACTATGTACACCTTTTATTGTTCAAGAACAACTTTGCTATTTGTGTTCTCTGATAACAAAACAGTTGAGTCAGAAGTCCAAAATATCAACTAACAGTGGTTCAGTGGCAACATGTCTGACTAATCATGTTGTGTCAAGGATAACAGCCCCTGAAAAATTCAACCAGGATACTATAAGTAAGAAGAGAGAACTGAAAAACTGTGTAATACCCTCAACATGTATTGACCAAGGATAGTGAAAATTTAGCTTATATTAATGCAATAAAGAAGAGCTACGCTGAACAGGCATCCATCTTCCAGTCTAGAAATGGATGGTTTGAATACACAAATGGATAATAAAATATTTATGCAGCATAATTTTCACAGGCATTAGTTCACACAACTATCAATATATGTTATATCCTGAATACTTTACAATCTGCATAAGACAAATACAAATCAAGACATAGGACAACAGTTCATAACAGGAACTGTGTAACAGTTACTACTGAAGAGAAGGAAAGAGAAGCTGTTTGAAGTGCCTTTGAAGAGAGATCCTGGAGAAGTGAAGGAAGTGGATACCAAGACTTCAACCAGGTCAGCATCTCACCCAAAGCATTCTAAGCAGAGGGAGCATGAAAGGTGGCATGAGGGAGAGAAAGGGAACTAGAAGGAAGTGTGTTGAGCAAGAAAGGATGCAAGGAAAAAAACAGGGCAGAGATTACAATGGGCCTGAGTAGGTGTGGATAGGAAGGTTGCATCTGATGTGGTAATGGTTTAGAAAAATTACTTTTTCTTCTCAACATGCTTTAGGGCAGATTGCAGTCAAAATTTGAAATTCTCTCAGAGCTACTGAAAAAGATGCTCTCCTGTTTCACATTTCAGATGCAAGTGCTCCTGGACACCACAATTAGAGTTGTGTTTGTTTGTTTGTTTTTAAGTTTTCCTTATAATCAAATGCATGCTTAAAGTATAAAATAAGATCACAGGCAGCATTTGACCACAAAACTGGCCTTCTCTGAGCTGTGGGAAAATGTAACGTTAGAGATTTGATTTGGCATTAAAGTTTACTTGAAGGTTGCTTTGTAGTAGTGTTTCAACATCTGTTTTTATTCAAGTCACTTGTTTCTATAGAAAAGGCAATGCTTTTTTTAAAATAATTGAATAAATATCATATTCCACTGTGGCCATGATGCTGAAGCTCTTACTTCACAAGAAAATGTTTAATAGGGTTGCTGACTTGAGTAAGGATTGGCCCCTGCATTTGTAGAAGAGGACCAACTTTATTAATACAAAATGCTTTAAAAAGTCTTCCTTTACTCTTATTTAGTGATAGTTGCTGGCTTTAGTCCCACTGCACTTGGGCAGCTGTGACCTATTTCTTTAGCCACAATGCTGCTGCTGCTTAGAAAGTGGCCAGTCTACAATGGATCCCTATTGTGTCCTAAAACAGTTCCAGACTGCTTACCACAAGTGGTTGTTTTTTTTTTTAACTGAAAATCATTATATTTGGGTTCAGTTACTCAGCAACAGCTGGAACAGTCTTCTAATTAAAGAGGCAGCTGTCGGTAAATGAACAATGATTGTGGTAAGGTAGAATATTTGATTTATTATTAGGTGCCTTGGCTTTAGAGTACAATGATGAATCTATGGCAGGTTGTTCTTTAAATGTACTTATTAAAAAATGTGAGGGCCAAATTCTCTTTCAAGTTCTTCTGATGTAATTTCACTATTGTCAGTGGAGCTCCACTGAAAGAAGAATCTGATCTTGTACTTTTAGGTTCATTACCTCAACACAATATACATTAAGCCACTATTTTTTCCAAAAAGATCAAAATTATTTTGAAAAGTGTCGGAATATCACAAGTCAAAATGGTATAATGTGATTCTTGGTCTGATTCATCAAGGTAGGAAATTGATGTTTTGGGACAGCAGTACTCAACCTTTTGGCTCCATGGACCAGATGAGTGGTGTGGGGCCTCTCTGCTGGCTGGATTAGGCCCTGGGGCCTGATACTGCCCTCTTCCGCTCCTGCACACTGGGATTGGGTCCTGGGTACTGCCCCATCCCACTGTGATTGGGTCAAGGAGGCCCAGCACCACCTCCTCTGTCCCTCCAAAAAGTTGGTCTCATGCTTAAGGAAGTTAACTGATGTTCTAGAGAAACAGATTCTAAGCCTACCACTGCTAGAGTTCCCACAAGATGCTAGTCAAGCCGCTTAAATCAAACTTTTCATAGGTTGCCACTGTGAATTTTTTATTCTCTGGGTGACTGACTTGAATCCCTGGGTTTTTATTTCAGAAACTTGGTCACTTGCAGATGCAGCTGAAAAATCAACGGGAGCTCTACCTTGAGGAAAATAAATGTTATAGAATGCAAAGTACTTTGAAAAATCATGCCCTGGTCATCTCAAATTGGGAACCCAGATTTACTGGGTATTACTTACCTTTATTATATTTCATCATCACACTTGTGAGTCTGTGCCCTCAGTTCCCCATGAATAAAAGGAGGATAATACCACCATTCCCTAAACAGGGATGTTGCCAAATTGAGTCATGTTTGTGAAGAACTGAGATATTATTAAGGGCGCACTGATAGAGATGTTTTGGGCCATTACCGATGGCCAATTTTTAATGAGCCATATCAGCCGATACCAATCTGATTCTGATATGCAGCTCCCCAATGTGGAGAGTGACTTCTGACTGGTAAATCTGTTGTGAGGGAAGGGAAGGGGCATGTGGGCGGGGCAGATTGAGGCCCCCTACGGTGAGGGAGGGAGTGGGGTTGGCACTGGGGCAGGGGCTGCCCAGCTGAGGCAGGGCACAGGACAGAGCCATGGCTTGTCCAGGGGCACGGAGCGGAGGAGGGATGGCTTCTGCCACTGCTGGCACCCCAGGAGAGTATAGGGGGCATGTACCCACAGATCTGTGTGGGGCAGGGTGGGCTGCCACTGTGGGCTGGGGCTGCACTGTGTTCTTCCCAGCAGGGGGTTAGGCTGGGCTGGGGTGGTGCTAAGAGGGGGGTACTGGGGGGCAGGCTATGGCAAATTTTGGGGTGGCTGCAGCACCCCCCCCAGTAGCCCTGCATCCAGCACTGTCACCACCCACCTGGAGCACAGCCTAGCCCAGCCCCCAGCTGGGAAGAGCCTGGTGCAGACCCTGGCCCCAGCCTGCAGCAGCAGCCCACCCCACCCTGCACACAGATCCAGCGGACACGCAGTGGCAGGAGCCACCCCCCTCCCCAGGATGAACCATGGTTCCATCCCGTGCCCCACCCCCCCCCACCCGGGCAGCGCCTGCCCCAGCCCCAGCCACACTCCCTCCCTCACCGCAGGGGCCTCAATCTGCCCCACCATGTCCCTTCCCTCCCCCCACCGGTTCCCCCACCACAGACTTACCAGCTGGACCTGGCTTCTAACCATGCTGCTGGGCTGCACTCCTGACCACCTGTGCGCTGCGCTGCGGCTGCGCGTGCACGAGGCATTTATTCGCCACATTATCTGCTACATAAGACAAAAAAAGCTGATTGTCGCTATTCTCAATTTTCCTCATATGCTCAGTGCTGATCCGATATGGAACCGATATGTTGGTGCACCTCTAGATAGTATAGTTATGAACACCAGAAAAAAAACCCATAAGGAATTTAGTCATTCTGTTTCCAAAACAGAATCTGAAAAGTATGCAATGCTTTTCTGGGGAATTTAACAATAAGAAGATAACAAAAGACTGAAGATCTGCTCACTTAGAGAGCATCATCCTGTGCAAGGGAAAAAAAGCCCACTAAGAATACCTCACTCCTCAAGTAGTTGCACTGAAATCACTGGGACAGTTCATGAAATTATATCCTGCTCACTGCAGAAGGTCTTGTTTATGAACCATTTTTGTACTGCTATGTTCATTTAGAAATGAACAGTTAAAATGATACAGCCTTCTGACAGAGGAACAAGATACTGTAGAACCTGCACAGTTGGTGGGGTTAAGGTCCAGAGACTCTGCAAAGATCTGGATTTGGAAACCAGCCAGGGGTCATACACAACTTCAGCACACAGCTGTGCAGGACCCCTGAGGTGTTCCAGCTGTTTTCTGCAGCTTTTATTTCAAAGGTCTTTGTTCCTCCAGTTAGCTCTGCAGGACCACTGACATAGTCAGTATAGAAGCATCCTTCTTCAAAATAAAAGCTACAGCAGGTTTTCCCTTTATTTGCCACACCTGTACAAATTAAGCAGGTTGCAAATTATCTGGATACAAATGACCTGGGTGCTACTATATACAGTATGACTGTTGACGTTAAGGGTTATATTGCTTTAAGCATATCACTTATAAACTGATCTAGTACAGTGGTAAAAAAAGTCTTTGTAGGACAAACCTAAGTCTTTGTAGGGTAGTTGGGGGGCACCCTCCAGCAGGGCTGGGGGCTGCAGGTTGAAAGTGAGGGGCATGGGCAGGTTTGGAGGAGCTGTGACTTGGGAGTGAGGGGCACAGGGGTGGGGAGTAGGGTCCTGCAGATCACGAGTGAGGGCCAGCAGCAGGGAGTGTGGGGGGGGCCTGCATATTGGGAATAAGGAGCATTGACACAGCCAGGGGGATGTGGGCTGGGAGTGAGGTGTCCCTCTGACTGGTGTCCTCTTTTTTGGAACGGGAAATATGGTAACCATAGTTAATCTAGATTTTATTTCCAGCTCTGCCACTGGCATCTTATAATCACATTGTTCAAATTACTTAACCTCTCTCCGTTTCAAGTTTCCTACCTGTAAAATAGGAATAATATCACCTATCCTCACTAGAATACTGTCAGATTGCTTAACTAATGTCATAAAACACCTTGCAACCTCAGATGTGAAATACTATAAAACTGCAAATTCTTCTTCTTATTATTACTGGAAGTATCTCCCCGCACTGATAAAGAAATCAGTATAAGATCTATGTCTCAAATTATAGACCATATTCATTATAGAAGAAAGCCCCACAGAATTCAATAATTTGTCATCCTATGCTAGCAATGAATTTGGCCTAGTGCAATGACCGAGCATGATATAATCCACTGCTGCTCAACTGGCTATGCCTGTTCATTTTTCTTCAGAGATAAAAGTTTAGATATTAGCCTTCAAAGCCCAAGCTCTGTAAAGCTCTTAACCAAACACCTAACAGTAAACATATTGGTTACTCAGACAAATCAAAAGCAGATGTGTTATATATGCTTCTCTGAATTGATTTTTAACAGAAGATACAGTATCAGGCCCCTGGCAGACATTAAAATTAAGACATGATTAGCATGTTAACTGCACCATAAACAGTAACCCTGCCATACATTCAAAGAATTAATGGCATGACAGAATGGGGAACCCGCCACAAAAATATTCCACAGACAATGTACAACATTTCTGTGGCTGGATTTTACACACTAATCTTTTGTTTTCATGCATTTTTATAGTACCTTTCTAATGTTGCATAAAAATAAATTTGTGGTTTACATAGTACTATTAATGACTACTTTTGAAGGAAACATTGCTAAATAAGATATCTGTCATGTTGGTGTAATCCACCAAACCAGTGGCTGACATTAGCTCAAAACTATAACCCAAAGAGTTGTCATATATCGTAATATAGTTGATAGTGAATTCTTGAGGCTTGTTTCAAAACATTCCTTTAGGAATATATCCTGAACTTATCATAGTAGGTTTAAAGAATTTATGCATGTGGGACATTTATATATGTGCTCTGGGATTGGGCGGGGAGGACTTTAGTTGAACAAGCTTTAAATTAAAGCACCGCCACCACCATTTTTCCATGCAGGAATGCTGATAGATGGGATGCTGGAGTCGGCTGGAGCACGGTAATTACTACGCTCCAGCACACTTGATTGAGTAATTATTACACATGCTGTAATTACAGTGCGTCAGAGCAGCCTCACTGCACATGTATAAGCGGCAAGCTCTCTTGAAGTCTAGCATCTTGAGTGCAGACTATAAAGCCAGACTCATCACTGGTACCCCTACTGCAGCAAATAAGATAAAGCTGAATGCCTGCCCTTAATTTGTGCTGCTTCTATTTCCTATATTCCAGTCTGTGTGCCAGCTCTCATAGCTTGACCCATCAGATGGAAATTTTTTTAAAGACTTTATCATCTACAATGTAGATCTGGGACACAGCACTTCGCATTTACAAATAGCAAACTTTTCTGGGGGTGAAAACTCCTTCTATTGTAGTTTTTCCAATATTAAATTGGAATGACAGGTGCTGAAGTCAGGCAATCCTTAAAAATACTTCAAAACCACATGCAACTGTTTATCTAAATCCTAACTGATGTGTCTGAAAGTTTCTACACACATACATGTCAGAAAATCTTTTAAACACCTAAAAGATAACTTTAACCTTTCCTAGTTTTAGGCTTGCAGAAGCTGTTAAATCTCCATTAGGTTAACAAAATACATCAGTATCCCTTTAAGAGGGAGATTTTTTTTTATATTCACAAAGGGAGTTAAGCCCCCTAATTTTCCCTTTATGCCTTTTGAAGTACTGCCCTTTATACATTCATCTGCCTTTTACAAGCAAGTAATACATTTTAAGATGCTTGTGATTAAGTTTGCATTACTGTAAATTTCTTGCATATAATGCCATTCAGAAACTAAATGATAAATTTTACTTATGAAATGGTCTGTTTGAGCATGAATGTTGTGTGTACCTTGCCCTTCTCTTAAATGCCTGGATTCCTTTGCCATCTGGAATCTATCTATTGGATTATAGGTAGGTAATTGCAACAGATGCTGGACTGGCACTTGAGAAAAATTTGTGATTACCACTGTCAGAACTGAGATCAGACAAAAGGGAACAAGAGACAGTGAAAAAGGACTTATTTTTTAAAACTTTTTTCAAAACTCATATTACAGGATAAGTACAAAAGTAAGAGCGAAAATCAGCAGGACACCTTTACTTCCAAGAGACAGACAGTCAGAGAAAGGAATACAGAAAACAAGCATTTTTTTTCACTTTAAATAACAAAACCACTAATCCCCCAGTGAGGCAAGATGTCATTTAATTCTTTCAGTAGATCAAATTTATAGTACCATACTATGCCATATCATAACATACTTTAACTTTCTTATATTTGTTTCTAGGATACTGAGAAATACTCACTTGTTTGATGTGGGAACATATCCTATTCTACCATGTAAAACTTAAATATTTATATAATTATAAAGTACTATACCCTCTGCAAAGAGCATATACATATTTTGGATTGGTGCCTAGAAAAAATAGGCACTGGCATTTGTGCACCAATCCTCCCACATTATGCCAAGGATCTTCTGGAAGTAGCACTGGTGAAGGCATTCTAGGCTTTTCAGGTGGTCCCTGTAGGTCACAACTACAGAGAAGAGTTGGCATTGCCACAACTTTATGTAAATAGGAGCTTTGTTCAAGTCCCAATATTGTGATTGTTGAAACACAAGATGATAGTCTTCTGAAGGTGGAGCTGGCACACTAGATTCTATACTGGATTTCCTCAATGCTGGCCTTTTTTGAGAGATGGCTGCTGAGGTATGCAAAGTATTCAACATTCTCCAGCTCCTGCCCATCAATGAGGATCTTTGCCAGGGGAGTTGATTGGCCCGGAGCAGCTTGGTGAAGTACCTTTGTTTTTCCGATGTTAAGGGTCAGTCCAGGCACTGGTATGGTTGAGAGAAGCAGTTAAGGGCTGTTTGTAGGTCTTCCTCAGTATGTGCAACGACAGTACAATCACTGGCATAGTGAAGTTCCACAACTAAGGCCGATGTAACTTTGGTTTTGACACAAAGGTGAGAAACTTTGAAAAGGTTTCCATACATCCTGTACTCAGCGCCAATGCCATGTGGCAGATGGTCACAGACAAGATCTTGATGACCGCAAAAAAAATGGAAAGCAAAACTGGTGCAATCACATTGCACAAATGCCAGTGTTCTTACCGATGCTAACACCACCAGCATAGAAGCGTTGATTATTCAACATTAGCTGTGGCAGACAAGGCATTATGTGCACATGCCTGATATATGTTTACCAAAACAACTGCTATACTCCCAGCTCAGCCAAGGACACGCGGAGGCCAGAGAAAACACTTCAAAAGATACCCTCAAGGCAAACATTAAGTGTGGCACTGACATCACAAATTGGGAAAAACTAGCCAGGGGCAGAGCTACATAGCAATGCCTTGTGAGAGAAGATGCATCTTACTTTGAGGAAAACCTTCTCACCCTGGAGGCAGAAAAACAACAAAAACAGAAGAAAAAGAAACAAGACCGAGAAATCCATGGTTCGAACCTCCCTTTAACTACCAGGGAGTCTGCGGCTTTAGAATCAGCCTTCTTAGCCATCAAGGGACTCATCTACAACCCTTTACCTGATCCATGGGAGTGATCATCCTTGACCGCGAGTGATCGCCATTGCTGAGAAGAAATGGAATTTAGTAGGGAGCATGTGCAATCATCATTAAAATATACAGACAATTACTGTTAACAGTGACAATTAAGATCTTGTATTTTTCCACAGAAGTCTTTGCTTTGCCTTTAGATGTTTGAAGTTGGCTGCTTTTTTAATAAAATATTCCCCAAAGTAGGATACTTATTTTAACTTTGTAAATAAATGTTGGATTATATTTATCCATTATCTGAACATTTCATGAGACATCTTCCTATACTGATTGTACTTTGGATATTTATAAAACAAGCCACATGTGGATAACTCACGGGTAGGAAAAATATGGCCTGCGGGCTAGACTCAGCCTGCCACGGGATTTTACCTGGCCTGTGGTGGGTCCCTTGGCCCTGCCCACCTCAAGCACAGGGGGCAGCCCAGGCTGTGGCACATGTGGCTGGGCCCGCTGCCCCCAGGCGCACAACAGGACAGGGGTGGCACAGCAGCTGGATTCTACTACCCAGCAGTCCTAGAGGTGGCTCATTCTGGCTACCCCTGCTGCCAACCCCAGCCCATCTGCCTCACACCCACCCCGGTGGCAGAATAACATCCCTGTCTCTCTCCAAAACTCTGCTACCTGACAATTTGGTTACCATGGTTACTCCTCTGTCCCATCTACCCTAAGCTGGATACATTCCTGAGGGAAGGGGGAAACCTGTTCCCTCTGCCTATGTGACTGGCATCACATACCTGGGAGAGGGGCTTATGCTTCCTATTGTTCTAAGCAATGCCAGCCTGACTGGGAGGGGGCTAGAGACCCTGCCAGTCTACCTGGCAACCAGTGATGCATTTCAAATTGGTTTGCTGGCAGCCAACAGGTGCTGGCCTCCACTGGACCAGGTAAATGAGGTCATAAGGGCTATATAAGTTAAGGACTGCCCAGAAGGAGGTGCAGTAGCCATGATGAAAACTCAGAGAGAGAGAAGCTGGACCGTCTGAAACTTGCTCTCTCTCTTGAAACTCATGATCAATGAACTGCTTGGCTCCAGAGGGAATCTCCACCTGCCCCTGGATGATACTTGTGAGTAAGCTACCTGAGATCTAACTAGATATATAGCTTTCAATAACTCAGATGCATGATCAAAGGCTACCCAACCATCCGGCTTGCCCTATGGGATTTCTCTGATATTGCTCTACCTTGTACCCTATTCCAAACCCACTCCTTGTAACCAATGAAGTTCTCCTTTGTACCTAGCATGGGAGACTTATTGGGAGTGGGTCTAGATTATACCTTGGGGTCCCCAAGGGAGACAACTATTTGTCCTTCAAACTGAGGGAAGCACCCCAAGTTCTTGAAGTGGGTCAAGTACCTTCAAGGGCTACTAGGTGTGTGTTTCCCAGGAAGCACAGAGCCAGGATCACTCCAGACCCTGGGTGGTGGTGGCATTACCCCCAGGCTAGCAGGTGTGCTCCAGGAAGTGGGGTTGGCCAGACATGAGGCATCCCCAGGGAGGCACTCAGAGCCTGGAAGGTGGTCAGGCGCAGTGAGGTGGGTGGCTAAGCGCAGGAGCACCCCCTACTGGCCCGCCACACACGGTGGCCAGCAGTAGGATCTGACAACCTGCTGTATTGAAGGCATAATTTGGGGAAGGGAGTTGAGTCACTGAAAACCCTTGAGCAAACAATTTCTTATTTGGCATCGGGTCAACTGGACAGTGTAGATAGCTAGGATGGCAGACGAGTATCACCACATGACTGTGGCTGACTTGAAAGAGGCGATGAAAGAGAGAGGTCTTGCAGTGAGGAAGAAGCAAGAGAGAGAAGATCCGATTAAGATTCTGTGTGATAATGACCAAGCCACAAGATCACCTCTGCGCATCCATCCAGAACCCACTGGGGGCCCTGAGGAGCCAACCTCTGAGTGGGACTTCTGGAAATACCAGCTGCAGCTAGACACTGAGGAGCGAGAGCGCAGGCTCAAGTATGAGCTAGAGCTGAAGTGGATGGAGATGGTGGAGAGGGAGGCCCAGTATCAACACAAGAAGGAACAGCACAGGGGCGACAGACCGACTGGGTGGGTCGGGTCTCCACAGAGACCGTCTGGGCCCCCCGTGGGCAGGGTGTGCTTGGCTGGGAGGATGGGATGGAGCCATCAGGTGAGCAGGGAGCAGAATCCAGAAGCAGAATGGATGGGTAGGAGCTGAAGCCAGGATTGTGAGGCCATGTCAGTGGGGGGCCAGGGCCTGAGGCAGAGCTGGGACCCACTCCCTGCATGTCCCTGCCACTCAGGGAGTGCATCGTGGCTCTATGCTGGGCCCCAGCTCCATATTGTCACCACCCTGCAAGCCTGGCCCTGGTCTGCCTGTCCCACTCCCAGATACCACTCCCCACGTGCCTGCAGACCCATCCCATCCACCCAGCTGAGCACACCCAAGCCACAGGGATCCTAGCCACTCTGAATGGAGGCCCTGTCTGCCTGCCCACCTGCTCCATCCAGCACCCCAAGCAGTGGATGCAGGGCAGATGGGCCTGGGCTGAATAGTATCAACTGCCCCACCACACCTAGCCAGGTCAGCATCCTCCTGCCTCCCAGCCCTTAATAGCTTACCCAAATTCCTAAAATGGCTTTCTAGCCAAAATAATTGCCCATGCCTGAGATAACTTATACAATTCACTTCTTTGCAATAAATTTTACATAAAATATGACAGAAATGGCTTCCAATTAGCTGGGCTGACAAATAATATGTCTGATGTCAGTTAAACCAGTATTAGGAGTAACACTTTTACCTTAACTGAAGATACTCTAAAGTAAACTGACAGCTTCACAAAAGAAGTCAGAACCTGGTTCGATCTTTAATAGCAGTGTCTGAATATTGCCTTATAATTGCATTAATATGAACTGAATTAATTATTAACAAGTTTTTGGGGGTGACTGATATTGCCATATTTACTCAGATAGATGACACTGATTATAAGATGACCCCCCCCCATAATCAGATTCTATATATGGAAAATTTATATTTAAAAAAAATAATTTTCCAGGTATTGTATGTAATTATTGTAGGTTTTCCTTGAATTTGTCCCTCTCCCACTACTACAGCAGGGAAAATAAATCTGAGGGGAGCAGGTAGCCCATTTGTACTCTTCTTCAACTTTCCCCTAGCAGCCCCACCCCCTTCTTACTGTCAGACCCTGCTCTCTCTCAGCACATGGAAGTGAGAAACAAATTTTAAAACAATAACTTTGAAATTAAACATGGTTGTGTCAATTTGTATATAGTACCTATGCACTTAGTTCATCCAGAGTTGATGCATGTTACCTTTTTTTGCAACTGATGTAAGTTTTAGCACAGGTACTCCATAAACACATTTTTGAGCAGCACTTTGGCACCTGCTTATATGTATGGATGTACTGAAATAGTGATTTTGTGATTTTATAGAAAATGCTAAATCAGGCATTTTCCATGAAAATCAGAGAAATCCATAAAAAAACGGGGGCTCTACAAAAAAATCCCTGCTTTTTTTTTTTTTTTATTATTTGCAGCCATAGCTGCCTGGTCTGGCTGGGCCCATCCCAAGGTAAGTGGGTGCTGTGGAGGACGGAGCCAGGAGCATAGAGCAGCAGAGTGCCAGGAGTCCCTAAAATGCACCGTTTGTAAGGGGGAGGGACACTTGTATCATAGGAACAGCAAAACCCAGAGGAGGAGAGGAAGGGTTGGACACTAAGGTGAAAATGGTGGAAGGAGGAGGGAGGCGAAATTTTCACCCGCAGGAGGGTGAAACAGAGAAAGAGGGAGGCAAAATTTCTGTGATTGAGGTTGTGCCACAGGATAAAGGAGATGGAATGGAAGGGAAGATGGGAACAGCAAACAGCTCAGACATGGAGTTGGGGATGGGGAAGAAAGAAGACACCCTACAAACAACAGAAGTGGTGATGGAACAAGAGAAAGAATAAGAGAGACAGGCTGGCAAAAGAAAGAAAGTGTAGGGGCTGAAGACCAGGAAGAAGAAACCTGATAATGAGTCAAAGGAAAAGCTGGAGAAAAGTTTCCTGCCACTAATACCTCTAGGGTCCAGCTCGGAGCAGAGACCAGAAGGCAGGAAGTAGTGGGGAGGTGGGAATATGCAAGCCTTCCTAAATCCAAAAATGATTGGGCAGCTTGCAAAGTCTACAAGAATGCCAGTAAGAGAAGGGGAGGAATCGACCACCCTGAGCAGTAGGGTGAACCTTAAAGGGACAGAAGAACTCATTTTAAAACACGCATAAATGGCACTGACAATAGGTTTGCTTAACGTCAGGAGTATCTTAACAAAGAAAAGAAGGGAAGAGATTAAACCAGTGTTGAACCAAGTAAGGGCAAACATAATCTCTTTACAAGAAGGAGAGGGATTATAAACGCTTTGGGAAAAGGTAGAGATGGGGACCATCTTGGTGGTCAAGGACAAATAAGAACAAAGCAGCAGCGGCAGCAACATTATTCAAAAACTCAAGAGCTGAAAGCCAAACAGGTAGAAGAAGTCATCAGCGGTAGATTGCAATGATGATACATCAGTCATGGAAATAGAATTAGAAATTGTTGACATATATGCATCACCTGAGGGTGGGAAGGAATGCACTACTTAGAAAGCTAGTGGTTTATGTTGTCAGAGAGAGACCATGCATAATAGCAAGAGATTTCAATTGTATAATCAAAGTGGGTGACAGAACAGGAGGAGGAGGAAAAAGAGCCTTAGATAGCTCACCTAGACTGTTAGAGATGTGTGGGCAAGGGAGAAAGTTCTCTCTAGAACAGAGCCGAGTGGAAAGAAACAATCAAAAACTGATTTTGTGTTTGCATCAAAAGAAATAGGGATAAGGAAGAAAGGCGGAAATGAGTCTTGGTAAGAGCCCCACGAGAGAGAAGGGACAGCGGAAGTTAAATGTGCGGCTGTTACAAGATGAAGAGATATGTCAAGCATACACAAGACAGTATGAGGAATGGCAAACATTTAAGAAATATTTGGGGAGTAGCAGAGAATGGTAGATGATTGTGTAGAAGAGGACAGAAGAATTCTTCAGGAAGGAAGGCCGAAAATGAGCAGGGAAAAGAATGAACGAGCTAAGACAGAGCTGCAAAGAAAGATGCAGAAGTTGCTAAAGGAAAGCACAGAAGGAAGACAGGTACAAGAAGAGCTAGAAGAAATAAGGCAAGAGTTAGAAAGCTGGTTTAAAAGAAAGACAAGAGAGGAAAAGTTCTTAGCACAAGCATCCTGGGTGGGAGAAAATGAACAGTGGTCCCGATACTTTTTGGCCAGAATGAAGGCAGCAAAAGAAGAGCTTAAACGACTGCAAGAACAAGGTGGTGTCCACATGGAAAAATCAGCTGGTGGTACTGGAGGCAACAAGGAGATTTGATGAAGAACTATACCCCAAAAAAGGAAACAGACAGAATGAAGATGAAGGATTTCTTAGAAGAGACTGAAGAGAAAGCAAAGAAGCTGGAAGAAGAGATCATGTAATCATGATCCAGTCTGTCATGTGCTTTTTCTAAATCTAGGTTTGCTATAACCATATTTGTTTTTTCTCTTGGATGTGGGACAGTGCACCTCTGATCATTCTGACTGCTCCGGAGATCTTTCTACCTGGTACTGCATGTATTTAGCCTTCATGTAGCGTCCTCTGGAGGTTTTTCCTCATCCTCAAAGCCAGCATCCAGGGCATTAATTTATAGGCCGTATTAAGGAGTGTAATCAGTCTCTAGTTTTTCAGGAGTTCCTTTTCCCCTTTCTTGAAAACTAAGTTCACAATGCCTTTTGTAAAATCTTTCGCTGCCTTTCCTGTTTTCGCTATTTCCTCAAACACTTCCATTATATCCCTCTCTACCCACAGCCAAAACTTCTTGTAAAATTCCATAGGCAGTCCATTTGTTCCTGGTGATTTCCCTCTTTTAAAGGTTTTTAAACACTCCTCCAGTTAATTTTCCAGGGCAGGGCACCGGGGAGTTGGGAGCAAGCAGCTTTCTGTGTCCTGCCACACTGGGTTTCAACGCTGCTTTGCAGAAGCGGCAAGGG
The DNA here is from genome assembly GCF_001723915.1 of Gavialis gangeticus. Taxonomy (NCBI): domain Eukaryota; kingdom Metazoa; phylum Chordata; order Crocodylia; family Gavialidae; genus Gavialis; species Gavialis gangeticus. Next base: position 86,028,933 of record NW_017729025.1, on the reverse strand, counting down.
CAGCACACTGGGGAGCACTGCTGGTATGTGCTGCCTCCCCGGGGCTGGGAGGCAGCTGGGGCTTAGGCACAGAGGCCTTAGATGTTTGCAGGTGGCCCAGGTTCTGGGTAGCTGCTGATAGCCACAGAGCCCGGGTTACTCCCAGCAGGGCTTCCAGCATTCCAGCTGCCTGTTGGGAGCAGCCTGGGCTCCCGGCTGGCAGCAGTTACCCAGAGCTGGGGCTGGCTGTAGCCGGGAGGCTGCAAACAGCTGCTGCCTCCCCAGCCCCAACACATGCTGAGGAAAATGGCCTCGCGTTTCATGCTCGGCATGCGTGCCGGGGGTTGCCAACCCCTGCATCAGAGTATGGAGAAGTGACAGGGGTTAAACTAAATAGATTTAAAAGCACCATAATGGGAGTGGGGAACTGGAGAGACTTGGAGAAGTTGAGCCTTCAGATAAGAGAGAGAAAGATCAGAGTGCTATGGATCCTGATGGATGCAAAAGGGAAAAGTAATACAGCATGGGAAAAGGTGACAGTAAAACTATGGCAAATACTTTGGTTATGGTCTGGAAGAAAAGCGGCAGCACTTAAGGCTGTGCTACTGCTGATTATTCTATATACAAGAATTGTATTCTATATACAGGATTTGTCCCACCGACATGGCGGCAGCAGCAGATAGCAAAAGTGCAGAGGGCAATGTGCGCATTGTTCTGGAGTGCCAATAGAGAAAGGCTGACTAGATCTGAATTTAGAAAACAAGAGAGATGGAGGGATGGGGGCTGCCTAATTTGGGCTTATTAATCTATGAAATATGCAAGCACGATATGCAAGGTGGTAATGGAGGGAGAGGGGAAAGGAGGACCCAGGAAACTATAGGCCAGTTAGTCTTACCTCGATCCT
>NW_017729025.1:86018932-86023050 GCF_001723915.1 Gavialis gangeticus | reverse complement strand
GGACCTGAACCTGTTCAGCCTCCACAAGAGAAGGCTGAGGGGGGATCTAGTGGCCTGTTACAAACTAGTCAGAGGGGACCAGCAGGCATTGGGGGAGTCCCTGTTCCCCCGAGCACTACCAGGACTGACTAGAAATAACAGTCACAAGCTGGCAGAGGGTAGATTCAGACTAGATATCAGGAGGTGCACCTTCATTGTCAGGGCGGCTAGGAGCTGGAACTAACTTCCAAGCGAAGTGGTGCTGGCTCCTACCCCGGGGGTCTTTAAAAGGAGGCTAGATGAACACCTTGCTGGGGTCGTTTGACCCCAGTACTCTATCCTGCCACGGCAGGGGGTCAGACTTGATGGTCTGCTCAGGTCCCTTCTGACCCTACCAACTATGAAACTATGAAGTGTGTATCACCCAATTTCTCACAGTTAAAATTTTAAGGAAATGGGGAGTTGTGACAGAAGTATCTCTACTGGAGCCTCTCTATTGGTGACTCTGGCCTCCTGTTATGGGCCAACTGCCTGCTTACTTGCCTGCTATGCCTTGGTCTTAATTGATTAATTAATTGATGTAATTAGCAGGAGGCTCCCATGTTATTCGCCCCGGTGGCCAGGGGGCGCTATCTGTGGCTCCTTTTTTCCTCCCCTACTCCGCAGCCCAAGCCTCGCAGACATGGTTTTAACCTGGACCTTGCTGTGATTTGGCCCTCTTCATGACTTCCCTGGGCTTCCGCCACCCTGTCTTGTCCTGGACCTTCCCGGGGCTCTGCTGCCCCCTCTTGGTGAGGCTTCCTACCACCTTCTCTCTCTGGGCTTCTTGCCACCCCCTCGCCCTGGGGCTCCTCGCTGCCCTCTCTCTCTCTCTCACTGGGGTTTCTCTCTGCCCCTCACTCTGAGGCTTCTCCCAGCCCCCCTTGCTCTGGAGTTCTCGCTGCCCCATGCCCTGGGGCTGGGGTCAGTGCACCCAAAGTGCCGCGCCTTTTCTGGTGCCGGGATCCCCGCACTGCTGTGGAGCCCCTGTGAGGCCTCCTCCAACCCGTAATAGCCTCACCCGGTCCTCTGGATAAACAGCAAACACAAAACACAAAGCCCCTGGGCTATAACATAAAAACCTAAACTGTCTGGTCAAAACAACATTCAATTCCTACTGGGGAACGCTCCCACCCATAGAAGCAGTCAGTGGCTGCTCGCGCAGTCAGGCTTTTTCCCCTCTGTCTGCACTGGCCAAGCTCCTTCTCCCTTGGCTGCCAGCGGGGAAGTGCCCTCCTGGCCTCACGCCTGGTTTTATATGTGCCAGGCCCTGCCCCTTCCTGTCAACTGGCTCCCCAGCAGTTGTCCTAGCAACCAGCACCTGTGACCCTGACTGCCCTGGTAACTAGCAGCTGAGCTCCCCCCCCTCACCACTAGGGGTCTCTCCCAAGCTGTTTCTGCTCTCAGGCGCAGTGTACCTACGTGCTCTACGACAGGAGTATATCAGACCTCCCTGAAGAGCCCATGGGCATGGCAACCACCAATTCATTACATCAGGATGAAAGAATTCATGCAGAGGTATAAAATAAGAAAGGTAGGACTAGAGGTCCTGAAGGAACATAAGAAATTGATGAAAGCAGGAGAAAGCCAGAGAGACAGGATACAGCCAGTGGGAAATTTCACAGAAGGACAAGTGAATAAAATGTGGGGAGCAGTGGCAGGTAAATGACTAAAAGGAGAACATGCTGGCTTAGCACGGATGGTTGTAAGAAATACTTGCTGGTGAAAGAAGTGCAGCCAAGATGAGGCTTGACAAGCTCAGCAAGGTGCCCAAGGGAGAGGTACAGGGAAGAATAAACAGTGGGGCATGTTTGGGGAGGGTATATATGCAAAGGGTATATGCGAATGCATCTGTTGCTCTCTGAGTGTCACCAAAATAAACATGTTGTTAGCATGGGAGATGGTACTATATGAACTCATACCAAAGAGACCAGAGGAAATGTTATTAAGGACTTTCATTAGCATGTGTTGAAACTAATTTATGAAACTACTGGGTGTTTAAGGGGTTGACTTTCACTGAAAGAGTGCCTGAAGCTAGGGCTCACTGAACTATACTATACCAATCAATACTATATTGATTGGGAAAAGGAAGAGATCAGAGAGGAAGAGGCCAAGAAAAAGTGGAGGAAAAAGGACTGGATACACTTGTTTCACTAAACCAAATGGGAGGGCTGGAGAGTTTCAGGTGTTTACTGAGGTACCAGTTTTTTCATGGGGTTCTGTACGAAGAAAAAGATTTCTGTAAGGGTTAGTTCTTTGTGGAAAGTTGATGTATTTTGTTTAAGGATTTAATAAATGTAGTTGCATTTTTTTTAATATGTAGTTGTTTCTGTGATGTGAAGTCTTGGTAAAACTAAGATGCTCAATATGTGTAGCTTTATAAATGCACAGTGTGTTTTTAATAAAATGTGGGTTTTTTAAAAAAGGTTCCCATCAACATTTTTGGCACAAAAGGGAGGGTATTGGAGCTTACTCCAGCCTCTCTAAGTGCTGGCCTGGTACTGTAGTACCTCCAGGTCTGGTGCTCATTCTCTTCTGGGGTAACAACTGCCTGTTTTATTTTTAAGGGCCACAGACACACAAAAAAGGTTTCCATCAACATGTTTGTCCAATGTGGGTCATGTGTTTTATAGTCATGCTCACGGTTTTCTGCATTTAATCAACTTCACAGTTGGTTTCCGTTACTAAGCACATGCTGCTTTTGGCAGCAATTTAATGATAGCCAATATATTTAGCGAGATTTCCTTGTATGTGATTATAAGATAAGAGTTTTTTTTTCCCTATGCCAGATGGGGGGTGGGACAGACCTTGTCTTGTATTTGAGTAAACATGGTAAATAATGTTAGGTATAAAAGCTGATTTTAAATTGCAGTTGCAATAGGTTCTGTTTGTACTTCTGATATCTCTTAGCGATCAACATGAAGACTGAAGATAATGGAGTCTTGGCAATCTGAATTTTAAGAACACCAACAGCTGAGCTTTACTTTCTTGACCTAATTACATCTTTAAAATTAGGGGGAGGGAAAAAAAAACAGCCAATAACTACAGTAGACTCTCTCTTGCAAAATCATTTATGGACGTTTCAGGGCATCCAAAAGTATCATAATCAAATATAAGCCAAAAGTCTCAAGAGTTGTGTAATGGAAAATGTTAGTAGGTCTCCAGAGAGTGCCAGACTTCAAGTTTGCAGATGTAGTGAAAAAATGTGAACAAAAGCTTTTTCTTTAACCTGCTATCATGTGATAAGGCTGTTCTCCTTGCAAGGCAACAAATAGTCACCGTACTTGGACCAACACATGAAGCAGTAAGAATTTTGTAATGTATCACTGGGGAACTACATTAGCATGCTTTACAAACTGCAGAATTTTATAATGGTACACAATGACAGGCAAGATTCAACTTTCTGACTCATTTTCAAATAGGTTTTTTTCTGAACTAGTCATTTAATGCTACATCGTAAGTATACCACCGTCACCATATTCTGGTATCTAAACATTAAAGTAGGAGGTAGCAAGGGCCTAATCCAGCAAGGGTCTGATCATCATTAAATTCAGTACAGTTAGAGGGTGTTCAATCAGCACCTCATAAAAAGCACTCATTCTACCGATAAAACTATCCCTCCTTCTAGAATGGGCTATCTGACTTTCATTTACACTGTCAAAAAAGAAAAAAAGAAATCACGCTATAAAATTCTCTCTCTTCAGTACAGATATAGTCAGAAATAAACAATCCCTGTTTTGTCAGAATGGTAAAAAGCTAGCCATGAGAATCTCTATTAAATCCTAAAAAAGACAAAGAAGATTTTATTTCAAAATAAAAAAAAGAAGAAGAAAATGTAGGGAAGGAAGAGCAAATCTAGGCTTTGTTCCAATGATACAAAGTCTATTCTGCACGTGCATTCTCACAAAGACTACAAAATGAATTGCAACTGAGGGGCTTCCTGTACACACAGAAAGCAGCTAACACAGGGAACTGTATGATGCTGATCAATTGCTATAGAAGCCTTTACTATTGACACTAGGTTTATTTAAACATTACCTCATTCATCTCAAGAAATAAAAGGGGACTAGCTGGTTTGGAACATTTATTTTCTATTATTA
>NW_017729025.1:86008725-86013932 GCF_001723915.1 Gavialis gangeticus | reverse complement strand
ACAGAAAGCAGCTAACACAGGGAACTGTATGATGCTGATCAATTGCTATAGAAGCCTTTACTATTGACACTAGGTTTATTTAAACATTACCTCATTCATCTCAAGAAATAAAAGGGGACTAGCTGGTTTGGAACATTTATTTTCTCTTATTAACAGACTGTTATCTACACAACTAGGATTCCTTCTACTTTTCCTTCTCCACATGAAGCCTTCACTTCTCAGTTTATTTTCCCAACTAAACAGGAAATCATGAAGTAGAAAAGAAGGCCTCCCTCCAACACAGGAAGGTTGGCCTGTAGCTAAAGCACTTGACTAGGATGCAGATCTTGGTTTAATTCCTGGCGCTGCCACAGACTTCCTGTGTGACCTTAAATCTCTTGATGCTTTAATTCTCTCTGAGAAAGGGAACAACAATTTCTTTGTCCTTTTGATCAACTGTGATTTTTTTTCCATGGGAGAGTCTGTTATATACATACACAGCACTTAGCAAAATGAGGCCCCAGTCCAGCTACGGCCTTTAGGTGCTACTGAAATACACCTAACAAAAGCTGCACATCAGCTGTGACAAAACAGACAGCCCCTGAAAAACTGTAAGGAACATTTATGAGCCCAACCCCAAAAAGCTTTGGGTCTGCCCCTTTACCAATAAAAGCAAATGTAATGCTATTTTATTTGCTTGTCAAAAACTTCCCCTCTCGGAAAACAAAACCAAGCCAAACCAAACCCAAATCACCCTGGATAAGTAGGAGAGAAGAAAATTATGCAAGACATTTGAAATACAACTCACTCTTCAGAGAGGAAGGTTCCACATCCTATTTCACCCTGTTAGGTGTCTAAGCAGTACTTGGGCATCTACATGTGAGCTGATTACACTCTGCTTATGTCCTTGATAAACATTAGTGCAAAATATGTTTAGCTCCTTCTCTTTACTCCTTTTTGTGATAGTCTTAAGGGAAAGGGGAAGACAAGTTAAATAGAAGGTTCTTAGCTCTTATACCTGCACCTCCAGAAATTTAATACATCTCATCCAGTACACTAAATGCCACAATGGAAAATATGTAGGAGAAACCAAACAACAACTGCATGCATACCAGAATGAACGCATACCGAAAATCTACCAAAGACAAAAATACCTAATTATCTGTGGGTGCCCACTTCTCACAAAAGAACCACTCTCTCTCCAATCTCTCAGTTATAATCCTCAAAGGGAATTTACAAAATTTACCTTTCATAGACAAGCCTACAAACTTCTCTTCATAAATTTACTGAATACAAAAAAATCATGGACTAAATATAGGTATAGATTTATGGCACACTATAATCTGCCTGACATCTGATAACCCCAGGTAACCCATCTGCATTTTACCAGCTTCATTCTGTCACCAGATCAGCATTCCCTAACCCCTCACTTCGAGAAGAATGTCAAATTACCACATGGAGGGATTATTGTTGTGGAGATTAAGTCACTGTGGTTTAAAAATTGGTTTCTCTTTGAGATCTTTGGATTTAGGATGCAATATGTTGTTAGACAAAGTTACATTTGCTATGTTTCATTTTACAGTAATCCACTACTAAAAAGACTGCAAGTTTGAGCAGGCACTTCCAGAAAGCAAATTCAGTGCTACAGCTTACTTTTCTGAGCAATAAAACAGTCTGGGGTAGCTTAACGCACAGTAATAAAAATTTTTTTGTAACACTAAAATACATTAATATTTATAGACAGAAGTATTAATTCTTTTAAAGGTTCTCAATCTAAATTGACACATCAGCAAGTGTTCCATTTTCAGAAAAACAAACAAACAAAAAAACATTTTCTGGTTGTAATGCTGTGTTCTGGTATTAGCAAAAGTCCCACACCCAATATGTAATATGGTGAACATGCATTATCAACAACAAGTATTTTTCTTCAACTCCCTTTGTAGAATAATGATGAGATTCTTATTGCGTTACTGCTGGATTATGAAATGTGTAGAAACTGAATATTACACAGACTGCATTCAGGCATTACTGGGAGAATCACCACTCTCCTGGTAGAAACTAGGTGTATATAAACCTTTATGCAATTTCTCCTGGAAGAAGTATGCCCCCTCAGGTAGAAAGATCTTCTGGGTTAACACCTGGAAGATGTCCCTTGAGAGAGTTTTTCTCACAAGAATGAATGCTCATATGCTCCCAATCTGGTCCAGGAAGGGAGTGGAGCAGCTCCCTGCTGCTCCCTGCCTCTTCTCCAGACTGTGGACTGTCTGGTCTCAGGAATGGGAGGGGGTCATTATCTTGCTGCTCCTCTCTATGCAGTCACGTAGCATGATTTAAGAAGGAAGACTGAAGAATAGCTGCAGAATCTTCTAACAAGTTTTTCTTAGTTACAGCTTCCAGTTTAATATGGTGTATGTTCCTTCTGGTTTGAGCTTCCTACTGAATTTATCATCTAGACTGCAACCAGCATTCCCTCTAAGCTGCATGGTGTGCACAGTCGCACCTGGCAGCGCAGCATAAGCATGCCTGCACAGCTGTTCACACCACACTGCTTAGAGGGAATGTTGACAAACCTAATTCAGGACTGAGTGAAAATCATTTGATTCACATTAGTGAAATGTAAAGCATAAAATACATTTGGTATTATGCCTATTAAAAGAGCAAAATAAAATTGCAGTTGGGAAATAATGAAAAATATTCTCCATTTTCCTCTTGCAGGTTAATTGCTGCTAGGAAGTTCAAGATAAGGGATTTGCATGGGCAGATCTAGAATTTTGAAAAGGGAGCTGAAGATGGTGAGGTGCATTATCATCACATATAAAACAACATCTTTTTTTCCAGTTAAAAATAAATTTGAAGTTTTACTAATGTGCTAGTGGCCTAGAGTTGGTTGCATTATTCAATGTAAAACTGAAGTAAAAACAAGTATTACTTGATTGGAATTAATTGAAAACAGTGGTGCTCAACCTTTTTGTCCAGTGGACCAGACTGGCAGTGCCCAGTCCATCTGCAGGTCAGATCCAGCCAGGGCTCCCTATCCAGTCCCATCTGGCTGCAAGGAAGATGTGATATAGTGTGTGTGTGGGGGGGGGGAGGGCAGGTTAGCCCCCCAGTGCAGCCCTGCAGGGCAAAGGAGCTTGACTTGGACCCATGGGGAGGAAAGGGGGTGTCCCCAGGCCCCAAACCTGGCCCCATGGGGAAGGAAAGGGGTGTGGCCTGGCCCCAATCCAGAAACGGTGGGGGCAACATGTGTAAGGGGCTGGCCTGCTCCCCATAAGGGGAGAGCCAGAGCCATATACTGCCTGCCCTAGCACTGGCTGGATCCAACCTGCATTGCCAATCTAGCCCACCAGGGAAAAAGGTTGGGTTGGATGTAGACCTCTGGTCTACAACAAATGAAAAGAGATAGTGTATAGCGATGACTTTTTACTATGAGACCATTCCCCAGCAACATACTAGACAAGAGTAAAAAAAACACAATTTGTAGCAATAATCATAGGTGATTGTCATTCACACACAACCCACTCACTCTATTCCATATAAACACCAGAGCAACTCCATGTCAGATAAAAAAGAAATAAAAACAAGGAAGCTACACACTGGAGTTATATGCTGCTAGATAACTATGCACAGAGACCTGTAAATGCTCACATGTAAATACCTAGACAACAGAAAGAGAGAGCCCTTTTGTTGCTTTACTTATAAAGGAGTCGTATCATAGACATGGACTGGTATTGCTGACAATATTATATAGCCTATATCTTAACATAGGATCTGGCCAGAAAAGACTACCAGCAAGAAGACTGATGATTTGCCTTCTCTGAAGATCTAGAAAAAATTATTAGTGAGTAAGTAACTTCCAGACAAGTATACCTTCAAGTACTCTACTGCTTTTAAAAGGTAAATTTTGTTACTTAAAATTTACTAATGATACCTTCATTCATTAACAGAGAGACGAGTATGTTTATCGCTATGATAACTTTGTTGCTACTTCTTGTATAAGCAGTGTTTCTGCTGCTATTAGAAGACTAGAGAGCAAACCCTAGATAGTTAGGTTATTAATATTCATAACCATCTCCTACTATTGCTAACACTTGGCTACAAACCTAGACAATCAGAGGAAGTTTATGATTTCATATTTAAAACAACTAAAAAAACAACAGGGCAAAGGGGTATGTTTTATTGCTTCAGATAGAAGGGAAAAATATTGATCACCTGCTTCAATTCTGAAAATAACTACCTGATAATTTCGTTAAGGTAAAAAACATCACTCCTTAACTTTGTTTAAAAACGCACTGATTCAAATTTGTTATCGATTTATAAGGGGCACTGCTTCCATAATCTGTAATCCTTAAACTGCATCATAGCACCTATCAGTGTAATACAATTAAAGATGATGACTGCCTCTCAGCCATTCTGTGGCTATTCTTTTCCTACATCAGATGCTGCAGGTTGGCACTCAGCCTCCCATGTCATCAGATCTTAAAAACACTGCACTGGAAACTATCCCTGAAGTCTATACACTATACTTAAATAGTGACATACTTTCTTTTCCGCTTTCAAATGGGACCAGCTGGTATTGCTATTAAGAAACAAAGATATTTAAGATGTAGTCAAAGGAGAGAAGAACCAGGGGTTTACATAATGGCAGTCATGTAAAGAAGTCTTTAAAAAACAGTATCAATGGAAGTCCTCTAAGATGGAGTTTCTATTTTTAAATTTCATTGTTGAAGCATAGTTTTCATCTGTCTGAAGTACAAGCAAATTTGTTTCAGTACAGGCTGCTGGAAGTGAATTCCCTTCACATGGCACTGTTTAGTCTGAATGGACTTCCTGAAGGCACTGCCTAGACATCACTAGGACTAGAACTCAACACACCTTGAATTCTAATCTTTGGCTCCCTGCAGCTGTGCCAATTAGTGGTGGAAAGAACAATAATCTAATTATTTCACAAATTTTATTTAAATTAATGTTCTTATCAGATTCCCGTTTCCAACATACCATATTTTCTTAAACAAAGACAGCCGTGAATGTAAGATGACCTTGTAACAATTATTTTCTGTATATGGAAACTTTATTCATTTGTTAGAATTTTCCCAGGATAGTATCGAATTATTGGAGGTTTTCCTTGAGTTTATTCCCCTCCTATTGCCACAGCAGGGAAAACAAATCTGGGAGTCGGATAACGTCTGCCCCTCCTCAACTTCTTCCCCCTGCAGCCCCTTCCCCCC
>NW_017729025.1:85996421-86008578 GCF_001723915.1 Gavialis gangeticus | reverse complement strand
CACTTTCCTGTCAGACCCTGCTCTCTCTGAGCACATGGTACTGAGGGGTAAATATGAAAACACTAACCTACTCTTATGGTATCGCTTCTCAGCCTCGTGCAGGCTAAGATCAAGAGTACTGGTCTGCTGCCCCAGCTGAGATCACTTTGGAACGGCATTGTGTAGTAGCGGGCGCAGACGTGTCCAATGCACTGAAGACACAACACCTTCCAAGAGTCTACTATAGCCTCCAAGTGGGAAGATCTCAGCTACATGCCTACTTTATGGAAAGGGGGACCCCTCCTTAGTTTGCGTCTATGGCTGGTTCGCTAAAGGCAAGTGAGACTGAACCCCAAGACCTCTTGGCTTGGGCCTGCATATAGGATGCCTGCCAAACAGATTTGGGAGTACCTGAAGCTTCAGGCTAAAAAGTCTAGGATGGAGGATACTTGCCGGCAGTAGCACCACATGGTTTTTGAATGAATGAGTTCTGCTCAAATCAATAGGATTTGGAATCGATTTGGCTAATTTGACCTGGAACACAAAAAATATTAAAAAAAAAAAAATCCTTGTAGTAGGTCCCCATCAGCATATTTGTCCAATATGGGCCATGTGTTATGCTCAATGGCTGTTTACAGACATGGGGGGAAAAAAAGCAAAACAGCACTTTAAGCTTGGCATGTCCCTGCACTGAGTGTAGCACATGCCCAGAAGAGGCATCATGTTAGTTGGATCCAGCTTGCTCAACATCTTTATAGATCGGGCACTTCAGCGGGGCTTTTTGGCACTTTTATCGAATAGCTGATTGAATCAGCTGTTAGATAAAAGCACCAAAAAGCTTCACTGAAGTGCTCAGTCTACACATATGCTGTGGAGCCAGGCGGGTCCAACTAATGCAATGCCTCTTCCAGTAATGTACTCCTCCCACAGAATCTGTCAGTACCCAGTGTTGGTTGCATTTAATCAACTTCATAAATTGGTTTCCATTACTGAGCACATGCTGCTTTCAGCACCAGTTTAATGGTAACAATGTATTTAACAAGGCTTCCTTGTATGAGAAAGTTAGAAGAGGGGCTTTTTTCCCCATGCTGATTGGGGGAAGGGAGGCAGGAAACATCTTGTATTTGAGTAAATTTAATGAAAAACAGGGGGGGAAGCTGGTACCTAGGCAGTGCACAACAGTGATCAAAATTAACTACTGTACTGAAATCTAAATCGACTGATATAAGGGAAATTCTTTAACAAGCAGAGCCAGCAGTTTAAGTACAACCTTGGTAATCTACAGAGCAAACCTATAGATTTGGCTTGCCCTTATCCTTTGTGCTTTGTTTCCTGCCTATGCTCCAGGTGTGGCTAACTATTACAAGGAAAATTAAATTACATCCTGCTTTTAGACACAACAACTGGAAATCTAGAATCTTGATTTCTCTTGGCCAGACATTTGGAATATTCACTTCCTTCAAAAAAATTCAGCAAGAGGAGAACGGATGGGAGCCATCATCTATTTTCCTCTCCTATCTCATAAAAGCTAATAATGGATTGAAAAGCTTTTCAAAAATTAACAACTGCCTACATTAATTTTCAGATTGTTAAACAGACTGTGGCAGGACAATATGAACTTCACTTGAATTTATTGCAAAATATGAAGTTAGTAAGAAAGCACGCTAGTCTAAAAACCAAAAAAAGTTCAATTATTTTTTTAATCCAGTAAGAAATTGTTATTAAAGGAAAAGTATTTCTCTGAAAGGTAAAAACCCAAACTATGTACAAATGAAAAACTAAAATTGAAACTGCCCCTTGATCAAAATGAAACTGAACGTCACTGTCCAAGCAAAATAAATTAAAAAAAAATAATTTAAGAAACAGTTTATATTTAGTACTATATAGGGTTATTAGTGGCATGGGTAAAAATGTTTCACAACAGGAATTGATGTACCTCTTTGAACTAGCTAAGAAATATGCTGTCATGGTGAAATGAATATCCTTTTTACCTGTCAAGTTTAGGGTTCGAGGTTCCATGCTTTTTCATGAAACTTGCTGAAGAAGACACCAGCAGCTGAACAGGCAAGGAATTGCTTTCCATGTATTTGCTTAGTCATCCCAGCAATTTTTACAACTAAAACTGTACCCCTCGGTACAGATTTTGTTTTGCAATATGCTTTACTGTAATTTAAATCTAGACACATATTCTGTTTATAACTTGGAATGTTAAAGCTTGGTGTTATTTAGGGCTAACAAAGCATTGTAAGTGACCGGTGAACAATTCCTTTTACTACACTAACTTTTAGGGGAACTGCTGCCAGTTTAGGATTATGGGTCTTTATGTAAAAATTATTGGATAAATAATAAATTGGGTGTGTGGGTGGGAGAATGTGAAAAGGACATTAATAAGTCACAAGAGTCAGTTCTAATTTTATATCTAACGTGGCAAGTAAGGGAGGAAGAAGCTGAAAACTAATTTATCTCCTTAGGTTTTTTTTAAAAAACTTGAGCTCTCAATCTATTTCTATCTTTAGAAAATTTTGCTGTTTCTTGCCTTAAATGTTTCCAAATATACACGTTAAACATAAATGTACACATTTCCTGGTAGGAAAGCTTAGCTAATTTTTAGAGCATGCACACTTGTAGCAAACATTATGATGCCAGAAGAATACACTGAAGAGGAGCCAATAGCCCCATTATATTGTATGCAGGCAAATTTTAGTTCCACTCTCCCCAGCTTCAAGAAAAGCCTGCTATGTTGTGCTGCAAGCTGAAGCACATGGAGGTCCATACATATTTCCAAAGTCATATGCTTTATTAACAGCAAATCAGAATGGAGAGAATCAATTAGCACTATCTTCAGTTATAGCGGGTACATCTATATATGCACTTTACTGCAGAGTTGACTAACTAGCTCTGCAGTAAAGTATCACAGTTTACATGCGAGCCAGTATTAGGACACAGTAAACTAATTAACTCTGCTGTAAGACCGTACTGTCAGGTATAGTACTATCTTACAACAGAGTCATTTACTGTGCTGCAACATGCAAACGCTGACTGGGCAGGGGTCAGATTCCTGCCTGCCACCTAGCCACACAGCTCTGCAAGATCAGCACCCTTCTGCCCCAGCCAGCCCCTCCAATGCTCAACGCTGCCATCTGGAGTCTGGGGCTGACCTCCAGTGTCCCCTGCCAGCCTGGTCCTGCTCTGCCTTGGCTCAAACTGCTGCTGTCCCGGGCACATGTGTAGATGCTGTGCCCAGGAGCAGTTTACTCCAACAAGAACTGCTTCTGAGTTTATTGCATTGTGTTAATTTCACATGTAGATGCACCCAGTGAGGCATAAAATACTAAGGTCATGATTCATCAAAACTGGCAGAACTGGCCAAACTGTAGCCCATGAGCTGTGTGCAGTTTAAATGAGACTTTTGAAGAAAGAGAAGCAGTTAAATAAAAACATTCTTTTCCCGCTATCTAATTTTCTATTGTTTTTCTTTTTTTTTCTCCAGGTTTTTCCTTATTACTTATTCTAAGAGTTCATGTAATGGCAAATTATTATTTGAGCTAGGGCACTGTGCTTAGATTGCCCGCTGTGGGGCACATGCATACTAAAAGTTGTGTCCTGTGGCTCCAGGCCATGTCTAGATTTTTTTGTTTGTGACTAGAAGGATTAGGAAGTTTGGCCACACTTGCACAAATTTCAATGGGACTATCACAGGCTTAAAGTTAGGCAGATGATAACTCCAATAAATGCAGTGGGGCCTAACTCTGGAATTAGCTCCCAGCAAAAGTTTTATGAGGGAAAATCCATGCACTTTTATAAGTATTTATAGGGACCTCCAATGTCTATTCAATGGTCAGAATGAAGAGCCAAGTCACTTAAACTTTCTACAAGACAAGCATACCATGCTCCAAAGTATTGTCCTCAAATATGCAGTGCTGCTCTGAGTGGGATGCCTCCTAAACTGGAATAAGTGTAGCTATATCCCTGGAGCTCTAAAGGAGGCTAACCAGTGCTGTGGACAGTAGGGCTAATTAACTCACCTTAAGTGACAGGCAAACATGACTACAAAGCTCCTTATTTAACAGGCAGCTACTTGGGACAACACAATGTGCTTTAGAAGACTTACCTTGAGCATGTAAATTTTACCATGTAGACATGGCCTGAGCAGGTTTTCCACTCTTCTTTAATACTTAAGGACTCACCATACTGTAGTTTTGCAGCTGTCTGCACTAATGTACATGAACAATATTGCTTCACTATATTCTCCACAATTTATGAAAAACTATTTTGAAGCCATGTAAATTCCTTGAGAATAAAGACCTTTCTAATTTTAATATGGTTCCAGCAGTTTCCTGTAGAATCTGAATCATGCTGACAAGGATTTTGAGGTCACTTCTGAGTTCACAGACAGAACTCTTGTCTCTACTCTCAGTACTGTATTATATCCTACAACCAAGTTGGCCAGGACCAATGTCTCAATAAACTGTTAATCCAGCTCCTGTGCCAGGTCAGCTGCTTTCATATATTCCCTGTGTAAAAGCACTGAGAAAGCAGCATATTAACAGATTGGTCTCAAAGGCTGCAGTTCTTAGTCACACCAGGCCTTGGCAGGGACCCTAGAAAAAAAAAGCAAATATTCCAGGTATTGCTACGTTTCTCCAGTTTCTGTCCACAGTCACAGAGAGACAGAAGCTGGACACTCCTCCTCCTCACTCACTTCATACAATGACAACTTGAAAATTTGGCACTGTACATATAACCACGTCTTAGACCTGAAATCAAGCTACACTTTAGTAAAGTGAATGGAAAGCAAAACATAAACTGATTCTGGTTCGCAGCACGTGAAAATATCTTTAAAATATTAACCAATCCTTCCAATACCCTTGTAAGGTAAAATTTGATACTATAATTTTTCAAATGGGAAAAAAAACAAATGTTAAGTGACTTGCTTAAGAACACAGAAAATATCAGTATGAGAACCCGGAAAATCCTAGCCTAAAATTAAAGTCACCTTTTGTTTGTCATCTTCAGGCTAATGGGAGGCAAGATCCCATAACTAGGAAAAATAAAGAATCTTTGCCAACTGGAAGAAAATTTTCATAATATTATGACTAGTCATTTCCTGTGAAGATATCTGGGAAGCAGCTCTATTTAAATATGACACTTTGTGGGAGAAACAACCAACTATTCAAAGTACCCCTCTTCAGTGTTTGGGCAAAAAGAGGATTGTTTTTTAAATACCTAAGCAAAAATAGAGGGCATAAAGCAAATACAAAAAAAAGAAGATGTTGGGCAGGGGAGAGGACTAGAATTTTGCATTGCTGAAAACGTCTCAAAGCTATGATCAAGGCTTAACAAATTTAAATCCTTACAGTGTATTGAAATGACAGCACAAGAAATGAGCAGCTAAGAGGTCTGGAGTCTTAAAGTGATACATAAAAAAACACGAGGCAATATACTTTATTATAAATAGAGTGAAAAGGCCAGAGGTATGTCATTAATCACCATTCTGTCCACATTTTTCTGAAGGGCTGAGACAAAGCACAGAATGCAGACAGACAGAACAGAATTTTCTGTGATACAATGCTATTGAAAATGTAATCACTTCACTTATTAAATCAAAGTACTTTAAATACAAGTCCAATAATCCCCCAATACTGTAATTTGGTTTACTCCAGCAGGCAGCCAAGATAAAAGAGCATACAACCTAAAAACATGCTAAAGTAGCAGTACACTACTTTTTCATGTTGCTATACATTTAATTTGAATTAAATTGATTGAAGTAATTTCTCTGCAAGGTAAAAAAATGTTATATTACTGGCTTTCTAACTAGAAAATCAGATATTAGAAAATATTTCTGCTCCTAATAATAGATCATTATTGCTTCTGGCCCTAATGACAGGGCATGTTGTATATGTATATTTTAATTTTCAGACATCAGTGTCATTTAAGTTGATCTTATGGTCTTAAGTTAACAAATACAGCCTTTCTTTTCAGCATACTGACTGATAACAAACATGTAAACTTGAATGGTTAACTGCAGCATTGTTTTTTACTCTATAACCATTTTGTAACCTCACACCCCCAACAAGGCAAAATAGAAAGCTCCCATACATCTGGTATTCAGACAACTGTTTTAATGTGGTAGGGCTTGGTTTCAGGATAAAAGTAATACGTTATGCCGTGGGAGACATTTTACTTGGAAGATTTCACCTTTTATTAGTCTCTGAGCAATCTTAGGAATGTCTAAACATGCATGTTTTATATATTATTCTGTGCATTTACTATATTTTAAATGTAGATATACAAAACTCTTCATATTCTTCAGTCAGATGTGTAAATTGAAACTTTTTCTCCAGATATTACTGACCAAGTAAGTTCTCTCAGCGTTTCTCCCCCACCAAATAAATCATTTCTATTTTAAAAGCAGAGTTACTGGAAGGTATCCATGATGAGTAAGCATTCAAATGCACATGAATATTGAGAAGTGCATAGGTATAAATTGTATTTTCATTATTTTAAGTTTTTTCTTTGCTAACAAGTTGCCACTTCCTTTTCAAGCATTTCCTCTAGATTGAGAATTGGCAATCTATGGACTATGGAGCCTTTGGATCCAGCCCACAGAGCCAAGGTTCTGGTGGCATTCAGTGGTGGGGGGCTCTCCCTGCATGGCACTCAGCAGCCCGAGACTGCAGGCTGGAGCACTCTCCCTTTGCTGCACTGCAGTCAGCCATGCAGTCAGGTGGCATGGGCTCCAATGGAGAGAGGCTTTTGCCACACAGCAGAGAGAAAGTGGTGGCAGCAGCTGGTCCTACTGCAACCCAATTTGGGTCATTCCAGTCTTACCCATCAGTAGAGGTGCACCAATACATCGGTTCCATATTGAATTGGCACCTATATAAGGAAAATTGACTGTATTGACAATTGGCTTTTTTGGGTTGATGTGGCCAATAATGCCACCAATGAATGCCTGCAGGCAGCCAGGAGCACAGCCCAGCAGTGTGGAGAGCAGCTGGGTCTGTCTGGTAAGTTTGTTGCGAGGGAAGGGGCATGGCAGGGTGAGATCAAGGCCCCATTGGTGAGGGAAGGAGTGAGACTGGAGCAAAGTGGAGGTTGGAGCTGTAAGCAGCTCGTCTGGAGGGTGCAAGGGAAGGGGGGCTGCTCCTGCTGCATGCATCCAGGAGGGCACAGGGGGTCTGCGTGTGGGGCGAGGGTGGGCTGCTGCTGTGGACTGGGGCAGCAGTGCTGGGAGGGGGCTACAGCAAATTTTGGGGTGGGTGCAGACTCCCATAGACCCCTCCCAGTGCCACCACCACCCACCCCAAGTGTACCCCAGCCCTACCCCACCCTTGCCGGGAAGAGCCCAGTGCTACCCCCACCCCAGCCCACAGTGGCATCCCGCCCTCACCCCATGTGTAGATCTGGGTACACACACCCCCCATACCCTCCTGGGGTGCATGCAGCTGTGGGATCCACTCTCACCCATGCCCCCCAAACAAGCCGCTCACAGCTCAATCTGCCCCCTCACGCCCCTTTACCTCCCCCCTCACCCCACAACAGACTTACCAGCTGAACGCCACTCCATGCTGCCTGGCTGCACATCGGAATTGGACTGGTATTGGCCAGTATGGCTCATTAAAAACTAGCTATCAGTATTGGCCCAAAAATTCTCTATTGGTGCACCGCCTACCCACCAGAAAACGTTGTTGATCCTAGCTCTAGAGCGCAAAACTCCTCTATATAGTCAACACAATATGTCTGGTAGTTCTCTGAAGTAAACCATGTTAGTTTTATTGGACAAAAACAATGAAAAATAAACCAACAACCCACAAATCACACAGTTCAACAAGTACAACGGAAGTACATTTTTGCATTCAAGAAAAGAACACTATTTTTAAACCCTCGCACTCGGTGAGGTTTTCCAAACCTCTACAGAAAATTCCACAAATTAAGGGCCATGTCCCCCACACACTGGTATATGAACATCTAATTAGCTCTGCTGAAGTCAATGTAGTAAGCACTATACCAGTAGTAGGTGATTACTAGATCAGCTCCCTAAATTAAAAACAAGTTTAAATGACCTCCATGAACTATACTAATAACGTCTTCATTTGCAAAGTGAACTAAAATCAATAATGAACTAAATTCAAGAGGCCCCGCCACCACCTTTAAGCATGGGGACACTGATACACAAGATGCTGCAGCACTTTAATTAGTGGATCTCAGAGCTGCTCTAATTAAAACACCACCCCCTACCTCTGAGCACGTGTAAAACTTTGCTCCAAGAGCCACTAATTAAAGTGCTGCAGCGCTTCATGTATCAGTGTCCCCGCACCTAAAAATGGCAGTGGGGCCACTTGAATTAAACCTTGTCAAACGACCTTTGACACAAAAGGCTGCTGGAGCACAGTAATTACAATGTTCCAGCTGACTTGATTAAATGAGTCTGACCCACTGTAATTACAGCACATCAGAGCACCTTCTGCATTTGTATACAGACACCCAATGAGATGTGTTAATATGTAGCACTTTCAGGTGCTTATTATGTCTTTTAAGATGTGCAAACACTTGCTTCACTTAAATAATTTAGGACTTATTAACCACTGATGTTTCCAGTACAAGGGTGTAACCCTGCAACCATGCTGAGAAACTTCAGTCTTCGGTATTTTCAACCTGGAGTATATTGATTCTTTACAAGCTGCAACTGTGATGGAGACATTTGCAAGGCTATTATTCATAGACTCATTTTGTTTACTATTTTCTTGTAGCATAAGATTTGTAGATCTAGGGAAGCATCTAAGGAATAGTCCCTATGTATTTGTTTGCCATTTTGTTTAAGAACTTTTGCCAGAAAACAGCACTCAGTGGGTGCATCTACATGTGAACTTTACTGCAGTTGACTAAGTAGCTCCACAGTAGAGCATTACTACCTACACATGAGCTGGTATTAGGGTACAATAAATTAATTCTGCTGTAAGACAGTACTGTCAAGGAGCCATTTACTGCACAGAAACACACGTGTGCACGGTGACCAGAACCACAGCAGTTTGAGCCGGGGTGGGACATCCTGAGGTTGGCAGCAGGCTCGGTGGGATCAGCCACATGGCTCCACAGTATCGGCACTCTTGTGCCCCAGTCAGTCCCACCTGACGCCACTACCTGCAGCCCAAAACTAATCTCCCCCCCTCCTCCTGAGCCTGCTGCGAAATGAGTTGCTCTGCCCCAGCTCAAACTGCTGCAGTCCCAGGCGCACGTGAAGGTGCTGTGCCCAGGAGCAACTGACTCTGGTACTTACTGTGCCAGAGTTTATAGAGCCTCATTAATAGCTCGTGTAGATGCACCCAGTAGCACCATTCTCCATCAGAGAGTACATCTCACAGAATTTTTTTCCAGCTGTTTCCCATTGATGGAGATGTGGTGAAAGGTGTATGGAGTCTGTTCATTATCTCTGTGGTCATGGAAGAGATCTGTTTATACCACTGATTGAAGGAAAAACATCTTCAGCAAGTCAAACCCCAGAGGAATCATAACAAATTGGGTGCTTATGGCTTGAGCTCCCCAGGCTCGAAACTGGGGGACAAGGTAGAGACCATGACATTCCATAGGTTGTAACTGAAGAATATAGTTAAACAAACTATAAAAAATAGGATATAAAACAAACAGCTGCCACATTGTTATATAGTCCCAGTTTTAACTGCAGAACTACCATATGTAGAACACAAACTGCACGATAATCCTGTACTGTTGGTTGCAGCAGGCAGTCACAATTTTCACATCTTTTGCCTCCTCTAAGGGCACTTTAAAGACTATTTAAGAGATGCTGAGGAGGGCCATTATGGACAGAAAAAAATTGATGAAGAGAGATTCATAGCAGCAAGAGAGGCTCCAGATTTACTTCCACTGGGTCCCTGTCCCAGTGCAATATTAGGATGTACTATGACACAGGAACTGCTATCCTTTGAATGATACACAAAACCAAAACTATGACACTTAATTTGAAAAATCCAAAATGGTTAACATCTGTTTCCAGGACAAAATTCATCCCATTAATTGCCTTCTGTCTATCTAAAATCTTTCTGATATGTCATTTCAGTACACTATTCTTCATTTCCTTTCCTAAGCTATTGCTCACCACTCAGCAGCAGCTATTCTCTGCCCAGAGGTGTGTGCATAGCAGTGGTCAGTGAAATCATGCATACATAGCCTTGATGTAGCTTGCAAGAGACTCTGCTCTTTGTAGAAGATCAATGGATTATCAGTTCTACAGAAGTAGTATTACTGGCAGTACAACACTCCATTAGCTAAGAGAAGGAAGCACTTACCAATTTCTATATTAGTAACTGAGAGGTAAAGAAAGACTTTGACCTTTTTTGCTCCTTCCCCTAATTTTTCTTCTTTATGACATTCAATTGTAGAAAGCCTTTCACATTCATAATTGAGGGAACAGAAAAGATTACATTCCATATACTGTAATCAAAGAATAAATGTATGCAAATTATACTCAGTAGGATGTGAAACAAATACAGCATTGTGTTAGGCTGAGCCAAAAAAAAAAAGTTGGACATGCAGAAATGGCAAGCAACTGAAGGCAATAGAAAGAAACAAATCAGTTTTATAGTCTATAAAATCTTTTGTGTTATTTTCCAGTATGTGTACCTAAGATTTTTTTTATAATCCTTGGAAATTACTATCAGATTGATAAAATCAAATTATCTAATTAAAAATGCAAAAAACACACTTAAACACAAGCTTTAAATCACTCCATTTTCTAGCTCTATATTCCAGAGGTTTTGAAAGAAATTTAGGAGGTTTATATAATTTTTCTAATTTATAATATTTTATATAAAAACACTGATTAAGCATGTAATGTTTCTAGTATTCATGCTCCAAAAAAATGTAAGTAGTAGTTGCTTCCAGTTTATGGACTAACTGGAAGTTTTTTGGCTTTAAAATGCTAGATAACTTCCAGTGATCATTTTGATTTGACTTGATTTGAATTAAGAAAAAAGAAGAAAGTTCTTCACAAGATAGAAATTTACTGCTGTTTCTAATATATTTATATGCATCATTACTGTGGATGATAGACACACTGGTCTATTGGTGTTGACAACGTTCCAACATAATGATGCAAAGATCCTTAGTTTAAAACATGGAGCTAAAAGAAAAGCAAAGTGAAAGAGAAAACTGTTTGAAATTTCTTGTAACTGACTGACTGAACATATCAGTGAATTCAAGTTAACAGGCAAAAAATGTTTACGTGCAACTTTTATATTACAAAACAAGTAAAAATGCAATTAGAAAAGAGGAAGAATAAGTCATGCTCACAGATCATTATTAGGCAGCACAGATGCATTGGTCTGATATCTGAATGGTACCAACATGAAGAAAGTTGTCTATATCGGATATTGGCTCTATGGGGCTGATAATTTGGTCAATAAAGGCCTGTGCTGCGCACAGCACAGCATAGAGCAGAGTCAGCAGTGTGGAAAGGTACCTTCAGCTGGTAAATGGAAAGGGGAGAGGGGAAGGAAGGGGCGTGGGTGGGGCAGATCAACGCCCCCATGGTGAGGGAGGGGGCAGAGGCACAGGCAGGGCAGATGCTGCCCAGCCAGAGTGTGGGGAGTTGCGCGACAAAGGCGCACCTCCCAGGGTGGAGGCGGCTTCTGGCAATGCTTCCACCCCGGGAGGGCAGGGGTGGGGTGTACCCCTGTATCTGCGCAGCGCAGGGTGTGCTGCAGCTGTGGGGTGGAGCCAGAGCCGGCGCTGTGTGGGGCTCTTCTTGCCGGGGGCTGGGCTCAGAGTAGGCTCCAGCGGTGCTGGGAGGAAGCTGCAGCCACCCCAAATTTTGCTGCAGCTCTGCCCCCAGCCCCGTGCAGTCACCCAGAGCAGCCCCAGATGAACGCCCTGCCTCCACCCAAGCACTGGGAAAAGCCGGGGCTAAACCAGATGGCAGCGTAGGGCTCGAAGCAGAGCTGCGGCAAAATCTGGGGTGGCTGCAGCCTCCTCCCAGTACCACCAGACCCCGCTCTGAGCCCAGCCCCCAGCAAGAAAAGCCCCATGCAGCCTGGCTCCACCCCGCAGCTGCAACCCACCCCGTGCCGTGCAGGTCCAGGGGCACCTGCCCCTCTGGCCCTGGCCTCTTGGGAAGCAAGCAGTGGTGGGAGCTGCCCCCCCCATGCTGCTGTTCCACGCC
>NW_017729025.1:85993222-85996013 GCF_001723915.1 Gavialis gangeticus | reverse complement strand
TGCCCCCTCCCTCACCGCAGGGGGCCTTGATCTGCCCTCCCACGCCCCTTCCCTCCCCTTCCACAAGGGACTTACCACCTGATGGCAGCTATATTGGATAGCAGCTCAGTATCGGCCAATATTCCTCCTTAAATATCAACTATCAGTATCAGCCCCCAAAATTTCTATTGTTGCACCTCAAATTATTATAGTCATCATTCTTATTTGTGAAGTACCAACAGTGTATTCTGTGCTTAACTGAGGGACAGTTCCTGCCCTAAAACCTCACTATAAAAAATAGCCATACAAGGGAAATGACCTGATAATAGTGAGTTCCCCTCTTGGTCTTTGGCTTCTAAAAGTAGTCAACTAAGTTAGATCTCTCTTCTAGAGTGGAGAGGAGAAGGAATATTCATTTATGAAGGTTTTTTTTTAAATTTTTTTTTAGTTTTGATTTATTCCAAAAAAGGAAAGCTGGTGTACTCACATTTCTGAGTAGTTGCCAAAATTCACTTACTGCCAGCATGATAAACAAGGGTAACACAAACTAAATTAGTACAGCAAAAGCTTACTTTTATATCCCTTTCCAAAAAAGAAAATTTTCTTGCATATTATTCCATTGAGGCCTAATCCAAATGGTTAATCGTCATCTGGAATACTGTGTCCAAGTTTGGGCACCAGCATTTTCAGAGGGTTATGGAAAAACTGAAGAGGGTCCAGCGGCAAGTTTCAGAGATGATAAAGGGGTTGGAAACAAGCTGCTTGAGGAAAGACTGAAGTAACTATATATGCTTAGTTTGGAGAAAAAGAGATTGAAGGGGAAACATGATAGCAGTTTTCAAATATTTCAGAGGCTCCCAGAAAGAAGATAGCAAAACAGTGTCTGTCCTTGTAGCAAAGTGTTTAAACTACAGCAAAGCAGAATTAGATCAAATTCTCAACTATAAGAACACTAGGGCAACAGTACAAACTGCTCAACCTGAAAAAACGCAGGCTCAGGGGTGATCTGGTGGCCACCTATAAGTTTATCAGATGTGCTCATCAGGATCTGGGGGAACATCCGTTTACCAGAGCATCCCAAGGGGTGACAAGCTCGAACAGTCACAAACTCCTCCGTGACCGTTTCAGGCTGGACATAAGGAAGAACTTCTTTACTGTCCAAGCCCCCAAGGTTTGGAATAGACTGCCACCAGAGGTGGTTCAAGCACCTACTCTGAATGCCTTCAAGAGACATTTGGATGTCTATCTTGCTGGGATCCTATAATCCCTGCTGACTTCCTGCCCTTTGGGCAGGGGGTTGGACTCGATGATCTTCTGAGGTCCCTTCCAGCCCTAATGTCTATGAATCTATGAAAAATTTTAAGAAATCTCATTCATTAGAGGTTTTCAAGAAATAACTGGCTAGGCACCTGACTAGGGTAGCTTAGGAAGAGCAAAGAGTGCAGAGAGTTCAACTAGATGAGCCCTGAGGTCCCTTCTTACATGATAAGTATGTGAAATGTTTTTTAAAGGATTCAACTTTCAAGTTGACAGACATGGCAGAATTCACAAGAAATCCATCATCTTGGAAGGCTTCAGCCATTGTTCAAAAAGATATACAAGATATATTAGAAAAATATATAAAATTTTGCAGTAGTTGGTTGAGCTCATCTTCCAGTCATACTCCAGAAGCAGCATATTGCTAGTAAAAAGTCAAGGAGTGTACATTGACTCATTTCAACTCTTTTGAAGTTCAAGGCAGAACATAAACTTCTAAAAGAACATATCAGATTTTGAATTTAGACTATTTTGCATTCAAAGGAAGAAAACAGTATTTGTAGGGGCCT
The DNA here is from genome assembly GCF_001723915.1 of Gavialis gangeticus. Lineage (NCBI taxonomy): Eukaryota > Metazoa > Chordata > Crocodylia > Gavialidae > Gavialis > Gavialis gangeticus. The sequence goes on along the minus strand of NW_017729025.1, from coordinate 85,994,208 downwards.
AAATTAGGATTCAGTAAGTTTTCCATCACTAACTTCCCTAAGTGTCCATCTAAGCTGTTTTTGAAAATTTCCAGGGATGGGTATAATCAGGGAGAGAGAACTCCTGGAAATATTAACAAGCAGTTTAGAGAGTCTGTTTCTGGACATTTTCAAGAGCAGGTTAAACCACTGGCAACATGTAGGGGGTGCACATGGGTGCACATGCACCCCCTGAGTGTGGTGGTGCACCCCCTACAAAAAGGCACCGCTGACACTGTCAGCAGCACCTCTGGGCAATCACTGCTTCCCCACCCCCTTGCTGCCGGCACCACCAGTAGTGTCTGTGGGTGGTCAGCAATTGCCACTGGCCACTGCTGCTGGTGGTGGCTGTGGGAGTTCCCCGCTTACTGCCACTGCACTCCCGCCACTGCCAGTACCGCTATGCTCCCTCAGCTGCCGGGAGCATGTGTCATTCATGGGTTAAACAGACATTTAGCTGGGATGGTACTTAGTCAGGGATGATCTTGCCTTGAGTGAGGGGCTGAACCAGATGACCTCATGAAGTCACTTCAGTTCTACTTTCCTATGATCCTAATTTTAAATCAAGATAAGATATAGGTATGGCAGCAGACAAACACAAAAAGACAAAGACAAAACAATAGCTTAGCTATTTACTGTACTCAGCCAAATCCCAAATGACTATGAATTTAAGATGACCCCTCCCAATAATTACATTCTAGACATGAAAAATTATAATTTTTAAAATATTTTTGTGTCTAGAATCTAATTATTGGAGGTTTATTTTAAATATGCCCCTCCTCCCCCCACCGCCACCACTTCAGCAAGAAAGCAGCAGCAGGGGAGCAGTAGTGGGGAAAGCAGAGGCAGGGGACAGGCAGTGGGGAAAGTGGAGGGGGGGTAACTGGGAAAGAAGCAACAGCAAGGGGGGAAGCAGTGGAAAAAGCAGGGGTAAGGGACAGGCAGTGGGGAGGCAAGTGGTGTGGAGA
>NW_017729025.1:85991907-85992571 GCF_001723915.1 Gavialis gangeticus | reverse complement strand
CCACCCCCCCACCCCCACTTACTGCTCCCACTGTTGCCTGCCCCCCCCCACTTACCTCCCTGCCTGCTCCCTGGGTCACCTGCCCCCACCCCCACTTTCAGTTCCTCTCCTAACTGATCCAAGGATAGGGGAGACCCAGAGCTGCTCCTGCTCTGTGCTGCAGGGAGCAGCTGTGCAGGGAGCCTAGCCGGGCTGGGGATAATGGAGATGGTACACAGGTTCCTCCTTCCCTACCTGGTTCCCTTTCCCCCTCTCCTACTCACCTGGATCAGACTGAAGCATGGGGAGGAGTGGCTCTGGGGCTCCTCCCTTCCCCCTCCTCCTCACCATGGCTGTCAACCGAGTGTTGGACTGCTCTGTGGGAGGTGTGGGAACAGCTGTGCAAGGAGCTTGGCTCAGCTACGGACTGCAGCAGTGGCACACATTCCTTCTTCCCTTCCCAGCTGCCTGCCAGAAAGGGAGATGGTGGAGGAGAGCCAGGCAGGGAGTAGAAGCTGGAAGCAGGAACCTGCACGCTGCTGATACTGTCTATGGCCCAGCCAGACTCTCTGCACATCCATTTCCCAGAGCTCCCAGCTGGAGAAGCCTGATACTCAATTCTAAGTCAAGGCTTTGTGTCACAGGGGCACTTGGGTGCCCCGCTCCTGAGTAAGGATTAGAGCAG
>NW_017729025.1:85990231-85991896 GCF_001723915.1 Gavialis gangeticus | reverse complement strand
AGAGGCTTTGGAAAAGCAATTAATGAGCTATGTGGGAGTAACTCAGTTGGAACTCCAAGAAAGGGGGTCACTCATGGAGGTTTTGAGACAAACTGAGGCGCAAGTTGAGGGTCTCTGGTCTATACTTATACAAGGTCCGGAGGAGGAGGAGCCTCCTAGTATCAGAGGTCCGGAGTGCCCGCGGGAGACGGTTGGACCAGGTCAGTTGGGAAGGAACACCCGGGAGGAGAGGCCAGCAGAAAAGAAATTGGAAGCCTTACATAAGGAGACCCAATCAGCTCTCCTAGAATACTGGGAGCTGAGGTGGACCCAGTGGCAGAAACTCCACTTACAAAAGCTGGGCCGACTAGAACAGCAGCTGGGGGAAATAGCCCGATGGCAAGGTAACCCAGAAAGAATAGTAATTAGCCAGGAACAACCGGAGGCGTTGGGCTTAACTCGGAGAGAGACTGAAAAGGGAGAGGCAAAGGCCCCTCGAAGGGAGGAGACCCCATGCCCCATAGGCGGGGGCTGTGTATTGGGAGGCTGGCGCATTATACAAAGCGAGCAGCAGACTGGTGTTAGGACCAGGGGAGGGAGACCATCACAAAAGGAAATGGGAGTCCAGGCTTATAGGCCGGGGATGGAAGAGCACCCCGTGGGACGGAAGTTAAAAACTGGGAAAAGGCCATATTTGTACCTGAATGGTATACCTAAACAGGTTACCTGGAGGACCCTCAGGAGGAGTATTGAGGGGAAGATAGGAAAGGTGGCCTTTGTGCAAATCTATCAAGGGCCCAGAGGAAGATACACGGGCCAAGGAAGGGTGGAATTTTGGAGCAAGGAAGATGCCCAGAAGGCATTAAGGTGCCAATAGGAAATATGGGGTAAACTCCAAGATATCCAGGCAGATCGTGAGAGATCAGGGACCCAACAAACCATCGGGAAAGAAGGACCCAGGAGGGTCAGAAGGGAATGGAGACTACGGAGAGCAGGCAAGCAGGCAGCTAACGAGGTAGGAAACCTACCGAGGCCGGCTAGTGTGGGGGGACTACCTGTGGCAGGTAAATCCCAAGAAATCCCACATGTTGCACCTCGGGTAAAAGGCGAGCAGGAGGCGCCTGAAAACCTCCGCCTCCCATAGACGCCTGCTGAATGCCGGAGGAAAACCTGGAGAAGACCCCGGACAGATAATACACCGTGGGAAAAGGAAGATCAGTCCCAGTGAGTCCGGAACTTCAGGGGGAAGGTATGTCACGGGGGCACTTGGGTGCCCCGCTCCTGAGTAAGGATTAGAGCAGCTGCCAATCACCAGGACAGCTCAGCTGTGGGTTGCGGGAGTAACGAGGTCGGCCATGTAACCGGAAGGGGGCAGGGCTGGGCCCTTATAAACAGCTAGGCCGGAGCCTGGCTGGGAGTTCCCTTCTGGCAGCCTGTGTGTAAGAGCTCTGTGGGAGAGCTAGGCTGAGCAGTGCCGCTTGGCACATAGAGGGCTGCATTATGGTGTAGGCGGAGAGAAGCCTGACCAGAAGGCTTTGGCCCGAGAGCCAGGACGGCCGGGACTTGATGTAGAAGCCGGTAGGCTGATTGTGTTGTTATAGCCGGTGGGCTTATGATTTGGGTTGCAGCCGGTTGGCTTATGGTTCTGTTGTGTATATTGTCCGGAGGACCGGGTGAGGCTGTAGG
>NW_017729025.1:85979280-85985231 GCF_001723915.1 Gavialis gangeticus | reverse complement strand
CAAGTAGTCCGGGGGTTTCCTGGGTGCCCTTTGCGGGCACCGAGCAGCGCCGGGAAGGCGCAGCAGCTTGGCACCAGGGTGGTGCGGTGTGTGGGGGTGAGACCCCGGCCCGAGAGGGCAGTATTCGGCCTAGTGAGGGCCTAGGAACCTGAGAAGGGTCAGGGGGCCAGGCACTGCTGCATGCCACCTGAGCCCCAGTGCTGGAAAGCCCGAGACAGGGCTGGCGCGTAGGCTCGGCAGGAGCCAAAGGCGCATAGGCTCAGAGTGAGCCAAGAGGCTCGGAGGGAGCCAAGGGCGTGCGCAGCACAGAGCAGGCTCGGAGGGAGCCAAGGGCACGCGCAGCATGGAGCAGGCCCCAGCGAGGGCAAGCGCCCAAGAGGCGCGTGGCATAGGGACCTGGGGAAGGGTCAGGGGCCAGGCACGGCTGCACGCCACTTGAGCCTCAGCACCGGGAAGCCCGAGACAAGGCTGGCACATAGGCTTGGCGGGAGCCAAGGGCGCAAGCAGCGCGGAGAGGCTCGGTGGGAGCCACGGGCACGAGCGGGCGGAAGCAGGCTCCAGGAGAGCCACAGGTGCGAGAGCGCGGGACCGGCTAAGAGAAAGTCACGGGTGCGAGTAGCGCAGACAAAGGCCCAGTGAGGGGCAAGAGGGGTAAGAGCGTGGGAAGCGCATGGCCTAGGCCCCTGGGGGGGGCCAGCCAGTAAGAGTGAAGCCCAGGGAGGGCTAGCGGAAGATTGGAGACACAAGTACGTCAGGAACAGCTGCGAGGCGTGGGGCATGCTAAAGGGGAGGTAGGAGGCACGCATAGCACATAAGGCTGGGGTGCACCAAGTCACCCTAAGATCATAGGAGACAAAAGGCAGCCTCCCATATAAGACTACATGAGATCAAAGACGTGGCGGGCGAGAATAAGAGGGTGCTGATCTCCTAATTGCCACGGCAAGGGGGCGCTAGCGGGATCATGGCCACTCGTAGGCCCCACTCCATGACACTTTGTTTTCCCTATGATGAATGGGGACAAAACACGATGTCTTGGAATCAAGTAAATGTGGTAGTGATGGCAGAGTGTGGGGCAGGGTGGTACCTAAGAGAGAAACTACTTCAGAAAGGCATGAGCTTTCTTAGGCAACAACCTACTTTGGCAGGTTATAAGAATGGACCTATCATCTATACAGGGATATTAATATGCAACAACCTTGGGTGTGAATTTACAGTGCTCCAGCTACTCCAAGTGAACTCATCTGGATATTCATAGTTCACTTTAAGAAAGCCTTACTGTAAGGTAGTTTTTCCACTTCCTCACACTAAAAGTGTCTACACAGGAAGTTCAGGGTAGCCAGTGCACTCCAAATTTGCACTATAGCTAACTGCATCATATTCCCTTTGTACACAAGCCACACAACATCAGTGCTACACTACTATTGAAGCAATTGCATGTGTAAGCGTGTGTGTGTGTGTGTCAGTGTGTGTTAAGGTGGCCAGTACAACCTCATAACTCAAAGTTTGCATTTATGATTTTATTGGTAACTTCACATCCTGTCTAATAAATTTAGAATTGATGATGATTCTGAGAGTTGGTCCTTTGTAGCCAACAGCAATACCATCTGTACAGCCATGCACTGATCTGCACGATGTGTCCGCTTCTGCCAGGCCCTTCCCTTCTTATCTGATTCCTTTCTACAAGCAGATTTACAGATAGCAGTAGTGCCCAGAAATACATCCTTCCATTTGTGATTAACAAAAAAATTATATCTCTAGTCAGAATGACTTCTAAACCAGAAATGATGATGGGACATTAAACTTCCCATCATTGCAAAATGCTAAAGTTCATCTTTTGACTGGGATAGATCAGCAGGAACTTTTGATTCACATAAATCAAAGTCCTGGACATGGGATGAAACAATCACATACACATATACAGACTGGGGAACAATTTGCTAGGCTGCAGTACTGCAAAAGACCTGGGGGTAATAGCAGACCATAAACTGAATAAAAGCCAACACTGCTCTTTCAAAGAAAGAAAATTCAGCTGTATTAACAGGAACATCACTTGCAAATCAAGGAGAGTGATTCTTCTGCTCTATTCAGCACTGGTGAAGCCTCACCTGGAGCACTGTGCCCAGTTTTGAGCACCACACTTCAACAAAGATTTGAACAAATTAGAGATCTGGGAAACGTGGTTTACAAGAAAGGGCTGAAACAACTTGGATTATTTAGTCTGGAGAAGAGAATAGAGGGGGAATTTGATAAGAGGCTTCAAATACCTGAGAGGTCATTCATTATATGAAGGATGAAAAAAACCTAATCTCTGTGGCCATGGGTGACAGAATAAGGAAAAATGGTTTTTAATTGGCACAAGGAAAATTTAAATTGACTATCAGGCTAAACTTTCTCAGTCAGAGGGTGGTTAAGTATTGGACAGGATCTGAAGGGAGGTTTTTAAGAGCAGGTTGGATGGATATTTCTTTAGAATGGTTTAGACAGGAATGATCCTGTCTTGAGCAGGGGAGTTAGGTGACCTCCTCAGGTCCCTTCATGGTCTATGTTCCTGTGATTACAGGAATACATCCTCACACAACATCCAATCCAGTGTACCTAATTTCTATTTCTGAATTCCCCAAAAGGGCTACAGTTGGTTTGCTCAGACTTGTCTTTTTTCCTTCAGTAACTTTCTAGAAATGCCAGGTGCCTTGGAGACCTGCTGAGATAGCCCAGGATTATGTTCTTGAAATCTGGGAGAATGATATTTTTATGCCAGAGCCCTTGACTTTGAAACATGTTGGAGGAGAGATCAAAATGAACTTTGATATCGTAACTTTAAGAGCACAAAAGCAAACTCTCTGCAGAGACCACCCCCAAAATAATATATTTTAAATCTTCATAATTTTAAGAACAATGAAAACTTTCCATATTGGAAAGCAAATTTAGATTAAGTAAACTTTTTCTGTTAAGAAACACTACATTCAGAATTTTGAAGTTGTATACCTACAGCAATCATTTCCAGAGTAACTGGACTCTTATAGGAGTTGCCCCTTCCTATGAAATTTAGAAGTACTACACGCACAATCCACTTTGAAAGAAGAAACACAACCGAAAAAGAAGTCAATTTTATTTTTTACCAATGGGTTCATGAGGGTAAACTGTTTATTCACCAAAAAGACACCATGGATTCAGGGGTCAGTGTGCAGGTGCTCACAGACAGCCAAAAAGATGATTCATTTAGTTTCCAAGGCCACACACATTTCACTGAGAGACATATAATTTGAGTCAAAGATAAGGTGCAGAGAAAAAGCTACTGCCAAAAAAACCCAAGTGAAAGTAGGTGTAAAAAAGGACAGGGTGTTTATATCATATTAAACTAATTGCTGTTGATATCTGACAATTTAATGAGCAACCCCACGTTTGTTGAAGTTCCAGTTATTTATGCATGCAAGTCCAATCTGATGTCTGCAGCATGCCTGAAAATGTGCTGTTTCTGAACAGAACAAAATGGTTGTGTTGAACTAGACTGCAGCTGTTATAATAAATGTATCCCATTATCCAATGTTAGCATAATCCTAGCCAACCAGACCTTTCATAAGCCAGCTGGTCATTACAAAAAAATTAGACCTGTGCCAGTTTCTTTCTTGTAAAATCCCAGTGGTAGTATACCCCACCCCCCAAAAGTAACTATTGTGCATGCCAATTTAGATGGTCTTAGTTTAGTGATATAGTCAAATTTCATTTCAATCTTCCTTAACAAATCCAGCTTCTAGAAGGCCAATCAGTGTTTCAGTTACAAGCACCACATATTCTGGAAGCACTGTGAAGATGAATTTCCATCTGCTGTATACTGCTCCAGAAACACCCTGTGGAACAGTCAATTACAGTCAAATGAACAAGAAAAAAAATAAACAAAGGAACTGGGGTGTGGCAGGGCCCTGCTTGTGCCTGTCACTTTAAGGGCCTGAAGGCAGCAGCCAGCAGATGCCTGATGAGGGCAGCCATTTTGGATTCAGGGCTGCCCATATAAACAGGGCATTTTGCTGCTGGAAGGCCAGGAAACAACATTGCCTGGCTGCAGGTATCATCTGGGGGGTAAGGGAGGAGCTGTAAGGGAGGCTCCTGGTCCTGGTCCTGGTCCTGGTCCTGGGCATGACCTAAAACTACACCCTGCCAAGAGCGGGTGGCCTGGTGGGGCTCTCAGTGGTGCGGAAGCCCCCAGGAAATACCAGCCCAGTTACCACCCCAGTGAAAAGCGGGTTGGGGTGCCTTAACCCCAGGTCCCACCTTTGGGTGGGTCAGGTGACAATGGAGGTGGAGGTGGCCAGGCATAGCTATGGCCACCTGACCCCACGCAAAGGAGCACTCGGGAGCCAGGAGGGGCACTCAGGAGCCAGGAGTAGGGAGAAGAAGAGGGATCCAGGCACACGTGTGTCCCGCATGCACGTGTGCCCCCTTACCTGACCCGAAGCGGAGGTGAACACAGCAGCAGCGGAGCCAGCAGCAGGGGCAGCAGCAGCTGAACCCCCTAAAGTAAGTGGGGCAGAGGGACCAACGCAGCTGAGCCAGATCTGGAGCGGAAGCCCCCCGGATCCCTCTTAGCTGAGCCAGTAGAGAGCTGCACCAACAGAGTGTGCAAACAGGCGCGCTCTATAAGAGCACGCCAGCGTTTGCATCGGCGGGCGAGCAGGAAAGGCCAGGAGGGAGACTCCTGCTAGCGCAGGGTGAAGGCACTGCACTAAGCCAGAAACAAGCAGCAACTCCTACGATGGTGTCAACACTGAGTGCTGCCAGGGCCCCTGCTCGGGGGGGCACAGGCTTCCTGGGGCTTGTCTGAGGCCTCCACCCAGACAGAGCCCACGGGGGAGCTGGCGAAACCCCACCCCCTGGCCTGTGGGAATTTCCCAGCAAGGCCTGGGGGGGGCAGGGATTGGGGAACCCCACGTGTCCTGCAGGGGTCTGCCTTAGGGCCCTGGAGGCACAGGTGAGGGAGCTCCAGGAGGAGGTTAGCAGGCTGAGGGGAATCAGGGAGGCAGAGGAAGAAATTGACAGCTATTTCCTTTCCCTTCAGGGTCACACACCCAAGGAAGAAGCACCCTGGGAGGTGCCCTCCACTGCAGAGTGGAAGAGTCACCTCCAGACCCAGGGCTCCTCGTAATACAGCAGTACCAGTTCTTCCAGTCCAGCTGGAGAATAGGTACGAGTCCCTGGCAACTCTGGAGGAGAAGGAAGGAGAGGAGACAACCGGAGAGAAGGCAACTCCACGCTCTCCACGTTTCGAGCAGGCCAAAGGAGCTAAGCAGGCCAGGAGAAAAAAGCGTTGAGTGATCATCATAGGCGACTCCATCCTGAGAGGTACAGAGGGCCCCGTCTGTTGCCAGGACCCCTCGACATGCGAGGTCTACTGCCTACCTGGAGCAAAGATTCAGGATGTGAAGAGGGTGATCCAGGCCATGATCCAGCCCACCAATTACTACCCTACGGTCCTAATCCATGTGGGTACTAATGATGTGGCCAGAAGAAGCCCTGATTGCCTGATGGCAGACTACCATGCTCTGGGGTGCGTGCTACAAGAGATAGGCGCACAGGTGGTTTTCTCTTCTATCCTACCAGTGAGCGGACGTGGAAGATGGTATGCAACGTGCATTGTGGAGACCAACTGGCAGCTTCGGGAATGGTGTCTCAAGGCAGGATTTGGCTTCCTCGACAATGACTGGCACATCACGACAAGAGACCTGCTCGGATGAGATGGGCTCCACCTTTCCCCTAAAAGTAAGCGTGTGTTTTCTTCTAGGTTGGCGGATCTTCTCCAGCGGGCTTTAAACTAGGCTCATTGGGGGAAGATGAGGGCAGAGGAAGCATTGGACTGCCAAACCAAGCAACACCCACAAGTACAGCCCAGCCTAGGCCAACGAGCAGAACGTATACACAGGTAAGTGACAGGGGCCAGGGTAATGCTGAAAGTAGGG
>NW_017729025.1:85974058-85974280 GCF_001723915.1 Gavialis gangeticus | reverse complement strand
ACAGGTAAGTGACAGGGGCCAGGGTAATGCTGAAAGTAGGGGGCCAGTGCACACATCCACAGGAGGCCTCAAATGCCTCTACACAAACGCTCATAGGATGGGAAACAAGCAAAAGGAACTTACCCTCCTGCTAACTGACACCAACCTGCACAGAGTGGGGCTCACTGAAACGTGGCGGGACGCAACGCATGACTGGGTGGTGAATATCAAGGGCTATAGGCT
>NW_017729025.1:85951483-85974047 GCF_001723915.1 Gavialis gangeticus | reverse complement strand
ATCTGCTCAGGTCCCTTCCAACCCTAGAAACTATGAAAGACGAAAGCCCCAAGACCTTGAGTAGAAGGGGCGTTGTGGAGCGCTGAGTAGAGGGGGAGAAGAAACATGGGCTGAGGGCCCAGTACACATACAGAACCTGAGTGTTGCCCTGAAAAGGGCCTGAGTGTGCTTAGACCTGATCGGGTAATTGGTCAGCCACTAACCCGGTGAGGGTTATGGGAGAGGCCCAACAGACAGTATGTCTGCCACCCAAGGAATGGACTAGCTAAGCCTATGGCCAAAGGGTGCCTGCTCCAAAATGGAACAAGGCAGCATAAGTTGTCAACGTGAGAAAGAGACCCTGTGAGAGAGGGTGGAGTGAGTGAAGCCTGAGTGAGAGGCGGGTGGTATGACTGTGTGTGTGACTGAGGCCTGATGGCATAGCCTACGCATGTTCCGGCTGTAGGCCAGGGGCACTGTAACATCTGGATACCATCTGCAAGGCTTGGGCCGTGGTGTACGGGAGGTACAGAGCCGCGGACACCCCCAAGTATGGGGGTGCAGTAATGGGCAGCCTCTCGCCTTATTTAACAGCATATTATTATTCCAACAAGGCGTGGTGGGCGAGACAGGCAGGCTGCATGGCCAAGGCAGGTGGGGGGCTGGCTGCGGCTAGCAGGGATGCTCACCTTGCTACATGGGGAATGGCAAAAATCAGCCAGAGGCTTCTTCTCACGTTAGGCGAGTCATTCCTAAAAGCATCATTGTCTCAAGGAGACAAGAATCTCATTACTTGCAGAGCAGGGATGAAAGAGAAGTCAAATCCTCTCTCCCTAGACAACGGGGTCCTAAGGGTAAAGAAGATCATCACAAAGGAGGGTTTATAATTTATGAGCTCATATGACAGATCTATATAATCGAAACTACCTAAACAACCTCAATTGCAAATGAACGAAATTATCTTTTTAGTTATTTTAATGTAAATAAACAGCCTCAGTTTGGCAATAAATAAGGGAAGTCACCAATGCTATATTCTCATTTAGAAAATACGACGGTAACCAAGACTGACACAGATGAACTTATAGGTCACTCCAACACATACAATCAAGAGAGCTTGCAATGCCCTTCCTTCTGCTCTCATTTGATTGACCTATAGCGTATGCCCATATTAGGCAAGCAAAGTAGCTGGCTAAGTATCTCAAATGAATTTATGGTTTTGTTTGGTTTTTTTTTTTAATAATATTTGGGGAAAGGATTGCTGGAGTTCCCTCTTGGCAGCAGCTTCAAATCTCTGCATTGGGAGAGAGCTTTGTGCCTCTTACCTACCTGGTTTCTGTCTCGGATATTCTTCTTTCCTTTTCTTTCTCCTTTTCTTTACTCCCTGTCTTCATTCAGTTGTGTTCTGCAATATTCACTCATGAGGTCTTATCTCATGGGGTAAGAATGATCTCTTAGTTATAAGGTTGTGCGGTGCCTAGTGCAATGGACCCTGGCACATAAGAATTATGCAATATGAACAGCCACTATCCATACCCCTCTGAAAAGGAGACTGGTTACTACAGTAACCCTTGCATAACTGTGGACAATATGGTGAAGTCTAAGCACTAGAATAAACAACACATAGTACCACAGTGCTTCCCATATTCAAGCCACTTCAATTTCATAACACTTGTGAGTTTTTTCAGATGAAAAAATAAGGCACAGAAAGGTCAGATGAATTGTCTAGAATTGGAAGTACTGGAGAAAACTTTGTAACTTTCTTCTATAGGGGCATAAGCTTCATTGACTCTGAATTGTTCTGTGCATCCATTACCTAATATTCAGTGTCAGTTAATAATTCTGTGTGTGAGGAAATACAGCAACATTAATAAAACAATTTTTCTAAACATTTATTTCAGTGCTCGTACAAGGGGTATTTATTTTCTTCGATTTGTTTCACCTGTATACATCATTCTTCCTTTTCTCCTGTCTTATACTCTCATTTATACTTCACTTAAAATGCATGAGTTTATTTTTTTTATTTTAATATATATCAAAATATGTGATTATTCATTTCTAGTCTATTAGCTTCATAAATTGTTTGAAGCTAACATTTCTTCCACCCCTCCATAAATACTGTGGCCTATTCCAAGTAAGTGATGATAAATTACAAATTACAATAGTTTTTTGTCCTTCCTGGAGTGGTCTATGAAGTTCAAGATCATTATGACTCCCCCAGTTAAGTTTTCTGAAGGGGAATAATGCCAAAAAGAATGACTTTATTCCTCTAAAATCTAAGCCATTTAAATGTCCATTGAAGCCAGCAGCTGTGTTCTTGGCAGAGGAAACACAACAGAACTAAAATGCTCATGGTGATTTCCCTCCCCACTGCAATCCATTATATACTGATCCAATTATTGCACAAAAAGCCTTTTTCTTGTAGCACACTCTTCTTTTCACTTCTGTTGCAGTTTTAGTTGAGGAAAACAATGCCAAGGACAGAATGCTTACTACTTTGCAAATATTTCATGAGAAAATGCCATTTACACCCACAGTCTCTCCTCTCTTTCTTTCCCCTGTATCTCCATGCCCCATTGCCCACCCAGCTTTTCTGGGGAAATATATGTTACCATTTTGATATGTTACAGTTTTTAGAATTATAAGCACAAATGAGATGACAGCAAATAGGCCTATTTCTGACAGTGGCAGGAGTGGATGCTTTAGAGGAAGACCATTGAACCAGATATATATATATAATGGGATCTAACCCCTATTCATTACTTTCCCTGGCACCTACCTTTATTAGTTTAGAGATGCCAGAGGAAACAACTTCAACCATTCTGTTCAACAGCTATTAATAAATCTATCATCTATGAATCTGTCTGGTCCCTTTCTGAACCTGACTATTATCTTATCTGTCTCTACCACTTTGTGACAATGAATTCCACAAGTTAATTATGCATTGCATAAAAAGTACTTTCTCATGTTAGTTTAAAATTAACAAGAGCATCCTTCCCCTCCTGCTCCAATACTTTCTCTTAGCTCAGGGGCGGACAATTATTTTGGGCAGAGGGCCGCTTACCGAGTTTTGGCAAGCTGTCGAGGGCTGCATGGGTAGCCCCGCCCCTTGAGAGGTGTCCTGTCCCCTGGTCACCATCTTGTGACTGGAAGTCTCACCCCCTAACTCCTGACTTTTGCCACCAGAAGTCACTCCCTTTGCCCCCAGAACTACTCCTTTCAGCAAGGGATTCTGCCATCTCAGAACCAGAAAAATACCAAATTAGGTTCTAAAATGAAACATCTAAAACATTGTGTAGGTGCATACATATGGTGGGGTGTGTGTGTGGGACCCACCTTATGAACACACACACACACACACCCTCGGGATACCGGTGTGGGCCCCATGCTCCTGCGGTCCAGTGATGTAGCCAGGTAGTCCTGAAGCAGTGTGGGGGCAGGGAGATGGCTGGGGCTGGGGCAGACCTGGGCTGCTGCATCCTGCTACTAGCATCCCCTTGGGTCCTGCTGCCCCTGGCTCCTGTCATCTTTGACAGGCAGCCAGGAACAGATAAATATTTTCTAAATTTTTAGGGGCTCTGAGGGCTGGATTCAGCCTGGGCCGTATTTTGCCCACCCATGTTTTAGTGAGGTGTTCTTTCTAGCACAAATTTGAACAGGAAGGGACAGATATACAGCATGAATGGACCAATGCCTTAGCACATCTGATTAAACTTAAATATTGTTCTTACCTTTTGACTGCACTGTTTTCACTACCATGATAAAAATAAAAGTTTACAAGTTAACTCTTGGGCATTTTATCTGTATGTTTTTTTAAATTTGAAAGGCATTATTAAAAACCAGAATGCAAGACAACGTAACATTCTAACAGCATAAAATTAACCAATAAAAAACACTAATCAATGGAGCTCTAGTTACTTTGCAACAGGCAATACAGGACTTTATCTTGGCATGTTCTGTTCACAGGTGTCCCCCAAGGGGCTGCAAACATACAAGGAGGAAAGCGATCATCCAAAATCTGGTTCTCCCAAACCCAAACAAACACAAAAGTTCATGCATTAAACCCACCCAAAGAGAAGCAAAAGGATGCTTTGGAATAATGGACTGATCAAACTGTATATTATAAATTGCATTTTGTATTTTTCTGCAAAGATACACTGTCTTGAGGGCAAAGACAACTATGCACATTTCCACATAGGCACTCAAGTTTCTAGCAGGCATGATCCTGCACTAATCAGCCTCCACATAGCTGGCAGGCATACTCTACCACTGCTTTTCCAAATTTAAGGAACAGGTTTAAAAAATGGTTAAATTGGATTCTGCACAGTAGCAAAACAAGGCCCATAATCACGAACATCCAGTAATAACAAAATCTTAAACTTGATCCTAATGCTTGTATTTAATAGGTCAAGTTCATCCCTAGTATAATTGAAAGGACCATAAAGCACACATTATCTACAGCCTTAAATACTACAGGTTAAAAAATTATTAATATGGCAGTTTGGGACTAATTTATCCAAGAGAGATGTTACCATTCTATATGGAAATAAGTTGGTGTAGCAAATACACATGGAGGCCAATACAAAAACCTCTCTCTGCAGTGCAGATCTGGGATCTTACTTGCACGCTACCTCTAACCTGGCTGTAGTTCATGTGCAAAACCCACCGATCCAAATCTGGTGACAAATAGGTTGAAACCCAAATATTGTTACAATGCTGTCTGTTAACTTACCCATTCTGCAGTAAGGATGCAGGCCAAACTACCTGAATACTAGTAGTCCTCCAATCTCTTCCTCATGTGCCCAGAAAGACAGACTACTTATCTAACAATTCATTCAGAAACAATTGGCTCTGTTAACTAAGAACCATGGAACATTAGTGAATGATAATAAACCATGGGTGCCTATACATGAGCCAGGAAACTGGTCTGACACACTGATTAATCAAGTCTCCCAGAGCGTGGCAATTTCCATGCTCCATCCAGCCTCCACATCTTGTGTACCTGTGTCCCTGCCTTCAAAATGGTGACAGGGGCATTTTTAACTAAAGCCCATTCAATGAGCGCTAGATAAAGCACTCCCGCTTGCCATTTTGAAGTGCAGGAATGCTGATACATAAAACGCTCTGGGCACTTTAGAATGGCTCCAAGAGCTCTAATTAAAGCATCCATGCCACACGCTTCTGGAGCATGTGTAAAAACGCTCCCTGGGGCATTTTTAAATGCCACACCAGAACAGATGCAGTAGCTTGAGGGTGGCTTTTCAGTATGGCTATCCATACCTAAACTATGTCAGCCTGAGTGATCAGTAGAGGTGCACCGATACATCGGTCCAACATTGGATCAGCTCTGATACAAAGAAAATTTTCTGTATTGGAAATCTTCCCCATGCGGCTGATAATTTGTCCAATAAATGCACACATGCAGCCGCAACACAGCACGTAGGCAGTGAAGAGCAGAGCTGGTGGGATGAAGAGCTGTGTGCATTTGATAAGTCTGGTGTGGCGGGAGGGGGGAAGGGTGTGGGGAGCAGATCAAGACCCCCACAGTGATGCAGGATGTGGGGTTGGGGTTAGGGCTGGGGCTACCCAGCCATAGCCAGGGTGGGCATAGGACAGAGGCACAGCTCTTCAAGGGGACATGGGAAGGGACAGCTCCCACCACTGTGTGCAGCTTGTCTAGTGCTCATCTGGCGGCTCCCACTGCTCACTCAGGAGGGCACGGGGGGGAGAGGTGGAGGGGTGTGTGCCCCCAGATCTATGCAGGGCAGAGAGGGGTGGGCTGGGGCTGGGCTCTTCCCGGCTGGGCAGATCCAGGGGCATGCCCCCCCACCCATGCCCTCCTGGACAAGCAGCGAGAGCCGCCAGACAAGCACTGCACAAGCTGCGTGCAGTGCTGGGAGCCACCCTCCCCTTTCCACACCCCTCACCAACAAATCATGTAGCTATCCTGCATCCGCCCTGGCCCACAGCTACAGCCCACCCCATGCAGATCCAGGGGGCACACACCTCCCCCCTGCCCTCCCGGACGAGCTGCTTGCAGCTCTGTCCCATGCCCCTTCCTACCCTGACTGGGCAGTGCTTGCCCTAGCCCCAGCCCCATTCCTTCCCTCACCACAGGGGCCTTGATCAGTTATCGGTATCAGCCTCAAAAATCTCTATCAGTGCACCCCTAGCAATCAGGCCCTCAATCACCCAGGTTAATGGTGCAGGTTAGACATCATCCGAGTCAGCTATGAGTTAGCAGCAAAATACTATTATAACATATTCACTAATTCAAATGGAAAAAGGAAAGAGGGAAAGAGAGCTAGGTAATGAAGTGGAAGGGGCAGAAAATGAGAAGGAAAAACTGAAACTGAGGACTATAACATGCTCCTTTCTTTTGGAAGCCTGAAGTTAAAAAAAAAAGTATCAGTTCCTTTTGTGTCAAGAAAATTGATGTTGAGAAGAGGAAAAAGGTATTTTATTACTAAGAAACCAGGGGCAACTACTGGCAGATGTTGTCAGATAGCTATTTTGTATCCCTTCTCTGATGTGAAAAGACTACATACATTTTTACAAGAGACACATTATAATACAACTGGCCACACTTCAGGAATTACAGCAACAATGTTGATACCAAGGTGTTTTTTTGAACGGTAGCCACCTCCTGTTACAAGACAACAATATCATCTTTTGGAAAAATCCTGAAGCCTAGAATACCAATAAATCTGTGCTTTGTTATATTTCCTTTTATCCAAATAATTCAAAGGCAGCCAAGTGTCTATCTGTCTGTCTCTTTTTTTATAGTAGCATTTTCAATGGTCCATGCAAAATTAGTTTCTTCCTGTGTTAGATCTACTAAAATATAGACTCAACTGGTCATTCCTACCTTGAAAACCTTCCAGTTTAGACAGACTAAGGGTGGGGAGAAAAGTATATCATCCCCATTTTATGGATGCGTACTGAGGCACAGAGGCTAAGGTCCAGATCCACTGAGATGGTTTGGTATCTAATTCTTATTTATTTTATTTTTTAGATTATATCCTGCCCTATGCAAAAGGCTCAAAGCAGCTTACAATAAAATAAACAAGCAACATCTTGAAACCTGAGCACTCCATCTCCTCCCTTCCCCACAATCACTGCCTCCCTGCCCAAACCCCAAGGCAAGCCAATCCTTCCACTAATCCCAACTACACCTCCCAATCACCACTCACACCCAGTTACAAGCAACATTTTCCTATTATACTCACTGGGAGTTAGAAACCTGGGGTGCCTGCTCTGACACACTGTAATTATTACATATGCAGCATATCCATCATGGGGTACATGAAACTCACTCACTCTTCTGAGAGAAATGATGGCCATCAAAAAGACTAGCCTGAGGACAAGATGGTGTATGGAGAACTGAAGAGGCTCAAAAGGGGGCTGCATGAGCTTTAGAAGGCCCATGCTGGAATAGGTTCCCTAAACACTAGTCAGGTATGAATTAGGTCCCAAAGAAACTTGAATACTGTTGGCTGGGAGAAAAATACGTGTGACTGTATCAGCAGCCAACATATAATATTGCTGCTAGGTAGACCTAGGATGAATTGAAGAAAATGCAAAGTCCTTTAACTTCAGGAAGTAATTCAGGCTCTTTGGTACTGGGGCTTAAATTAGGTCTAGGCAATGTTTGGCAGCCCATATAGGGGGAAAAAAACCTTTTCCTTTTGGCAAAGAAAATTTTTCCCTATAGGTACCTTCCTGCTCTTTACCATGGTTTCCTGAACGTTTAAGGAGCAATTGTTTTCCATTGACATCTGCCAGATGCCCGGTAAACATGGAAAATTATAACAAAGTTATAAATTTTCCATGTGTAGAATCTAATTATTTAAGGGTCTTAAATTTGAATTAATCTTGGATTTGGGTAAACTTGGTGTATATATCACACAATACAGATATATATCACACAAGCTTTTGTGGACTGAAGCTCACTTCACCAGAAGCTGTGAAAGGGTGTGCCTATCCCACCCTGCCACTTAACCCCCATGCTACCAGCACCACCTCCATTACCTACATGCCTTACATCTGCATCCCCACTCCCTGTGCCTGCACCCCCTAGTGCCTGCCTCCCTCAGCACTTGTTCCCCTGGAAGCATGCCCCCTGTGCCCGTGTTCCCTGGCACCAACCCCCACACCAATTCTGCCCCCTTTTTGCCTGTGCCCTCCTGGTGCTTGGTCCCCACCCTGGCTCCTGATAAGTGGTAGAAGTGGGGTGCAGGAAGAGGTGGGGAGCAGAGAGAGGCTGCAGGGTGCAGCTGGGGGAGGGAGGGCAGGAACTGTGGCTCTGATTCCAACCCCAGGCTTGGGGTCAGAGTTGGAGCCACAGCCGCTGCACTCCCTCCAACTTGTAGTCATATCTAAGATGAGGGGATTTCCCCCCTCCCTCATGCTGAATGGGGGTGGGGGGAAACCCTTGTCTTGGATTCAAATAAATATAATACAACTTCTTTGGTTAGTTTATAAGGTGTAAATCTACCCTGCCTTCTACTTTATTTCAGACTAACACTGCTAACTATGTCTCTCCATCTATTTTTAATTGCTCCAGGCATCTTGCTATAGAAATGGTTGCCCAAAAAAGGCCTTCCATATCCATAGGACTGCCAAAGAGAAACTACTTCTTATCCCCTGAATGTCTTCAGCTTTACATTCCTTTAAAATAAGAGACAATTATTCTAAACAGTGGCTTGGCATTTGAACTCCACTGTTGTCTACTGTGCAAGAACAGACATCTGCATTTACAACTGTTGTTAAGTGTTTCTTCTTGACACATTAAACTAAGATGCAGTCGAGGAAACAAGTCAATTAATCCTCATTGTTAAGAGCTATCGAAAAAGTAAAAGGACTTCAATGTACTGTTCTTTCTGCTGATATAGACATTAATCACAATATAAATAAAGAACAATTTAAATGTTTACTTATAAGATATGTTTTGGATCTTAAAACACCTACCTATCGCTTAAACAATGAGTATTACGCAACAAGGCTGAACTTGCCATGCCTCATGTATTCAGTAATATCAGTAAGTATAGAAGCAATATGAGCATTTATACATAATGCCTGTCAGACAAGACTCCTTTACAAGGTTCTCAGAAAATAAACAATATGATATTGCTAAATATGTTTGAAGGCATTTTTTCATTACAGCAAAGGTAAAGTATATCACCAGTCCTTATTAAGTGATGAACCTATAATTACATGATGATCAACAATTGCTGAATTCCTAGTGTTATCTGCTGTGGAATAAAACAGGAATCTTTTCTGGAAGAGTGCAGGTGAGCCTGTGTTTTTCACAGACTTCACTTCACTCTAATATTTTTATACCAGCTGGCTCATTCTTACTCCAATAGCCAAATCTGGAATACAGTGCATTAATTCAAGACTCATGCTGAGATGATCCACATGGGCTGAGAAAGAACAGGCAGTAGCTGTTCCCTTTGCTACACTTGCCTGTGCTGGGAATGGTTTTGGATGGTAGATCTACATAGTCTACATGAAGTGTACAACCACATTAGTTCTGCAGCTATCCAGGCTTACTATGCCCACAGAAAAGAGAGAACAGGGATTGTCTTGCACATGAAATATCAAATACTGTTTACAGGAGAAGAAATTCAGCCTAGTAAATAGAATGGGGCAGAGAGAGGAGTCTTCAAACTTTTTTTTATAGTGTGGACACATCTTAGGAAGAGTTCCACAATACCTGCTGCCCTTTTAGAACTGCAGAATAGCAGTTACAACCATTGTTCAAGTGTAAGATCAGGAAAGCACACATTCACTTTTTGTCTCAAGTGTTTATTACATTTTTTGGAAAAGAAAATATTTCCTTTCCCTCTTCATTACATCTTCTCTGCTGTCTCTTATGTTTGTCTTGCCAATTCTACTTCCTCACATGAGTGTCCCTGTTATCTGATCCTTCTCTATTTCTGCTTTCCTGACAGTTGGTTCCCTTCTCCTTAGGTGCGTGGCCCAGCCGCACAATCCTCTTGCCCCTAATTTCTCCAAGATCTAGCATATGGCTTTCTCCTTTCTTTCCCCTATTGGTGGCTGGTAGTTCCAGTCCATCACACTAACAGCTCTTCCCCAAAAATATTTCTTCATTACTGTCCTCCTTTCACACAGCAAAAACCCTTAGTAAAAATAAAACAAGCCAGACACTCTCAATGCTTTTTTTTTTTTTTTTTGCAAAGAGGCTGCACACCTGTAAGAGCAGCTGGAAACCTGAACTCAGTCTGAAGTCAATGATAATTGCAGGTGCTCAGTGCCTTTGAAAAAAATCAAATCCAATGTGTCTTCAGAACCAGAACTAGAAGTCACCTTTGAAAATTCTGACCTTCAACCCATCTGGAAAATGAGCGCAACACTGTCATATCTCTGAGGAATTTTGTGAAGCTTGCTCATTGTAAAGTACTTTGATAGCTTCAGAAAGGAAAGGCAAAGCACTACTATCCAACCCACAAATTAATCTTTTAAACTATAGCTTGGTGGACATTATGGTTTAGCATTTCCCAATACGGGAAGGGAAAAAAAACTGTGGTTCCTATCCTTCCCTTCTGCTGCTGCACTAAAAAAATTGTTATGAATTATATAGTTACAATAAGTAACTATTTATTTAACTGGAGCTAACCACCCTCTACTAACTTTAGCTACTAGGTTATCTTAGCTAAATTAATGATGTCAGAGATCATGACACCAAATGTTTTTCTTTCTGTATCTAAAACGTATGGAGGAAGAGGGCATTCTTCCTTTTTAATTTAGAATGGCAATTCTGAGCAACCTTACCTTCCTTTGGAGAGATACTATGTGGTTTGTGGTCTTGCATTTAGAGCACTGTGCATATCTCAGGAAAGCTGGAATCTATTCTCAGTTCCGTCACCATTTGAATAGCACCTCGAAATACATAGCAAATACACAGACTGGTGCCATCAGATCTTTTGAAAAGTGCTGAGAGGTGTTAGGAAAAAAAACAACTAACCTAAACAGATAAATGCAGGCTCAGGCTTGTTCTTTCTGAACCACCCCCCATTTCCACTGTTAGACCTCTCTGCAAGGAAGCAAGCATTTTAATATATAAATTAGCTTTTGAAACCAAGTGCCACTCAATTCACGAGTTATGGAGGGATGCCTCAAGTTTGATAAGAGGTGCCTCAAGAACAAGAAGGTTGAGAACCACTGGAACAGACAAATGTACACTGGTAGCAACTTCAACACGGGAGGAATGGAGCTGCTGCTGCTCAGGACTGTCACACAAGTGTCGCAAAACGGCCCCAACTTACACTCTGCTTCCTCCGAAGTCAAAGGTAGGGTGACTGAGCTCACTTGTATCACAAAGCAGTTGCAGTGTAACAGTTGCTGCACACTCCTGAGCAGCAGCTTCCTCTCCCCTTCTGAAGCCACTGCAAAAGTATATGCTTGTCTGTAACCAGAGAGTGTTGTGTTAAACAATAAAAACTATGTAATAACCATGTTTGTCCTACATTCCTAAAAGGTACCCAAACTTCCAGCTGGGGTAAGACTTCTTTAAAAATGAATATGGTGCCTTTGTTTGCAAATTTCTCCTTCTTTTGGTTGTTGCGACAGAGAACACATGATCTTCCATAGAATAATACAGTTGCATTTTCTTATATCTTTCGTCCAAACATCTAAAAGCACCTTGACTATAAACTTTACTTAAATCTCACAAAACCACCAGAGAAGCAGTTAAGGAAAAATATATAAGGACTACTATGAAGTGTATGTAACACCTTGAAAGCACAATGCAATAACAAAAGATGTGCAAAACACCTTATTCAATGAAAACTGCGAGAAGTTTGTAGAGGAAGAGTAGGAATTTACCCTAGTCATAGGAATTAAAAGTCATAATCCCCTGTCATAGGAGGTATAACGATTACAAGCTGTTAGGAAAATGATACTCGGACTGCACCTCCAAAGCCATGAGTGTCTCTTCAAGTTATCATCTGCAGCTCTTCACAGATAGCGTTATAAGAGTTACTGCATGTATTAGGTATTACTTTCCTACAGCCACAAACAACACAACACAACACAACACATTCAACTACATGCCATTGTTTTTCCTTTTGAAGTGTTTGCTACGATACACCAAGGGACTGTTGTGGCTCTTTGGCTATCTCCAATTGCTCATGTAACTTCGTGACCAAGTCAGAACTCAGAGTCCCTATAGCAGGACCTCGTTTTTATACTTTATCCAGAGAACACAAAAAGAGGACTTACAGGACACTGCTTACTAAGAGACAACATTCTAGAGAATTAAGCCTGAAGGTAGAGTTTTCTCATCTGCTTTTCAGTATTCAGCCAACTAACCAAGTACCTGAGATAATAGTTGGCACCACACAACTTCGCTGTAAGGAAATACAGTAATGACAGGCAAACTCATGAAAGAAAGCCATACTGTATGGCAGTGTTACTTAACTCCTTTGGTAACTGATGATATCACTACAATAAGGAAGCTGTTTGAAACTGAATCTCTATGTCAGTGGTTCTCAACCTTTTTAGACTTGTGGCAACCTTGGAAAATGTCATCTCTTATTTTTCACCCATTCCCTACTACAGAAAAACAAGAGAGCAGTGTTCCTGTTGGAAAGAAATCAGAAAGACTGCAACAGGTCAGAATATTTTAACACTACAGGTTCCTATTTGAAATCGTTGGGCTTATTGTGTCAATCATGTCTGCACACCTAACAGTACTAACATTGTGTGGCGCACAGATGCACCTTTAAGGAATCTCAGGGCACCCCAGGGTGCCCCTCTATGTTCTCAGTGGTTGACTACTGATCTAAAACCTGGAATTAAATACAATACATCTCATTGAAAAATGTTAAGCATCTGACAAATGCCCAAAAAGCAAAGCAATATTACATTTCTCCCACAGCCCTCCAATAAATTACGTATGTACCTTATTAATCCTAGAACCATCATGGTAAAGAGAATCACTTATTGTTCCAAATCTCTCAGAGCACCAATTATCTTTAAACCCTTCCAACTGAATCTGATGTTTTTCCATTAAAAGACAGACATGCCATTAGAACAATGCAGTTTAGAATAACATAAAAGGTACACAGGGCAGTATACAATATCTATTTACATTTAGTATCAGGGATATTCAGCCATTACACAATGGCAGTTTAGAGCATTTTAAGTTCTTCTTCAATTCTAATATTTTCTTAATAGAAGAAACAGTATTTTGTTGCCCCAGCCAATATTGAAATTTCCATATGGCAAACTTTGTTCATTGCCTATCCTGTCTGGAGTGAAGTTCATATAGTTTTATTTATCAATGTCTTATACTAAAAATATGTTGCTCAGAAAGCCAACCACACTGACAACAATCAAAGAACCATTGGTTTTAGTGTACTGTTATAAAGATACGAGATTGAAAAGAAGTCATTGTGCATGGTGCCACACAAAATTTAATCACTAGAGAATGTCAGTTTAGAGAAAAAACAAATAATAATATGTATTTACCAGTGAAACATTTATCATCTAATAAGAATCTTTAAAGTAGAAGCAAAGTTCACTTAACACCCAGATTTTTAGGGACATGAGCAGAGGGCAGAAGCTATTGTTCACTGCTTCTACATTGCTTCAGCTACCAAAATAAAAATGCCCCCAGCATCCTCCTCTTTCCCCACCCGACTATGCCAAGCAGAAACTAGCACTGTGGAAAATGTGACTCATTGTCTTTGTACTTTCCAAGCCTTTAACTTCAACACTGGCTCCAAGAATAAAACTGAGTACTGTGAACATCGCTGCTAGTATTACAGGAACTATATTGCCCTCCACTACAGAAAAGATGTGGACAAGTTGGAGAGTCCAGCAAAGAGCAACAAAAATGGTTTGGGGGCTGCAGCACATGACTTATGAGGAGAGGCTGAGGGAGCTGGGTTTCTTCAGTTTAGAGAAGAGAAGACTGGAGAGGGGATTTGATAGCAGCTTTTGACTACCTGAAAGGTCGTTCCAAAAGAAATGGAGCTAGACTCAGTGATGACCAGGGATCCAGGTTTTCTGTTTCCCACAGAAAAACGGAGAAATCCGCAGATTCTCCGCTTTTGCAAAGAGCTCTTGCAGGCTGGCACAGCTCCAGCCTGCAAGAGCCGATTGCAGAAAGGGCAGGAAACACCCAGCCCTAGCCAGAGGAAGAGAGAGAGGGGAGGAGGGCAGGGTCTGAGCCTCTGAGGTAGCCAAGGCTGGGCTCAGGCTCACGCTAGCTTTTTGCCCCTGGAGTGTGGAGGTAAGTGGGGCTGTCGGGCAGGGCTGGGGAAGATAGTTGGGGGCTGACGGAACAGGAGGTGCTGCTGACCCCAGGCCACACACAGCAGCTGGGAGCAGGACCGGGGGGGAAGGCAGGGGTGCCCCTCTGCAGGGGGCTTTGCGGGCAAGCAATGCGGGGTGCAGTGTGCCATGGGCGGGCTGAACACATGCTGCCTGGCTGCCTGCCCAGGAGGAGGGGAAGAGGGAGGCTGGCATGCAGCTGGAGCACAACTCTGTGGCCGGCTCTGCAGCCATGGCGAGGGATGGGGATGCAGGCTCACGCAGCTGCCGCTGTCGCTTACCTGGAGGGCCATGACGGTGGTGATGGCCGCTGCCAACAAAACCTCCCACTGCCACTGCAGAGCTGTGTGGCCAGTGGCGCGGGACAGTGGTGGGGATGGGAATGGCTGCATGCCGCCCGGCCACCACCACCCTGCGCCATGCCATTCCCACTGGCTGCACAGCTCTGGGCACAGCTCCACAGCAGCAGCGGGAGGTTTTGTAGGCAGTGGCAGTCACCGCTGGCACAGGCGGCCCCACGGGTAAGCAGCAGCGGCCAATGACTGCCGCTGCATACAAAACCTCCTGCTGCCACCACGGAGCTGTGCTCGGAGCTGTGCAGCCAGCAGCAGCGGCACAACGCAGCACGGGGTGGTGGTGGGAATAACTGCGTGCCACCTGGCCACCACCACAATGCCACTGCCACCTGGTGGCTGATTGCACAGCTCCAGGCATGGTTCCGCAGCAGCAGTGGGAAGTTTTGTGGGCAGCAGCCATCACCGCTGTCACAGCCCTCCAGGAAAGTGGAGGTGGCTGCCACGTACAAGCCCCTGTCCCCATGCCCCCATCCCTCGCTGCAGCTGCAGAGTCGGCCATGGAGCTGTGCTCCAGACGCATGACAGCCTCCCTCTCCTCCTCCCCTGGGCAGGTGGCCAGGCAACATGTGTGCAGCCTGCACAAGGCGGGCACCACCACACTGCGCTCTGCATCACTTGCCCACAAAGCCCCCCAACAGAGGGGCACCCTTGCCCTCACCTCCTGGCCCTGCTCCCAGCTGTGGTGTGCTGCCTGGAGCTGGCAGCACCCCCACTCCCTCAGCCCCCAACCATTTACCCCAACCCTGCCTCACAGCCCCCAAGCTCCACTTACCTCTAGGATCCAGGGGCAAAGGGCATGGCTCTGCGTGGCAGCGCTTGCCCGCAAAGCCCCTGCAGCCTGCATACAGCCACCGCCACCCCACACCACCGCGGAGCCGTGCAGCTGGTTGTGGGGCATGCCGTTGCATGTCAGCCCCCTATTCCACTCCCCGGCTGGGCGGCACGTATGTAGCCCGCACATGGTTGTTGCCACTGCACTGCTGCTACCACAACCGCACCCTGTGCCACTTGCCCACAAAGCTGTGCAGGTGGCTGTGGAATGGTAGCACAGGGTACAGTGGCAACCTCCATGTGTGAACCTCCTGTCAGGCTGGCCGGCATGTGTGTGCCCCACAGAGTGGCATCCCTGCCCTCACCCCCAGCCCTGCTCCTGGGAGTGGGCACAGGGGCACACTCCCCGACTTTTTGATCTACCCCCCAGCACCTTGCCTTTCCCCTGCCCTGCCCCGCCGCTTCCCCCCACACACACACACCTGCTGGGGTGGGTGTCAGCGTCTGTGTGTCTGTGGGGCTGTTGTAAGAGCATCCAGAGCGCTGTTGAGACTGTGGGGGGGGCGGAAGTGTGGGGCACCAGCAGTGCTGAGGGGGGGCTATGGGGGGCCTTTAGTTTTTATCACAGATTTTGGGTTTTTAAAATCAGAGAATTTGCAATTTTTAATCAGAGAAAACCAGGATCCCTGAACAAGGAGCAATGGTCTCAAGCTGCAGCAAGGTAGGTTTAGGTTGGATATTAGGAAAATTCTTCTCACTAGGAGGGTAGTAAAGCACTGGAACAGGTTACCGGGAGAGGTGGTGGAATCTCCATCCTTGGAGGTTTTTAAGGCCTAGCTTAATAAAGCCCTGACTGGAATGATTTAATCAGGAATGGTCCTGTTTTGAGCAGGGGGTTGAATTATATGACCTCCTGAGGTCCCTTTCAACCCTAATTTTCTATGATTCTTTCATGCTTATTCAGCTCTCAGTGACACCTGTGCAAGTTTACCATAGGCAATGGAATTGCATAAATGTATTGATTAGGATTTAATAAACCAATGTATTGATGATTGACGAAATGGATTTATCCGACTTATCTAAGGAGCAAAGAGCAATAAATTCTTTTCTTAGTCACTTTTACCAACGGATATAACTGAATGCACATAGGGAGATTCCTGAAGCAAGTAGGGCCTGTTTTTTTCTTTATGTATTTATTTTATATTTTGCTAGTACGCTTAAGAATTGTTGGCTTACTGAATAAAGAAAGTGTATCTTATTATATTTTTGCCACAATACCTTTATTACCTCTTTATTTAACCAAGCAAATTTTGAAATATCAGACTAGAAGGAGCACTAGTCAGTAATAAAAGTTTTCCAATTCTTTAATTTAAAATGCAAACTATTCACAATTGCAGGGGAAGGTCTGTTTTGAAGTCCAATGCTGCCATTTAAAAATGTCATTATTTCTCTGTTTATCATTAGTGTAGAAACATCTACTTTGATTCTGTGGACTAAGCCAGAGAATGTACTTAGAACATCATCATTCCCTTACCCCTGTATCTCAACCCAAATTATTTTTCATTTTTAAGTGGGATCCTCATGGTTCCATCTTAGATGATCAATTTCAATGCTCATCACACAAAGCTGATAGACAATCAAAGTACTGTCTATCAATTACTACAAAGAGCAATAGAGCACTTATATTTTAAATGAAAGACAGTGACAAAGGCATAAGTGGAATACAGTATTGAAGCACAATAAACAGACTATGAAAATCAAAGTGCAGAAATCTTCCCCGCTCTTACATCCCCACACTTCTCAACAGGCACAAAAATAAAAGACCAAACAGGACTTGCCAGTGATCACACAAACACAAAGAGCCGAAAGAACATTACTCACCACTTCCTGAGATGCATATTTAGGATCTTCAGGATCAACTGACCAATAGCAGTAATCAAAACTAAATGCCACAATCTTCTCCCTTGAATCCCATGGGCCATCAAGCCTATTGTCCACCTGGAGGGAGCAAGAAAAGGACATAAACACACTATTTTAAGATTTATGAAAGAGCAATAATTTTAAAAATAAACTAAATTTGTCCAGGATATGTTCTTCCCCTCTCCCAAAACAAGAATTCATGGCTTCAAGTTCATCCTGTTTATTCGTTTTTCTGCACAAGAGTCAAAAAGAAAAATTATGGATGAATCAATCACAAAGCTGCTGGGACCAAACTTTCACAAAACCATTCTTGTTCCAACTCATGAAATTTAAAAAAGTGCAGTTAAGAGTTTTCTATGCAAACTTTTCAAGCCCTTTGCAGACATTACTGAATTATTTTTCACAGCATATATGCTAAATGTGAAAGCCTTATCCTTTTGTAGATGGAAAAAGTGACAGACAGAGAGAGATGTTAAATAACTTGCTCCAAGTCACAACAAACATATGGTGGAGCCAGAACTACAGTCCCCACTTTCACACTCCCACCTTTAAACATAAGTCTGTCCTCTCCACTTTCTCTTTCTGTATTAACAGTTTGCTGTTCACTTCCTTCAATGGGATACAAAGTTAAAAATGGCAAGGGCAAATGCTGCATTTTATTTAGTCATTAATCACAACCTAATCCTCCTGACATAATGTTTTATGTTGAAGTTAATTCTCCTTACTACTACCTGCTTTACAAATGCCATGTCTTCTTTACAATGTTAATCTGAATGATCAGTACCTGTGTCTGAGAATCCAGGTAAGACAATCCTGTGTGTGAGTCACTGTGTGGCAAAACCAGATGCAGCCACTGAGCCATTCTGGTGCCCCCCCCCCCCCAAGGGAATTATGGAAGAACTTGTCTGTTCTTCTGGGTACAGATGAGGAATCTTGGGAAGGTACCAGAGGACTATCAGCATTCAATTGCTTTAGCCTGCATCCTCACTGCAAAGTGGGCAGATTACCAGCCCAAATAAATCTGTACAGCTTTAGTGAAAATAGGCATCAAGTTTCCCAGGGTCACTTTATAAATTTATACAATCTATAAAAGTAAAAATGTGCATGTATATTTTTAGGATATGAACAGTTTTAGCTTTAATTATTAATTCCAATAATTAATGGCATATATTATTTTTTTCCATCTAGGGAATGGTGTAATCCATTTTTCAATTTTTAATCTACTTTTAACATACTTTTTTCTTCCTAGAGCTGAAGCAGTCAATATACTGAAGTTAGGAGAAGCTGTTTAAAGCATTTAGCAATTTTTGACATGAGACCAGGGATCATGCTCTTTAAATATGGACTGCAGGACCATGATCAATATTCATAATCTTAAACTCTTTAGGGGAAGTCTTTAACTTTTCAATGACCCTGTGAAGTGACATGTTTGCTTGTATCTCTGTCCATATATTAATATTCATTATCAGAAAGGGAGAATCAAGTAGTTGAGGAAATCAAATACATCCTGCTACAGAAATAACTCCTTGATTCCTTGGAGAAGGCTAAATGTGTTTACATGAGACTCATAAGCAAAGTGCTTCCCCAAGGAAATGCCCCTTCCTATTCCTTTGATCAAGGAAGGGAACTGAGAGTCATCAGTGTAGACAGAAATAGCAGAGTACCTATGTAACACAAATATTAACAATAACATGGGTAACCTCAACATCTGCAGTAACTTCACAAAAGGAAAAAAGTTAAATTCACTGTTAATTATCACATTAACAAGCCACTGATTTTTCTACAGTTTTCAAGAATAGTTGTTAATAGTTACCTACCTTAAATTCTCTTGATGAAATGTAATACACATGCTACGTATTATAATAAATTGTGAAGACTACTACAGAAACAGTTTACAGAAGCCCATCTAAGGAGGCTGTTTGCTAACAGTAGTATCACTACTGTGAAAGTATTAATGTACATTTATCCTTAAAAGTAAAAAGGACCTTATGTGTGGAAAAGGTCATATGATTCCAAATTAGTCATGCAGAATTTAGTGACAACTGATGCTTCCTTTGGCTAGCATTAAAATTTTAAGTAGCCTATTATTAGATAATCCCAAAGGATTACCTCCAATAACAAGGTTTGTACTATGCTATCATTTGGAGCCATTTTTATGCTGTAACCAAGAGAGGCTCTCTCCACTGCACTTTCCAGCAGGGACAAACAGGGCAACTGAGAGCCTTCACCAACCATCAAAGCAAGACAAAATTAATTCTCCCCATCAGCAAATGCAGTTCTTGTAGGAACTCTTATGTCTCCAAATAGACCTATCTGATATTTCATCTAGCAGAACCGTCCACTGCTTTGTTTCTAAAGACCATGAAATAAACAGTGTTCCTTTTCAAAAGTTCACAGTCTTAACTAGATCCAGCTACACCCAGTTACTTCAGCCACATATCTGAAGCTTAAAGATGGAAGAAGGGATTCTCAGCTCAGTCTGATCACACAGACTAAAATAACTGCTGAGATTTAAGCCTCAAGTCCCTGTAACATTACCCTTGTGGCCAGTGCTTTCTCTAAGCAGACAATGGGGATAGAGGATATTACAGCTGAAGGCCAAAGAGACATCCAACAGCCCATCACATTCCTGAGAAGTGTAGGAAGGAAGCTCTCATTTTTCACAAACAGTTCAGAACATGTTGAATACCAGATTTGGAAAAAAGTCTTTTTAGGTTATTCCCATTTGGGTACTCAAAATTGCTGGTCACTTGGAAATTTTGGTTTAGTGGCTTAATCTGAACTACTGAAGTATTTAGCTTGCATGCCAAATACTTTCTAGTCCATAGCCAGCTTTCTTAAATATTTGATTTTTTTTTCATATCATCACATATTCTATGCCAGGGTTTGTTTACTTGGACCACTATGACTGTGGGCTCTGAGCTTTATGGCCTTTTCTACTTTTTCTCCTAACAAAAACAGGTTAGTATACTTCTCTAAATCATCCTAGGAGCAAAGCATGAGCTGTTAACTTCTACAGCCTATTAGAGCATTTGCAGATGCAAAATGTTTATCTAGTTTACCTGTGTTCTAGGTTTATTCCAGAGGGACCTCTTTGTTAAAGGTCTACACCTACATTACACCCTTCAGATCTGTTTTGAAGATGGGATTATAATAAAATATTTTAATATCTTTGAAGCATATAAATATCAGGAAAAACTCAGTGAAATGCAAAAAGTTTTGCTCAACTCAAAAACAATGGTCTGTGCAAAATAATCATTTTTGTAACCTTACTGAAACTTAACAATTACTTCAGTCTGTTCATGTACTTTACTTGCTTTATACAAAAACAAGTACATATACTCTATTAAAAAGTATCTCTTCATATGGGCATGACCCATAGAACAAGAAGTTCATAAAGACACCAGTAGGTCTACTGTTGGAGTAAACTGTAGACTACTCCCAGTAGCTCAACGTACCCAAGTCCTAAGCCTCTGTGTCTTAGTTTTAGTAGGCCAGGAAATCCTAACCTGAAGTTTTTAGAAGGGAGATGAGAAACTGGTGTAACAGCTGCTGCTGGATTTCCAGCAGGACTCAGGATCCCTGCAAAGGCAGAGCATGAAAGTTTGCAGAAAGTTGCAGGAAGTTGTTGCTTGCAAGAGCATATGCATGTTTGTGATTGGCTCCTGAGGCAGGAGAGGGGAGGGAACTCAGCCAGGCTTAGAGAAGGGAAGGAGCCCAGGTACCACAGTGCTTGAGGAAGGACTACTCTGCAGCCTGCTTGTGAAGTAAACCTGCCCTTAGTGATAGGGAGAAGATAACCCAGTATCCTTTTTCCCTGTGAGGTAGAGGGACCCGTCTGTGGTAAGAGATCACAGACAGCTAGAGCAGAGGACAGCTTCTTTTTCCCACGCAGGCTGTAGCAGAGAGCAGGACTATCTGAAGCAGCAGCACCAGCCATGATTATTGTGTTGGGGTGTGAAGGAGAGCTGATGTTTGTGTTAACCCTGTGTGCTCCTGCTGAAATTCACTGGAGTCTCAAGGTTTAAGCTGGGGAGTTGTACTGAGGGTGTCCTTTGATTAAATTTGTATGGAGTGATTTAGTTCATTAATACCTGCCTTTGACGATTAGATTATTGATGTCCTGTTCTGCTATTAACCTCATTCCTATGTTGACTGTTTTGTAAATAATAAACTGTGTAAATAGTTAGCTTGTATGTACTCCAGTGTGTGGGGAAACCACAAGAAAGCACTCCATGGAGAGGTGGCCTCAGCCTTAGAGGCTGGGAGGTTGACTGAGACTGTTTGACACCTGAGGAACCTGAATCCGGACGTGGCTGCAGGTAGCACCGTGGCTAGGTGGTTATTGTAACATTTATAACTTTTATAACTTGTCTATCTTTTGCTAATTTGAATTTTAGAGACAATGTTCTGAACATCTGAAAAAATAATACTTTAGCAGCAGACCCAAACTTGCAAACTGGAAACACATAGGAAGGATAAAGCTGAACTCCTAAATAAGTTCTTTGCATCTGTATTTCTGAGCACGGATAAAGTCATATCTCCCAAAGGGACCAAAGACAGGCACAAGAGGGACTCCAATCCACCAACAGTTAGCTCTGACTTAGTGAAGGAGCATTTGGAGGGGCTGGATGTGTTTAAGTCAGCAGGCCCAGATGATCTTCATCCAAGGGTGCTGAAGGAATTGGCCAGTGTCATAGCAGTTGTTAGCACTGGTGCAGTTGTTTGAGCACTCATGGCACTCAGGATGGGCCCCAAAGGACTGGAAAAGGGCCCGTGTGGTCTCTATTTTCAAGAAGAGGAGAAAGGATGATCCGGGTAACTATAGGCCGGTTAGTCTCACCTCTCTCCTTGGGCAAACCTTTGAAAAAATTATTAAGGATCACATTTGTGGGAGTCCAGTAGAAAAATAATGCTGAAAGGCAACCAGCATGGCTTCACAGCAGGTAGATCCTACCTGCCTAACCTTGTTTCTTTTTATGACCAGGTCACAAATTGCTTAGATACAGGAGTTGAGGAAGATGTCATATACTTGGATTTTAAAAAGGTCTTTGATACAGTGTCGCATCCCATTCTTACAAATAAATTAAGCAGTTGTTACGCAGATGATTACATGGTCAGGTGGGTGGAGAACTGGTTTATGGGACACATCCAGAGGGTGGTGGTGGATGAGTCATTTTCGACCTGGAAAAATGCGGGCAGTGGGGTTTCCCAAGGTTCAGCCCTTGGACCAATAC
>NW_017729025.1:85945702-85946483 GCF_001723915.1 Gavialis gangeticus | reverse complement strand
AAAAATAATGCTGAAAGGCAACCAGCATGGCTTCACAGCAGGTAGATCCTACCTGCCTAACCTTGTTTCTTTTTATGACCAGGTCACAAATTGCTTAGATACAGGAGTTGAGGAAGATGTCATATACTTGGATTTTAAAAAGGTCTTTGATACAGTGTCGCATCCCATTCTTACAAATAAATTAAGCAGTTGTTACGCAGATGATTACATGGTCAGGTGGGTGGAGAACTGGTTTATGGGACACATCCAGAGGGTGGTGGTGGATGAGTCATTTTCGACCTGGAAAAATGCGGGCAGTGGGGTTTCCCAAGGTTCAGCCCTTGGACCAATACTGTTCAATATCTTCATCAGCGACTTGGATGAGGGCGTGGAAAACACTCTGTCCAAATTCGCAGATGACACCAAATTATGGGGCAAAGTAAACACACTGGAGGGGCAGGAGCGGATTCAGGCGGATTTGGACATAAAGGCAGTCCTCGACTTACAGTGTTTCGAGTTACAACGTTTTGCACTTACAACATCTATAAATTGATGCCCTGTTTCAACTTTCTGACATCAGTTTTGACTTTACAACACTTGATCTGATGCAGTGCCCCAGCAGCGAACAAGTTCACTGCATTGCCCATCTCCCTGGAGAACATCTGTCCAAACTTCCTTGGACATTTTCTTTAACAAAGCAGACAAGACTCCAGAAAAACCTGCGGCCAAGACTCGTGAGAAGACTCCAGCCAAGAACTCTTCAAAAAGTCCAACCAAGAGCCCTTCAAAAAGTCCAGCAAAA
>NW_017729025.1:85935651-85940702 GCF_001723915.1 Gavialis gangeticus | reverse complement strand
AAAACTGGTTCTGAGTTGCAACATTTTGACTTAAGACTGCAGTTTTCAGGAACCAATTGTGTCGCAAGTCTCAGGACTGCCTGTTTTCGGAAAGTGGGCAGATCAGAATAGGATGTAATTTAACAAAGATAAGTGCAAAGTGCTGCATCTAGGGAAAAAGAATCACCAACTCACCTACAGACTGGGAGGTGACGTTCGAAGCAGCACAGCAGCAGATAGGGATCTCAGAGTCATAGTTGACTCCAAAATGAACATGAGTCGTCAATGTGACGAAGTGATAAGTAAAGCCAACCGCACTCTTTCATGCATTAGAAGGTACATCATGAACAGGTCTAAGGAGGTTATACTTCCCCCTCTATGCAGCATTGGTAAGACTGCAGCTGGAGTACTGCGTCCAGTTCTGGGCACCACACTTCAAGAGAGATATGGATAACCTTGAGAAGGTCCATTGGAGGGCTACTCATATGGTTAAGGGCCTGCAGGTAAGATCCTATGAGGAGAGATTGAGGGACCCTAAACATCTATGAAGGTGGCCTGCGTGGAGAGATACTTACAACAGGCCACATGCCAATGAATATTAGTGGGGCTCAGAGAAGGTTAAGAGTCTTCACCCAGGTAAACAACTTGAATAACTGTGACCCTAATACTGTACATGATGGAGAATGCAATTTTACACTATATAAGCAGCACTTTTCCCTTTTACACATGCAGGAGAGAGACTGATCTCCTGTATACCATCAACTGCCCAGACTTAGAAGCCAACACAAAGAAAAAGCATAATGAAAAGGGGTTAACAAAGAGAAAAAGTCTGCTTATTTGGTTCTTCCAAAGCTTCCTCCAAGGAAACCTAAAATATTACAGCAGTTTTCCTGAAGAAGCCATCTAAAATAATTGGGTTGACAGACAAAAATAAGCAAAAAAGAAAACAAAATAAATCAAGTATCAGTCCTTTAGAATTCCCACAGTAATCTTTGTAATTCTACAGTTTACTTATCTCCAGAGATCTGGGTTTTCTGTTTCCCATGGAAAAATGGAAAAAACATGGATTTTCCCGTTTAACCAAGAAAAATGCAGATTTTTCATTTGAACAGAGAAACACGCAGATTTTCCACTTTTGCAAAGAGCTGTCTGCAGGCTGGCAGAATTCCAGTCTGCAAGGGCCCGGGGGGAATGGGAGAAGGGTGGTCAGGCAGGGGATACCATACGCATGTGTGTGCTCACATGGCCGCCAGACAGCCTGGAGAGCAGCTCCCACCAGTAAGTCTGGTGGGGGAGAGAAGGGATTGATTCAGAGAGGAAGGAAGGAATTCAGAGAGTTGGGCAGGGCTGGGGCTGCTGCCCAGCTGGGGCAGTACATGGGACTTGGGGCCCAAGACTGGAATGCGCAGCCGCCAGGCCCTGGCGGAGTGTGGGACGGAGCCATGCATGGTTTGTCCAGGAGGTGAAGGGGGATGGGGCTGGCTCCCCACCACTGCACACACTCCCAGGAGGGGCACGGGGGGCACATGCCCCCCAGATCTCTATGCAGGGTGGGGCTGTCTGTGGGTTGCCTGTTGTGGGATCAGTTTCCCTACCCTGCTGCCCTCCCCCCATGGCCTCTGCAGCCCAGCAGGTGGGACCTGGCACAGCAGGGCAGAGTGGGGCTGGGTAGGGAAGCTCCTTGCTGCTGCAAACCCCATGCTGCCCTAGCAAACCTCCCCCTGCCCACCCAAAAGCAGGGGTGGTAGCACAGATTTGCGTACCTCACTGCTGCCGGCTGGGCAGGGGGCGCCTTACCAGGGTGGCGCAGAGTTCCTAACAGCAGCAATGAGCTTCCCTGTCCTGTTCTGGCCTTCCCAGCCAGGTCCCACCCACTGGGCCATGGAGGCCCTGGGAAAAGAGCAGCATGGCTGGGAGCTCTAAGCCTGCAGCAGGCAGCTTGCATCCATTCCCACACCCACAGGGCTCCACTCTGGCCAATGCACTCTGGTCTGCTGCAGCAGCTGTTGCCTCCTATGGGCGGCAGCCAGGGCTTTGGCACTGCTGCAGGGTGGGGGGAGTGGGGGTGTGCAGGGGGTGCCCCCTCTAGCAGGGCTGGTAGGGGGCAGTGGGCTGCAGGTGGGAAGTAAGGGGCATTGGCAGGGCTGTGGGGCTGTGGCTTGGGAGTGAGGGACCTAGACCTGCGTCCTGGTGAGCGAAGGGGACGGGGGAGCTCAGATTTTCATGATAAAAAACCCAGTATCAAATGCCAAAATAAACAGGTATTTAGAATTGATTTAATTATAGCGACTGAGGCACTGGTAGGCTTCCAACTGCTCTAAAATTGTAAATATATCAATAAAACATTGCCTTCAATTGGTACCTATACATAGAGTGGTGTTTCATTTTAATTGTTGATTTGGGGTTTTTTAATCAGAGAATCTGCAATTTTTATCAGAGAATTTGCAATTTTTAAACAGAGGAAGCCAGGATCCCTGTTTATCTCTCTTTCAAGCATCACAACACACATGAATTCTGGTTGCATGTTAATACTTTAATGAGGGAGCATGGAACCATTAAGAATGTCTAGAACACACCTGATTCCCATGCTCCATGCAAGTAGATTCCAATAATTTCAGAGGGAAAGGAAGCAGGTCACAGTAAGTCAAATTTAAGTGTTCCCATTCATTCACTAGTGCCTTAACTGTGGCTGAAAATATTCTGTGCAGCTGCATACAAGTTAGTTGCAATCACTAACTGCAAATGGTGGGTCAGAGAAAGAGAAAAAGAAAGAGAAATAGAAAATTACCCAGATGTTCAGGATTCTGCACTGATTTTGCTGTTACTAACAATTTACTGAGAGCCTTGAACAGATACTTGCCGCAAATACATAAGTTTTTAAAAGATACAGGATACAGAAAGCAAGGACGGCACAGCTAGAGTTTAAGATCCTTGTTTATCTTTTAAAAAAAATGTTCACTGCAATTCTAAAACAACTCCAGTTCTTTGCCAATTTAAAACTTTTCTTTACTATTTCCTTCTTGTTTTATTAAGTTTGTTTTTGGGGTGATCCTGTTGCCAATTAAATATACAGAACATCTGTATACAAAAAACAAACAAAAAACCCTCAAAAACATACCTTTGTGTTTCTGACTTTTGCCACTTTGTTATCAACTTCTACAATTATTCTTCCCTCTTCTGCATTCTCTCTAAAAATAAAAAATGCAAAGGAAAAAAAAATTTACATATGAAAACACTCAGAAAGTACATTTTTTAAAATGAATACTGGAGATTTCTGTTAATTATTAGGTTTGGAGTTATATTGTCTACTACAATAAACTGCAACTTATATGAATAAGTCTAATACAGACAAATAATCCTCTGTAAAAAGAACACTCCAGGGCAACAAGAAATATTTGAAAACTTATGGTCAAGCATCTCAGCAGAAACTGGAACATAGAGCACCACCAGATTTAATCACCAAGCTAATGCAAAAGTTTCACACATTGATCTTAAGAGCCATGTTTTTAAATGTATTTAATTTCTGATTCTGAAAGAAAAAAAAAAATCAGGCTTACAAAAATGGATGGCACCAAAAAGTGTAGTAAAGTATTAATACATTGATAAGGCTTATGGTTCGGCTTTCCATACATCAGACAGTCTTGTAATTAGGGACCTATCAAAATCAAGGAGGCAGGCAGCCAATTTCACGGGCCAATTGTAGGGCCAGCCATTTTCATGGGCTTATTGCAGTGGTCCGCCCCCCACTGCCTCCAGTTGACCAAGGGGCTCCAACGGTCCCACCCCTTGCCACTGATTGGCTGAGAGAGCTGCCCATCATGCAGCCCGGCTCCTTGCCACTGATTGGCTGAGGGCTGTCCGTTGTGCGGCCCCACTCCTTGCCACTGGTTGATGGAGAGAGGTGGGGCTGCATGATCGGCAGCCTCTCAGCCAGTCAGTGGTGAGAGATGGCAGGGTCTCCCCTTCATACTGGCAGCTCCTTCCCCTACCCCTGGCTGGCTACAAGGCTGGGCCACAGCAGCCATGAAGACTGCTAGCTTCCAGTGGGTAACCAGCATTTTATTTTTGTTTGTTTTTTTTAATTTTGTAGGTTTCATAGACATTCCCCAATTTCATGGACATTGCCTGATTTTGTGGTTTCTGTGAAATCCATGAAATCACAAATACATTAGGTCCCTACTTATAATATTTGAGCCAACGCTATTCAGAGAGGCTGTGCTACATGAACCGTACCCCATAGTTCCAAGAGACAGTTATGACCAAAAAATTCTTATCAATACACTTTTGGACTCGTTTTAAAGGAGTACAGTGCACCCCTAATGGCTAGGACCTGAGCAATGCTACTTCCAACTCATGGAAAATTCCCATTCACTCCAATGGGATACATACTTATGTATTGTTAGCTTCTGTCAGCCCATAAGTTTTTCATAGATTTCATAGACATTAGGGCTGGAAGGGACCTTGGAAGATCATCGAGTCCAGCCCCCTGCCCTAGGGGCAGAAAGTCAGCTGGGGTCATAGGATCCCAGCAAGATAAACATCCAATTTTCTCTTGAAAGCTTTCAAAGTAGGTGCTTGAACCACCTCCGATGGCAGGCTATTCCAGACCTTGGGGGCTCGGACAGTAAAGAAATTCATCCTTATGTCCAGCCTGAAATGGTCTTGCGAGAGTTTATAAACCATGAGACCTCGTCATCCCTTGGGGCACTCTGGTGAACAAATGTTCCCCCAGATCCTGGTGGACACCCTTTACAAACTTATAGGTTTCCATCAGATCGCCCCTGAGCCTGCGCTTTTCCAGGCTGAAGAGCCCCATAGATCTCAGCTTTTCTTCGTAAGGTCTCTTTTCCTGACCTCTGATCATACGCATGGTTCTTCTCTGGACTCTCTGAAGCTTCTTCACTTCCTTTTTGAATTGTAAAGCCTAAAACTGAACGCAGTACTCCAGCTGCGGCCTCACCAAGGCCGAGTACAAGGGGAGAATGACATCCTGGGATTTGCTTGAGAAGCATCTATGGATGCAAGCCAGCATTTTGGTCGCTTTACTAACTGCATCATCACATTGAAAGCTC
>NW_017729025.1:85934008-85934379 GCF_001723915.1 Gavialis gangeticus | reverse complement strand
AGCTGACTTGAAGGTGTCCAGACTCTCAAGGTGTTCCTTTATGCGGTCAGTATTGATGGAGAGCAAGGAATCTCCCTCACTCGGGCCTCCCTATCCTGCAATGGGCAGAGGCATCCCGTGGGACTGGTGAAAGACCGACACAAAGTACTCAGTAGGTTGGCTTTTTCCTTGGCGTCAATTGTCAATTGTCCCATCTGGTTTAGCAGGGGTCCAGTGTTGCCCTTGCTTTTCCTCCTGCTCCCACATATCTAAAAAAAGACTTTTTATTGTCCTTGATACTTGTAGCCAGTTGAAGTTCCATCGCAGCCTTGGCTTTCCAAAGGTTGCATGAGACTGAGGGGTCTGAGGGCCTGGACAGGGGCCAGAGGAGA
>NW_017729025.1:85927034-85929008 GCF_001723915.1 Gavialis gangeticus | reverse complement strand
CAGGAGGTCCACTAGTTCCTTGCTGAGCCAAGGGGGCTGCTGTGCCCTTTTCCTGCCTTTCCTCCGAGACAGAATAGCCTTAGCTTGTACATCTAGGATCGCTCCCTTGAGGAGCAACCACTCCCCCTCCCCTAGGGGTCATGGTCCCTTAGGGCCTCACCTACAAGCCTCCTGAGCTTGTCAAAGTCAGCTTTCTTGAAGTCGAGGATTTCTGTATTGCTGACTGACTTGCTAGCTTTATGGCGGATAGTGAAGGTGATCAGCTTGTGGTCACTGTCACCCAGCTTCCCATCAATAGTTAGGTCACTGATTGGGTCATCCCCCATTGTCAGTACCAGGCTGAGCAGCGCTTTACCTCTCGTTGGCCTGTAGACTTCTTGTGACAGATAGTGGTCATCCACGCACGAGAGGAAGCTTTGCAGTCACTCAGATTTGGCCAAGTGCTCTTCCCACAAGATGTCTGTGTAGTTGAAGTCTCCCATGACAATCATGGACCGCGAGCATGAGGCCTCAGCCAATTCCCTGGTGAACTTCTAGTCAAGCTCTTCACTTTGGGTGGGAGGTCTGTAGTAGACTCCCACCATTGTGTCCCCTGTGCCGTGTTCCTCAAGGATTTTAACCCAGAGGGTCTCCAGTTGTCCACCCTGGATGCCAATATCGGCTTTCAGGGATGCATAGCTCTCCTTAACATAGAGAGCTACACCCCCGCCCCTTTTGTCCCCTTGATCTCTCCTGTACAGGGTATAGCTGTCTATACCCATGGTCCAGTCATGGGTGGAGTCCCACCAGGTCTCTGTTATCCCTATGATATCATAATTATTTTTGTTAAGCAGGAGGACAAGTTCCTCCTGTTTATTCCCAAAGCTCCTGGCATTCTTGTACATGCAGGCAAGTGTCTCCTTGGGGGCCCTTGCCTTGTCTACAGCTCGCTCCAGGGCTGGGGCAGGGGTGGCTCTCTTAAGTGCCTAGGCCCACTGGGTTTGCAAGGGTTGCTCAGCAGGCCAGCAGTAGCGGTAGTCCCCTCGTCCCCCAGTCAGCTTAGATTAAAGCCTGGTGGAGCAGGTCAGCCAGTCTGTCACTCTAGCAGTGTAGAAAAAAAAGAAGGATGTGGGTAAGGTGAAATTATTATTTTTGTGCAAAGGCAGAAGATAGAGTATGGTGGTAACTTAGGCTTTGGACATATGTTCATCACAATCCACTGGCTGGGAAACTGGCTCCATGGTTGGACCCAGAGGGTAGTAACTGATGGAAGTCAATCATCATGGTGTCCTGTGACCAGTGGGGTCTCCCAAGGCTCTGTCCTTGGACCCATATTGTTCAACATCTTCATTAATGATGTGGACAATGGAGTCAGAAGCGGACTGGCCAAGTTCACTGATGACACCAAACTTTGGGGCAAAGCATCCACGTCAGAAGACAGGCGGGTGATCCAGGCTGTGGTAGTGGATTTGGTCAGGCTTCTGGCCTTCTTAACTAAACAAGAAGTGCTGATACTGCTTATTTCAGTTATATGTTCTGAGATAAGGAATCCTGCACGCCTTGTTTTGTCTTGATATATTACCCTGTGCACAGATGTTTTCTTCAAGTAAACTGTCTGTATGTCTGTGTGTAATTTACTATTGTTTTTTTTGTCCAAGGTCGTATTTTTTTTCTCTTTCTCTGTCTTAAGTATAAATATGCTTGTAAACTTGTAGAGTTTGAGAAATCCTTTGAAACAGACAAGTGGGTGATTCCCCTTGCTGTATGGAATTCTCCCTGTGATCACAGTATAGCCCTAAATAAAGAAAAGTTGGCTCTGTCAGTTCTGATTCAACCACAATGCGAAGTTTGATTTCTTCCACAAGGCTGACCTGGACAGGCTCAGCAAATGGGCGGACGAGAACCTGATGGTGTTTAACACCAAAAAATGCAAGGTTCTCTACCTTGAGAAGAAAAACCTGCAGCATCCTTATAGGCTCAGCAGTGCTACGCTGG
>NW_017729025.1:85915394-85922034 GCF_001723915.1 Gavialis gangeticus | reverse complement strand
TGTTCACCAGAGCGCCCCAAGGGATGATGAGGTCGAACAGTTATAAACTACTACAAGA
The DNA here is from genome assembly GCF_001723915.1 of Gavialis gangeticus. Lineage (NCBI taxonomy): Eukaryota > Metazoa > Chordata > Crocodylia > Gavialidae > Gavialis > Gavialis gangeticus. Next base: position 85,921,976 of record NW_017729025.1, on the reverse strand, counting down.
CTGTTTCAGGCTGGACATAAGGACGAATTTCTTTCCTGTCCAAGCCCCCAAGGTCTGGAATAGCCTGCCACCAAAGGTGGTTCAAGCACCTACATTGAACACCGTCAAGAATAAATTGGATGCTTATCTTGCTGGGATCCTATGGCCCCAGCTGACTTCCTGCCCTTCAGGCGGTGGGCTGGACTCAATGGTCTTCTGAGGTCCCTTCCAGCCTTAATGTCTATGAAATCTATTAAATCTGTAGCCCTACAAAAATATGGGCCTGGGCCTGCACATATGTACAACTCCCTAGGCTGAAACATTACAAAGTTGCCTCAAAGGCACGCTCTCCAGCCAAGGGGCAATAGAGGGCTGCTCCTTAGCTCCCCCCCATGCCAAACAGACTCACTGACTGATTAGCCTGCTCAGATGTTTGTGCCCAGGGTGGGAAGTAGTAGAGAGAACAGTATAGAACAGTAGTATCTGGCGTGTTGGGGGCTTTAAAGATCCCTCTCCTCTAGTGCAACATGTAACTTTGCACAAATTACATGTAGCGATACCTTTTGTAGTGCCACAAAAGTTCTTTCTTATACCAGATGTGTCATCTCTGTAGTGATACACACAGCCTGAACATGTGGACGCTCACTTTTTCTGGGCTATAAACCCATATATAGTGCTAAAAAAAGTAATGTGGCTTAGAGACTAATTTGTTCAGAGAGGCACGTGCTTTCACAGGTGATAACTTATTGTGCACACAGCATAAAAAAACCCAGATGAAACTAAAGAAGCTCTAGTTCAGGACCAGGACAAATCTGGCTCATGGTCTGAATGCAGCCCACCAGGCAATTTCATCTGGCCCACATGTGTCCACCAACTAATTGTACCCCACCCAGCCCTTCCCCTTATGAGGGTAAGACCAAGGTGACCTCACATACACCTGCACCCAACATATCCTATTGTGCCTTGCTCCCACCCTCATACGTGAAAGGGCACAGCCCGGCCAGTGCACAGCTTCCAGGCAGGGCTGGTGGTGCCATTGCTGCAACCACTGGGGGGCCTGCTTAGCTTTCCTGGTGTCCTTCTTGCTCTGGGCACCAGGTAGGGAAGCAGCATGGGTGGGGGAAGGGTGAGGAGCTGCAGCTGGGTGGGAGCGCAGAGCATGGGGCTAGTGACATTGCAGAGCCTGCACCAGGGGGCAGTGTTAGCATGCAGCTCAGGTGGGCAGCGTATGGGTATGAAGGAGGTTGGGGAGTGTGGGGACCCCCCACACACTACCCCACATGGCACAGCCCCTGCCACCAGCGGCAGCAGCAGCAGGTGGGGGCACTCAGAGCTTTCATGCCCAGTGCAGGTGCTGCCACCAGTGGTGCAGAGCTTGTGCCAGTGCTGCACATGGAGGCGAGGAGTGCAGCCCAGCTGGCCCATCTCTGTCACACAGGGCTCCCTGCAGTGCACGTGCAGCTCCCACACTCATGCATCACTGGGGGAAGCCTTGCGTGCTAAAGCTGGCTACCTGCACCACTCCTTGCTGCACAGGTCCTGTGACTCCACCAGAAGTGTAGGGAAGCCCTGGCCTCTGCTTCCCCACAGAGTCCCGAAATCTGCATGGTAGGAAGTAGCGAACACAGCTGGCTCCACACACCCGCAATCTGCCCCCACAACCTCCCCACATATACACCGCCCACAAACACAGCCATACCTCCTCACAAACCTCCCACACCCCACCATATACACCCCCACACAATATACAAGACAAAGAATTTATTTTGAGCTCTTATGCAATCACCTCTATATACACACTACACAAACACATATCGTACCAAAAATATTTTTTTAAATAAAATTAAAATATAGTATGCGTTTGACTTTTAGTATGTGATTTGGTTTTCTTCCAGTTCCAAGATGGCAACACCCCCTCTCAAAAGGAGTATTTCTGGTGGGCAAGGAAGGGACTTCCAATGGTGAAGGTCAGGGGTGAGGGACAGGATTTCTGGTCCCAGGATGGCAAAGCACCTGTCAAGGGGCAGGGTGAGGCCCTCAACAGCTCACCAAAACTCATTAAGTGGTCTTGCAGCCAAAATAATTGCCCACTCCCCCCTCTAGTTCATAAATCTATGCGTTTCAGGTCCTTCTAAAACAATTCTGTGTAAATTTCTGAATCCCTGTTCATACCTCAAAGTTATTTTTTTTGTTGTTATCTGTTTTTTAAAGTTTGGCAAGTGAGACATTTTTATGTGTCAGGGTGAAAAAATATTTTTTTACATCAAAACTGAACTTCTGCTACTAAAAGATAAAACCTGTATTTAATTAACATAGAATTTCTTATTTTTAAAAAATTTAAGGACTGCAAAGTGGGAAGTTATAACAGAAAAAATCTTGCAGTGGATTGGTCCATCTGCGTAACACAGAGAACAGAAGGGCAACAGCGTGATAATTCACGAGCCAAAAACAAAAGAAAGGTGTTTCATCTGATACATTTTTCAAGACTTTTTCACACTCTGATAAGGCAAAAGAGGTTTTTAAAGCTGCAAACTTGTTGTGGGCTTGGTCTTCAATTATATCTAACCTTGCTGTGCTGGAAGAAGACTGGTGCAGATATAAAATATTTACACTCGGGATAGATCTATTCTATTTATTTTTAATGCAGTTTTATAGAACAGGCTAGGAAACGCAAGCACTCTGGCCAAAAATCATTCACACTTAAAAAATAATCTTAAGGTGACAATGAATTGGAGTCAGATTTTTCAACACATCACAATCACTTATATTTCTGTTCTCCTTTTACCACAACGGACAATACATTTGAAAATCAGGGGTCTTCAATCTCCAAAAATTTATGAGGCAGTTATTCTACGAGGCAATTTATGAGGGTTATTCTAAAAAAAGATATTTCTGTATAACCATATACAGCTGTTCTACTGATTTTCATGAAAAAGTCTAAAATTCAGAACTGTAAATCTACAGTTGAAGCCATAAATATTATCTCCCTTGACCATTATATTTATTGTTTTTATAATCTATTCATATTCATAATCAGCACAATAAGCTGCAATCTAGAAACAGCTTTCAATAACAGAGAACAGATAATCAACTACTGAAGTAGGAGACAAGAACAGCAAAGCTAAAGACTGTTTGTTGCCAGCACCATTGCTATTGTTGCCGAGTTATTAATTGTCTCTATTTGGTAGTCTGCAAGAACAAAGTTTATTTATCAAAGATAAGCAAACTGGCAGACAAAATTTAAAAACAGAGGTAGAAAGGGGAAGATAGAAAAGCTACACAAACTATGCTTAGACCACTGCCGCTTAAGTTTTTTTGTGCATGGAGCCATGTTCACACAGTCCTTGAGCAGTGTGGCACTGATCTATATTGAGAACCTCTGGCTTCTTGTGTAATATAAATATTTAGATGTGGATTATACAGGATAACCCATAATGCATGATGTAAAACCAGATTACGCTTAACAGTACAGATGTTAAATACAGTAAAATTTAAAGGAGAACAGTTATATTATACCAAAAGTTACAAGTTAGTATAATAAAGCCACTGTTCATATAACTGAGGGTTTGGGAAATCAAAAATAAGATAACTGAGGATGAACTGTAATAAATAAGTAAAATTCACTGTCACCATTCCATCTATGTTGAATATGGCTCTAGGAACAGAGGAATTCATCAGTCAGATGGACCCACCATGCACACTCACATACCAAAAGCAGTTCTATAAATTCACATTTATAATCTGTTGTTGTATGTCCTTTTGCAGAGGACATACAACAACAGATCTTGCAAGCAATTTAGTGATGGACCAGTGAAGTGACATGACCATTAAGAGTAAAACTGAACAGGTACAATTATTACCAAAGGCAGAGCTTTGATTTTCAAGCCTGGTTGCCAAATGCAAAATAAATTCCTTTCCTGCAGTGCTGGACACAGCAAGAGTGGCAGGATGCTGCCCAGGGCTAGTACAGACAGTCAAAAAGCCCAATACTGAATTGATTCAGTCTTTGCAGGTTAGCCTAAGCTGCAAAGATTGAACCAATAAGCAAATGAACAGGCATTCAGGTTTTAGTGAGGAAAGCAACCACATGCATGCAGTGGCTTAAGCCAGAAGTCAGGGGGCACTAGAGCATGGCTCTCTGGCACATAGGCAGCATAGGCTGCATGTTCACTTCCTCTCCCTCCTGCCCCTGAGATCTCTGGGACTCGCAGTCCACAATCACAGCAGCAGAACTCTGCAGATTTGTTCATCACTTCCTCTTCCTGCTTCCAGGTGCCTCTGGGATTTGTAGTCCACAGTCATAGCCAGCACTAAGTAAATAGGGCAGGGCAGCTCTGTACTTGGTGGAAGGGAAGTTTAACCTCCCTCCATAGCTCTAGACCCCAGCTGGGGTTTGCCTGGGGGCGGGGACTAGTGAGTCAGCCCTCAGTGCTTCAGCTAGGAACAGAAGGCTGGGGCCAGCCCTGCTCTCTAGAGCAGGGGTCGGCAACCCCGGTACATGTGGCACGTGAGGCCATTTTGCTTGGCACGCCGCAGCCAGCCCCAGCTCCGGGCATCTCAGGGCAGGCTGTGCTGCCCCGCTGTCCGCCCCGAGGTACACACGCAGTTGCCGCCAGCACAGAGCTGATGCTGGAGCTGTGCAGCCCGGCACAGCTGTTTGCACTCTGCCCGCTGCTTGCTGCAGCTGCCCAGAGCCCAGGCTGGCTAAAAGCAGCTGTGCCGGGCTCATCACCTCCATGCTGGGAGCAGGGGAGAGACCGGGTCTGCACTGCCTCAGGCCCCTCTCCCACTGCCCATTTCGAGGCACGCCTGCACACGCCAATGCGGAGCTGATGCTGGAGCCCAGCACAGCTGTTTCAAGCCTCCCGGCTGCAGCTTGGGTCTGGAGAGCTGCTGCCAGCCAAGATCCTGGGCTGCTCCCAGCAGGCAGCTGGGATCCTGCAAGCCCTACTGGGAGCAGCCTGGGGTCCAGCAGCTACCCAGAGCTGGGGTAGCTGCTGGCAGCTATAGAGCCCAGACTGTGGGGCAGGGGCTTTGGGTGGGGGGCAAAGGGCAGCAGGGCATCCTGCCATGTACACCTTGCCCTCATTTTTTCTGCCATGCCGGCACTCTAGCACCTTCCAAGGTAGGCATTGCGGTGTTTTTCGGCACTCCAGCCAAAAAACATTGCCTACCCCTGCTCTAGAGCAAGTAGCATAGCCCAGCCCAGGGCTGCAAAATGCTGGGATGCTGGGGGACTCTAATTTAACTTGAACCAGGAAGGGGTCTGGGACAGAAGTTTCAGAAACTGGTTTGACCTAAATCAATTAACTCTGATACTACTTTCAACTAGGTTTATCTTAAACCAGTTTCAGCCATTTTGAAACTGGTTTATGTGCATCGAACTTCTATTCTGATATAGGTTTAAACCAGTTTCTGATCACTTAACCTGGTTAATGTGCAGCATCTGTCTGTAGCCCTCAGGAGCACAGGGACTACATGTTGGAGGACAGAGGTTGACAGAGAAGAGCACCAAGATATTGTGCACCTCCTCAAGCAATGAAAGCATATATTACAGTGTTGTGAAGCAAGATGTCCAAAGATATTTCGCCAACTGACTGTGAACTCCATGGACAATTCAGTGCTTATGGAACCATCCTACCCCTTATCTGCCTTCCAAACTGCCAGCAGAGCATACTCCTCTATTTTTATAATATGCTTTAATACGTTTTGATAAGCTTCAATAATTCTTAACAAATTTGACTGTTTTAATTTGTTGATAATTTGTTATTATTGCAGAGTAACACTGTTTTTTTTAAAAGTTATGATCTATTTACTGGGTCTTAAAAAACAGCATGTACCCTCCCAAACCCTCAGCTCCATCCCTACTGAATTCGTAACAGGGATTTATGAAACATTTAAAACCTGCATTCAGGCTAAGGACACAGAAAAAAGAAGAATACTGCAATACTACTGCGAACTTCTAAAGTTATATCTTAAGGTCTCCCTCAGTTACAGAAGACTTTAAGGGGTTCTTGTAACTCTCCACATGATTTGATGTTTCTACACTAGCAGCCTTCTATTTTGCTTCTCCAGCCTATTGATAAGTAACACTCACTTTTCCACCCTACAAATATCAGGTAAAACACAACCATGTAGCAATGACAAGAGGAATAGCTGATTCACTGAGATCCAGACTAACATGAAGCCTTGTGTGTTTTCAAACTACCACACATACAACACTTGCTTAAGCAATTTTTATTTTGTTTTTAATCCAGGCACTCAGTTTCATTAAGAAAGGAAGCAAAGCAGTCTTGGCCCCTCGGAATCACAACAAGCCTTGGAAGCCCCTAGTGTGAACATGCTACTTGCAACTTTTGCCAAGAGTACAGTGTTGGCATCTAATAACACATTAAAAATAATGTTCCACAAGGGACAACAATTTGTATAAGAAAGCCTATGGTTTCTAATCTCAAAGGATAAAATCTTCAAAATCACCTTAGGAACTTAAGGTGCTTTTGAAAGTTTTACCCAATACCTCTATAACTATCTTTTTTCAAATTTGATTAATAAATATGATCCCCATGCTGCTGCAGGAAGTGCTGGGCAGCAGTGGGGGGGGGG
>NW_017729025.1:85884088-85915248 GCF_001723915.1 Gavialis gangeticus | reverse complement strand
ATTTTTTTTTTTAAATTTTAATTAAAAAAATTCACCCCCAGGCGGTGGGGGGAGTGGGGGGGCGGCGGGGGGGGGGGGGGGAGGGGCCACTTTTCCTCCATGCTGAGCACATTTCTGCCCCACCAGTGCTGCTGCTGCTGCTACAGCTGGTGTGTGAGCAGGCAAGTCGGCAGCAGACATGGAACAGGTTGGGGCTGCACACAGGTTCCTGCCAGTACCATGGGCTTGGAGCTAGCAGCTGCTGCTGCCTAGAAAGGCAGTCCAGCACAGAAGCGCCCCAGCACCACTGTGTGCCCACAGGGTGGCAGGACACACCACAGGCAGGCAGTGCAAAGCAGGCACAGGGACCAGATCAGGGCTGCACATGCATCTGGCTGATCTGCTCTGGCAGGGGTGAGCCCAAAGCAGAAGCAGGATGCACTGGGGCTGTGCACTGCTGATGGTTGCAGGGAGATATGGCACGGTATATGGGCTCTGGGAAGTTGTGGGGTGGGTGCCGACCAGCTCAGGGGGGCATGCACAGGATGCTCCCATGCATACCTAAACGTACGCACAAACCCCACAACCACACCCTCTCCCCACACAATCACAAACCGCACACCCACCAACACCCTCTACAGACCCCATGCCACCCACACCTCTCTCTACATGTACCCCCCCACACACACCCACAAGCCTCTGGGAGGAGCCCCACCCACTGTTACCTGCACACACCCCACCACACACACACACATGCCCTCCTCCATGCACCCCACAACCCATACCCACCTACACAATCCCCCACAAACACCCTCCAACAAGCTCCCCCAGCCACCAACATCCACACATACCCCCATACCACACACACATCCCCTAACAAACCCCATACACCCCACGCTTCCACACCCCTGCAATATACAAGAGTAAGATTTCATTTTGAGTTGTTATACAATCACTTCTATTTACATGACACAAACATGCACAAATCAGCACAAAAATATCTTTTAAAATAAAAATATGTTATTGTGGATACTTGATTTTTAGTATACAGTTTGTTTTTTTTCCAGTTCCAAGATAGCAAACCCGCTTCCCAAAAGGAGTACTTCCAGGGCCAGGGCAGGGATTTCTGGTAGCAAAAGTCAGGGGCTAGGGGGCAGGACTTCTGGTCCCAAGATGACAACCAGGGGGCAGGGCTACCCTTGTGGCTCTCAACAGCTTGCCAAAACTCGTTAAGTGGCCCTTCAGCCAAAACAATTGCCTGCCCCAGCTTTATGTCCATTTTTTCTCCAGGTAAAGAATAATATATTTAGTTACTAAGTGAATTAAAATAACTAATGCATTTAGTCTTTTGAAATGTACTGCTTGTAAGCTAATTTATATTTATGCAAGAAGTCATAGAGTTATTATAACTATGCTTACTATTTAATTATCTGTTACTGTTTGTTTTTAAGTAGTGAGCCCATCACAGACCGGGAAACTCTAGAAACTCATAACAAAATAGAAAGTCTATGGTTCAAAGAACTATTATTTATCAACTGAAATAAATTGCAGCATGTTAGTATTATACTCTTTTGACAATGGATGCCTTGAATAGTAAGTGTGATTTTATTATCTCCCAATAGCATACTTGTTAAGCTTTGCGGATTTTGTGAGTTTTAGGGAGCTAAAGCAGAGCCAATTGGCCAGTGTAAACTGAGTGAGCTGTTGAGTAGTTAAGTATCATCAGGCAGTAGGGAAATGACTGGCTTGTTTAACAGTTCCAGACTTTTTTCCAAAGTTCATTAAATTTAGAATTTTAGAAACAAAAGTGTAATTTTTTTTAGCTGAATTACACTTGTATGTATTTGCAACCTCAAAGACTTTTTTGGGAAAACTTCTGTCTCAGATGTATTGAAGCATTAAATTGGGTTGGCATATAACGCCCACAGTAGAGTCCTGTTTTATTACTTCTTAATGAGGCCTATCAATATGGGGATTCCCTTCTGCAGATTTTATCAAATATAGAAAGTGTATAAGAATGAAGAGAGAGGGAAAAGGAGAAAAGTTATATCTGAATGAGATGCAGAAGGAATGGAATGGAACAGAGGGGAAAAAAGAGGTTTTTATCCACAATGAAATTTGAAGCACTCCAACTTTTCTAGCTAATATCTAAGCATTCAGTTTTTCATGCAGGTAAAATAATTTAACTTTCCCTGCACCCTTCTCCACACTTCTCTCGGTTGTCATACACCTTCCCTTAATGCTCTTTCAGGCTTCTGATAACTTTCACCCTCCACTTGAACCCTTCATTTTAAAAGCAAGAAACACATCTCCATGGGGCTCTTCGTAAACCTGTAGTCTCACACATGCAGTTCTTCTCAATCTGCAAATCTGCCAATCTGACACATGGCAAGCATATGGAACACTTGTACATTATTTAGATCTAGAGCAAAAGACCAGGAGACAAGATCTCCCAACACCTCCTATATCGCAAGAAGCATCTCTGGATTCTAAGTACAAGGTCTTCCTTTGTGTCTTCAAGATTTTACTTTGCATTGGAAGAACAAATAGCCCACACCTGGAAAAATTCCTCACAATGGGAAGAAGTGAGGTTATCTACTGAACTATCTACCACCATAAGAAACTTGCTGCCTGAAATGTTATAGATTCTATAGAGGTTATTTTTGCTTCACATACAGCCCCAACCTACAAGTTTAAAATGAACTCTACATTGCAATCTTTCAGTCTTGGCATGAGACTTCTGTGACTGTCACTACTTTTAATTTCTCCTCACTTCTTTTGTTACAGACCATCTGTAAACTAGGGTGGGGATTCCAGGGCCCACAACTTCAGTGGTGGAGGATAAAAGAGAATTATGCACCTCACCAAGGGAGTAGTCTGTCATGAATCAAGATATAGGGCCCCCTAAAACATTACTGCTTTCATTAGTCTATGAGGATGGACCATCAAAACAGATCCCCCACTCCAACAAGAAAGATGAATCCCAACCTCAATGTACAAGAGAAAACAGTCCATTATACAGGCTAAGTTCAAACTGCATAATTTCCCATCCCACTCTGGTAACTGGATTCAAAGTGAGACCAGCTGCAGGAGCTAAAAACAGGAACTCCTTAAGATAGGCTCAAGCTTGTTATGGTAACCAGGAAATCCTTTGCCTGAAGTGGCCGCTTACAAGCAATCCCTGAATTTTCAATGCCCCTGTAAGGAAGAACATGGTTCAAAGTGACTCAGCAGTACAAAAAGGCACCATGTAAAGGAAAACCAGTGCCACCTGAATCCCATTCCAGAGCTCACATACTAAATGGATGCTTCCTGGTGCTGGGGCTCAGGCTGCAATGCCCACATTGCTTGCTTGGGCCAGTCCCAGGCTGTGTTGCAAGTGGTGGCTGCTCAGGCTGGCATCACGGTTTGACTTAGCCTGGATGGGTGAGGTCCCTCTGTTCAATCAGGCATGGGGCAGGGGGGGCATGGACCAGCCCTGCATCATTCATCTTGCCTGTGGTACCAGATGAATCTGACACCCTGGCCTAGAAAATTATGCCAAGAGATCAGGTATGGGGGCTGAACATAGATCTTTTAATGTGTTTCAGATTTTTAGTACCTTTTATATTTTGGGTGAGTCAGTTTCTCTGTTCCCTGGCATCATTAAGTAGGGATCAGGAGGAAAACAGGAGGTAACATAGCTATGCAGGTAATATCTAGTCTAAAGTGTAGAAAATTAACCTCTTAAAAATGGATTTGATAGGATGTATCCATTTAGTATGAGAGTTCTGGAATGGGACTCAGGTGACACTGGTTTTCCTTTACCCAACCTGGCCCCATGGATGGAAGGGGGCATGGCCCAGTCCCAACCTGACTTCAGATCAAGCTGTAATACAGGGCATGGCCTGGCCCTGATCTGGCTGCTCAGGGGGAGGGGGTGTGGCCTAGACCCATGGGGAGAAGTGGGCATGGCCCATGGGTCTTGGGAATTTGATAGCAGGGAGGGTGGCAGTATTAACTGCCACCGTCTCCCATCATAAAATTTCCTAACCCATGGGGAGCACAATAGCCTAGATGTCACAGCTCTGCAGGCCAGAGACTGAGCACCCCTGATCTAGGCCATAGCTACAGGTACCAGGAAGTGGCAAAAAACCCTAATACATTCAACTCCAAGGAAAAACAAACAAAATACTGAACTGTAGGGTGCACTCACCTCTAAGCAAAGCACTTCTACGTCACTTTTTTTTGCATGGAAAATGAGGATTGGGACTTTTTGCAGTCTGGAAAAAATACTTCCTTCCCAAATGCAACCAAAGAACTGTCTGTCCTATACAATGAGCTGGAAATAAAGTCTCATAAAATTGTCTCTGCTGCTGCTTTTTTGTTTATGGACACTTGTTCTTTTACCCACATCAGCCCTTGCTTTTGGGGCAAGGGGAAATCTTGGCCTTTAAAGCAATAAACTCTCTATTTTTACTAAGCTGAGTTTTGAAGTCAAGAGTCTTCCCAAAAGGCGCTATCATATTTCTGAGAGAAATAACAGGTGATGTCATATCCCTCTATCACTGCAACAAATGTGACCAGCTGTGGCAGTAGAGGCTACCTGAAATGAAATGAGGGACTTTCCTGCTGACATGCTTCAAAGACCTGAGTCCTAAGGGCCTTGACTAAGGCACTCATTGCATATATGGTCTCTCTAAATCTCCCACTATAAAATCATGGTGCCCTGGTGAGAGGAGAGAAGAGTTCTTGTCCACTTACCCAAGTCCTCGGCCTCTTTTCCCAGACTACCAAGGATGCTAATTGTAACTGATATTCAAAACAACCTTCATTAAAACCATCTAATTATTGGAAAAAAAGGTTGTTGCACAGATGTTATATTTACAATGCAAGAAACAAATGTGCAGCTGACTGCATAACAAAAGGCAGGTATTTTGAAGAAGAATGTATTCCATTTGATAGGTTTTCCAAGGCCACCAACAATTCGTTTCTATCAATGCAAATTTTCCATTAGAAATGTTTCTGGGAGAGAGAGTAGTACAGGCATTCAGTTTACAACTGCACCCTCTCCCCTCTAACTTGTCCTTCATCAAACCAGGGTGATCCTGGTCTGGGGGTAGTTGGGAGGTGAGGGGAAGGGGCAGCGGCTGCTCCAGTCTTCTCATTTCCAAGGGGGCTAAAGCAGTGGGACAAAAACTCCACACACTCCTCACACTATGGTCCCAAGCTGCTCCTTCATCTGGTGCCCAGGAGCTGAGTGGACTGAGCAGCACAGCAAAGACCCTGCCCACTGTTCACACTGGGGACAATAGCCTGAGGAGTGGCTGGGGAACAGTGGGTGGCTGCTCCTCCTCTCCGTTCCTAGTTTATGGGAGGAGCAGGAGCAGCTTACCCCCATGCCTTCTCCAGACTTAGGTCTAGGGAAGGCAAAGAAGCCTTTCTTCACCATTCAACTGCTTCCAAAACTGGGAGAGGGCAAACATCAGCTGCTCCCCTCAGATTCCCAAAACAGGGGTGACCCCAGTCTCAGAAGATGCAGAAAACATTTTCCTGCTGCTCAACTCCTCCTGATCCCCAGAAGGGGTCAAGCAGCAGATAAGCATTTAGGCATTCTTCTCCTGGGAGAAACTGTGAACACTTGCACACATGGTTTCTACCAGGAGACCTCTGCTTCTCTCAGTAGATACATAACTCCTTATTTGGCGTAAGTCTATCCTATCCATGCAGCGGTCCAATAAAAGATATCACCCACAAAAATCCTTGTCTCTTGCATATTTCCTGGACCATCATGGCTACAACATCATTCCAACACTACCAACTGGAGACAATAGTCAGTCTTTAATAACCATGGCAATATTTAAACAAATGTCCTATGGACTGGATCCTTTAAATTTTTATCAAACTACCTTATAATAGTAATACTTCACACACATATACCATTTTTCATTTTTATGGAGCACCTGACAATTTAGATAATAAATACCAGAAAAATAACAAGTAAAAGAATTTTAAGAAACTTTAAAAAAATTTAAAAAGATTAACACCAAAAAATTCCAAGTCAAAACTGGCTTCTTCCCATTCATTCAGTGTAACAGCACTTACTAGTGTCACAATAATTTATTTTGAACATTTGCCTCCAATTTTATTCAAATAGGAAGGATTTCATGTATCTGTCACCCGTGAGACAAAGACAGGAATATATGGAAAACTTGTAAACTACACCCTACCCTCAACACACTTGTCAATTAATGAACAAGAACCGCTAAAAGACTTTTTTATATTTAAATCTTCTTGGTGCTTTTTTCTTCTTTCAAACACCATGGAGGTAGAGCAAGGATTTTCTGCTACATTTAGTTGGGAGCAAATTTTTAAAAGAAGTTATAAACCCCTGAACAAAATTTATCAAAGCCATGTCAACCCTTCCATGAATTCAGCAGTCCAAAATGTGCCACTTTATATTGTTGGTAAAATGAATGGATTTCTCCTCTGGCTGGGAAATTCTCAAGAAGCATCTTGTCTCCCACATAAAAGGGTTATTTATTATAGCAGTTAATACAGTCAGGAAACAACGTCATGGCCTCATGTTAAAAAAAAAGTCAGCATCAAAACAAAGCCTGGCCCCTTTGCAAGTGAGCTCATGGCACTTTTCACTCCATTTCTGTTTTATAGTATGTTGCTATTTCCCCTCCTCCCCTAACTTTTCGCAAAAGTACCTTGCAGCAGCCAATATGTGGCACAGCTTAAGTACTTACTTGCTCTCTTTCCCCTCCTCCCCAAATTTCCACAGAACACATGGTTTTAATTATACACTGTATTATACACAAACGACACACGAGAAGGCTGTGCTAACTCCAGCATCTCCATGCTTGTGGGAGCTGAACTTGCAGTCACACTATCCAGCCTGAAGGATTTCTGTTAGAGATGGACAAGCCTTGGCAGGGCTGGGAGGGGGGTGAGTGACAATCTGAATATCCGGCTTCTGCTTACTGAGGAAAAAAATTGCAACAACAAGGGGGGTGGGGAAGGGAGACAGGGAGGTGCATCTTACACAGGCCTATTTGCTGTGCATTGGGAATGCAGGCCAGTGCCGACCAAGTACAGCTAAAAGCCCCCCTTCATATGGGGGCCACTAAGTGTACATCAAGTGATCGCGGGGGAAAACTAAAAAAGAAAACAGGGACGGAAGTGAAGGTTCAAAAGGAGCACAGCGAGGGGCGGGGAGTTAAATTTTATTTACATTTTCCATATTCCAAGCCAAATTAGCCAAAACAAATTCCAAATCTGAGTTAGTCCAAAACCATAAGTGGCCCTACTACTGGCAAACATCCTCCACCCCCATCTGGGGCTTCAGATGTTCCCAAAACCTTTGGTGGGCACCCTACTTGCAGGCCCAAGCCTGGAGGCCTGGGGTTTGATGCCCCCCTGAGTTTTGCTTGCCCTTAGCCATAAGGTCCCAGGAGCAAGCTAGGGAGAAGTCTCCCATTTCCATAAAGTGAGCATAAAGCCAAGGTTAACTATGCATTACCTATGCAGGTACTATCCCACGCCAGCAGAGACGTCTTCCCCAGGTGCAGCTAGGAAGCCAAACACACCACACAGCACCCACTGGCCCAAGGGGCTGGCCCATAGGACAACAGCCCCCCAGTCGCCAGGAGACCCCAGGCCAGAGCCTCCCTCCTGTTCTGGCCGATCTCTAGTGTGTCCCATGCAGGATGACGACTGTCCTGTCACTGAGTGGCAGCACATACTCTCCTGGCTCTTTCCTATAGTCCCCTCAGCTGCTTGGCACCAGCACCTTGGCAGGTCCCTGCTGCTCTTGTTTTCTCTCCGACCTGACTTCTTCCCTCCCGCCGCCAGCCGCGCCAGGGACAGGGAGGTGGCCTCCGCGCCCGCCTCACCCCACACACAAACTCCCTTCCTAGGAGCTGCCAGCGGCAGAAAGGCTCCGGCGATACTTTGTCCCAGGAAACAGAGCAACCCCCCGGCAAGAGGCGCACGGGACAGAAGGGAAAGACCCTTCCCGGGGTGGATTGAGCTGGCCGGGGGTGGCGGGAGACGCGCCTCGCAGCCAGGGAAAGGGACCCCCCCCACACTCCGGCGCCACAGCTCCAGCTCCCTCCGTGCGGGCAGCGGGTGGGACATGGCCGGGCACCGCCTGCGCTTCCCGCTCCGCAGCGGGCACATCCCACGCGCCTTCGCGCACGTGGGCGCACACACACTAGTCCGCCCCGACGCGGGTGCACGCCCCGCCCCGGCCCGCACCTTTTGCTGAGCGGCCGGACCCGCACGGCCACCTTGACATTCGCCATGTCCCGCCTCAGTCCGAAGGAGAGAAGCCGCCGCCCGCGCCCCGGCTCCGCATCCCAGCCCCGGAGCGCCCCGGGGAGGGGAGGGGAGGGAGAGGCGTCCCCGCCCGGCCCCGGAGGAGGAGGACCCTGGCGTGCCCCGCCCGAGGGGAGGGGGCTGCTGCTGCGCCCGCGCCGGGGACGCCGCACTTACTTGCAACCCAAGAGACTCCCCCCCCGCCTTCGCCGGGCCTCTTCGCCCCTTGCCCTTCCTTAGGTTCCCGGGGAACCGGGCACAGGCCTATTTGTGACCTTTCAAAACACGGCCACGGCCCACCCAGTTTCTTACTAGCCTCCCTCAGGCGTGGAAGCTACAGGGAAAGGGGCCAACAGGTGCAGTCTAAAAGGGGTGCTTGGGGGGAGGGGGCTGACCCCCCTTAAGAGACAAGAGCTCCCCTGTAAGATCTGAAAATCAAACCTGGGGACTCTAGTCCATGGGATTGCTCCATCACTTAGGTGGACTTGTTAATCAATGAACTGGTTTAACTTAGTGTGAAACCCCGCCCAAGGGTCGAAACGTAATTCCAACCCTGAACAGATTCCCTGGGACAAATGACAGCAGTGGGGACAGGAAGCCAAGGCATTGGTGAGCAGGCATCCAGCTCTCAAGTTGCAGCCACAGCCTGGCTCTGATAAGATTCAAGGACTGTTGTGGATGGCAGCTTGTCTTGAACCAGCTGTATAGTTGGGAGGGATGGAGGCAAGCTTTGAGGTACCAAATACCTTTTCTCAGGTCATGACTATACCATTGGTGCAATAAAAAAAAACTATCACCCATAAACATCTTTGCCTTTTGCATTTTACCTGGACCATCGCTGCCAACCAGGGGTGGATCTAGGATTTTACAAATGGAGGGGTGCAGGTGATGAGGGGCATCATCACCTATAACCCAACACATTTTTTCTTCAGGCAAGAAAGAAACCAGAAGCTTCACTAGGGGCTTAAGGCTGGATTATTCAATTTTAAGATGGAGTCCAAAAACAAATTTAACTTTATAGGAATGAGTTAAAAACAGTGTGCAGGCCTTTGAAATAGGAGCTACATTACCAGGAATAGATCAAACAGACAGCAGGATTGCAAAAAAAAGGGGTAGTTTGATTAGTGGAACATCAAGAGCATTAAAAAGGAGAGAGGGTCATTCAAACACCTGTGGAATTAATAGTTGAGAAGGAATCAGGTAGATTTTAATGAGCCGTGAATTGACTCCCTTGCTGCTGCCTGAACAGAAATACTGCTGCCACTGTGGGAAGTTGGCTTTAAACTCTGGGTGAAGCAGGATTCAAAGGGAGGTGTAACTGCACCAGTGCATCCACCCCTGCTGCCATTTAGCCCTGACTCCAACAGTACCACAAAGAATGGTAGAGTCCTTCCCATGGGCTGCTGACATGACAGAGGCTTTCACTTCTGGCTGCTGCCTGCTAATTTGAACTGTGCTTATGATCAAGCATGTTAATTTACAAAAATTATTATTCACCCTCAGTGGCTTCCTTATAAAGTATGTCATGTTTGGAATCAAAATTACCAACCCAGTCCTGTATCCAAAACCTGACTGCGGCTAACTGAGGGAATACATCCCTCAGATACACCCTCTTCCTTTCAAGCGGTTGGGGCCAACCTTTTGGGCAGGTGTGCCACAAATTAGCCCCACACCAGCTCCGAGTGCCACTCGCATTTGCTTCCCCTGCCTGATTTGCTGCTCTGTGTTCTGCATCCTGCCCTGTGCTCTCTGCCTGATTTGCTGTGCCTCCTGTCCTCTCAACTAATCTGCCAAATGCTACACAAAGAGGCTGTCTGTGCCACTTGTGGCACAGGCGCTACAGGTGGACCACCCCTGCTTTAAAGCATCAGCTACTTGCCACTATCAGAGACAGGATACAGTACTAGGTGGATCTTTGAACTGAAGCTGTATGGCAGCAGCTAGCCATGTTAGTCTGTAGTCATGTAGAAAGCAGGGTAGATCTGCACCTTATAGAGCAGAGGTGGACAATTATTTTGGGCAGAGGTCTGCTTACTGAGTTTTGGCAAGCCATTGAGGGCCGCATGACAGGCAGCCAGGGGCAGATAAATATTAATTTTCTAAATTTTTAGCAGTCCCACGGGCCAGATGGAATGGAGTAACCAAAGTATACAGTAACCAGTTACACGCGTGCGTGCACGCGCGCGCGCACACACACACACACACACAGCATCTGATAAAATGAACTACAGATCAAGAAAGCTTGTGCTCACTTGTTGAAGGTGCATGCTTACTCATGCTCTCTCTCTGCTTTAGTTCATATTTATAACATATTTGAGGAGGACAGCAAACTTCCTAACACTTGCAGCTGTGAAACAGTAAAAGAGCTGTAGAGCACAAAACTTTAAAGATATGCATGCCCCATTGTCCATGATCCATGCACAGAAGCCCAACTTCAAAAGCCACATTTAAATTGCTCAGGAGCTGCCCTTTGCCCATGTGTGCAAGATGCCATGCTCACAGTCCCTTTTCTGGCAGTTGCAAGAAAAAAACCCATCAAAATTGGTACTGCTGTCCCTGGGGAATGCCCATGCCACATGTGCTTTGGGGCCCTGGGGGCCTCCTGGAGCTGCAGCTGTGGCAGAAAGCCTGGCTGGCAGCTGGAGCACAGCTCCAGTCATCCAGATTCTGGTTTTGGGCAGTGTGCACTGCCCCACTTCTTTTCAGTGTGAATTTTTTTGACCTTGGGTGATCCCAGAGTCAAACTGTACCCTCCCCCCGCCCTCCCCATTGCAAGGTAGCAGTATGGGGAACACCTGTATGTGTGCTTGTCTGGACGTGGCCATAGATTTCAAATAGGAATCCATAGGGTTAAAAACACCCTGCCCTGTCGTGCTCTTTTTCAGTTCTTTGCAACGAAATAATTACTCTATTATTTTTCTGTAGTTAAAAATCAAGTGAAAACTAAGAGCTGACATTTTCTAAGGGGTGCCTCAATTCTAGCGAGGGGTGCCTTGAGTCTAAAAAGATTGAAATCCACTGGCCTAGGCCATGGTCTGGTGATTAGGACACTTTACTGGGAAGTAGGTTCAAACCTAGGCAAGTACCCTAATCACTAAGCTTTTAAGCTAAAAGATAGGAAGGCCACTATCCTCCTGTTCTCTCACACGTACTAGTGAGGCTTCCTCAAAATTAGTTAATATCTAAAATCTGCGCAAGTGGTCTGAATTACCACTTGCACAGCTAAAGTGGGCCATGCAAGTACAACTTGTCCATCTAAAAGTAGAATACGATTTGGGCTTTCAGTGGCATACAGTCTGTTAATGTAATCACTCATTCACATTCTGGAGAGAGAGAAAGAGAGCATGTGCTCACACATGTGTGGGAGCTTATGCACACATATATGCATATTTTTGCTATTTAAAACTTTTCTCCAGGAACACTGCACTTAAATTCCAAGGTGATATCATACTTGATATCAACAAGAGTGATCAGTCACGTATTTATTGCATATTTATAAGATTTTTGTTCTCAGTTCAAATAAATTACACATGTACATTGCTTTGCCATTTAACTGCAATGCAATTCTATTCACAGTGTAAATACGCATACATTGTCTAACTGAAGTTTCTCTCCTAAGCACACTGCCACAGACTCCTGAGCCCTAAAAAGCACCTCTTAAAAACAGTTAAACCTAATTAAAGAGTTAATATCACAATACAGACAATTCTCTGTAGAGGTCTATATGTCTGGCATACAGGTTCCACAGGTTTTTCTGGCTCATCATCCAAACAAAAGATTTAAAACTGACCACCCAACCAGCACTTGTCATTTTCTGCACTATTCTTATCCTTGAACATATGGATGAGTTAGTGTGTAAATGCCAGTGACAAATAGGAAAATATAGCATTACTACTTTATGACCCATTGTCCTTTTACCAATAATTGGGAAAAGCCAAAGAACTGATGTAATCATTTGTATATGGAATGAATATAGACCATTTTAAGGATTTAATAATTATTGCTGTAAATGAAGAACAGCCCATAACTGTTTTCAGGATTTTCATAATTAAAATGAAATACATTTTTTACCCCAAACTACCAGCCAATGTATCAGAGCAGAAAGAATTAGAGGGAAACAACAGGTCTGTAGTGTAAGTACAATACTGGAGTCAGGAAACATGGACTCTGTGCAGACTGACAGTGCGACTTCAGAGCAGATCACAAACTTGTAATAAAATCTTGGCTTCGTGGCAGTCAATGTAACTTTTTCCACTGATTTCAGTGGGGATAGGATTTGGCTTGCTATGGCTATTTCCATTTATGAAATGGCAGTAAACCCACCTACCTCAGACACTGTGAGACTTTAGGCTCCAACAGTGCATTGAAATAAAAGTCAGGAGCACCACCAACTCCAGTGTACATAAACTGGACGACATGCCTTACCTGAATAAATAAGTCAGTATATTTGGCTTTCTCTTTCCAGATCTACACTCATAAAAGTCACAGAAAATGTTGAGAGAGAGAAGTAGCTAGCTGTGTTATTCTGAAGTCAGACAGAAGTCAGGGTAGATATGCACCTTATAGATTAACTTGTCAGGCTCCCAAATTTCCATACCTGTGGGGAGCCCCCCTAGCTGGATCTGGAATGTGGAGCTGTTATTGGGCCCACGGGGCCAGAAATTTGGTGGCAGGAGAAATGGTCTCCCAGGCCAGAGCTCTGGGAGTCAGGTGTGCCTTTGAGACAGTTCCAGGGTGTCCTCATGCTTTAAGGAGTGCCCTTCAGTCCCAAGCCCCTCTCTGCCATCTGTTTCTGACCACTGAGAACAGACTGAGATGCTCCAAAAGTCACCTCCCAGACCAAAGACTCTTCAGCTTTATGCGCCTCACCTAGGTCTTCTCAGGTCTTAGCAGAAGGGATTTTGATAGCTAGAAGGATCATACTCTTGTCCAGTCATATACTCAGGTATGATGGAGTCGTTCCCCCCGCCCTTTCCTTGGAAGAGGCCTGTCTGTATGGTCAAATCATGTTTACCCACTGACTGTAGAAAGTTAGAAAAGATATAAAAAGGATTTAATATGAAACCCAAGATCAAACATAAGAAGTCAGTAACTGTATGTTGAGATATAGACAGAGATATAAGAATAAACAAAAAAAAAGAGACTATCAGAACAATAATCTGATTTTACACTGTATCTTAAACCTAAGAATGCAGCCCCTACTTAACTCAACGGTTAGAAAACAGCTCTGGCTCTGGCCTTCCTGTCAGGACATGCTGCAGCTTTTCCTGGCAGTTTTTTCAAACAGCCCACTGGCTGAGGGACTAAAGTCATTCCTTATGCCAGGGAACAAACTATAGACAAATGCTGGCAAGGCTTAAGTATAGTTTCTTATCTGGCTATTAGCATACATTTTCCACTGGATTACTGGGGACCCCAAACTAAGCATATAACTTCCCGCCCCACAAGCAGAGCTGGCCTTAGGGAAAATGGCACCTTGTGGCATTGCTGCAGGCAGAGGCAGGTGGGCAGAAACACAGTCTGGCAGGGAGGTGGAACAGCACTGTGCTGCTGCTTGCACTGTCTGACCCAGCTCCTCCTAAGCAGCAGCTGGAGGAAGTGAGGCAGGCTGGGCTTGGCAGACCTCTTCCTGCAGGGGGTGGGGGGAGAGAACACTGCTGTGAGTGCAAGCTGCTCACATGGGCATGTGTGCATGCATATGTGTGTGGTGCCCCCTGACTACAGCGCCCTGAGTGGTTGCCCATGTCACCCACCCCTAAGGCCATCTCTACCCACAAGAGTATTGGTTTAGCAGACCAGAAGTCTTTCTTGTTTTAATTATGGGAAGAAAATTTGCACCCTTCCAAATATGAAGATTACTAATCCAATATCCTAGATACTCTCACTTAAGTTCTCCTACTGCGCAAAATGTCCCTTCCTGAATATCCACGTGTCATTTTCAGCACAGGCTTCTTTTAAGATGTAAATTGATTGAATGCTTCAGATCACATATTTGATATTTGATCACATATTTGACACATACCTATGTCAGATGCTAATTCCCAGACACAATTACTTCTCAAGTGTGAATAGGTGAAAAACGCTCAAGTCAATCATTACCCTACTAAAGAGTCCTGCCCTAATATAAAAAATATATCAAAATTACACGTATATTAAATACCACAATTTATACAGACATGATAAAACTAAATGCAGCTTGATGCTTCAGCTTGATATAGCATACATAAGATTACACATGCCATATCAGCCAAACAAACTCAAGAAAACATGTATAACATACCACAAAAACATCAAAATATTTTAAGCTAGTGACACCCCCACCTATCAAACAGATAATGTAGAAGTTACTGCCAAGTTGTAGGCCTGCAAGGCCAGTGCTGCACTCTGGATGAATTGGACATTACTATTATATCCAGTTAAAATTACTGAGAACTCTGTGGCAGACAGATGGAATTTGGACATGACAGGGAAGTTATTAATCCTAACCGTAATTTCTAGGACTTTGGCTTTCAGTCTTCTCTGGGCATGTCTACATGTCGCTGTATGACGACATTGCTACAGTGTCATGCTTTAGTACTTACTTTTGGAAGTACTAAAGCACAGCACAGTACGGGTGCTTACTGCACCATGTGTGCAGCTCACAGTTGCATCTTGCATCTTGCTGCTACATTGCTGTAGCAGCACTCTATACCTGGGAAGTGCACCGCTACAGTGATGTAACTGTAGCTGGCGATTATGTGTAGACACATTGCCGTAGGGCAATGTGTAGACATGTCTTCTGAAAGTAATACAGAGAAAACACATTTGGACTCATTCTACTCTCAAATGTAGTATCACAAGTTGAACACATTTTTGCTGTTTTCTCATACTAAGGCACTATGATGAATTTATAGGATCAAATGTCAGTTTAAAATTTGCCATCTAGTCAAGAGTCAGAATATATTATGTATTTGGGGGACAACTCTCACCATATGAATAGGAAATAGTTAAATGACTCAGGTTGAGCATGGACGAACATTTACAAGTTAAAATATACATTTTAGAAAAAAAAATCAACTCATTTGCAATAATCTGAAACCAGAAAAAGGGAATATTAGAGTTGAATATGGTCCTTTCACACTTCTAATTATGCTGCCAATCCCAAAGTCTTGTTCTTGACACTCCTCTCAAACATATACACAGTTCACTGATACTATCTTTGAACAACAGTAACACATTTTGGAATTTAACCATTTTATTCTGTAGTAGACCAGATACAACAAATACATTCTTAAAACTATGATCTGAATGTGATCACTATTGTTTTTGTATGGACCACATAATTATCTATTTTTTCTGATTTTAAGTTAGAAAAGGTTATGTAGAATGTGTCAGTAAATATGAATGTTTACTGACAGTTAACAGGTTCATGAAATGTATGTGGCGTTGAGCCACCTAGTGGTTGACTTCATAAAATAAACACTTTAAAATTTTTTAACTAATGGAATTTAAAAAGCTCCACGGGGTTGGATAAAGAGAGGAACCTGATTTGACACTAAGGATTCTGATCTATGGACCATGTCTTGACCACAATACTAAATATGCCCAGAGACATCTTATCTTATATATTACACAAACAGCTGCTCTGCCGTGGAAAGGTACTAAACACATCACTGAAGGACTATCATTGATAAATCTTTTTTTTTTCTTTCACCTGCTGGACACATCAAATGACAAAATGGGGCTGAAGCATCCCAGTGGGGACATGCTGCAGTTGAGAGATCTTGAAGAGCTGGGGGGGGGAGTTTTCTGTTAAAAATGCTGACAATATGCCTAGAAGGAAGACTTGCAGGAACTGGAGGAACTCTGTTGAGCCTGAAACACTGGCAAACCTTGGACCACAGAAAGGTGCATCTCAGGACTTCTGTTATAAAACATCTGTAACTTAAGTTACAAAATAAACAGCCCTAATGTGAGTTACAGAAATATTCTTTTGCTAAACCAGTGTTTCTTGCTTCATGACAATGTCATTGATGTGGTTAATTAGAACTCAGAATGCTTGGCATGGCCTGTGTCAGTAACAGATGGTCTTGGGTATGGGCTTCAGGGTCTAGTTTGGCTGCCTGTCAGCATTTCTCTTTCCACAGAAGAACAGCAAACAAGAGGAGAGATCCTGGGAGTGTAATCTGAAACCTGAGGGCTAGAAATAGTGACTAGGCTCCACCCACATCCAGTTGCCTTAAAATCAGGTGGAACCCAGAAATTTGGTCCCCTTGCAACAGATGAAAGGACTGTACAGTGGAATGGTGGGCCAGGCCTTAAACACATATGGGCATGTCTGTGTGATATTCTAAGGAATTACAGCAGGTTTACCTTTCCTACTTTGATGTGGCAGTTTCTGGAACAATAAACTATTAAGCTTATATTCTTCTCCATTCTTTGATCACCTCTTGGTAATTCAGTTCTCCTACATCAAAAGCAATGAAAGAATAAAGTAAATCACAGTTAGGTCTCCCGCACTAACAATATCCAGGGATAATTGTTTATACTAGTCATAGAAGAAAGCCAAAAAGCATTAATTTTCTAGTAATAATTACAACATTTTAGATAAATATTTCCCTTTATGTAATACCAGCATAAGATTTCAGAAGGAACTGAAGACAATAGGATTTTCCCAACTCAATTAAGCTACAAATAGTAATTTGATTGCTTTTAATGTTTGCTCTTTCACATGAAGAAAAGCTTAAATCTGAAGCACACCGTTTTACCCTTTGTAGTAGGGGAAAGAGCATAAAGTTAAAACACCTGTCCAAAGATACACAATTTACATTAGAACAGAGAACTTCCTGGTTTTGCCAGCCTTACCCTTTTAAGGGGTGTAGGAAGCTGTGAAAGTATGGGTATGAAGTGAACCTTGGGGCCTTCTTCTTAACTATCCACTGAGTAAACCTCTGCAGATATTACAACTAGCTTGAGCAGCAAACTAAGAAAGGAATTACCAGGTGCCTGTAGTTGTGCAGGGACACTGCTCCAACACACTGTAATTACAGTGGGTCAAAGAAGATTCAATTAATTGAGTCTGCTGAAGTGTGCTAATTAGCGCACTCCAGCAGCCTCTGTGTCTCCTGTATTCAGCATCCCTGTGCTTCAAAACAGAGGTGGCGATGCTTTACATAAAACTCATTGAATGAGCTTTAAAGCATCCCTGCTGCCATTTTGAAGCTCGGGGTGCAAAATACATGATATGCTGCGGTCGCTTTAATTAGAGCTGCTCTGAGAGCGGCTCTAATTAATGTGTCCCCCCACGCCATCTCTGGAGCACATGAAAAGATGCCCAACATGTCCTGTTAAACCGGTTTTAAGATTAAATTAAAGCAAAAGGGTTGAAAGGGCACATTTTGTGTGTTGTCTCTTAGATAAGTTGTAATAACTAAGTACCCTTGCCAGTGAAGACCATAAACCAAGATGAAAAGAAAGCAGGATGGTGGGAAGCAGCATCCCACAATGGTGAAGAAAGGAAATAAGAAATCTTCCCTATCAAAAATTGGATTTTTGTTCTTTTGAAAATTACACCTAATTGACACTTTCCAAGATCACAGAACAATTGGTTTCATCCAGTTTCCAAAGTCTCAGTGAAAGGGGTTTGTTTTGGTTCTGATTTTGATCATCTTTATTAATGATTTGTATGGTGGGATTGAGTGCACACTTAGCAAATTTGCAGACAACACTAAGCTGGGTGGAACTGTAGATACTCTGGAAGAAGGACCTGGATAGATTGGAGAAATGATCCACAATAGGTTAGCTGAGATTCAACAAGGACAAGTGCAAAGTCTTGAACTTGGGACGGAATAACTGTATGCACAAATACAGACTGGAGAACAACTTGGTAGGCTATAGTATTGCAGAGAATGACCTGGGAGTTACAGTGGACCATAAGCTGAATGAGTGAAAAACGTGCTCTTGTTGCACAACAAGCCAGTAGCATCTTGGGTTGTATTAACAGGAGTATCACTTGCAAATCAAGGAAAGTGATTCTTCACTCTATTTAGCATAGGTGAGGCCTCACACTCCAAGAAGGATGTGGACAGTTTGGAAAGCGTCCAGTGCAGGGCAGCAAAAATGATTAGGAGCCTAGGAGACCAGATTTGTAAGGAAAGGTTGAATTAAGTTTATTTAACCTAGAGAAGACTGAGCAGGGATGTAATAAGTCTTCAAATACCTGAAGGGTGATTATGGAGAGGACAGAGATAGGCTTTTCTCTGTCGCTAAAGAGGACAGGACTAGGAGCAATGGCGTCACACTGCAGCAGAGAAAATTTAGGCTGAATTATTAGGACTAACTTTTTGACAAAGGGTGATCAGGCACTGGAACTGGCAGAATCTCCATCCTTGGAAACTTTCAAAAGCATGTTAGACAAGATACTTGGCCATGAGAGACTGATGCCACTTGAGTCAGGGGTGGCACGTGCCCCCCAGTGGCCAGTCAGCAACAAAGGCCAATCTTGCCGACTGTGGGGAGGGCCGACGGCCAATTTCTTCATCTGGCGCCCCCACTCCCCAGCTAGTGCTCACAGGGGGGGCACCATCACTCCTGCCTGACCCCCCACCCATCGCCTAAGTGGGGAGCACTGCCTGTCAGGAGGTGCGCAAGCACTCTCAGGGGGTGCACATGCACCCCCTATGCATCACCACTGCACTTGGCTGGGATGATTTACTCAGGGATGACCCTGCCCTGAGCAGGGGCTGAACTAAATGACCTCATGAGGTCCCTCACAGCCCTATTTTCCTATGAAATAAACCAATCTGAGAATGTTTGCTAGAGTAAGGCTTGCATAAATACAGGACATGGACTGGAGGGAAAATTTGAGAACCCAGCAAATTCAATACAAGCTGCTGCTGGGCTGCTTGCTATCCTCCCTCCCCTCTAGGGCCTCTCCAGGCAATATATATGGGCGCCTATATTGCGCTGTCACCGAAGCCAAGCAGATATAAGAATGTTTATTCTTGTGCTTTAGGGTATACACAAATGGTTGGGCTACAGATTGTCTCTTCCCTCTCATCAGCTGCCAACCTACCAAATGCCTGGAATCCAGGAAACAGCCTCCAGCCATGTGCTCAGCCCTTTGGCCCTTATTGCCTTTCATGTAAAAACTGAATATGATTATATTGGAGAATCAGTCAAAGAACAGTATTGACCTTTCATACACTAATATTTACAACCACACTTCCTTCTCTCTGCAAAATACCATTAAACTATTTTGTGTTTAACTCAAAATTTAATGATGAGCAATCTAAGGTAGTCAGCTGCAATGACTATTGGTACAAAAAAGCTTGAAGTATAGGCTAGATAATACAAATTGGGAGTGCAAGAAATCCATGAGTTCTTTTATCAAACCTACTACTGTAAGCAACTTGGATTATTTATTTCTACTAGACTTGTTAAGCCAACCAATTATTCCAATCTGTAAGACAGCATCTCTGCTTTTCTCAATTATAATTTCAAACACATCTTGTGCAAAAACTTCTAGAGTGGTTATCTTAAAATATGTAACATTTATTTTTTACATAGTGGAATCAGAAAGTTGTGTTTTAAGTGATAGATCATTCCACTTAAAATCTTGAAACAATAAGACAGGCAGTACATTTGTTTTTGATGCTCATTTTTCATTCCATTTTTTATCACATAGTTGCTCTTTATTTATAATCCTTGGCTATAATTTTGTGTTAACCGTGCCTTATTTTAAAAAGGACTAATTACTCTACTACTGTGCTTTGTCTCTGGCTTCTTTCTCCACTTTTAAACAATTACATTTAAAAAAAAGTCAGAGAGAAAGAGTACTTTTTTTAACAAGTCAGACATTCAGGCAAGATTGCACAGGAATAGCTGTCCAAATTATAATTGGCTTTTTGACACACACACGCGCGCGCGCTTAGAGCTCTATCACAGAAACCTCCTGGAGTACTGTGTCCAGTTCTGTGTGCCCCACTTCAGGAGGGACGTAGACATCATTGACAGGGTCCAGAGGAAGGCCACCCACTTGATCCGGGGACAACAGGGCAGACCCTACAATGAGAGACTGCGGGACCTGAACCTGTTCAGCCTTCACAAGAGAAGGCTGAGGAGGGACCTTGTGACCGTCTATAAACTCACTAGGGGGGACCAGAAGGGTTTGGGAGAGACCTTGTTTCCCCTAGCACCCCCTGGCATAACAAGGAATAACGGCCACAAGGTGTTGGAGAGTAGGTTTAGATTAGACATCCGTAAGAACTACTTCACAGTTAGGGTGGCTAGGATCCAACTTCCAAGGGAAGTGGTGCTGGCTCCTACCCTGGGGGTCTTTAAGAGGAGGCTTGATGCCTACCTAGCTGGGATCATTTGAGCCCAGTTTTTTCTCCTGCCCAGGCAGGGGGTCAGACTTGAAGATCTACAAGGTCCCTTCCGACCCTACTTCTGATTCTATGATTCTGTGATCCAGTCTCATCTCCTGCTACTACTAGCGACCACATCATAAAACCCACTTCATAAAACTCCAGGGAGGTTGTTTTAGAATTTTACTTTTAGAGGTCAGAAACCTTCCACTAATTCCCACACTAATTTATTTATGGACAGTTTATATCCATTGGTCCTCATGTAACCGTAGCTACTTTGTAATGAAAACAAGAACATTTTATAATCTAATGCATTTATTATAATTCCTATAATATAAAATATAGCAAAACATCCACAGAAACAGATTTAGTCATCATGGCATGTGCATTAGCTATATTAAGACATCTTACACATGCTAGGGTAGGCCACAATTCAGTTCTGTCAGAATGCTTAATGGAGGCATATGTCAGCATAAAAAAGTGGAGTTATACCTAGACAATGAATCCTATTATTTACAGCTCAATTTTGATTTTTCAATAATACTTATCAACTCCCCTTTCTAGAACAGAAAGATACCTAAGAAAAATTCTTGTTAGACTAAGGCACACATTATCACATTAGACATATAAAAACAGAAATTGGCAACTGGGCATTTTATTTGTCAGAGAAAGAAGATATATTAAATAGGATTTAGGCTGCTGAAGCCAATGTCTGATTCGGAGTGCTGGAAGCTGTCATAGTGGATTCCTTTTTGCAGCTCTCTCCACTTCAGTATCTGCTCTGCCAACTCTTCCACCTCTGTCACCAGCAAGTCTATTTTTGCCAGAGCATTATCCTGGAAGACAAGATAGGAGATGAAGAAATAAACTCCCTCAAACTAGATACCTTAGTATACTGTTGAGAGATAAAGAAGGTGGGCTAAGTAATCAGCACTGCATTTTAAGAAGGACAGTATTACAGGAAATAGTTAAATACAGTACTCACCAGGTTTCTCATGGTCTGGGGTATTTGAGGGATGCTTCTTACTGTCTGCAGATGGCTTTCTAGTTTCTCAATAAAGGACACTGCCAGAGTCAAGAACTCTACTACATACCTGTAATTAGTAAAGAAACCCCAAAAGGCAGCTCAAAAGAACTAGAATTTAATGTTTTATCCTCTCATCCGTATTCCCAGTCAATTGACTCACTTACACTACCTAATTTGTGAGGGCTACCACCCAATTAGATGATTCGAGCACGGCATCAGTCACTATTTTCACAGTGAAGCACACCGGGGGCCCCCACACCTCTGATTAGCCGGAGGGGCAATAGTCCTACCCCTCCCCAAAGATTGACAGATGGCCATCTGTCAATCTTTGGGGAGGGGTGGGACTTCCAGGGCCCCTTGGCCAAATCGGACGTGTAGCCTCCTCTTGTGTTCTGGTGTGAAAATTCCCCATCCCCCATACTGTCATGAAGCCAGGGCTTCCCACTTCTGTTTGCAGCTCCCTCCCTCCACCCTCAGCTTGCTGGTCACCTTCCAGCTTTTTTGCAGTCCCCACACTTTTTTGCAGGGACCAACATTTTTCACAGGATACCTACCAAATTTATGGTTTCTGTGAAAATTGCAAATTTGGTAGGTCCCTACTTATACAGCCTTCATGGGAACTCTTGACTTGCTCCATGGAGAGGAAGACCTCAGCACCACTAGATCACAGTATCAGCCATGAGCAAGAGGGCAGTTCTGGCAGAAGCAGCACTATTATTTACATTTTTTCAGCAAGTGTTCACTTGGATAGCAAAAGAACGTAAATTACACATATAGGCCACATGCAGGCATTACATTTCTACCAGGAGAATCACAGTTCTCCCAGTAGAAATGAAAAAAGTATACAAAAGTGTTCATTCAATTTCTCCTGAAGGAAACTTGCCTATTCTCAAAGATCTTCCAGGGTACAACCTGGAAGATCTTCCTTGCGACAGAGTTTCTCTTGCAAGAATGAATGTTTGTGTACACTCCCCTCCCTGGGCTGGTGTGGAAAGAAAGGGGAGCAGTGTGAACCATCCCAGCATGGGGGCTCTACATTGCTGCTCCCCTCCCTTCCTCTACTAGTCTGGGAGTAGAGTGGAGCAGCAGGGCAATGCTCCCCACCTTTTCCCTAAACCTGGGCAGAAGGGGAGGGGAAGTGTTGTGGGCACTAGTTTTGAAGTGTCACATGGCAGACCCCCCCCCACACGCACCAACTCAGCACTTGCAGAGCCCAGACCCCACAGCCCCACACACAAGGCTGAAAGCACCAGCTTTAGATGTGCAGGAGGAAGGGGGTTGAAAAATCAAATAAAGTTAGTCCCAGTCCAGGGAGCAGATAGGGGGCTTTGTCACATTACTCTGCTCTCCTACCTGGGACCAAGAGGAACGGAGCAGCCTGCTCCCCCATGCCTTCTGCAGACTGATCCCTGGTCTGGGGAAGGCACCGAGAGCAAGGGAGAGGGGGCAGCTTCAGAATGAATGCCTGTACTGTTCCCTCTTCTGGAACAACTTCTAGTGGGGAAAACGTCTCAAAAGTTTCCCCTGCTAGAAATGAATACCTGTTGGTGGTCACAGCAGCAAAAAGCATACCATGTCCATGGGTCTTTTATCCATGTATGGAATTTGAGCTTACTGCAAAGGAAGTAGGCTGGTGCTATCCTAGAATATTTTTGGCAATGAAAAAGTGTTCTCAGTGTAACTAAGGTGCACTGTAAACCCAGAGTTTAATTTATTTTTTAAAGGTACAAATAAAAAAAAAGGAGATCTGCTGGAAGGAAAAATGAACAAACATTCACTGCAAAGAAGCAATAAGTCTTTTAAAATGTACAGGTATGAAAAAAATTAAGTGTTAGTTTTTCAGATGCGGTGGTTACCCATAAATGTTTCTTCCCATTCTTCTTGGTAATGAAGGAATACATATGTTGAAAATATTTTCATTACCTGTTGCTCAGCACTATTTGCATGTGTTAAAAGTGCAGGTAACATCCAGTGTTGGTTATTTTCTAAAAGCTCACCTGTGGAAGACGGCTTCAATAGGCAAATTTTCTTGACACAAAGGCTTCATTAACCTCTGCCTAAGAGTCTTCTTCTCTTTCAGTACTGTTTCCAGGTGTCTGTTCATATCTTGCAAAATTTCACATTTCTGGTCTACACAAACAGGAATGATTATTTGAGATGGAATGTCTAAGGCAGTGAGCTCTTAACCTTTTTAGATTCAAGGCACCCCTTAGAATATGCCAGCTCTCAGCTTTCACTTGTTTTGGACTGCAGACAAAAAATAAAGCAATTCTCTTCTTGCAAAGAACTTGGAAAGCCTGCAACAGGTAAAAATGTTTTTAACACTACAGATTCCTCGTTGAAATCTCCAGGTTTATCT
This sequence comes from Gavialis gangeticus, assembly GCF_001723915.1. Classification (NCBI taxonomy): domain Eukaryota; kingdom Metazoa; phylum Chordata; order Crocodylia; family Gavialidae; genus Gavialis; species Gavialis gangeticus. The sequence goes on along the minus strand of NW_017729025.1, from coordinate 85,891,232 downwards.
TGTGAATCTTTGTAGCACTTAACTGAGGTAATACTGCCTGGCACCATTAAAAGGATCTTGCAGAACCCCGAGTGAGAAACACTATTCTAATGAAGCAAAAGCAAAAACTCATTCTATATAGCAGATGACTAGGATTTTTCAGCAGTCCTATACATTATTTAAGCCATGGGCTTAGACTCTGATCGAACAGCAATAACCAGATAGTCCCTGCTGGATGACTGAGTAGTCCCAGAATATGTCAGAAGGAGGCTCAAGGCATTTATTCCTTCGAGAAATCACTTTATGAACAAAGCTAGCTTTAGGGGGTTAGAGAATTCCAGTTCAAATCTTTAAACTTGCATCTTATATTTCATGAATGAGATCATTTTTATAGGGCTATGTGGTGCTGTGAAAAAGACTGATAATGACAAAGCAAAAGGGCAGAGAAACACGGAAGGAATTACTCCACATGCTCTTCTTCAGCTTATTAAAATTAAGTCCCAACAATTCTTCTGAGGCATGTTATACATTAAGAACAAAGATACATTTGTTGAGTTATTGGGAGAGTAGCTGGATAATGTGTAACTTTGCTCTCTGGGGCCCAAGATATGCACGAAAGCATCACAAAGGACACACATACAATACAGAGGATACAAATTCCATGGCTGTGCTAGCATCTTGTACTGGCTGATTAAGCATCAAAACCTGCTCTCAGGAGAAATCCACAGATGCAACAACAGCTGCAAAGTGGTAATGAGAAACAGGGGATTCAAGAGAAGTGAAACATATTAAGTGATATTTGATCAAACAGCCTAATATTAATAGCTGTTCTGTTAAACAAAGCAACTTACTCAGGAAGAATGGGTGAGCAATATCTGCTGTCTCCTTTTCCAATTGCAGGATTTCTATTTCCAGGTTTTTCTGCAATAGACATAAATAGCTACACTTGATTTTTATACAATTTAATATATTACCTACACGTGTTACTTCCCCATCACCAGAGAACTGGTGTGCCTTTATATCTGAAATGATTAAAGCTACATACTTTCATTCCTTTCATGCCTGTAGAAACTATTTTTTAAATCAGCAGGTGGGACAGCTTTGCTGCACATATGCAAAGGAAGATTTTTGCACTTGGTCCTGAATGTGTTGCAGCATGTAGTCATTCATATATATCCTGAAAATAGGACCCATAGTCAAGGTCCAGCTAAATGGTCTGTGTCTCAGCATTACAAGTCTCCTGCTACAGGCAAATACTTTTATGGTATAGGTGAACTATGTCTGTTAAGAGAGAGGTGATCAAACCTCTTTAATTTGATTCTATTCAATGATGAACCAGTATAGAGAATGATTAATGTCTTTACATGACTTGAGTAGCTAGACAGATGTGCAGATTCCAACAGCCTCAGCAGGAACCTTTTTAGGCTTCTTTCCTGTGTATGAACTGGAAAAAAAAAAGCCCATTTATGTTTGTGACTGCCTGGCTCATTACGATCATGACTATTTGGCATTTCACGGAAGCAAGGAGCTCTAAAATCAGATTAACCCCCTCCCTAATACACGAGCAGAGAGGAGATGAAATAGCTATTTTTCTCTTCCCCAAGATTTTTCATCTTTGGAATTCTAGGTCATCCAAATATATAGTCAAGTAAATACTTTAAAGCTTATTAATATTAGAAGTGTTATGCTATATTTTAATATGAGCAAAAAAAGTTAAAACTATATAAACTGAAAAACTCTAGAAACTGAAAATGAAGTGATGAGATCATTACAACTCTTATTTAGAAACAATAAGCTATAAATCTGGATGAATGGATTGTAAAGTGGATAGAAAACTGGCAGGAGCATTGGACTCAGACAATAGTAAGCAACAGCTTGATGTCTAGTTGGCAGCCAGTATCAAGTGGAGTGCCCCAGGGGGCTGGTTTTGTTCAATGTTTTCATCAACAACCTGGAAGACAGCACAGAGTGCACCCGCAGCAAGTTTGCAGATGACACCAAGCTGCGGGGAGTAGTAGATATGCTGGAAGGTAGGGCTAGGATTCAGAGTGACCTAGAGAAATTGGAGTATTGGGCCAAAATGAATCTCATGAGGTTCAACAAGAGCAAGTGCAAAGTACTTCACTTAGGATGGAACAATCCCATATACCAGTACATGCTGGGGGCTGACTGGCTAGGCAGCAGCTCTGCAGAATGGGACCTGGGGGTTACAGTGGACAATAAGCTGAATATGAGCCAACATATGTGCCCTTGTTGCCAAGAAGGCTAATGACATTGTCATTGAGCAATGAGCCCGAGAGACTGGAGACACCTGCCAGGGAGCGGAATGGTGGTGGGGAAAGCCCAAAGACCCAGGGAGAAGGCACAGGAAAAGCTGTTATCTGGGGAAACTTACCCGGTACAGACACAGCAGGAGATATGTCAGCTGTGCACCATCAAGGCCCATGAAGACTTCATTGATGGCTACTGGTGGCCAATGTGATGGCTAACCAAGAAGACCCACCCAGAGCGACCTAGAAGACAGTCACCTCGTGCTCCAGGAAAGCCAGGGCTGCTCCTTCCCTGGCCCTACACAACAGGTACACTCCCCTCCCTACACATGAGGAGGCTCTGATGGTGACACCGAGAGAGAAGGAAGGTAAGCAGTCTGCTGCCACCCTCAAGAGGAGGTGCAAGTTGTTGGTGGTGGGGGACTCCCTCCTGTGGGGCACTGAGGGGCCCACCTGCCATCCAGACGTCCTAGCCTATGAGGTCTGCTGCCTCCCAAGGGCTCACATCCGAGATGTAGCAGAGAGGATCCCCAGGCTTGTCTGGCCCTCTGACTACTACCCCATACTCCTCATCCATGTGGGAACTAATGACATGGCCAGGGGTCATCCAGACTGGGTCATGAGTGACTACAGGGCTCTGGGGGCTGGGCTCAACGGATTGGGAGCCCAGGTAGTCTTTTCTTCTGTGCTCCCTGTTGCAGGCCGCAGTCCCAGAAGGGAAGGATGCATTGAGGAAGTGAACTGGCAACTCCGACGCTGGTGCCACTGAGAAAGCTTTGGATTCCTTGAACACGGTGCACACTTCAGGGAGAGAGGACTCCTGGGAAGGGACGGCATCCATCTCATGAGGAAAGGTAAGTCCCTGTTCATGGCCAGGATGGCCGATCTTTTGGACAGAGCTTTAAATTAAAATTGCTGGGGGTAGGGATACACAAATTCAAACATGTCCAGGGACCAACATACAAGAAAGCCCAATAGATAGGGACAGTGGGAGAACCACTCCTGTGGGAGCTGAGGTAATACTTCTCCATCAGCAGGACAGGAAGACAACAGCCTCAGAAGCAGGACTCAGGTGCCTATATACTAATGCCAGGAGCAGGGGGAACAAGCAGGAGGAGCTAGCCCTCCTACTCTCCAGTGTGCATTATGATCTAGTAGGGATTACAGAGACCTGGTGGGACTCTGCACATGACTGGAGTGTAGCTATAGAGGGATAACACCCTGCACAGAAGGGACCAGGTGGGGAAAAAAGCTGGAGCCACTGCTTTCTATGTGAAAGAGCAGTACACCTCCTTGGAGGCCGACATAGACTCCAAAAACGGACAGCTTGAAACCCTCTGGGTCAAGTTGTAGAGGGGATGAGGGGTGAGATACACCTAACTGTAGGTTTACACTACAGACCACCAAACCAGGGGGAGGCACTCGATCTGGAGTTCACCTGAGAATTGACTGAGGCTGCACGTGCACGTGACATGGTTATTATGGGTGATTTTACTTATCCAGACATCTCCTGGGAGGAGCACTTGGCTAAGCTGGAACAGTCGTGATCCTTCCTGACCTGCGTCAAGGAGCTCTTCCTGACTCAGGAGGTACATGAGCCAACCAGAGGTAATGCTCTGCTAGACTTGGTCCTGGCCAAAGGAGACAACCTGGTGGCCTACTTAAATATAGAGGGAAGTCTGGGTGACAGCAACCATTAAACCATCGTGTTCACTGTCTGGCGTAAGGCACACACATCGGATAGTAGGATTGAAGTCTTGGACTTCAAAAATACAAACTTCAACAAGCTTAGGTCACTAGTAGGGCAAGTGCTGTGGGAGCAGGGACCAAAGGCGAAAGGTGTGCGCAAAGACTAGTTGTTCCTTAAGGACATGATCCTTGAAGCACAAAGGAAGTCCATTCCCATGAGGAGAAAAGGTAAAAGAAGAGCTGGGAAGCCCTCTTGGTTAAACAGGGAAATCACGGTCCTCTTAAGAAAGAAAAAAAGAGGGTTATAAATAATGGAAGCTCAGGGTGGGCCCCAAGGAAGACTATTCCACGATGGCCTGCATTTGCAGGGAACAGATATGAAAGACTAAAGCGGCGACCAAACTTAGATAAGCGACAGGAATCAAGGACAACAAGAAGTCCTTCTTTAGGTACATAGGGAACAGCAGGAAAACAAATGGGAGTGTGGGGCCATTGCTCAACTACTCAGGAGAGCTGGTTACTGGCAGCCAGGAGAAAGCTGAACTCCTGAATGACTACTTTGCTTTGGTCTTTCACCAAACCAAAGGGAAAACCATGTCAGGTAGAGTAGAGGATGAACACGGTAGGAATAATCACCTTCCTACTATTGCCGTAGAATTGGTGTATGACCAATTAATAAAATTAGACGTATACAGCTCAGCAGGACTGGATGATCTTCATCCAAGAGTGCTGAAGGAGCTGGCCAAAGTCACTGCGGAACCCCTGGCAAAACTCTTCTACAACTCATGGCGCTCTGGGGAAGTCCCTGAGGACTGGAAGAGGGCCAATGTTGTGTTCATCCACAAGAAGAGCACGAGGAAGGACCTGGGTAACTACAGGCCAATCAAACTAACTTCCATCCTTGGGAAAATCCTAGAAAAGTTCATCAAGGAGTCTATCTGCAATAAGCTTGCAGAAGGTAAGATTCTGAATAACAGCCAGCATGGCTTTGTCACAGGCAGGTCTTACCTTACCAACCTCATCTCCTTCTACGACCAGGTAACTTGCTACCTGGACACAAGAAAGCAGGTTGACATTGTATACCTAGACTTCCAAAAGGCCTTTGATTTAGTATCCCACAATGTCCTCGTGAGAAAATTGGAGGATTGTGGGCTTAACGCCAAGACAGTCAGGCGGGTGAGAAGCTGGCTGCAGGCTAGGACCCAGAGAGTTGTAGTGAATGGATCCATGTCATCCTGGAGAGAAGTGGGCAACGGTGTCCCGCAGGGGGCAGTGCTTGGTCCGGTACTTTTCAACATCTTTATTAACGATTTAGATGTGGGGTGAAGCGCTCACTAACCAAGTCTGTGGATGACACCAAGTTATGGGGAAGCTTGAAGATAGGCTACAGTTACAGGCAGACCTAGACAGGTTAGCAAGTTGGGCAGATCGGAACCTGATGAAGTTCAACGTTGAGAAATGTAAAGTGCTCCACCTTGGGACGAGCAACCCACAACACACCTACAGGCATGGCAGTACTAAACTGACTAGCATCACGAATGAAAGGGACCTGGGGGTAATAGACCACAGTATGAATATGAGTTGGCAGTGCGCCAGTAGGGAAAATAATACTCTGGCATGCATCAGTCGATGCATCTCCGGCAAGGCCAAGGACGCACTTCTTCTGCTCTACTCAGCACTGGTGAGACCGCAACTGGGAGTACTGCGTCCAGTTCTGGGCGCCACACTTTACCGAGGACGTGGACAAGCTTGAGAGAGTCCAAATAAGAGCCACCTGTATGATCAGAGTCTTAAAAAGGCAAGCCATACGAATAAAGGCTGAGAGATCTGGGACTCTTCAGCCTGAGGAAAAGAAGGCCGAGAGGGGACCTGGTAGCAGCTTACCACTACACTAGGGGAGTACATGAAGGGCTTGGTGAGCAACTGTTCAACAGGGCACCCAAGGGAAAAATGTGAGTAATGGCTACAAACTCCTGGAAGATCGATTCAGGCTCAATATTAGGAAAAACTTCAGTCAGGGTGTCCAGACTGTGAAATAAGCTCCCTCCAGAGGTGATGCAATCGCCTACCCTGGAAGTCTTCAAGAGAAGGCTAGACAGTCACTTTGCTGGGGTCACCTAACCCCCAGTTACCTTTCCTGCTTGGTGCAGGGTGCTGGGCCCAATGATCTTCCGAGGTCCCTTCCAGCCTTACAATCTATGAATCTAAGAGAAGTTTAGGTTACATATTAGGAAGAATTTCCTCACTAGGAGGGTAGTAAAACACTGGAACAGGTTACCCAGAGCGGTGGTGGAATCTCCATCCTTGGAGTTTTTTAAGACCCAGCTAGACAAAGCTTTGGCTAGGATGATCTAGTCGGGGATGGTCCTGCTTTGAGCAGGGGGCTGGACTAGATGACCTCCTGAGGTCCCTGCCAACCCTAATATTCTATGATTCTAAATCTAGAAATCTACAGGGAAAGGAAAATGTGTGGATTTATTAGCAAGAACCACATCCTTCTCTTCAATTATGTCTCAATAATTGCTCGACCTGGTACTGGCTACTGGGGATGACCTAATCAGCGACCTAGTGATCAATGGGAAGCTGGGTGACAGCGACCACCAGCTGATCACCTTCACCATCCGCCGTAAAGCTGGCAAGTCAGTCAGCAACACGGAAGTCCTTGACTTCAGGAAAGCTGACTTTGTCAAACTCAGGAGGCTTGTCAGTGAGGCCCTAAGGGACCACGACCCCAGGGAGAGGGGAGTTCAAGAAGAGTGGTTGCTCCTCAAGGGAGCGATCCTCAATGCACAAGCTAATTCTATTCCATCTCGGAGAAAAGGCAGCAAGAGGGCACAGCAGCCCCACTGGCTCTCCAGGGAGCTAGCAGACCTTGGCTAAAAAGAAAGGCCTACAAAGGATGGAGGATGGGATTCACCTCCAAAGAGGATTATTCTGCACTGGTCTGGTCCTGCAGGGAGCAAACGAGGAAAGCCAAGGCTGCAATGGAACTCCAACTAGCTTCAAGCACCAAGGACAATAAAAAGTCCTTTTTCACATATGTGGGGAGCCGGAGGAAAAGCAAGGGCAATTGGACCCCTGCTGAACCAGATGGGGCAACTGACAACTGACGCCCAGGAAAAAGCGAACCTATTAAATGGATACTTTGTGTCGGTCTTTCATCAGTCCCATGGGACACCCATGCCCGCTATGGGACAGGGAGGTCC